>NC_138499.1:3469535-4219535 GCF_964252035.2 Podarcis erhardii
AAGTCCCTGCCAACAATACTTAACAGAAATGTCTCTGGTTTTTTTAGAAAGGTTATTCCAAACTTTTTTTTTTAACTCATCGTAAATTAAACCCCAAAACACTTTGATCTCCCTACACATCCACCACATATGATAGATATCGCCATTACACCCACCGCACCTCCAACAGATATTAGCTAAATTATATATATATAAAATGTATGCATGTGTGTGTGTGTGTGTATAAAATTTACCCCTCCTGTTGTTTTGAGTCACTGTCATTCAGAACCATCGCTACCATCCTGGCCAATGGCCATTGATAGACATCTCCTCCATGAATGTGTTGAATCCTTTTTTTAAAGCCATCCAAGCTGATTCTTTGGATCTCTTCCCACTCTACAGTCCTGTGATTCTCCAATTCTTGCGGAGCTTCCTGGATAATAAGCCTTTAAAGAATTTCAGAATTCCCTGGAAGAACACACCCTGCAAATCACGTCTCTTGCGGCCCAGGGGGTTTATTTGTGCACGACGTAAGCCTGACCAAAGCATTGGCTTAGCTTCCCTGGGAAGAGGGCTCTGAGCTCCAGGAATGTGAGTCGGACAATAGTCCTGTCCTGGGGAGGTGACCTCTTGGTCATTCCGGGCCACTGCTTGCCTTTCCCCTTCTGTTCGCCAGGTCAGTTGAAATGGCCCCCTGACACTTGCTTTTCCAATTAACCTCTTTTCATGGCTACCTTGTTGAAGTGAGGGGCGGGGGGCGGCCACAACAGAACGCAAGAAGTCCTACTTCTCCATAATCCTTGGGATTGATGCTTCTCCTTGTGCCTTTGCTGAACCTCCAGTCCGAAGAGGTGTCACAAGGAAGATGGAGCAAGCTTGTTTTCTGCTGCTCTGGAGAGTAGTTGTTGTTTAGTCGTGTCCGGCTCTTCATGACCCCCTGGACCAGAGCACGCCAGGCACTCCTGTCTTCCACTGCCTCCCGCAGTTTGGTCAAATTCATGCTGGTAGCTTCGAGAACACTGCCCAACCATCTCATCCTCTGTCATCCCCTTCTCCTTGTGCCCTCCTTCTTTCCCAACATCAGGGTCTTTTCCAGGGAGTCTTCTCTTCTCTTCTCATGAGGTGGCCAAAGTCTTGGAGCCTCAGCTTCACGATCTGTCCTTCCAGTGAACACTCAGGGCTGTTTTCCTTCAGAATGGATACGTTTGATCTTCTTGCAGTCCATGGGACTCTCAAGAGTCTCCTCCAGACCATAATTCAAAAGCATCAATTCTTATGCGATCAGCCTTCTTGATGGTCCAGCTCTCACTTCCATACATCACTACTAGGAAAACCATAGCTTGAACTATACGGACCTTTCTCGGCAAGGTAATGTCTCTGCTTTTTAAGATGCTAAGAAAACTCCATGGACAAAGACAACGTTCTGACAGTAAGAGCTGTTCAACAGAGGAACAGTCTCTCTTGGGAGATGGTGGACTCTCCTTCCTTGAAGGTTTTTAAGCAGAAGTTGGATGGCCATCTGTCATGGATGCTTTAGCTGTGATTCCTGCATTGCAGTGGGTAATTATAATAATAATAATAATAATTTATTATTTATACCCCGCCCATCTAGCTGAGTTTCCCCAGCCACTCTGGGCGGCTCCCAATCAAGTGTTAAAAACAGTACAGCGTTAAATATTAAAAACTTCCCTGAACAGGGCTGCCTTCAGATGTCTTCTGAATGTCAGGTAGTTGTTCTTCTCTTTGACATCTGATGTGAGGGCGTTCCACAGGGCGGGCACCACTACCGAGAAGGCCCTTGGGTTGGACTAGATGAGCCCTTGGGGTCCCTTCCAGCTTTATGATTGTAATAAACCCTCTCTTCTGTTTTGGCAAATGGACTAGATGATCTTGGTTCCCTCCCAGCTCTACAGCTGCTACTAAGTATTGTGCACTATTCAAACCAGTTACCCTCTGAATACCATTTGCTTGGGATTCACCAGTAGGAAGAGAGAGCTGTTGCACTCAGGCCCTTTTCCTGCTTTCCCGCAGACAGCTGGTTATCATAGAACCATAGAATTGTAGATTTGGAAGGGACCCAAGGATCATGTAGTCCAACCCCCGCAGTGCAGGAATTTGCAGGATACTGGACTTGATCGGCCCTTGGCCTGATCCAGCAGGACTCTTCGTGGCTCTTGCGTTCTGAGACCTCTTAATTTAGTGAAGAACTGCGTCCTCCAAATGCATTTGAAGCCAAGAAAACCCACTTTTCCAGGCCTGCTCTTTTTGAGAAACCTTTGGCGCAACCAGCGATAAATGATGGATAGTTATCGTCCTCATTCTCATTAGCGTTGATAATACTCCTCCAATGCTATCTGGCTAAAAGCAGCATGGATATAGTTTGCTCGTCTTTTACATTAAAATAAGCAGCACACTAGCAAAAGCCGACTTCCATGAAGCTCAAAAGTGAAATAATTCTTCTAAGCTGGGTGAAAGCATTTCGCAGGCGGCCCGTGAGAATTCAGTGCTGCAGTGTGCAGAGTGGGCCATGCTTATAATATTTCCACCCACGTCTCAAAAGATCAACGCGGTTCCTTTGTCCTCTCAACGCACCAGTAAACTCTGAGTTGCTTGCAAAGTTCCACATGGGAGGTTTCTGTTAACCGTTTGGGTTTGCCAAAGCTGGCAAAGATTATTTGGATTCAGGCGGGACTTACCGATGGGGTTGAAAGTTTAGCCTGGGGGAAGCTTGAAATATGAACTCCTTCGCTTGAGCCCAGACTCCTTGAGATCTGTTGGAAGGGACCCCGAGGGTCCTCTAGTCCAACCCCCTGCAATGCGGGAAGCACAGCTAAAGAATCATTGACAGATGGCCATCAAACCTCTGTTTGAAAACCTCTCAATGAAGGAGAGTCCACCACCTTCTGAAGGAGGCTGTTCCGCTGTTACCCCCAGAAAGCTCTTTCTAATTAGGGTTGCCCTACATCTGGAATTTCCTGGACATAGCCAGGATTTGGCCATTAGGATTTTGTGCCCGGGCGGAAATCGCTTCAATGTCCTGGAAAATCTGGATGTGCAGCAACCCATGTTGGAAGTGTAGATTAAGATTTTCCAAAAGCTCAGCAATTCTGTGTCCGCATTTTCACTTTTCGAAATGTGGCAGCTCTATTCCTAATGTTTAGCAGGAATCTCCTTTCTTGTAATCTGTATCCATCGGCTCAAGTCTTGCCCTCTGCAGCAGGAAAAAACAAGCTTGTGCCCTTTAGATAGGTGAAGATGGCTCTCAGATCACTACTCAATCTCCAGGTTAAACATACAGTGGTACCTCAGGTTAAGTACTTAATTCGTTCCGGAGGTCCGTACTTAACCTGAAACTGTTCTTAACCTGAAGCACCACTTTAGCTAATGGGGCCTCCAGCTGCTGCCGCGCCGCTGGAGCCCGATTTCTGTTCTCATCCTGAAGCAAAGTTCTTAACCCGAGGTACTATTTCTGGGCTGGCGGAGTCTGTAACCTGAAGCGTATGTAACCTGAGGTACCACTGTACCTAGCTCCTTCAACCGTTCCTCATAAGGCCTGGTTTCCAGACCCTCGATCATCTCGTTCGCCCTCTGCCTGGTTCCCTGTAACTTTGCTTCTCGCAGGGAGGGAACCGCCAGAAGGCCCTTGGAGATGGTGTCCAGGCTGAACAATGGGGGTGGAGACGTTCCTTCAGGTATACTGGACCGAGGCCGTTTAGGGCTTTAAAGGTCAGCGCCAACACTTTAAATTGTGCTCGGAAATGTACTGGGAGCCAGTGTAGATTTTTCAAGACCGGTGTTATGTGGTCTCAGCGGCTGCTCCCAGTCACCAGTCTAGCTGCCGCATTCTGGATTAGTTGTAGTTTCCGGGTCACCTCCAAAGGTAAGGTTCCTGGATGTGTTCATGCCAATTTCCTCTGTGTCAGATGCCATCATTTGAATTTGTTTTACTTGATGTTTTAATGTGTTGTGAGCCGCTTTGAGATTTTCTCTCTCTTTAAAATATAAATAGGTAGAGAAATGAAATGAATAATAACAACAACAAATCCCATATATGTGTGTGTATGTGTGTGTGTGTGTGTGCGCCTAGACATTCTGTTGTGGTGCCCATTGCCTAGTTTTAAGGTGTCATTTGGCAATTAGCTTATATATCTGAGTTTCCGTCACTGCTGGGGTCAGTAGCGGGCTGTTCGGAGGCCTTAGCCGGTTTGCATGTGTGCTCCTCCCGTGTGAACTGTTTGCTCGCCTGGTAACGCTGCAGACGTCTGTTGGATGCGTTCTTAGAAAACCCTAACACGTTTGGTCAATATATGTTTGGCAGCAGTGCCCGCGTATGTGGCACAGTGCCTGCATTGATGCCTCGCATTATGACCCAAATCGGCTGACACACATTTGTGATGGATCTCCTGACAAGCCAAACAGGACCTGTCTGCACCCGAGCAGGATCTGGTGGGGGGGGTGGAAGCGAGTGGTGTTTGGCCAAAATTGGGGGGAGGGGGCGGGCGGGAGAGAAGAGAAAGGAAAAGGGATGAAACTGTCCTTAGATGCCAAATTTAAACGAGGTTTACGAGGGACAGAGATGGGCACAGGATTTTTATTCATTTTAATTTTTTTAAGGGACTGGTCTGTCTGTCTGTCTGTCTATCTGTCTCTCTCTCTCTCTCTCTCTCTCTCTCTCTCTCTCTGCAAATGTTAGGGATGAATTCTGCAAATGAATCTGTTTGCAATTCCTACAGTGTTTTTATATTTGACACTTTCCCTCCTTCACTTCGCTAGTTGGGGAGACCTGTGATTTTAAATTAGTTTTGAAGTGTACAGTTTAAGCCAAACTCCACAATGAATGAAGATGGTGATCAGCCTTAAAAGTAAATCAGATTTTATGCACCATTTCACCTTCTTATTAAAAGGAAGGCGTGACCTACTTGCACGTAGAAGCGAGATGTGAGTGTGCAAAAATCCACGGCTCCCCTTGTTGTTCCCACGTAGACCTACGCGGTTTCGGGGGAAGAAACCTCTGAACTGAGGAACCTCCTGTAGTCATGGAAGGCCCCTACACAGTTTTGGTAAAGGTAAAGGGACCCCTGACCATTAGGTCCAGTCATGGCCGACTCTGGGGTTGCGGCACTCATCTCGCTTTACTGGCCGAGGGAGCCGGCGTACAGCTCATGTGGTCATGTGGCCAGCATGACTAAGCCACTTCTGGTGAACCAGAGCAGCGCACGGAAACGCCGTTTACCTTCCCACTGGAGCGGTACCTATTTATCTACTTGCACTTTGACGTGCTTCCGAACTGCTAGGTTGGCAGGAGCAGGGACCGAGCAACGGAAGCTCACCCCGTTGCGGAGATTCAAACCGCTGACCTTCTGATCAGCAAGTCCTAGGCTCTGTGGTTTAACCCACAGCGCCACCCGCGTCCCCACATTCTTAGAGCCATCTAAATTGCACTTGATGCCTCTATAAAACAGGATGTTGCATGCAGTAAATGATTCCCACCCTACTTTTGATGCTCATTTTTGTTCCTGCAGCCCATGCACCCAAATATATTCAGTTTTCCTTCAGTCTTTCCCTGTCTGGTGAAGAGGAACAGCATAAGGAGCACTGATGGGACAAAGACTGAATTCATATAGGAATTTATACAGGAAACATGATCCAAAACCCAGCTTTCTAGGTGGAAGAGAGAAAAACTTCTCTAATGCCTGGTTTGATGCAAAACACTGAATTATTAGATGCTTAAGAATACCCCTTGCACACACCGAACCTTTCCAAAACAGCAATGCCACCCTTTGCATTGCAATGTACAATTTTGCAGCGCTTGGAAAGAGATTTCAGATTCCTGGGTGTGAGTGTCAGCTTTTTAAGTGCCTGCTGGCCGAGTGCCTGGGACTTTTCTGCCCCACGACGCTGCTATTCCTCCCCCTCACGACCTCTTGCAGTAGGTTAGGGTGGGCTATAAATCAAAAAAAGAAGAACCACGTAATTGTTCTGTGCGCGGCGATTGATTAATCGGGGCAAAGTTAAGAGGTTTACAGTGCGCTAAACGACAGATTGGAGTGAAATGTGTCTCCGAACGCGCCCATCCGTCGATCCGTCCTGCGCTCTCAAGACAGCTGAAAGAGCCTCGGTTATTGGCAAGCTCCATCAAACGGCAGACTTATGGGTGCTTGGACGGCACACAGCCCCAGGGTCAAGGATAGTTCATTTCCAAGAGAATAATGCTAAATAGTGATACGTCATGCATGCTACAGTTCCGGGTAAATTTAGCTCTCCTTGTCAAAGCCTGTAAATCAGCCCTCTCGGCCCTATTAAACAGATTCCATTCTATTTAGGACTGGTTATCTGAGGAAAATCTCCTTCCAAGTGTTCGTGCGAACTCCCCTCTGCAATGCAAGATGATTCTTCTTGGATGCTTCTCAATAGCGAGCGATGAAAATCCGAAATGGAAGGGTGATGGGGCCTATTATTATTATTATTATTATTATTATTATTATTATTATTATTAAATTTGTATAGTTCCCTATACCCAATGTATAAACACAAAATGCATCATAAAAAATATTATAAATAACACACACACACACACCCAAACACATTTTAAAAGGGCATTAGGTGTCAGTCAGCTAAAGGCCTGGCTAAAGAGGAACATTTTTGGCCGTTCTCCTGTTGCCGCCCTCTGGATGATGAACGTCAAGTCTGGGTCGGTTCATGTGGGGAGAGACAGTCCTTGAGGTATTGCGGTTCAAAGACGTTTAAAGCTTTATACAGTGGTACCTTGGTTCTCAAACTTAATCCGTTCCGGAAGTCCGTTCCAAAACCAAAGTGTTCCAAAACCAAGGTGCGCTTTCCCATAGAAAGTAGCGCAAAATGGATTAATCCGTTCCAAACTTTTAAAAACGACCCCTAAAACAGCAGTTTAACATGGATTTTACTATCTAACGAGACCATTGATCCATAAAATAAAAGTAAAAATCAATGCAGTCACACAATCAATCAATCAATCAATCAGTAGCTGAACTGGGTTCCACACAGTCACAAAAACAAGACAAAAAGAGCTGCAAAAACACAAACTCAAAATAAATAGCCAAAACAGACAGACCTCAGCGTAACATTCAAAATGGAGCATGTTTAGCTTCCGAAAAAGGTTCGCAAATCGGAACACTCACTTCTGGTTTTGCAGTGTTTGGGTTTCAAGTTGTTTGAGTACCAAGGCGTTTGAGAACCAAGGTACTACTGTAGGTCCAAACCAGCTCTTTGAATGGGGCCCAGAAACTAATTGGTAGTCAGTGCAGTCGGACCAGGATCGCTGCAATAACGGTGCAAAAAAAAATGTCTTCCCTGGCGAGCAACCTGGATGCTGAATTCTGCACTTGCCAATAAGGTGCTGGAAGCAGCATGAGCTCTGGGGTATAGAGGTACTCTCTTCACAATTTCTTGCTTATTTCTTGGGGGAAAATGCATCTTGTTCTAATTCCCACAGATCAAGTACAGTGGTGCCTCGCAAGACGAAATTAATCCGTTCCGTGAGGCTCTTCGTATAGCGGTTTTTTCGTCTTGCGAAGCAAGCCCATTGACAGCTTAGCGGATTAGCGCTATTAGCGGCTTAGCGGCTTTTAGCGGATCAGCTGATAAGCGGCTTAGCAGCTTAGGAAAAGGGGGAAAAAAGGGAAAAACCCCCGCAGGAACTCGCAAGACATTTTCGTCTTGCGAAGCAAGCCCATAGGGAAATTCGTTTTGCGAAGCGCCTCCAAAACGGAAAACCCTTTCGTCTAGCGGGTTTTCGGTCTTGCGAGGCGTTCGTCTTGCGGGGCACCACTGCACACCCACACTGCCCCTGTTTTCCTGTCTTCCTGGGTGCTTGATGATTTGTTCTCCCTGTTGCTGGGACTGCGGAGAATTAAGGACTGGGGTGGGGGCTTCTAATCCGCGACTTCTCTCTAGGAGGGGCTGGAATGGGTCGAGCAAAACATGGATGTAGACATTCTGTTCCTTTTAAAGGGGTTCTTCCCGTGGTGGGGTGGGGGGATGACTGAGACAGAGCAATCCCTGTGGGGAGTGTCTGAATCTGAAGGGGCCATCTGCAGGCACACTGTGGAAGGAGGCCGGGCAGTGTTGGTGGGCAAGAGTGAGGCAGGGATGAAAAGTTGACCCATTGGGACGTGCTGTGGTCTAAACCACTGAGCCTCTTGGGCTTCCTGATCAGAAGGTTGGCGGTTCGAATCCCCGCGATGAGGTGAGCTCCCATTGCTCTGTCCCAGCTCCTGCCAACCTAGCAGTTCGAAAGCACGCCAGTGCAAGTAGATAAATAGGTACCACTGTTGCAGGAAGGTAAACGGCATTTCCGTGCACTCTGGCTTCCGTCACGGTGTCCCGTTGCACCAAAAGCAGTTTAGTCATGCTGGCCACATGACCCGGAAAGCTGTCTGTGGACAAACGCCGGCTCCCTTGGCCTGAAAGCGAGATGAGCGCCGCAACCCCATACAGTGGTACCTCAGGTTAAGTACTTAATTCGTTCTGGAGGTCCGTACTTAACCTGAAACTGTTCTTAACCTGAAGCACCACTTGAGCTAATGGGGCCTCCTGCTGCCGCCGCACTGCTGGAGCACGATTTCTGTTTGCATCCATAAGCAAAGTTCTTAACCTGAAGCACTATTTCTGGGTTAGTGGAGTCTGTAACCTGAAGCGTATGTAACCTGAGGTACCACTGTAGTCGCCTTTGACTGGACTGAACTGTCCAGGCGTTTTTTACCTTTACCTACCTTTACCTGTGGCATCCCCTTCTGATTGAGCTCATTTGACTTCTTCATGCACTCTTATTCCTGCATGGAGAAGCGGCTTCTGAGCTCCTGCAAGTAAGTGACCATACCCTCCAAAATAGGCACGTCTTTTATTTATCTATTATTTTGAGCGGTGAGCTCGATTTGGGAGCACCTGCTTTTGATCCAGGTGTGCCTTTCTGCTCCAGGGTTTTGACCTTTGAGAAGCCTGGAGAAGAGGAGGTTAAGGGGTGATATGATAGCCATGTTCAAATATATAAAAGGATGTCACATAGAGGAGGGAGAAAGGTTGTTTTCTGCTGCTCCAGAGAAGCGGACACGGAGCAATGGTTCCAAACTACAAGAAAAAAGATTCCACCTAAACATTAGGAAGAACTTCCTGACAGTAAGAGCTGTTTGACAGTGGAATTTGCTGCCAAGGAGTGTGGTGGAGTCTCCTTCTTTGGAGGTCTTTAAGCAGAGGCTTGACAACCATATGTCAGGAGTGCTCTGATGGTGTTTCCTGCTTGGCAGGGGGTTGGACTCGATGGCCCTTGTGGTCTCTTCCAACTCTAGGATTCTATGATTCTATGAAAACCGGTCCTGCAGTGGAAATCAGCTCCGTACAGCACCCATTGGCTAGCACCCTGGTCACAAAGAAGGCGCCCTTCTTATCACTTCTGTAGTTTTGCAGTTCTACAAAGCCGGTTCTGTCTTTTTAACTGGTGAAAGTGCCAAAGTGGTGTGTTCAGCCGTTAGCAGCGGTGGGATCTTCAATGACTCTGGAGCAAAGGACCCTGGGTTCTGATCCCCCCTGGCTGTTGACTGCAACAGATACTATACAAAGCTGCCCTGGGTTGTATTTACTGTGTAACCGAGATGTTATACATCACAGATGGGGAAATTCTCTGTTAGGGAAGGGTCAGTAGCTCACTGACAGAACACTGGGTTTGCATGCAGAAAGGCCAAGGTTCAGTTCGCAGCATCTCTGTGTAGGGCTGGGAATATTCCCATCTGAAATCCTGGAACGTTCCTGTCCGTCAGTGTAGGCACTACTGAACTAGATGGACCAAATAGTCCGACTCTATATTAAACGCAGCTTCCTATGTTCTTTCCAGATTTCCTCTTGCCTCCCTGCATGTGACTTGTTTCTGCTCCTGCCGCTGATGTTTTAGATCACGTCTTCAACCCAAATCATTCCTGCAAGATCTGGAGGGCCATGGATTGCCCAGCCATGTTCTGCAGCTGCAGACATGCTTGTGGGAAAAGTGTTCCATTGTCTCCTTTGTTTTGTTTTTTTTAAAAAATAATATTTATTCAGAATTTTGAAGATTACAAAAAGAAAAAAGAAAAATAAAAAGACAGGAAAAATACAAAAAAATACAATAATTTTAAAAAGAAAAAGAACAGATTAAACCTTTACATAACTTTCTTCCTTTACTTATTTCCTTGACCTCCTCACACCTCCCATTTTTGTATTCTAGTTCAAATTGTTATTTCAGCAAATCCTTCCAACCTTGTTTTTATCTTAATAATTTGTTTTAATATATTGTAATACATAATTTTCTTTTTCCAACATCTTTCTAACAATCCTTAATTTTACAATATTTTTGAAGATATACTTTAAATTTTTTCCAATCTTCTTCCACCGACTCTTCTCCTTGGTCCCGGATTCTGCCAGTCATCTCAGCCAATTCCATATATTCCATCACCTTCGTCTGCCATTCTTCCCATTGTTTCCGTTGTGTCCTTCAAGTCATTATTTAATTGCATACCTTGGTTACCTCTCAGGGTTTTGCCCAGTACATAGAGTTTATGCTGTTTAACCACGAGCTAATCTCACCCTGTGCTGCAAATACTTTCAAATTCAATCAGTAATCCTGGTCGTCGCGAGGCGTGCTTAGTGGTCTGTCCAACTTATCCCCTGGGTTTCAGATCTAGGAATGTGGCCCATTAATTTCCATCAGGCTTAAATTTCCAGCATGGGCTGCAGCGCTCGAGGGAGCCCAGAGAGGTTGGAATATCGCTGTGCGGTTAAGCAAATGCTCCCACAATTACGGGAAGACGTCAGACTGGTGATAGCGGTATTGATGGGGTTAGTGCCATGTCTTCAAAAGTGGCGGCAGGATTTTCGCTCCTGTGATACGATGGCAACAACATTTGTGATCCTGAATCTGTTGGAAACTTCTTGGGTGTGTTTTTATGGATTCCAGGTACACAAATACAGTTTGATCTGTTGGCTTTTTGTGTAGAATATGAGAGGATTTTTGGGGTGTCAGCTTATGTAGATCACTCTCAAGCTCACGAGAATTTTAAGAATTGCCATGTATGTATCAGACTTTTCCGTGTATAAGACTAGGGTTTTTTTCTTTAAAAATTGTGCTAAAAAGTGGGGGTTGTCTTATACATGGATAGTGCAAATTTCTTAAATTTGAGTCCCCCCAAAATAGGGGGCATATTATACATGGGGGCATCTTATGCACGGAAAAATCCGGTATGTATGATATATTTACAGTGGTACCTCGGGTTACATACGCTTCAGGTTACACACTCCGCTAACCCAGAAACTTTGCTTCAGGATGAGAACAGAAATCGTGCTCTGGCAGCGCGGCGGCAGCAGGAGGCCCCATTAGCTAAAGTGGTGCTTCAGGTTAAGAACAGTTTCAGGTTAAGAACGGACCTCCAGAACGAATTAAGTACTTAACCCGAGGTACCACTGTACTTTAATCTTGTTTTGTCCTCTCAGAAAATATCAGGGCAGTGTACAGCAATAGCAAAAACCATTTAAAACAGCACAGATGAATCTGCATGGCTTTCCTTCCCAAGTGGGGTCTGCCAGCTACCTCTGAGGAGGTTTGGCAGTTGGAGCTGTACAGTGGTGCCCCGCAAGACGAACGCCTCACAAGACGGAAAACCTGCTAGACGAAAGGGTTTTCCGTTTTGGAGGCGCTTCGCAAAACGAATTTCCCTATGGGCTTGCTTCGCAAGACGAAAATGTCTTGCGAGTTCCTGCGGGGTTTTTCCCCTCCCCCCCCTTTTCCTAAGCCGCTAAGCCGCTTATCAGCTGATCCGCTAAAAGCCGCTAAACCGCTAATAGCGCTAATCCGCTAAGCTGTCAATGGGCTTGCTTCGCAAGACGAAAAAACCGCTACACGAAGAGCCTCATGGAACGGATTAATTTCGTCTTGCGAGGCACCACTGTAATGGTTCTGAGCACGAAGACGCCATTTTAACTGTTGCGACTCATAGCTGCCAGTAGCAGATCAGAGTACAATTTTGTCCAATCTCTTTTAAAGCCGTCTTCATCTTCATCGTCATCATCTGGGGCAGGGAATGAGCAGGCATGTGCTTCAGGGGACCTTGGTTTATTGTGGCTTCCTGCGGTGGTTGCATGTTTGCACACAGCTGCAAAATGTCGGGCCTGGCTCTTGCGCATGATAGGCAATCCGCAGGTGCGCGTGTTACATGTAGCTGCATTCCTGTTGCTTCTGTGAGGACGGAGACCTCGTATCGACGTCTGAGCCAGTGTGGCATAGCGGCTAGAAAGTCGGACTACGACCGGGGAGAGCAGGGTTCCAATCTCCGTGAAGCCAGTTTGAGTGTCCTTGGAGCCAGCCCCTGCCTCTCAACCTCGCCTACCTCACAGGGTTGCTGTGGGAATTAAGGAGGAAGAACCATGCACAACACCATGTGCTATAAATGCAATTCATCATCATCATCAAAATGAGGGTTATGGCAGTTTTGCTTTGTGCTACTTGTGCCTTAGGGACGTGGGTTAAACCACAGAGCCTAGGACTTGCTGATCAGAAGGTTGGTGGTTCGAATCCCCGCGATGGGGTGAGCTCCCGTTGCTCAGTCCCTGCTTCTGCCAACCTAGCAGTTTGAAAGCACATCAGAAGTGCAAGTAGATAAATAGGTACCGCCCTGGCGGGAAGGTAAATGGCGTTTCTGTGCGCTGCTCTGGTTCACCAGAAGTGGCTTAGTCATGCTGACCACACGACCCGGAAGCTGTACGCCGGCTCCCTTGGCCAGTGAAGCGAGATGAGCCCCGCAACCCCAGAGTCGGTCACGACTGGACCTAATGGTCAGGGGTCCCTTTACCTACTTGTGCCTTTCGTCATCTTCTTTGGCGATCACTCATAGCTGAGTAAGATTGTCTTCCATGAACACAGTCTTAACAGTGAGTCCGTTAGGGACTGTGGAGGCCAATTCTAGATCCACACGTCCTTCCACAGCGGGGACATAGGTTTCCAGGCAGGAGTTGATCCTGGTGAGGGTTTGCTAAGTGTGCCTTCCTCTTAGCTTGTGTCTCCCTTTCCTACTGAGTTTGAGTGTCTTCAAAGCCCACGACACCTTTGGTAAAAGCTGTTCTCCAATTGGAGCACTCGCAGGCCAGTGTTTCCCAGTTGTCTGTGTTTTTAAAAATTTGTCTTGAGAGAGTCTTTAAACCTGTTTTGTTGAGTCATGATGGGCGAAGGTCTTGTTAAGGCTGCAGTCCAATGTGGGTGCCACTTGGGAGTAATCACCATTGAACTTGGATTTACTCTTGTGTAAGCATGCATGCCTGTTGTATTTGTCCATGGAGTTTTCTTGGCAGGGAAACTGGAGTGGCTTGCCGGTTGCTGCTCCAGGTGGATCACCTTTGGTCAAACTCTCCACTATGACCTGTCCATCTTGGGTGGCCCTGCACGGCATAGTTCATAGCTTCTCTGAGTTATTCAAGCCCCTTTGCCACGGCAAGGCAGTGATCAATGAAGGGTTCTCGAAGCTACCAGCATGAGTTTGACCAAACTGCGGGAGGCAGTGGAAGACAGGAGTGCCTGGCGTGCTCTGGTCCAGGGGGTCACGAAGAGTTGGACACGACTAAACGACTCAACAACAACAAAAGCATGCATGGGGATGCGGGTGGTGCTGTGCTCTAAACCACTGAGCCTCTTGGGCTTGCCGATTGGAAGGTCGGCGGTTCAAATCCCCATGACGGGGTGAGCTCCCAGCTCCTGCCAACCTAGCAGTTCGAAAGCACGTCAGAGTGCAAGTAGATAAATAGGTACCACTCCGGTGGCAAGGTAGACGGCGTTTCTGTGCACTGCTCTGGTTTCGCCAGAAGTGGCTTAGTCATGCTGGTCAAGCTGTCTGCGGAAAAACTGTCTGCGGACAAACATCGTCTCCCTTGGCCAGTAAAGCGAGATGAGCGCCACAACCCCAGAGTCGTTCGCGACTGGACTTAATTGTCAGGGGTCCTTTACTCTTGTGTAAGCTTGCATGGGGTTGCACTTCAGGCATGTGCTGCAAAGTTTGCAGTCCCATTCCTCATCCCAGCCATGATCTCACCGGATGGGCTTGCATAAGCTGCAGTTTCCCCTTCGCTTTGGTTCCATTACCTGCAACGAGGGGAGGATGCGGCTGGCCGTACCTTTCAGGATCACATCAAGGATGACAACAAGATAATGTTACAGATAGGTAGCCGTATTGGTCTGCCATAGTCAAAACAAAAAATTCCTTCTGTGTATCTGAAGAAGTGTGCATGCACACGAAAGCTCATACCTAGAACTAACTTAGTTGGTCTTTAAGGTGCTACTGGAAGGAATTTTTTGTTTTAACAAGATAATGCTTATCAGCAAACGCTTATTTCCGCCTTCTATTATTGTGCGGCGGAAATGTAACAGCTGCTCGAAATGGCTTCCTTAACAGCAGCACCCAGTTTGGCAAGCTTTTGTTTCACCCTGTAATTTGGCTCTTATATTAGTATTTGGGCCAGACATTTCAGCTAGTGTATTTTGGGGAACGAGGGCAGGAGATAGTCTGAGAAGTGAAGGATAGAGCATTAAAAATGCACCAGGCCACATCATTGACAGGGTGTCCTCCTTCTGCGTTGGGTTTTATTTAATATGTGGGATTTGAAGGTCTCTTGCAGAGCCCAGACTTCAAAACGATCTAGCACAGCGCTTCCAAAGCTGGTGCCCCCAGCTCGTTTGGACTAAACAGAGATTGGAGACCCCAAAAATCTGGAGGACAGAGTCTGGTGACTCTCTGGGACTCATAATCATCTTCATCAGAAATCACGGCACAATCCTAAGGCCCGTATGTACCCAGCAAACCACTTTGATTGGCTGAAGTGGCGATGTTACAGCTGCCACATAATACCGGTTCTGCATTTGTAATAAATTGATATTTTAGTGTGGCAGCCTCTACACTTTGACCATTGACACCAGGCAGGTGCTTTTCCTGTTTTTGGTGCCTGCTAAAAACATCTTCGTTCCAGACAAGCCTACCCAGATGTTTAGGAAGTTGATAGAACTTCTAATCTGTTTTTAGTCTACTGTCCCTTGTCTAAAGCTTTGAATTATTCTTGCTGATTGTTCTTAGTGATACAGTGGTACCTCAGGTTAAGTACTTAATTCGTTCCGGAGGTCCGTTCTTAACCTGAAACAGTTCTTAACCTGAAGCACCACTTTAGCTAATGGGGCCTCCCGCTGCCGCCGGAGCACGATTTCTGTTCTCATCCTGAAGCAAAGTTCTTAACCTGAAGCACTATTTCTGGGTTAGCGGAGGCTGTAACCTGAAGCATATGTAACCTGAGGTACCCCTGTAATCTTATGGTTCCATCTTTCTTGTAAACCGCCTTGAAGCTTGTTTGTTTTTTAACAATCAAGCAGTGCATTGTTTTTATTAAATAAAAAAACCCAGATTCTGTGTGTTTACGGGTGGGAACTGGGCGAGAAGAATCTGAGCAAGGACGATCCTGACTCAAAAGAACATCTCGGCTATGATAAAATGGGCACAGGACATTGGGCATAACATTATGTTTGAGGACTGGGAAAGGTTGTGGACCACTGGGCTGAACTTCACCGCATGTAATGCTCTGAAGGAAAATGTAATGAAAATGATATATAGATGGTACATGACCCCAGTTAAACTTGCCAAAATATACCATTCGTCTGATAATAAATGTTGGAAATGTAAAGAAAACGAAGGAACATTCTTTCACCTCTGGTGGACATGCCCTAAGGTGAAGGTCTTCTGGGAAATGATATATAATGAGCTGAAAAAGGTATTTAAGTATACCTTCACTAAGAAACCAGAGGCCTTCCTTCTGGGTATTGTCGGCCAGAAGGTGTTAAAGAAGGACCGAACATTTTTTATGTATGCAACAACGGCAGCAAGGATACTCATCGCAAAAAACTGGAAAACTCAAGATCTACCCACACTGGAAGAGTGGCAGATGCAACTGATGGACTATATGCAACTGGCCGAGATGACTGGCAGAATCCGTGACCTGGGAGAAGAGAAGATGGAGGAAGACTGGGAGAAATTCAAGAAGTATCTACAAAAACATTGTAATTTGGTTGAATGCTAAGAAGGATGCTAGATTATAAAAAACTGGCCACCACTAAATTAGATTTGAAATTTGATGATAAGTGAGACTAAAGAAAATATAAAATTTTTTGGAAGAAGTGCTAGATTATATTTGAATGAGTGGACATGAGATTGTAAACAAGTTGATAATTTGTTTGGAAAAAACTTTTAACGATGTAAATGGGAGCGGGAGACGTGAGGGAGCCCAAAGAAGTGATGAAATTATGTCTGTGATAGAAGTAAGACTGTTTATTATTTGTGCATTTATATTTAAAAACTTTAATAAATATTTATAAAAAAACAAACAAAAGAACATCTCGGCTTCAAAAGCCTGTTGCGGAAGGATCTTGGCTGTCGCTTTTGCTCTCCGGAGCCATTACCGTTGGTATTTTGCTTGCGTTCGATATGCCTCCGTCCGACACTCTGCTGTCAAATTCGCTTACGCCTCTTGCCATTCAGACCATGCGACACCCTTCCTTTCTTGCTGGATTGGCTTCCTAATCCACATTCAGCAAGAACCTCTTTGGGGATGGAGGAAGCTGTCTTATGCAGAATCAGACCCTAGCTGTATCCATCTGTCTCAGGAGACAATGCAGGAATGCGCCTTTGGGAGTGAAGATTGGAGAGTGTTGCTGTGGCTGTAGAGACCGATATGGGAGAGACAGGTCTTCTTGCAGCTGGGGAAGATGACAGTGCCTGGTTTTGCTGATGCAGGTGTACCTTGTTGGCATACATGGTTCTTCTTCCCCATCCCATTTAATCCTTACAACAACCCTGTGAGGAAGGTTCTTCCGAGAGGGTCTCCGGCGGTTGTCGAATTTAGAATCCTAGCATTGGAAGAGACCCTGGGGATCAACATAGTATTGGACTACGCAGTTTCCCGTTACGGGGATCAAACCTGCAACCCTGGCATTACACCATGCTGTAACCAGCTGAGCTATCCAGCTTATCAGGGCAACTCCCATCATCCCTAGCTCGCAGAACCAGCGGTCAGGGATGATGGGAATTGTAGTCCAACGGCCACCGGAGACCAAGGTTTGAGAAACAGTGACCCAGGGGTTACCAGGTGGGTTAAGGCTGGTCTCTACACTGACCAGCAGCCGTTCATCTTTCTACTTGGAGAGGCCGGGTTTTCAGCTTGCTGGGCTGAAAACGTGCCCTGCCACTGAGCTTAGGCTTTTCCTTTATCTCTTTTTAGCCCCCGAACCTCTTTGCTCCATCTTTCTCCTCTCATATCCCAGTGGGCTCTTCCTGCTACCATCACCCAAATACTTCCCCCTCACTGCCTGCTCATGCCTTCTTGGGAATGCCCTGCGTGGAAGAGGGTGGTATGTGTTTTTTTAAAGGGTGGGGAGGAGAGAAAGAGAGGTAGCCCACCCAAGTGTCCTGAGTGGGAATCAGGGGGCAGAAGCGCCAGAGATATGGCAGGAAATCAGAGCAAGTTGGGTGGCAGAAATCGAGGGCGCAGACACCCGGCGAATCTGCCGTCAGAGCTAATCGTGCAGAATGCGGCCGGTCGGACAGCATTCCTAAAGAGGGTCGTTTTCCGAAGCCGGCCATTAATACCGAGATGCATTATGGTAACGGTGTGCCATTAGGAAAAATTAGTTCTATCATTGCACGCATCTCGCTTTTAGAGCCTGATGATGAGAAATTCCGTAGCTAATGGCTTTGGAGAGGGCCAAATGCCCGCTGCGGGCAACGTGCCATATTGCCATGAATACAAGCAGCCCTCAAACAGCCCCTCCTTCCCCCGTGAGCTGTTCTTTCTTCTTGCCAGAGTTGAAATCCGCCCCAACCCATCCTACTCTCCTTTGCCACCACCCTCTGAAATTGGCTTCGTTTAATAATACAGTGGACGCTCGGGTTGCAAACGTGATCCATGTGGAATGCACGCTCGCAACCCGCAGCTGCTCGTCTGCACATGCGTGGGTTGCAATCTGGTTCTTCTGCACACGCACAACTGCCGAAACCTGGAAGTCACCCGTTCTGGGACTTCCGGGTTTCAGCGGTCCGTGACCCAAAAAAACGCAACCTGTGTGTCTGTAATCCGAGGTATGACTTTATAGCAGTCACATTGGGAGAACAGACGTACCTAAGCTCCCAAAAGCCGTGGGAGTTGAATGTTTCAGCTCTGAAACGATCGAAAACCGGAAGTGAGTGTTCTGGTTTTCAAACGTTCTTTTGGAAGCCAAATGTCCGATGGGGCCTCCGCGTCTTCCCGCAGCCAATCAGAAGCCGTGCTTTGGTTTCCGAACGTTTTGTGGCTGGGGAAACTCAGTCAGATGGGCGGGATATAAATAATAAATTATTACTATTATTATTATTATTATTATTTGGAAGTTGAATGGACTTCCGAAATGGATTCCGTTCGACTTCCGAGGTACGACTGTATTTATAATTAAACTATGGAACTCCCTCTCACATGAGGCAGGGATCACCGCCAACTTGGATGGTTTTAAAAGAGGATTATAGAATTGTAGGGAGAGGCTCGAGGGTCTTTGCCCTAGGAAAATCCTGATAATGTTGTCTTATTCTCCTGCTCCACCTCCTCTGTTCTTGCATCAGCCGTAACATGCCGAGTTGGCTACAGATCCTTGGCCATGGTTGCACTAACATTCTCAGCAGTGCTGGATCCGATCAGCACTCGTTGGAGGGGGCGGGAAGCTGGAGACCCTGAATAGCATCAGTCCTGACGCGCAGAGGCTGTGCTCTTTTTTGTTTTAGCTGTGGATGAGCAACGGGCATCTTTGTTTCTTTCCTGAGCTTATAGAATTGGGATGGCGGGGAGGGGGGGGGAAAGCCCATCCCAGAGGCATATCATTTGGAGAGCAGCGTGCGGCCATTGACAAGCGCGCGCATGCATTGCTCAGGTAATTGCACAGCCCACCTTCGGATGCCGGGGGTCTTAATTGCAGGCTTGGACTTGGCACGTCGAGCAAATAGCGGTGCAGGTTTTCCAGGGAAGGAAGGGCAGGCGCCGTTCTGCTGTCAGGCTTGTCAGAATGCTGGAGGAGAGCTTCTCTGTGGCTTCTCGGTCTACCCAGGTGCTCGGATGCAAAAACAGCGAGATCCAGGACTGGCAAGGAAAAGTGGGTCAGGAGCTCCTCTCGGCTTTGTGCAGAGAACTCTTGACAAGGAAAGTTTTGTTTCATTCAGATGCAAGGGGCGTGGTCTGCCGCCTGTGGATTTGTGCCGGCTGCACGCTATGCGATCTGGTCTTTTGTGATGAATTTAGTTGGTTTGCTTTTTAAGGAAAGGCCACCCCAAAATCCTGAGAGGTCGGGGCAGGGGACCGTGTAAGGTTGGCCCGATATGTTTTCCTGCCTGCGATGGTTGAGGAGACATTTGGGACTCCCCCAATTTCCACATGTGGAAGCCGAACGGGTTGCCATTTGAATCTTGCTTCAACTGGCGACCCCCCTACCAACCTCAGTGGGGCAGCAGGCTAGTTTAGGGGCCACAGGTCCATAGCTGGCAACTTACAGACTTGAAAATAAGGGACCAGCAGCCTCGAAAATAAGGGATCATCAGCCAAAATAAGGGATTTTCCAGGCACAGGTGTGTTCAACTTCTGAGCCCCTCCGAGCCAAAGGCAGAAAGCCTAGCCAGCAGCCAAACAAAGCCTCAAGCGGTGGTTCCCACAGCGCAGCAACCCAAAGGGGATGCAGCAAGGAAAACCACCGTCACCTCTCCGCTGGGAAGCGCTGAGCAAAGGCGAGTCCCCAGGCAACGCGGCCGATTCGATCGGCACAAGGCATGCAAGCTCCACCCCCCAGTCCTTCTTAGACTCCTTATTGGGTGAGCAACGCAGCCAAGTAACACAGTTGGAGTCTCCCTCCTCCCTGGCCGGCAGGGAGGGAGGGAGGGAGAGAGAGGAGCTGCTTCCTTTGAAACCTGGGAAATTTAAGGGACATCATCAATAAGGGACAGCAGCGGGACACGGCGCTGGGATAAGGGACTTTCCCGCCAAATAAGGGACAGTTGACAGCTATGCATAGGTCTGGGCCCAGTCTTCACTCTTGCCACACTTTCCAGTCTTAAAGTACGTAGCCAAAGAGGAAAGAAGACCGTTCTGCTTTCAGAGTTGGAGAGATGATGCACAGTAATTGGATAAATGCAAATGTCTGGAATTTGCATAATTCTGAAAGCAGAATCCCTATGCACACACACACACAGCAACATTGAGAGGATTTTAGAGGGATGCTTTTAAGTGTGGAACAGGGTTAGGAGTGCAGAAGCAAAATCCCGGAACTGCGTGGCGCAATCTGCTTTCTCCCATTTTAATCAAGCTGACAGATTGAGTGACAGACTCTGCTCCCAACTGTCCCCTGCTATTGGGTTCTTTGCCCGGGCAAGAGGCATGCGCATGGAAGCGGTTTTTGCAATCGCAGAGCATATGGGCAGCCTTGGCTGTGGAGTGCAGGTGCCCAGTCTTCCGCTGATATCTGCAGCAGAGGAGGAGAGGTTTTCCTTTTTTGCTTCCTTTACACCCAGCCACCTGTTCTGGCAGCTTTTCCTTCCGAGTTCGGGGCATGCCTTGCGATGTCACCGAGGAGCCGCCGCTCCCTCCCAAAATTGCTTTCGCACATAAAACAAAAACCCAGCGGGAAATTGGGCTCACTCAAGGCTGAGCTACTTTGCGGAAGTTCTTCTTTAACGTTGCGCCTTTATTTGCTTTGAATCTGCACCAGGCGCATGGCAGAGGCAATGCACAGTTGCACGGCATGGAAACTTCTTATTTTATTTTATTTTATTTATTTGTTAAATTTATATTCCGCCCTTCACCTGAGGATCACAGGGCGGTATACAGTGTAAAAGCACAAAAATACATAACATAATAACAAAGAAAGCAATAAACTGCCCCCCACAGTTTAAAAGGCCATAGATGGTCTATTTAGCCAAAGGTCTGGGAGAAGAGGAATGTTTTTGCTTGCCGCTCAAATCTATGCAATGAAGGTGTCGGGTGAAGCATTCCGCAAATGGGGAGCCACCACAGAAAAGGCTCTTTCTCGTATTTCCACCCTCCGAACCTCTCATGGAGGAAGCACATGAGGAAAGGCCTCAGATGGGGGTTTCAGGGGCTGGGGAAAAGCAGTCCTTGAGGTGTTGTGGTCCTGAGCTTTCCTCTTTGTGTGTGAGAAATAGCCCTCTCCTTTTTTTAAATGCACATCAGTGGGAGCCTGTCTATTGCCTGATCTCAGAGGCTCACAAGTTTTAGAATCCTAGAATCCTAGAATCCTAGAGTTGGAAGAGACCACAAGGGCCATCGAGTCCAACCCCCTGCCAAGCAGGAAACACCATCAGAGCACTCCTGACATATTTTTTGGAAGACGGAAGCCATGGTTTAGACCCAGTTGCCCCAGCCTAGTGCGCTGAGCATGCTTTGAACTACAACTCCCATCAGCCCTAGCCAGCACTGCAGTGTTGTCCAAAACATATGGATGGGCACCACTTTGCAGAAGTCACGATGTCCATATGTGTGTGACCTTCATCACTGGCACAACACAGGGATGTTGGGTGTGTCTGTGTCTATCGGGGTACTTAGGTATCTGCATCAGGGCTCGAAACTATGTATTAGAAGCAGCCCTCTCTGATGCAGCTGTTTCTAGTTTCGGCCAAGACTTTCTAACTCAAAATAAGAGAGAGAGAGAGAGAGAGAGAGAGAGAGAGAGAGAGAAAGAAAGAAAGAAAGAAAGAAAGAAAGAAAGAAAGAAGAGAGAGCCTTTTTGTGGAGTCAGGGTAAATGGATTTGACTTCACTCTCGGGGTTTAACTGATCCACCATGTCACTTGAGCTGGAGTTGTTCTGTGATCTATTTTTCCCTGCATTGTGGCTGGTTCCTGCAGGGGTTGAACCGCACAGACAGTGTCGTCCTGTGTTACGTTCAAGACCCAGCCCCTCCCAAATGCCTGCTTTGTGGCAGAGCACTCTGCAAAAAAACAGGCTCCTTTATTTTTTATTTTTTTATACATTTTTATTGGGTTTTTTACATATCATTTCCAACAATCATTTAACACAACTTCTTATCTTCCTGTTAACTTGTCAAATTCTGCATAGTCCATTAATTTCACCCGCCATTCTACTTTCGTCAGTAATTCTTCTTGCTTCCAAGACCTGACTCCTTTAAATCTGGGATTCCGTCTGTCCACTGAGTTGTTGAACGGACAGGTGACGTGTTCCTTGCCTGCCGTGTACCAGGGTGCATGTGTCTCCCCCTGCCAAAAAAAATCCTATGACCAATAAATATCCACATATAGATGAATTATTGTTCACATCTACTTGGAAATAAGCCCTATTGAGTCCGGCTAAGTGGGTGGCGCTGTGGGTTAAACCACAGAGCCTAGGACTTGCCGATCAGAAGGTCGGCAGTTCGAATCCCCATGATGGGGTGAGCTCCTGTTGTTTGGTCCCTGCTCCTGCCAACCTAGCAGTTCGAAAGCACATCAGAGTGCAAGAAAATCAATAGGTACCACTCTGGCGGTAAGGTAGACGGCATTTCCGTGCGCTGCTCTGGTTCGCCAGAAGCGGCTTAGTCCTGCTGGCTACATGACCCAGAAGCTGTACACCGGCTCCCTCGGCCAGTAAAGCGAGATGAGCACCGCAACCCCAGAGTCAGCCATGACTGGACCTAATGGTCAGGGGTCCCTTTACCTTTACCTAAGTGGGCACAGCACTGCAGCCTCTGTGACTAGGACAGCGCCGTCATTTGTCACGGGTTTGATTCCTGCCCAGATTTGGATTCCGTCCTGGCCCATCGAGGTTTAGTCGGGGGTCATGAATTCCAACAAGAAACGCCATTCCTCTCGCTTAAGTGCTGCAGGACAATTGCGGCAGGTGAATGAATGGCCTCTGAGCCCCATACATCCAGATCCTAGGCCTGACCCTCTCTGGAGGCAGCTGTGTGTAGGGCAGCTGCAATTCAGAAGGGGTTGGGCTGGGGGCAAGGGAGGAGGACACACAGGGTCAGAGCAGCTGTCAGAAGCCCCCGGAAGACGGCAGGACCAGGCTCCCCTTCTTGTGACAGGTGCTAGAGACCTCATTGGGTGGGTTGTGCAAGTCCGGTCACCCAGCCAGAGGCTTTGGGATGGGGGTTGACCAGATGCCAGACAAAGTGGCCTCTAGGTTCTCTTGTGATCAAACACGTGTAACTAACAACGGCAACGATATACGCTCTCCATCTGACAACAAAATATTAAAAACACAGTAAAACCTCAGACGTTAAAAACTTCCCTGTACAGGGCTGCCTTCAGACATCTTTGTTGTTGTTTAGTCGTTTAGTCGTATCCGCCTCTTCGTGACCCCCTGGACCAGAGCACGCCAGGCCCTCCTGTCTTCCACTGCCTCCCGCAGTTTGGTCAAACTCATGTTGGTAGCTTCGAGAACACTGTCCAACCATCTCGTCCTCTGTCATCCACTTCTCCTTGTGCCCTCCATCTTTCCCAACATCAGGGTCTTTTCCAGGGAGTCTTCTCTTCTCATGAGGTGGCCAAAGTCTTGGATCCTCAGCTTCAGGATCTGTCCTTCCAGTGAGCACTCAGGGCTGATTTCCTTCAGAATGGATTGGTTTGATCTTCTTGCAGTCCATGGGACTCTCAAGAGTCTCCTCCAGCACCAGAATTCAAAAGCAATAATTCTTCAGCGATCATCCTTCTTTATGGTCCAGCTCTCACTTCCATACATCACTACCGGGAAAAACCATAGCTTTAAATATACGGACCTTTGTCGGCAAGGTGATGTCTCTGCTTTTTAAGATGCTGTCTAGGTTTGCCATTTTTCTTCTCCCAAGAAATCTACAGAAGGTCATATAATAATCCATCTCCTTGACATCTGCTGGGAGGGTGTTTCACAGGGCAGGCGCCACCACCGAAAAGGCCCTCTGCCTGGTTCCCTGTAACTTCACTTCTCGCAATGAGGGAACCGCCAGAAGGCCCTCGGATGGTGGATCTCAGTGTCCGGGTTGTATATTAGTTATATAAATGACTGCTTGCCTCTGAAGGAGAGAGCAATCAATGACCACTAGCTATTGAGGGCTCTGCTCTGCTCCCACAGCTGGAGGCAGCGATGCTTCTGAATGCCAGTTTATGGAAACCACAGGTTCGCTCTTCTGCTTGGATCCTGTTCGGATTCCCACAGGCACTTGGTTGGCCACTGTGAGAAGAGGATGATGGACTAGACCAGGGGTCAGCCAACTTTTTCAGCAGGGGGCCGGTCCACTGTCCCTCAGACCTTGTGGGGGGCCGGACTATATTTTTGGGGGGGAAATGAATTCCTATGCCCCACAAATAACACAGAGATGCATTTTAAATAAAAGCACACATTCTACTCATGTAAAAACACGCTGATTCCCAGACCGTCCACGGGCTGGATTGGGAAAGTGATTGGGCTGGATCCGTCCCCCGGGTCTAGACGGACCATTGGCCTTATCCAGGAAGACTCTTATGTTTTTATGCCCCCAGGAGAACAGAGAGGGAAATCTCTTAAATGAGAAGACAGTTTTTGCTCTTTCCAGATGGTCGATGTACCAAAAAAATATCTTGGCACCGAGGTAACGCAGCAGAAGTCCCCGAAATGAAATGGCCAGAAAGGGCCGCAAGCTGAGAAGGTCAGCTTCCCTCTCTCTTGCACAACTTCAGGAAGGACTCTGCAGAGATCCTTCCCTTGGATTTGCCAGTGGATATTGATCTGTTTCATAGCCTGGGCTCCTTATTTGTCCAATTCCCCAGCCCGTGCGGAAGTCCTGGCAGCCCTGTGTCTCCTTCCCCGCCCCGTGTTTGAGCAGCTTGTTAGTTTGCCTTTGGACTCGGCTTGTCACTTCCCTTCTGCTCATGCTGATTTTCTGGGTCACAGGCTGTTCAGAGGAGATTGGCGCAAGGCTCCGAGTTCGGAACATTCCATGCAAGATTGATGGCTGCTGCCGGGGAGTCTTCACCCCTCTGTACTGCAAACGAGATCCGGGTTCGGGTCAACCGTGGAGGCTGTTCCGGCCGTGCCTGTGGCTTGTGCGGCAAGCGAGCCTCCATCTTGCCGCATTTGAAACTAACATTTGAAACTTTGTGTGCGGAGAGTCAGCCTTGCCTGCTTAGGGTTCTACCGTACCCTCAAAGGTTTGGGGGCAAGGAATAAAAACAGAATGACACTTCAGAGAATAAAAAGCCAACACTTTAGGAACCCTGTTTTTGTGCCCCTTTGATGAATAGAGAAAGGGGGCCTTTGCCGCTTTTATATGAATAGCTGGTGCTAAGCCGCCTCAAGGGAGCCAGTGGTAGCATATGTTGGCATGCAGAGGGCCGGGAGGCCAGCTGCCCAGCCCCAGCTGAGCCGTTCCCTTCCAGTCGTCCCGCTGCGAAGACCATCGGCCTCTGCCCGACGTAAATCAGCCACCTGGGCTTCAAAGCCAGGGCACACTATCAGCAGAGCGAACTGAGCACACAGAATAGGCGTGAGGCTTGTGGAAGCATACTATAACTACAGATTTATTAATCATAAATCAGGACAAAGAAACATGTCGCCTCTCTCTCTCTCGCCGTCTCAGATAGAACAGTAGAAATAAAAGCTATACACAACGGAAGTTCCCAGCAAGCTGTACTGGAATGTAAACAGACATGTGGCACACACCAATTCCACACGTCTGCTCCTTAAGGTGGAATGGGAATGTCAACAGCATAGTGGTTAGAGTGCTGGGTTGGGGCCAGGGAGACCAGGGTTCGAATCCCCACTCAGTCATGAAACTCGCTTGGTGATCTTGGGCCGGTCACTCACTCTCAGCCTAGCCTACCTCACGGGGTTGTTGTGAGGATAAAACAGGGAGGAAGAGAACCATCTGCCCCACCTTGAGCCCCATGGAGAAATGGTGGGAAGTAAATGCAATTAGTAATACAGTGGTACTTCAGGTTAAGCACTTAATTCATTCCAGAGGTCCGTTCTTAACCTGAAACTGTTCTTAACCTGAAGCACCACTTTAGCTAATGGGGCCTCCTGCTGTCGCTGTGCCGCCGGGTCACGATTTCTGTTCTCATCCTGAAGCAAAGTTCTTAACCCAAGGTACTATTTCTGGGTTAGCGGAGTCTGTAACCTGAAGCGTATGTAACCTGAGGTACCACTGTAGTAGAGACCAGGGCCCTGCAGGATCTGATTTCTTTCCGCAGGGTCTGTAAGACAGAGTTGTTCCACCTGGCCTTTGGCTTGGAGTCAGTTTGATTCCCTCCCCCTCTTTCTTTTTTCTTTTTTCCTTTCTCCTTCTGTGATGAGGCTGCATTTTAATGTTTTAATGTTTTAATGTTGTATTTTAATCTTGTTTTTAAGTTGTATTCATTCAACTAGTTTTTATTATTGCTTGTTAGCCGCCCTGAGCCCTGCCTTGGCTGGGGAGGGCGGGGTATAAATAAAATCTATTATTATTTATTATTATTATTATTATTAGTAGTAGTAGTAGTAGTAGTAGTAATAATGGTGGCTTCTTTGGCACCAAGAAGCAGGATAGAAACTTTCATAGCCTAATGGAGGCTTGCGCTTTGGAGAAAACGGTTTGCAAGGTCCGGAGGAGCCACAAAGAATATTTGCCAGCACCCCTCTTGTTGCCCTGACTTAGAATCATAGAATTGTAGAATTGGAAGGGACCTTGAGGGTCATCTAGTCCAACCCCCTGCAATGCAGGAATCACATCTAAAACATCCATGACAGATGGCCATCCAGCCTCTGCTTAAAAACCTCCAAGGATTCAAGGCCTTTCTTTCCCCAAAGTGACATTGGTGTCCAGAGAAGAGGGAACTCTGCACCAGGTTTTGCAAAGCACCCCTTTCCCTGGGGAGCTGTCTCCCCTCCTCCTTCCCAGGCCACGGGTGGGTTCCAGATTCCTTATTCGCTTTCTCAGGAAAATGATAGTCGTGGCGGCGACGGCTGGATCTCTTTTGCAGACTGGTTTTTGCAGGTTGACACCGGTTGTCGTGGCTGAGGATTGCAGGAGATCCCCGTTTTTGGTTTTTGCTTTGCCACGCTGACACCTGTCTGAGAGCCACAGCGCACACAGCTGCTCCCCCAGGCGTGTGAAATCGGGGGCAGCCGGGACAGCTAAACCAGTCTTCAGATCTTCTTTAAAGTGCCTGCTGGTTGCTGCCAAGTCCCTTTTGCTGCGTTAAATTAGCTGGGAAGACTTGCTGCCTCGCCCAGAATTCGTCTAGCTAATTAGTTTGGCAGAGGAGTAGGTTTGAAGAGCGAAACATGCTTGCTAAGACTCTCCCTCTTCCCCCTCAAACCCCCGTTGAAGCCCTTTTATTTTCCAGGATTGAAATGTTCTCTATCTCGTGCTTTTTTTTTTAAGCCTGCCTATGAAGCCTTACAGAGATAAATGAAGCTACTTTAAAATCTTGGGCAACTGAAGTCGGATTAAGAAGCAGCGGCCAGATAGGAGCCTCTCCTAACTTATTTCTCGAAGGGCACACACGGCCACCATCTCTTTCGGGAAGATATGCGTGTATATATTTTGCTGCTCCTGCTTCTGGGGTTGGCTGTGCGGAGCTTATTGCTAGGAATCCATCTCAGCCCACCTCCAGCGGAGGCCAGAAGGTCGCCCTTGCAAATTACAGCTGTGAAAAGCTCCTTCAACTTGCCTGTTTGTGCATTATCAGCCTTGTGGTGTTCGCTTGAGTGTGAAGGAGATAAAGCCGCAGTTTGAAAGGGGTGGCCTGCGACGATTTGGGTTTTGGCCACGCCAGGCCCCGGCAATCAAGGAAGCCCTGATAAGGGGCAGGAAATTGGATACCCTCTTTCCTCTTGCCTGGGGCCTGTTCCCTTTTGAAGTGTGCCTTTCCCCCTTTCTGAAGTCGCAGAGTGACTGATCCGATGTGCTTCTTCGGTGGCGCAAGGAGGGAGAGAGGGGCAAACGCAGCTGCGGTTTGAGGAACAGTTGTTCGAAATCCTTAGCAAACAGCTTTCCCATTGACCTCTCTGCAGAGAATTTGGGCGCACATTCTTGCAGGAGGCTTGTCCTTCAAGGTTGGAAGGATAAACCCGCCGCTGTCCGTTGCTCAGCGGTCTGAAGGTCTTATTGCCCTTTCTGCATTCATGTACACCTCTTAACTCAGTGCTAGAAACACAGTTATGTGAGCTAAGCTCCAAAGGGCGCCTTGTTGTTGTTGCTTTGTCGTTTAGTCATGTCCGACTTATGTTTGTAGCTTCGAGAGCACTGTCCAGCCATCTTGTCCTCTGTCGTCCCCTTCTCCTTGTGCCCTCCATCTTTCCCAACATCAGGGTCTTTTCCTGGGAGTCTTCTCATGAGGTGGCCAAAGTCTTGGAGCCTCAGCTTCAGGATCTGTCCTTCCAGTGAGCACTCAGGGCTGATTTCATTTTTGAGATTGCATATGCAATATTTTTCTTTACAGCATTGGACTTTCCTTTCGCTTCCAGGCATATCTGCAACTGAGCGACCTTTCGGCTTTGGCCCAGCCGCTTCATCAGCTCTGAATCTACTTGTACTTGTCCTCCGCTCTTCCTCAGTAGCATGTTGGACGCTTTCCTACCTGAGGAGCTCATCATAACTTTTATATGCCTCTTGTCTTTGTCCATGGAGTTTTATTGGCAGGGATAGTGGAGTGGCTTGCCGGTTCCTGCTCCAGGGATCACGTTTGGTCAAAACTCTCCACTATGACCTGTCCAACTTGGGTGGCCCTGCACAGCATAGCTCATAGCTTCTCCGAGTTATTCAAACCCCTTCGCCACGGCAAGGCAGTGATCCATGAAGGGGAAATGGCACCTTAGACAGAGGTTATGGTCGCCACAACGGAATGTCTGTTCGCCAGGGGGGTCCCTTCCAACGCTACAATGCCAGCTACATTGCAGCAATTCACTTGTCCCAGAATGCAAGACAGAGAAACACACACAGTGGAAATAGACGTGGTATTAACTATGAACCAAGGCAGAGGTTTTTAAGCTGTGGTCTGTGAGTTCCATTTGGGTGGCCTGTGGGAAAGGCCGCCACACAGTCAGATATCTCTGTACTCAGCCCTGCACTTACTTTGGTGATGATGGAGGGCTAAGATGCCCAGCAAGGGCTCCAGGATTCGTGCGGCAGCACAATATGTGTCTTTTGCTGTACGCAGGTCAGCTGGCTCGATGGAGATGTCAGCTGTGCCCAGAATTCCCCACGTAGTAGCAATTGGACCCGTGCTGGTAGCAAAACGCGCCTGGGGGATTTTGAACAGTCTTACAATCCCCAGTCTTAGTTACAGATAGGTAGCCGTGTTGGTCTGCCATAGTCAAAACAAAAAATTCCTTCCAGTAGCACCTTAAAGACCAACTAAGGTAGTTCTAGGTATGAGCTTTCGTGTGCATGCACACAATCCCCAGTCTTGTTTGGATAGCTGTTTGGGCACAGAGACTGCTTCTAGAAATTAGGATTGATGGATTCTTTCTCACTGCTAATGGCAGTGGATGATGTTCCTTTTTTCTTCGTTATAGTTGCATTAAATAATTTAAAGACAATGAATCACAGAGGATCAGGGACACCTTCTTTTGTACGCATTTGGATCTGTTGCCCCTGCAAGCCAAGAAAGTCCCCTAAAAGTTGCTCAGTGCTTTCTGTGCAGCTGCCCCAACATGTTGCCCTCCAGATCTTTTAGACTCCCACTCCCACCAACGCTGTTGGCACAGCCAACGGAGGGTGCCAGGTTGAGAAATGCTGGGCTGGATCGCTCTGTGGGACAGACATCTTGCCATCCTTGCGATATTTGTTTCTCAAGCCCCGATAGTCTTCCAGCAGAATCCCTGAATTCAACCCTGCGGTCTTGGGTGGCGTGTTACCTCTCAGCGTACGTTATCACTTCCTGTAAAATGGGAATGTTATCAACCCTTGCAGTGTTGTTGTGAAAATGAAAGGACTGCAGAATTTTGTAACAAAATTTGCTCACTATGTTGACTGAGGCTTGTTTTCAATATCCTGCGATGCTCTGATCCGTGCCTTCACCTCTGCTAACTGTTGAAGCTTTGGGGCCTGAACGAAACTCTTTGCTTGGCCCCAGATGGGAGCTCGAAGGGGGCAAGTGGTTAAGTGTGCAGCAGCCCACAGGAGCTGTTTGAGGATGTGGTGACAACGTGGGCGTGTGACACCCTTAATGGGAATGAAATCTCCTTCTCCAGATCCTGCTGGCTGGCTTTATTAGCTCTTGAAGTGTCTGGAAACAATCAATTGGGAGCTCTTTGTCTCTCTGTTCTCCTGTGAGGGGTATTGCTGACTCTAAGCCTCGGTCTGCATGGCAATTGTGCACTGAGACAACCTCATAAAATGCTCTCTGTGTTTGTGTCGGTTGTGTTGTGTCCAGCCTTCTCCAAGCAGGTGCCCTCCAGATGTTTTGGACTGCAACTCCCATCACCAACCAGAACATCCCAGGGGCCGTAAGCCGTTTCATTGATTCTCTTGGAAGTATTCAGATAACCCAGGTGAAGAAAGCTTACCGTACTCAATAATAATAATAATAATAATAAAATATTTTTATTTATACCCCGCCCTCCCCAGCCAAGACTGGGCTCAGGGCGGCTAACACCAGGGATAAAAACAATTGATTGAAATACAAGTTAAAAACAAGATTAAAATACAGCCTCATTTCAATAGGAACTCAAATCAAAAACTTTTTGGGGGGGATGAAAACGTCAAGTCTTCACCAAGGCCAACTATCCAGACTGGTCCTACGTGGGCCAGAAAAAAGCCAGGGAAGTCCCCAAATAGGAGTTCCATCACAGAAGGAGAAAGGAAAGAGGGGGAGGGGATCAAGTTGATTCCAAGCCAAAGGCCAGGCAGAACAACTCTGTCTTACAGGCCCTGGGGAAAAAATCAGATCCTGCAGGGCCTTGGTCTCATGAGACACAAGCGTTCCACCAGGCCGGGGCCAGTGTTGAAATGGCCCTGCCTCTGGTTGAGGGTAGTCTGACTTCCTTAGGGCCCGGGACCTCTAGGGTGTTGCTATTTATGGACCTTAAGGTCCTCCGCGGGGCATACCGGGACAGGCGGTCCCGTAGGTACGAGGGTCCTCTAAGCTCTCAGAGCTGTGTACAAACATCAGGCAACTTCGGTTTAAGATCCAAAGCACATGGCACAAAAGGAAAAGGGCTCAGAAAGGGCCGTACAAACACAATCTATTCTACCTTGGTCAGACACCACCTGGAGTCTGGGGTCCAGTTCTGGCCATCACAGTTTAAGAAGGATATGGAGAAGCTGGAAGGTGTGCAGAGGAGGGCAACCAAGATGATCCAGGGTCTGGAAACCAAGCCTGATGAGGAACGGTTGAGGGAGCTGGGTATGTTTAGCCTGGGAAAGAGGAGACTGAGAGGTGATAGGATAGCCATCTTCAGATATTTCAAGAGCTGTCCTATGGAAGAGGGAACAATCTTGTTTTTTTTGTTCTTGAGAGTAGGACTCAAACCCATGGAAAGGAGATTCTGACTAAACATCAGGAAGAACTTTCTGACAGTAAGAGCTGTTTGGCAGTGGAACAGAGGACCTTGGAAGGTGATAGACTCTCCTTCCTTGGAGGTTTTTAAGCAGAGGTTGGATGGCCATCTGTCATGGATGCTTTCATTGAGATTCCTATATTGCAGGAGGTTGGACTCGATGACTTGGGGTACCTTCCAATGCTACAATTCTACGGTTCCATAAGATCTGTTGCAGAACTTCCCTTTCTCAAGAAGACCTTGAAGCAGGGCTCAGCCCTAGATTTTGGGAGGTTCTTCTTGCTCAAAGCCTCGTGTAAGGCTCTCCCCTTGCCTTGGCTGGTCTCCACCCTCTTTAGATCAGTGTGATGGACTTTGTCCTTGGAGTGGCTCCAAGATTTCTTCAGCCTCTGACCTCCACCTGCTTGGCCTCGTTGTCTCTCTTGAGGTTTGGTCTCCTCTTCAGATATCTAAAGGAGGATGGAGCAAGCTTGTTCTTTGGAACGGAGGACCCAAAGCAGTGCATTCAAGTTACAAGAACATGGCTAAACACCAGGGAGAACTTGCTGAGGGTAGAAGCTGTTGGGCAGTGGAACGGACTCCCTTGGAACATGGTGGACTCTCCTTGGAGGTTTTTGAGCAGAGGTTGGCTGACCATCTATCAGAGATGCTTTGGCTGTGCTAGAGGACCCTCAAGGTTCCTTCCAATTACACTTCTGTGATTCTATGGGAGCAGGTGGCACTGATACTGCTGCCAGGATTGCTGTGGTGGGGACACAGTGTGCCAGACTCGAGCAGGTTGATGGGGTCTCTGGCTAGACAAGTGATTGACACGAAAGGGGCAAGAGCTCTCTTTCTCTCTTTCTGTCCACATCTTGCTGGTTGGAGAAGTTTCTTCACTGCCATCTCCTCCTGTTCCAGCTGCACCGTGGGTTATCCGCCTGGGCTGCTTCCATGTTAGCTTATTGGCTCTGTTGTTTTTTCTCCTTGAATTAACTCTTGTTCTTGGCAGGTATCTTTAACAAAGCTTTTTTTTTAATGCTTTTTTTTTTCTTTTAGAAAATGAAAAATGTTGCCACCCAAGTTGAGGGCTGGCCAAACCGTGATCCTCTGCAATTAGCTCCATATTAAATAAAAACATGGCGGAAAAACGGAGGGGGAAGAAACTGAGCAGCATTGCTGTTGCTATTCATAGAACTTTAGGGTTGGATTAGATAAATTAACAGGAAGGATTCGGAACCTGCGGGATCAGAGATTCTTAGAAGACTGGAATAAATATATGAACTATTTGAAAAGTAACTGTAATGAACAGATTACGCTAGTTCTGTAAGGAGGACCATTTGAAATATTGCAAAAAAGACCATGAGGAGAACTATTAGTTAATGATAATTAAGAGTAACGGAGAAATTAAGAAATGCAGAATAAATGATAAAGAACGAAAAATCATCAGAGGTGTTGACAGAAGTCTAAAATATTATATAAGATAAGAAGTTGTGTTATATGATTGTTGGAAATGATATGTTAAAAAACCCCAATAAACACACACACACACACACACACACACACACAGAGTGGTACTTCGGGTTAAGTGCTTAATTCGTTCCGGAGGTCAGTTCTTAACCTGAAACTGTTCTTAACCTGAAGCACCAGTTTAGCTAATGGGGCCTCTCGCTGCCGCCACCACACGATTTCTGTTCTCATCCCGAAGCAAAGTTCTTAACCCGAGGTACTATTTCTGGGTTAGCGGAGTCTGTAACCTGAAGCGCATGTAACCTGAATAAGGGAACCCAAGAGTCATCTAGTCCAATCTCCTGCAATGCAGGAATCACAGCTTCTCCCCACCCCCCACCCCCCTGGTTACTATAAGGTTCCAGGACAGGTTATGTTTTATGCAATAAAACAACCCCACCCCACAGTACAATGCAAACATATCAGCAAACCAAATGGTTATATAAGGGAACACTAATTATAATTATGTTATTATTTGTGCTCCTGCCCATCTGTCCGGGTTGCCCCAGCCACTCTGGGCGGCTTCCACGGGTTCCCCACCTCTGCTTAAGCTAAACCTCTTTGCCCAGGCCTCATCCTGCTCTCTTCCCAGCTGCACCCTTGCATCCAGCAGCCCTTGCTCTCCTGGGCTCTTCCTTGTGATTTTTATCCATCACACCCATTGCCCACGCAGACGGAAGCCTCTCTGTTCAGCCTTCCTACCTTAGAAATTCATTTCACCTTGGGAAGAAAAATGGGAAGAAAAGAAGGGCCGGGAAGTTTGATTGATTGATTGATTGCATATATATATATCCCACCTCTTTTCTCCAGGGAACTCAGTGTGGGGTACATGGCTCCTCCATTCCTCATTTAATAACCCAACCAACAACTTGACAGATTAGAGAACTGGGCCAAAACAAACAAGATGAATTTTAACAGGGAGAAATGTAAAGTATTGCACTTGGGCAAAAAAAATGAGAGGCACAAATACAAGATGGGTGACACCTGGCTTGAGAGCAGTACATGTGAAAAGGATCTAGGAGTCTTGGTTGACCACAAACTTGACATGAGCCAACAGTGTGACGCGGCAGCTAAAAAAGCCAATGAAATTCTGGGCTGCATCAATAGGAGTATAGCATCTAGATCAAGGGAAGTAATAGTGCCACTGTATTCTGCTCTGGTCAGACCTCACCTGGAGTACTGTGTCCAGTTCTGGGCACCACAGTTCAAGAAGGACACTGACAAACTGGAACGTGTCCAGAGGAGGGCAACCAAAGTGGTCAAAGGCCTGGAAACGATGCCTTATGAGGAACGGCTAAGGGAGCTGGGCATGTTTAGCCTGGAGAAGAGGAGGTTAAGGGGTGATACGATAGCCATGTTCAAATATATAAAAGGATGTCACATAGAGGAGGGAGAAAGGTTGTTTTCTGCTGCTCCAGAGAAGCGGACACGGAGCAATGGTTCCAAACTACAAGAAAGAAGATTCCACCTAAACATGAGGAAGAACTTCCTGACAGTAAGAGCTGTTCGACAGTGGGATTTGCTGCCAAGGAGTGTGGTGGAGTCTCCTTCTTTGGAGGTCTTTAAGCAGAGGCTTGACAACCATATGTCAGGAGTGCTCTGATGGTGTTTCCTGCTTGGCAGGGGGTTGGACTCGATGGCCCTTGTGGTCTCTTCCAACTCTATGATTCTATGATTCTATGAACCCTGTGAGGTAGGCTAGGCTGAGAGAGGCTCCCCCAGTGAGCTTTGTGGCCAAGTGGGGATCTGAACCCTGGTCTCCCAGGTCATGTCTGACACTCTATCCCAGGGGTCAGCCAACTTTTTCAGCAGGGGGCCGGTCCACTGTCCCTCAGACCTTGTGGGGGGGCCGGGCTATATTTTGGAAAAAAATAATGAACGAATTCCTATGCCCCACAAATAACCCAGAGATGTATTATAAACGAAGGGACACATTCTACTCATGTAAAAACACCAGGCAGGCCCCACAAATAACCCAGAGATGCATTTTAAATACAGTGGTGCCCGGCAAGACGAATGCCTCGCAAGACGGAAAACCCACTAGACGAAAGGGTTTTCCGTTTTGGAGGTGCTTCGCAAAACGAATTTCCCTATGGGCTTGCTTCGCAAGACGAAAATGTCTTGCGAGTTCCTGCGGTTTCCCCCCCTTCCCCCCCTTTTTCTAATCCGCTAAGCCGCTTATCAGCTGATCCGATAAGCCGATAAGCCGCTAAAAGCCGCTAATAGCGCTAATCCGCTAAGCCATCAATGGGCTTGTTCCACAAGACGAAAAAACCGCTAGACGAAGGGACTCGCGGAACAGATTAATTTCGTCTTGCGAGGCACCACTGTAAAAGGACACATTCTACTCATGTAAAAACACGCTGATTCCCGGGCCGCCTGCAGGCCTGATTGAGAAGGCGATTGGGCCGGTTCCGGCCCCCAGGCCTTAGGTTGCCTACGCTTGCACTAGACCATGCTACCAAACCACTACACTACCAATGCGCCAAAGGATGCGTCTTGTCTTCGAACTTTGAGGGGGAGAGGGAAGGGGTAGCATTTAATTCCTCTCCCCCCCCATTTATTTGCTCTCTAAAAATACCTGTGGATGGTCAAAGGCTTTCCCCAACATCTTCTAGCAATTTTCCTGCTTATGTCACTTAATCCTCTTGTTGCTCTCAGACCTTGTAAACTAATTGGTTGTAATCCCAAGCAGCAGGATGAGCCCTGCAGGTGTGTGCGCTAGTGGGAAGTCAGCTTTTGTCTGGGGAGAAGAGGTGAGCCCATGAATATTGGCACTCGGAAGGGGCAGGCCTTTCTGTCCTTGGAATCATAGAATCATAGAATCATAGAATCATAGAAGAGTTGGAAGAGACCACAAGGGCCATCGAGTCCAACCCCCTGCCAAGCAGGAAACACCATCAGAGCACTCCTGACATATGGTTGTCAAGCCTCTGCTTAAAGACCTCCAAAGAAGGAGACTCCTTGGCAGCAAATTCCACTGTCCAACAGCTCTTACTGTCAGGAAGTTCTTCCTAATGTTTAGGTGGAATCTTTTTTCTTGTAGTTTGGAACCATTGCTCCGTGTCCGCTTCTCTGGAGCAGCAGAAAACAACCTTTCACCCTCTGCAGAAAGCTTTTTCTAGAGGTGTCCCCCTCTGTTCCTATAATTTATTTCTCTTTGTTGGTTTGGCTTATGAAATGACTGTTCCCGGATGCCCACCACCGAACAGGACAGTGCAAGTTTCAAAGTGTGGATGGGGTGGATAAACTGAACAAAAGAGTCATAAAGCTGGAAGGGGACCCCCAAAGGTCATCCAGTCCAACCCCCTGAAATGCAGGGTCAGGAGTGCGAATGGCAGGAGCATAGCGCAGGTCATTTCCCTAGGGCCTTCTGTGCCATCTCTGATAGCCCTCAGCACTGGGAACATGTGATGGTGCCATAGCCAGAGTCAGAACATTAACCCACTGAGCTCAGAGTTGCCGACACTGACTGGTAGCAGCTCTCCATGGTAGGGGGAAATTCCAACTCTACCTGCCGGGGGTCGAACCCGAGGCCTTCTGTATGCAAAGCAGAGACTTTACCACTGAGCTGTGGCAGAGGATGAACCCTGACGAAGTGTCTGCTAGCCCTGTTCCCTGCAGCGGCCAGCCAACGAAATCGAACTGTCTAGAAACCTGGTTGGCCGGTTCCCAGGAAGTCACGCATCCAGGAAACATGGAGATCATGGCTCCATAGTGTTTGAGCTTATGGAGCAGGCTTCTCTTCTGCTGCTCCAGAGAGCAGGGCAGGAATGGATGACAGGAAAGGAGATTACTGCAAAACATCAGGAAGAACTTTGTGAACCTGAGAGCCGTTGGACGGTGGAACGGACTCCTTCGGAAGGTGGTGGACTCAATCAGAGGTGAGGAAGCCGTCTGTCAGGTGTTCCTTATCTGTGGTTCCTGTGGACTAAATCACCCTTGGGATCGCTCCCAGCTCTACAATTCTATGATTCCGTGACGTCTGTCTCCTCCTCTCTTTGGAAACCAACGATCAGGAGCTGCATCTCTCCTTTATCGCCAGCCAACGCTTTCCTGGGTTGTGTTAATTCTGCACAGAGGCGCACCGCCCCTCTGCCCTTTGATGGTGACGGGATCTGACGGGCTGCCTTGCAATGTCAGCTGAAGGTTGCTGGGGCTTGCGCTGCCGAGAAAGATTACGAGTTATGCAATGATCTCGGCTCCAGACGACTCGGCTACGTCTCGGGTTAAGGGCCTAGAAGGTACCTATAACCCAATTGCGGAGTCATCGAAACGCCATCTGTGTGGCGTTGTGGCTTCAAAAGAAGTGAAGGGCCTGGCATGTTCTGAGGGGGGTCATTGAAAGCAGTGTTACAAACTGGGGTAGGAAAGTTAGGAGCCAGATGGCTCCTGGGACCTGGGTTGCGGGCGCCAAAACAGAATGTCTAGTCGCCATTTGGGCAGGTTGACAACACTTTTTATTTCTTGTTTTGATAAGCGTGAATTAATACGCAGTTCATGTCAGTGACACATTGCTAATATCACATTTTTAGCAGAAATTGTCAGTATATGTTTTATTTTGTGTTGGCAATAAAAATATTAGTACCATACTTCATTTTTCAAAACACTCTACAGTGGTACCTCGGGTTACATACGCTTCAGGTTACAGACTCCGCTAACCCAGAAATAGTGCTTCAGGTTAAGAACTTTGCTTCAGGATGAGAACAGAAATCGTGCTCCGGCGGCAGGAGGCCCCATTAGCTAAAGTGGTGCTTCAGGTTAAGAACAGTTTCGGGTTAAGTACGGACCTCCGGAACGAATTAAGTACTTAACCTGAGGTATCACTGTACTCTTTTTGTGAGTAGAATAATTTTGTGGCTACTGAACATTCTCCGTCTTCATTGGGCTGTGTGTTTTGCTTTGCTTTGCCTCCCTCCTTGGGTTTTCTTTCCTAAAGAAAATGGGGAAGGGGCATTACTCCGTGGTAGAACATCTGCTTTGCCTCCATGTTTAACATGCTTTTAAAAAGACACAGAAGTCCTTCCCACTGGAAATGAATGTGCGTTGAACTGTCCACCCCATAAGCAGGGGGCCATTCTGACTTTGGAACACCTTTTAACTTTCGGTTCCATCAGTATTTTGCTTGCAGCCCATGGCTTAGGTTTCGATTTCCTTCCGCCGCTCAGCTCCTTGGCTTTTGGAGTCCAGATCTTGGGATAACCCTAACTCAGAAGTTCCCAGGTTCAATTCATTGATGACCTCTCCAAGTTGAGCTGGGAGAAAAACTCTTCTTGAAATCCCGGAGAGCTGCTGCCAGCCAGAGTGGGCAATACCGCATTTTTCGCTCTATAGGACGCACTTTTTCCCCTCCAAAAATGAAGGGGAAATGTTTGTGCGTCCTATGGAGCGAATGCAGGCTCCTTGGCTTCAGCGAAAGCAACGCAAAGCCTCCAAAATGCAGAAGGAGCGCTCCCTCTGCGCTCCGGAGGCTACGCATTGCTTTCGCTGAAGCCTGGAGAGTGAGAGGCGTCGGTGTGCACCAGACTCTCCTGGCTTCAGCGAAAGGAACCCGAAGCCTTTGGAGTGCAGCGCGAGGTCCCGCTGCACTCCAAAGGCTTTGGGGTTAGCTGCACAAAACCTCCGCAGGGCGTCTCGCTGTTCTAGCTTGGGGATGCTGGGGCTTTATGGGTAAACCCCAGGCTTCCCCCTTCAGCCCCGACACTGATTTGATTCAGAATATTTTTTACTTGTTTTCCTCCTCTAAAAACTAGGTGCGTCCTTTGCTTGGGTGCATCCTATAGAGTGAAAAATATGGTACTGAGCCAGCTGGTTTGACTACAGCAGCTATGCTGTCTTGGGCAATTTCATTTTTGGAAACGTGTTGATGTATAAAACCAAGGCTCAGTGGAGGAGACTGGCCCAGCCGAACAGGAATTTAGAAGTAAAAACTGGCTGTTGGAGTCCCTGACCATCAATGTTTACTCCACCATGTTCTCCCTGCTTGCCGCTGTAAGAGATAAATGCATGTGAAGGTATACATATATAAATTTGTGTGTGGGAAGATTGAAAGGCTTCTTGAGATAATAGGGGATCAGCAGCAAACAGGGCTGTTTCCAGGGAGACACATCCCTGCCTGGCAACCGATGCCGTGACAATTAAATCGAGCGCAGGGAGTTTGCTTTTGGCTGCAGTGACTCGAGAGGTGACTCTGCAGGGCCTCTGATGCTGAGGGCCCTTCCGGATCCTAGAGGCACGCACACACGCCTGCCACAAGGCTGTTTCTACAGCAACGAAACATAGCCGGCCCTCCTGTTTCTCCTGTTGTATTCCTAAGCCTGTCTTATTCTGTGCAGAGAAAGTGGGAGCAGATCACATTCCCATGGAACAGCTTATTGTTGCCGACAGCCCAGCCGGTGAATGATGCGATCCATTTCTGGCTTGTTCCTTTATGCATTGCTTTTCTCCTCCAGTTCAAAATATGAATGATGCATAAGCAGTTGGAAGGGTTGTCTCTCACACACCCCTCCCAGTTTCTTTGCATGATGGCTATGCCCTGCCTCCACAGTTACTTCTCAATGCCAGGTGCTGGAAACCACAGGAGGGCTCTTGAGCTTGAATCCTGCTTGCAGGTTTCTCCACAGAGGCATCTGCTTGGCTTCTGTGAGAACAGGATGCTGGACTAGATGGGCCATTGGTCTGATCCTGCAGGCACTTCTTATCTTTTTCATGTGATTGTTTAGTCATTTAGTCATGTCCGACTCTTCGTGGCCCCCTGGACCAGAGCACGCCAGGCACTCCTGTCTTCCACTGCCTCCCACAGTTTGGTTAAACTCATGTTAGTAGCTTCGAGAACACTGTCCAACCATCTCGTCCTCTGTCCTCCCCTTCTCCTTGTGCCCTCCATCTTTCCCAACATTTCCAGGGAGTCTTCTCTTCTCATGAGGTGGCCAAAGTCTTGGAGCCTCAGCTTCAGGATCTGTGCTTCCAGTGAGCACCCAGGGCTGATTTCCTTCAGAATGGAGAGGTTTGATCTTCTTGCAGTCCCTGTTACACCAAGAGACCCTTCAACTGGCAGCGTTCAGGCGGGTGGGACCTCCAGCAAGTGGCTCACTGTCCTTCCTATAAAACTCACATGGTTGCTCTGGCACCTTGCTGAGACAACATGGATGCCTGTGGCCTCTGCTGCAGGAGTGCTGTCCATGGTCCTGAATCCAGCACCTTGATTCTTCTCCAAGGTGCTGACTTTTGCCTCACTGTCCTGCCTTCCTCCCTGCTTAGGGAACTGGGAACTTCTGATCTCCTCTTTCTTAGGTCAGCACCCCTTATTGGTGGTGAGCATCCCTGCGGACCTTGGACACCTTTGTCATCTAGACCCTCTTGTCGCCTTCCAGGTGCATCTGCCCCACAGAGGACCTTAAGGTCCATGAATAACCATAGTTTAGAGGTCCCGGGCCCTAAGGAAGTCAGACTATCCTCCACCAGGGCCAGGGCCTTCTCAGTGATGGCTCCGACCTGGTGGAATGCTCTGTCCCATGAGTCCAGGGCCCTGCAGGATTTAACCTCCTTCCTCAGGGCCTGTAAGACAGGGCCTGTATTTCCCTTCTCTTCCCTCCCCTTTTATGAAGATCACCCGCTCTGGGATCCTACAGCTAATTCTCCCCTGGTCTCCTCGCTGGCCCAAATAGAACTAATTTAGCCAGCTAGCCCTGGTGCTCATCAAATGTTTATTGGATGGATTTTCCCCCTAAATTGATTTTTGAATTCTGAATTTATTGTTACTCACGTTTTATATTGTATTTTATGCTGTTTTTTGTTGCATCAATTAAGTGTTTTAAATTTGTTGTTAGCTGCACTGAACCTGGTTTTCTGAACCGAAAAGGGTGGGGTAGAAATATAAATTTATTATTATTTATTATTAAACACGATCCAGCCTGCGAGAAGCTCAGTGGCAGAGGACACATTTTGTATCCAGAGGGTACCTGGAGTGTGGAGTTTGCCCAGCTGTTGTAGAGCCACATTCGTCCTGTTCCACCTTAAACATTAAGGCACCACCAGCCCTCAGTTCACCCCGACTCTTGAGCAAGTGGAACTATTATTAAGAGTTGTGGGTTCACTTTCAGCCTGGGAGGGGGCAGCTAGCAGCTCCATGCCTCTGGAGTCGGGTCAAAATGTGCGTAGCATGGAAGCCTAGACTGACACATGGTGTTGCACACATGGGGGAGGATGCACACTTGCGCGGAACAAATGGCTTTAATTTTTCAAAAGCAGTGTGTTTGCTTTTAAATCAGTATAATTGTTTTTACATATGTGGCTGCAGTGGCTTCTATTGCTGAAATGCTTTTATTGCAAAATTGCTTTGAGATGTTTTATGGGAAGCAATTCACTAATGGAAGTAAATAAACAAACAGGTAGGTAGGTAGCATTAAAAAAGGGAGGAGGGTGTGCTCTTGTGCCCTGATCCTGCTCGTGCATTTCTCTTTAGGGCATCTGGCCGGTCACTGTGAGAACAGGATGCTTTGGCTAGATGGTCCATTGGCCTGATCCAGAAGGCTCTTCTTTTGCTCTTGTTTTGTTGTTTAGTCGTGTCCGCCTCTTCATGGCCCCCTGGACCAGAGCACGCCAGGCCCTCCTGTCTTCCACTGCCTCCTGCAGTTTGGTCAAACTCATGCTGGTAGCTTCCAGAACACTGTCCCACCATCTCGTCCTCTGCCGTCCCCTTCTCCTTGTGCCCTCCATCTTTCCCCACATCAGGGTCTTTTCCAGGAAGTCTTCTCTTCTCATGAGGTGGCCAAAGTCTTGGGGCCTCAGCTTCAGAATCTGTCCTTCCAGTGAGCACTCAGGGCTGATTTCCTTCAGAATGGATAGGTTTGATCTTCTTGCAGTCCATGGGACTCTCAAGAGTTTCCTCCAGCACCAGAATTCAAAAGCATCCATTCTTCAGCGATCAGCCTTCTTGATGGTCCAGCTCTCACTTCCATACATCACTACTGGGGAAACCATAGCTTGAACTATATGGACCTTTGTTCTAGAAAGACCCACATTCAGGAGGGCGTTGCTTTACGTTAATGCAGAAAGCTCTGGAATTTGCCAACGTGGTGGCCTCTGGGTGTGCTTTGGTCTGCTGCTCCCTGCAGCTCCAGCCAGCACAGCCGTAGGGAATTGCAGCCTCAAACACCTGCATGGAGCCAGCTTACCGAAGCCTGCCACAGAGCCCTCTAGATCTGCACCAGCAGCACCCTGAGGCAGCTGGCGGACGGGTGCAGCTGCCATAGCAGAAGCTGCTTGCATGCTCCGCATGATGCCCTGTGGCTCGGTGCCACATGGCTTCCTCTGTAGCAGCTGTGACTCCCTGCTGACCTTGGCAAGCGGATCTGTGTGGAGTTTATTGGAATGACCTAATCAGACTCGGTTGGGGAAGGGAGATGGGTTCACCTGTCCCCCCCCCCTTTGCTCACTTTGTCTTTCGCTCCTGGTGCTGCTCCCTATGCCTTGAATAACAATCCTCTTCTATTTGAATCAAGCGCAGGCAGGCCTCCTCTTAGTCCCTTTCCTGGAAAACCTTTTCCCAGACCATCTTCATTCTGCCTTCCTCAATGATCTGCCATTTGGTACCTGCCCCCACAACTTCACTTGCAAGCCCTTGGCTTTTCCCACATGTAGGCCGTGTTAGAAACTCAGATATATAAGCTACTCACTAAATTGCACTGTAAACTTAGGCTACGGTCCCTACAATGGAATTGTACATAGCCTTGCTATGTATGTTCAACTAACAAATTCTTCCTTGAAGCCACAGTTGTCCTTTTCACGCCGTTTATATGTCAATTTGGCCAGATCTGCATAACTCATTAATTTTTCTTGTCACTGCTCTTGATAAAATCACAAGATAAAAAACACAAAATGCATAATCAAAAGAAAAGCAGAAACAACCCAATAACCCCCAGAAATTCAACTTATACAGTGGTACCTCGCAAGATGAATGCCTCGAAAGACGAAAAACTCGCAAAACGAAAGAGTTTTTCGTTTTTTGAGTTGCTTCGCAAGACGGATTTCCCTATGGGCTTGCTTCGCAAGGCGGAAACGTCTTGCAAGTTTGTTTCCTTTGTCTTGCAAGTTTGTTTCCTTTTTCTTAAAACCGTGCATTCACTTCGAGGAGCAACTCATAGCACGCAGTGTGGTAGCCTTTTTTGAGGTTTTTGAAGACTTTGGTGATTTTTGAAGCTTTTCCAAAGTCCGTGCTTCGCAAGACGAAAAAATCGCAAGACGAAAAAACTCGCGGAACGAATTAATTTCGTCTTGCGAGGCACCACTGTATGTTGAGTTTCCGCAACATGTGCTGTTGTTGGGAGAACTCCCCCCCCTACAGAGAATATAACAGTTGGCTTGCACCTTGCTGGTTGAAAGCACTTTATTTTTGGGGGGTGGGGGGTGGGGTTGTTCTTGTGTTGAGATGGGGAGGGCATACACAGGCACTGACGTTGCTGGCGGTTGTGAATGCCTTCATACTAAGATCCCTGCTTGCGGAAAGCTAGCAGTGGTGATGGGGGTTGTAATTTGGACATGGCTTAAATGCCTCCTGCCTTCCCTTGATCCATCATAGAAGTAAGATGCTGCTTTCCCTGAGCAGCAGTGCGCAGCATTTTTTCAGAGTGTTTTCTGAGCAGGGATCCAAAAGAAACACCCCCCCACCCCGTCTTTCAGCTCCCCAAGATAGCCCGGCTGCATTCTCTGCTTCTTAGTTTTCACCATCAAAGGCAATCAGCTCAGCATGCTGTCCATAATCGATAGAAGGACAAAGAAGGGAGAGAGGGAGGGAGGGGGGGAAAAGCCATTCGGGTTTAAGGCTTTCATTTTCCTCCTTCCCTGTTACTCTCAACCCTTGACAGAATCCCCAAAGCAAAAGCTTGCCTTCGTAGGAAGGTTCATCCTCGCTGCGCCTTCAGCGAAAAGCAAGGGGGGGGGTTGTTTCTGTGTCCTCCAGGAACTTGCCTTGCCCTTACTTGGCTCCACAGAAATATGAAATGGAAATATTTGACCCCCTTGAAGCTGGCGGCTCGAGTCAGATGCTCGCTGGGCTTTGATACGCCGCTGGGTGGAGATTCCCCCTTCGTCTCTGTCATATCCAGTTACGCTAAAGCAAACAGCCAGAGTGAATGCACCTTCCCCATTGACCGGGTGGCGTTCCTGGAGCAAGGCATCTGAGCTGTACGGAGACCCACCAGTAATGTTTGGTAAATTAAAAGGAGTCATGGAAAATGGGCGATGCACTTTCTATCTAAGTTGTTGTCAGAATTGGCACGGTGAAGGTTCTCCTTACTTCAAAATATATATCGGAATAGAACGGAATAGACTGTTGTATTTTAATATTTTGTTGGAAGCTGCCCAGATTGGCTGGGGAAACCCAGCCAGATGGGCAGGCTATAAATAATAATTTTTTATTTATTATTACTGTCATCATCATCATCATCATCATCATCATCATCATCATCATGACAAATGCTCTCAGTCACCTGAGCGTCACAAATGCCAGACCATTGATCAAAAGGGATCTTCTCACACTAGACAAGAGTTTCAAAAAGCCTGGGGGAAATGCAGAGAATACTTCACAAAACAGTGCCCTAAAATACATACCTGGACTTGTTTCGATTAATGTCAGCAGGAGACTTTGTGGATATTTAAGTTATAATTAGAAAAAATCTTAATAATTATTCAGAAAGGAAGCAGCTTATAAGAAGTAAATAAGGAGGCCAGATACAGGATAAAGGAAGTCTTTTATTTGGTTGTTTGTATTGTTGTATGTTATGCTTATTGTATTTCTGTATTGGGAGGGTGGGGGGTTTATGTTGTAAATAAGATATCCAACAAAAGGGATCTTCTCATACTGTCCCTGAAGATACTGAGAAGGCAGAGTTTGGCACCTCAGTGCAAAAAAGGGCAAAATATGCTTGATTGTGAAAGTAGCTCTTTGGAATGTCCTTTGGATTTCTTTCTTTCTTTTTGGATGAAACAAAGACGTGGATTTTGCTTTGAAGGGTGGTTTAGCCTGGCATAAGCCTCTGGTTTTCTTTAGATTTTTGAGGATGGAAAGCCTTTAGTTGGGGGCCAGATTGTGGCCCTCCAAACCACTCTGTCTGGCCAGTGGGTCTCCCTTCATCCCACAGCATAGCTGTCAACCTTCCCTTTTTTTTGTGGGAAATTCCCTTATTCCAGCACCGTTTCCCACTGCTTCCCGCTGCTATCCTGGATTGTTAGATATCCCGTAGACTGTCCCCAGGACAGGTGAGGCTGCTGATACCTTATTTTCAAATCTGAAAGTCGACAGCTATGCTCCTGTGGCCACACCCCTTTCCACCCTCAAGTGCTTTTGTTTGGCTAGAAGGTGCCCTTGAAACTGTCATAATGCCTCTTGCTTGCCTGGGTATGAGTGTGGGTTTACACCTCTGACTGCTGCACGGCTGTGTTGGAAACTGAGATATAAAATCTAGGAGCCTAATGGCACCTTAAATCTACCGTATTTTTCGCACCATAGGGCGCACCGGACCATAGGGCGCACCCAGTTTTTTGGGGGGGAAATAAAGGGGAAAAAATTATTTCCCCCCCAGGCGCGGGCTGGGGCGGGGGAAGCTCGAGCTTCCCCCGACCCCAGCCCCCAAACAGGCAGCTCTCTGCAAGCCCTGGGAGCGCTCCCGCTGCTTGCGGAGAGGTCCGCGAAGCCTGGGCGCGCTGAGCTCAGCGCGCGCAGGTTTCAACATGCAGGCAAGTCTCCGCAAGCAGCGGGAGCCCAGCGCTGGCCTCCCGCTGCTTGCGGAGAGGTGTGCGAAGCCTGGAGAGCGTGAGGGGTCGGTGCGCACCGACCCCTCTCACTCTCCAGGCTTCAGCGAAAGCCTGCATTTGCACCATAGGACGCACACACATTTCCCCTTCATTTTTGGAGGGGAAAAAGTGCGTCCTATGGTGCGAAAAATACGGTAGGTCATGGTCGCCACGACGATATGTCTAGGTACATTAAAAAACACAGGCTGTTGTTGTTGTTGTTGTTGTTGTTGCCGGCTGCTGCATGAATCACCTGCTGCGCTGCCCTGCAGACCAGCTGAGTGGCGTGGCATCACGGGGATGCCAGTCAGGCAGATGGAGATGTTGGTGCCAAACCTTGCAACCAGACATTTTCACTTCCTTGCAAAAGGCCGCTTGCTGGTTGCAAAACGCAACTGGCCCCCAGTTAATTTTGAACGTGCTCCCCCTGCCGCAACTGGAAAGTTGCCTCTGATAGGATGTGGTCTTTGGACTGAAGAAGGTCCCCACTAATCCACCTGCTGAGCTGGATGGCCCTTGTTCTTGTTCTGAGCCCTTTTCAGTCTAAATTTTGACCGAGACCAAGAGCTGAGGTCGGGAAGGGAAGCATGGATGCAGAAGTCACGGGGATAGAATGTGTCTGGATGGAACTGACATTGGCATCCGGAGCTCTAATGCATTAGCTGGAAGCTCAAGCTGCGCATTAAAATTCCCGCTTGGAGGAGCACGTTTTGCCCTTGGATGCAATCGCACTGAGACTTTTGAGTGTGTAAAACGAGAAAGCTGAGTTTATTATAGGACATGTATGTTGGATATGAAATATCCTAGTTCTGGGCGGCTTGAGGTGGAGATGCAATGAGCCATTCTTGCTCTTTCATCTCTGCAAACATCAGCAAAGGAGAGATGTCTCGCCTCCCAAGGTGGGATGAAGAAGGAAATAAGAAGTGATGTCCTCAACCTTGAGAGCATCAGTCTAGCACAGGGGTAGGCAACCTAAGGCCCCGGGGGCTGGATGCGGCCCAATCGCCTTCGCAATCTGGCCTGCGTACGGTCTGGGAATCAGCGTGTTTCTACATGAGTAGTATGTGTCTTTTAATTTACCGTATTTTTTGCTCTATAAGACTCACTTTTTCCCTCCTAAAAAGTAAGGGGAAATGTGTGTGCGTCTTATGGAGCGAATGCAGGCTGCGCAGCTATCCCAGAAGCCAGAACAGCAAGAGGGATTGCTGATTTCACTGCGCAGCGATCCCTCTTGCTGTTCTGGCTTCTGAGATTCGGAATATTTTTTTCTTTTCTTGTTTTCCTCCTCCCAAAACTAGGTGCGTCTTATGGTCTGGTGCATCTTATAGAGCGAAAAATACGGTAAAATGCATCTCTGGGTTATTTGTGGAGCCTGCCTGGTGTTTTTACATGAGTAGAATGTGTACTTTTATTCAAAATGCATCTCTGGGTTATTTGTGGGGCATAGGAATTCGTTCATTCCCCCCCCCAAAAAAAATATAGTCCGGCCCCCCACATGGTCTGAGGGACGGTGGACTGGCCCTTGCTGAAAAAGTTTGCTGAGCCCTGGTCTAGCACTTGAGGGAAGGTCAACACAAAGGCAGACTAGGGATTTTGGATCGCTGTATTCTAGGGTTTAGCAGATTGCTCTTCTTGAAACTTTACCTTATACAGTGGTACCTTGGGTTACAGACGCTTCAGGTTGCATACGCTTCAGGTTACAGACTCCGCTAACCCAGAAATAGTACCTCTGGTTAAGAACTTTGCTTCAGGATGAGAACAGAAATCGTGCTCTGGCGGTGCGGCGGCAGCGGGAGGCCCCATCAGTTAAAGTGGTGTTCAGGTTAAGAACAGTTTCAGGTTAAGAACGGACCTCCAGAACCAATTAAGTACTTAACCCGAGGTAGCACTGTAAATCGAAAGAGCTCAGATAACCGGGTCCCCCCGTCCCCCCCGCCCACTTGGCAAGATTTGATTTCTTAGCCAAATATTGAGGCACGTGGTTGCTGAGTGCCACAAGTGTATGCAGGTGTCAGGCTCATCTAAGACTTCACAGAACCATTATCCTCAATAATGATGAAACTCACAGGTGGAGAATACTTCTATTTTTACACGTCCTTGTTAGTTGCAAAGGGAATCTTTGTATGAGTCAATGCTTCATTATCCTTTTGGAACTGTGCTGTACTTTTGTCCTTCCAGGCTGTGATGCCCTGTGGTCTACACTTTGAATCTTCCTTTCATTTCTTTTTGTTATGTTTGCACTTTTAAACAAAATTAATCATAGTGAAAAAAACAACGAAGGAAGAAAGGTGGTCCAGGAAGTATGGAGCTTCACCTCTCTGTCTGCTTTCTCCCTGTGCCAACTTTCAGTCTTTCGTACAAGCTGACTTGCATCCCAAGTCTTCCAGCAGTTTCTGGATTATTTATTTTAAAAAAAACCTGTGTACCACAATTTCAACAATTATACATACACCGTATTTTCCGCCCTATAGGACGCACTTTTCCCCCTCCAAAAATGAAGGGGAAATGTGTGTGCGTCCTATGGGGCGAATGCAGGCTTTCGCTGAAGCCTGGAGAGCGAGAGGCGTCGGTGCGCACCGAAACCTCTCGCTCTCCAGGCTCCAGGAAGCTATCCGCAAGCCTCGTGCGCCCGGCGGGAGGTCCCGCTGGGCGCGCAAGGCTTGGGGCGGCAGCCTGCAACCCGAAGCACGGGGCATGCTGCGGAGCACGCCCCGTGCTTCGGGCAGTTGTCCACAAGCCTCACACGCCCGGCGGGAGGTCCCACCGGGCACGCAAGGCTTGCAGGCAGCAGCCTGTTCAGTGGGCTGGGGTTGGGGGAAGCTCGGGTTTCCCCCCCGCCAGCCCCGCGTCTGGGGGGGAAATATTTTTTTTTCTTTATTCCCCCCCCCCAAAAAAAAACCTAGGTGCGTCCTATGGGGCGGTGCGTCCTATGAGGCGAAAAATACGGTACATACAATAAAAACAGCATGAAAATTTCGGACAGGTCACCAGCTGACTATTGCTGAAAATGAAGTTATGCGCACACTTAGTTTCACTATACATTTAAAGCATATTAAACCCACAGTTAAAGCACATGACTCTTCACCCCAAAGAACCACAGGAACTGTAGTTTGTTAAGGTGCTGGAAATGGTAGCTGTGAGTGGAAATTACAGTTTCCGTGATTCTTTGGGGGGATGGAGTCTCGTGCTTTAAACATATAGTGCGCATCTGCCCTCAGTCAGGGATGTGGACTTGGGCTTCTAGCCCCACACTTTGCAGAGGAGCTTTGAGGTTTTGAGGAGGGACTTGAAGGGAACAGGGAGCAAGAGGCCCCACTGCACCCTTTTTCTGGAAGGGGTCTCAGGCCTTATCCAATGGTGGCGCCCATTTTTTCCAAACCTTTGGGCTAGAGCTGGAGCCAGATTCCACTTCCGGGTCCTTGCTCTGTATCTGGTCGGGGGCCAAGCTGAACTGGCCTTGTGGCTTCCTTGGGGCAGAGAGCAGGAGATGCACATGTGCCACAGATGTGTATCTCACCCTGCTATAGGTTCAGGACTGGCAAGGGTCCCACAGCCTTAAAACTCATAACTGTATCTTACTGCAGTAAGTGTGTATGTAATTCCATAAGGTATAATGTACAGTGGTACCTTGGTTCTCAAACGCCTTGCTACTCAAACAACTTGGAACCCAAGCACTGCAAACCCGGAAGTAAGTGTTCCGGTTTGTGAACTTTTCTCAGAAGCTGAATGTGCTCCATTTTGAGTTTTACGCTGAGGTCTGTCTGTTTTTGCTATTTATTTTGAGTTTTTGTTTTTGTGGCTCTTTTTGTTTTGTTTTTGTGACTGTGTGGAACCCAGTTCAGCTACTGATTGATTGATTGATTGTGTGACTGCAGTACACATTGTTTATTCCTTTCATTTGATGGATCAGTGGTCTCATTTGAAAATTCATATTTAATTGCTGTTTCGGGGGTTGTTTTTAGAAGTCTGGAACGGATTAATCCATTTTGCATTACTTTCTATGGGAAAGCGCACCTTTGTTTTGGAACGCTTTGGTTTTGGAACAGACTTCCGGAATGGATTAAGTTTGAGAACCAAGGTACCACTGTACATAGCCCTGGCAATCAACCCAAGTGGGTAAAAGCTCATGCCCTTTTTAAAAGAGATTTCTGATGTAATGTCTAGCTAAAACATCTGGAGAGCACCAGGCTGGGGAACGCAGATTTAGACAGTGTGAGAATTTCCTTTCCATGTAATGGGGAGGGAACCTGTTCCACCCAATAAATACCAACCTCTGCTTCTTGCAAATTCTGGGCACTTGGTGTATATTATTGAGGGAACGGGAGAGAAACTCTTCCCTTTGCAATTGCTTATCTAAACAGATGCAAACTCTGTGGTGCAGAAGGGAAGAGAGCTGCATTAGCCAGAGGCTCGAGATTGTGCTCCTGGGTAGCATAAAGTCTCTGTTTAGCTGCAAACAAAGGTTTTTGTTATAGCAACCACCAGCGAGTCCGCATGCTCCTTTGAAAAAACAACAACACACGAATTACAAACTTGGGACGGTTCATTTCAACGAATGGCCCAAACCAAACCCTGTGCGATATTTAAATCATGGTTTCATAATCGCCTCGATTTCAGATCAAGCAGGGAGCTCTTGATTCCGTAGGCAGGCAAGCAAGTTGAGACGGAGTTCGAGAGCAATGCCTCCTTTGCCTTGCGAGTGATCCAGAGGGGCATTGGCCAAGCTAAGCTTTCTCTTCCGGAACCTGCACCCTTCATACCTGGATCCCTTATTGGATGTGGGGAACGCCAGCCAGCTAGGCTGTGCAGCTGATCTTGCCCGACAGTGTTGAGTGAAGGCTGGAGTGGCATTGTAGGCCCCCCCCCCTTCCAAATGTCAAGCGTGGTGGATCTCTTTCAGCTTCTGCCTTCTGGAAGAAGGTACAGGGCTATAAAGACTAGGACTAGCCGTCTGAGAAACAGTTTCTATTCAAATGCTATTTTGGTTTTAAATGCAGTGTAAGGTAGTCCCTATGGGACGTGGGTGGCGCTGTGGGTTAAACCACAGAGCCTAGATCTTGCCGATCAGAAGGTCGGCGGTTCGAATCCCCGCGATGGGGTGAGCTCCCATTGCTCAGTCCCTGCTCCTACCAACCTAGCAGTTCGAAAGCACGTCAAAGTGCAAGTAGATAAATAGGTACCGCTCCGGCGGGAAGGTAATTGGCGTTTCCGTGTGCTGCTCTGGTTCGCCAAAAGCGGCTTCGTCATGCTGCCCACATGACCCGGAAGCGAATGCTGGCTCCCTCGGCCAATAAAGTGAGATGAGCGCCACAACCCCAGAGTCAGCCAAGAATGGACCTAATGGTCAGGGGTCCCTTTACCTTTTTAAGGTAGTCTCTGTGGGAGTATATTGTATTTAATTATGGGGTATTAGAGTTTTTAGGGGGCTAACCATCCTGGGATGGGACGCGGGTGGCGCTGTGGGTAAAACGGCGTCTCCGTGTGCTGCGCTGGTGCTGGCTCGCCAGAGCAGCTTCGTCACGCTGGCCACGTGACCCGGGAGTGTCTCCGGGCAGCGCTGGCCCCCGGCCTCTTAAGTGAGATGGGCGCACAACCCTAGAGTCGGACACGACTGGCCCGTCCGGGCAGGGGTACCTTTAACCATCCTGGGATAGCTGAGATAGTAGGCTTGTTGGTTTCTGAATGTCTGATGTAGATTTTCAATTTCGTTGTTCTGCATCAGAGAATGACAGTAAGGATTATTGTATCGTATCTGGCATGGCGGTCGTTGACAGGCGGTGTGCTTGGAATCAAACCTAGTTTTGAGAGTGCTGGTGGGAGAGCTTGGACTGGCAAAACCCAGAACATGAGAAAAACCGGGGTGGGGGGGAGAGCGACTGCAATACATGAATTGTTGGGGGGAGAGAGATGTGGCAGGGCCCAGAAGAAGGGGTTATCCTGAGAAGCTGAAGGTAAAATGTGCCCCTGGCAGAGGAGCTTCAGGAGGTGATGCCTGGATCCCAGCAGGGGTCACAGGCTTGGAGGTGGGGAGGGGGGCTTGTTAGTCCACCCCCCCATGCAAAACGTGCAACAACATCCATGCAGTCCTGGACGCATGTAAAAGAAACATGTAATGAAGTACGCTAAGAGAAATATCAAGTCAACTTCAAAATGTGCGTCCTGTCTCTGAGACTTGGTTTCCTGCCTATGCAGTTTCGATAGTACCATTTTGGCCCAAATATGAGCCGCACCCGAATATAAGCCGCACCTTTAAAATTCAAGGGAAAAAAAGAGGAAAGAATAAGGCAATACCCGAATATAAGCCGCTCCCTTAAAATTCCACGGACACTCACACCCATTCCGTTTTACCACATGTCTGTTTCAGCAGCAATATCGTAAAAGCCAATTTTTGTAAGGTTGCGAATTTAAGCCGCACTTTAATTTTTCACGGTCAGAATTCAGGGGAAAAGCGAGGCTTATATTCAGGCCAATGCGGTAATATTGACGCAATTCATAGGATTTTTGACAAACGGATCAGTTGCTTCAACGCTGTCCTTGGCACCTGTCTGTCTCGGGAGACAGGGGCGGAGTGTGCCTTTGGGGTGAGGTCAAGCTGTTGGGAGGTTGTAGCGTCTGCTCTGGCTGTAAAGACCGATATGGGAGAGACATGTTTTGTTGCAGCTGGGGCAGATGAAGGCGTCTGATTGTGTTGCTGCAGATGTACCACAGCATTTCTTCACCCTGCGTTCCTCCCAGAGGTCATTCATTCTCTGGTCACTGCTGTTGATGCACAACCTGTATGTCTCCAGGCCCTGTGGTCATCTGCGAGGGACTCCCATCCGGTGGAGTTGATGTTCCTAGTGTCACATTTGCAGACATCTTTGTAGCACAGGGGACGCGGGTGGCGCTGTGGGTTAAACCACAGAACCTAGGGCTTGCCGATCGGAAGGTCGGCGGTTCAGATCTCTGTGATGAGATGAGCTCCCACTGCTCGGTCCCTGCTCCTGCCCACCTAGCAGTTCAAAAGCATGTCAAAGGGCAAGTAGATAAATAGGTACCGCTCTGGTGGGAAGGTAAACGGCATTTCCGTGCGCTGCTCTGGTTCGCCAAAAGCGGCTTAGTCATGCTGGCCACATGACCCAGAAGCTGTACGCCGTCTCCCTCGGCCAGTAAAGTGAGATGAGCGCTGCAACCCCAGACTCGGCCACGACTGATCCTAATGGTCAGGGGTTTACCTTTACTTGTAGCACAGTTGGTCTGGTGCCAGAAGCCAGCTCCCCATACAGCAGCGGTTCTCAACCTGTGGGTCCCCAGATGTTGTTGGACTACAACTCCCATCATTCCTAGCCAGCATGACCAGTGGTCACGGATGATGGGAGTTGTAGTCCAACAACATCTGGGGACCCACAGGTTGAGAACCGCTGCCATAGAACATGATCCTTGGGAGATCCTGCCATTCTCTGGGCATGGCCAAGCCAGTGTAGACGTCGCTGAAATAGGAGTGTGATCATGCTGGGAATGTGCAGCTTCAACAATTGCATTGTGTGTTGGGTTTTTGTTTTTGTGCAATCCATGTCCCCCCAGTATGTGAAGGCTGGCACATAGTTAAACTAGGCAGTGAAGGTCACTAGCCCTGATGGCTTTAAGAGAGGATCAGACGGATTATTGGAGGAGAGGGCGATCGATGGCTTTGATAGACCCAAGTCGCTAGCCACGTGGAAAGCTGAAGGCCCACCTCCCCCAAATACTGGGGCATCTCGCAGACTTTAACACACACACAGCCCTGGCCACAAGATTCTTAAGAATAAGGTCATTACGCTTTCGGAGGGCAGGGTGTGAAGAAAGCCGAAGGAAGGCCTATCTAGGCTTAAATAGGAAATTTGTCTCTTCCCTAGGAAAAGATACCCACTCTGAAGTCCTTCTCAGAAATCCAAGGTCAGACGGGCATCTCTCTGAGAAGCCTCAGCTGCATGGCTAGGGCAGGCGCGTTTTGAAAAGTAAATTAATTAAACATTTCTTTTTTATTTATTTCTTTTATTTTTATTTATAATTTTCGGTTATATACATTTCAATAGTTTGACAATCATTTTAACATTTTGAAACTTGACTTCCTTCCCCCTCATTCTGCGGTTCCTTAAATTTGTTTTTTATATTTCCTGTTTGCTCCAAATTAACTTAACTTACTTTACTTTAAATATGTACTCTTATAAAACTGCAGGTTATTACAATAATCCTGCCAATGTTCTTATCTGTTTACAGTTTGTCTGTAAATATTCCATAAACCATTTCTGTTCTTTTATAAAAAGTTCGTTATCTTGATTTCTTATTCTTCTGGTAAGTTTCGCCATTTCCGCGTATTCTGTAAGTTTTTGTATCCATTCTTCTTTTGCTGGAACTTCTTCTTCTTTCCATTTTTGGGCAAATAACATTTGTGCTGCTGTAGTCGCATACATGAATAAATTTCTATACAGTTTGGGCAGTTCTGCACCTATAATTCCCAAAAGTAATTCCTTTTGGAAATTAATTAAACATTTCAACCTCCACAGCTGAAGCCTGGGCAGGCCGAGAGCACTGATTGAGGAGCATCGTGGCGCACGCTTTAGAGATGCGCAGAACTTGCGTCTCTTCGGTGCTGAACGTTCAGAAAGCACCCCGGGTAAAGAAAAAGAAAAATCCACGTTGCACACATTCATTTTTAAAGCACTGCCCTATATATGATGAAGGCGGTTAAATGATTCAAACAAGGCTGTTCAGATGGGCCAGCTCTGCGGTAATGAATAATGAAGAATATTTTGCAATTAGATAGCACTCTCAAATGTTCAAAGCGATTCTGGAGTGTTATCTTAGGAACCCACACAAACAGAGCCCTCTGAGCCGAGACGTTAAATCTGAGCAAAATATAGGGCATCCTCCCTGCTCCCTAGGAAGATATCCCACCTGCAGATGCGGCCCTTGCTGTCTTCCCCACAACAGCAGCCCTCATCAATGCTCATCAATGCTCATCAATGGTTCCTCTTCATCCTGGAGAAGAGTGACTAGTGGGGTGCCACAGGGTTCTGTCTTGGGCCCCGTCTTATTCAACATCTTTATCAACGACTTGGATGATGGACTCAAGGGCATCCTGATCAAATTTGCAGATGACACCAAACTGGGAGGGGTGGCTAACACCCCAGAGGACAGGATCACACTTCAAAACGACCTTGACAGATTAGAGAACTGGGCCAAAACAAACAAGATGAATTTTAACAGGGAGAAATGTAAAGTATTGCACTTGGGCAAAAAAAATAAGAGGCACAAATACAAGATGGGTGACACCTGGCTTGAGAGCAGTACGTGTGAAAAGGATCTAGGAGTCTTGGTTGACCACAAACCTGACATGAGCCAACAGTGTGACGCGGCAGCTAAAAAAGCGAATGCAATTCTGGGCTGCATCAATAGGAGTATTGCATCTAGATCAAGGGAAGTAATAGTGCCACTGTATTCTGCTCTGGTCAGACCTCACCTGGAGTACTGTGTCCAGTTCTGGGCACCACAGTTCAAGAAGGACACTGACAAACTGGAACGTGTCCAGAGGAGGGCAACCAAAATGGTCAAAGGCCTGGAAACGATGCCTTAGGAGGAACGGCTAAGGGAGCTGGGCATGTTTAGCCTGGAGAAGAGGAGGTTAAGGGGTGATATGATAGCCATGTTGAAATATATAAAAGGATGTCACATAGAGGAGGGAGAAAGGTTGTTTTCTGCTGCTCCAGAGAAGCGGACACGGAGCAATGGTTCCAAACTACAAGAAAGAAGATTCCACCTAAACATTAGGAAGAACTTCCTGACAGTAAGAGCTGTTCGACAGTGGAATTTGCTGCCCAGGAGTGTGGTGGAGTCTCCTTCTTTGGAGGTCTTTAAGCAGAGGCTTGACAACCATATGTCAGGAGTGCTCTGATGGTGTTTCCTGCTTGGCAGGGGGTTGGACTCGATGGCCCTTGTGGTCTCTTCCAACTCTATGATTCTATGATTCTATGATTCATCGCCATTCTTTCCCTCCCTCTGGCCCCATTACTTTTCATGGAGTCTTTTTCACAGTTAATCTACATTTAGCAAGAGACACTTTTGTCATAGACGTACAGTGGTTGCTTGGGTTGCGAACATGATCTGTGCGGGATGCACGCTCGCAACCCGCAGCATTTGCAACCCATAGCAAGGTGTCTGCGCATACACAGGTTGCGATCCGGCGCTTCTCCACATGTGCAAAGTGCGATTTAGCGCTTCTGCGCATGTGTGACCGCCGAAACCCAGAAGTAACCCGTTCTGGTACTTCCGGGTTTTGGCAGTCTGTAACCTGAAAAAACGCAACCTGAAGCATGTGTAACAAGAGGTATGACTGTATTTTGGATGGGGGGGGGAAGAGGGGGGGAGAGAATGAGATGGGGTTTTGTGTTCTGTTGTCTAGTGTTTGTATAGGGCTTTGCGTCAGCATCGTTCTATATCTATACAGTGGTGCCCCGCAAGACGAACGCTTCGCAAGACGGAGAACCTGCTAGACGAAAGGGTTTTCCGTTTTGGAGGCGCTTCGCAAAACGAATTTCCCTATGGGCTTGCTTTGCAAGACGAAAATGTCTTGCGAGTTCCTGCGGGTTTTTCCCCCTTTCCCCCCCCTTTTCCTAAGCCCTAAGCCGCTTATCAGCTGATCCACTAAAAGCCGCTAAACTGCTAATAGCGCTAATCCGCTAAGCTGTCAATGGGCTTGCTTCGCAAGACAAAAAAACCGCTATACGAAGAGCCTCACGGAACGGATTAATTTCGTCTTGCGAGGCACCACTGTATATTTATTTATTTTCTAGTTACAGATGGGTAGCCGTGTTGGTCTGCCATAGTCAAAACAAAATAAAAAAATTCCTTCCAGTAGCACCTTAAAGACCAACTAAGTTAGTTCTAGGTATGAGCTTTCGTGTGCATGCACACTTCTTCAGTTACCTTCATCTGAAGAAGAATCTGAAGAAGTATCTGAAGAAGAAGTATCTGAAGAAGTGTGCCTGCACATGAAAGCTCATACCTAGAACTAACTTAGTTGGTCTTTAAGGTGCTACTGGAAGGAATTTTTTTATTTTGTTTTATTTATTTTCTGTTATTGCGAGAAATTAGGAGGGTCCTAGACCTTACTTGGTTGCATTCAGTTGACTGTAGCGCAGCTTGTTTGTATGTGTGTAGGGGCGGTTGTGGTTTTGGTAGGTTGTTGGATTGGATTAGCCATATTGATCTGCATGCTTTTGGGTGGGGGGGGGAGAAGCATAGGTTGTCGCCTTGTTGTGCTGTGTGTGATAAAGGGGAACCGTACAGTCGTGTGCAGATTGGCTCACTTCCTCGAGTCATCGCAAAGGGAGTTACAGTGGCACCTTGGTTCTCAAACACTTTGGTACTCAAACAACTCGGAACCCAAACACTGCAAACCCGGAAGTAAGTGTTCTGGTTTGCGAACTTTTTTCGGAAGCCGAACATTCTCCATTTTGAGTGTTACGCTTCCGACTAGAGTGCCACACTTCCGTTTTGAGTGTTACGCTGAGGTCTGTCTGTTTTTGCTATTTATTTTGCCTTTTTGTTTTTGCGGCTCTTTTTGTGACTGTGTGGAACCCAGTTCTGCTACTGATTGATTGATTGTGTGACTGCATTGATTTTTACTTTCCTTTGATGGATCAGTGGTCTCATTTGATAGTAAAATCCATGTTAAACTGCTGTTTTAGGGGTTGTTTTTAAAAGTCTGGAACGGATTAATCCATTTTGCATTACTTTCTATGGGAAAACACACCTTGGTTTTGGAACGCTTTGGTTTTGGGACGGATTTCCAGAACGGATTAAGTTTGAGAACCAAGGTACCACTGTATTTGTTCCCTGAGCACCTTGCTGGGGTGTGAGATGCTGTCACTTGGACTCTGGTCACAGGGGGGGTGTGACCTGCCTTGTTTTGGGGAGCCTGGTGAGTTGAGTGATGGTCTCCTACCCTTCCATTTCTGTGATCAGAGCTTCTCTTTTTAAAAAAATAATATTTATTCAACTTTTAAAGATTACAACGAGAAAAAGGAAAAAAAGAAAAATAGAAAAGACAGAAAAAATACAAACAATTGAAAAAAACAACAACAGATCAAACCTTTACATCGCTTACTTTCATTCACTTACTTCCTTGACCTCCTCACACCTCCCATTTTTGTATTCTAATTCAGTTAGATATTTCAGCAAATCCTTTCCAGCTTTGTTTTTATCTTAAAAATTTATCTTAATATATTATGATTTTGCATTCTCTTCTTTCACCAAATTATTTTTACTTAATCCTTGATATCTTTTCTGCTAAAACCACATAATTCTATTCCAACATCTTTCTAACATTCCTTAATTTTACAATATTTCTGAAGATAAACTTTATATTTTTTCCAATCTTCTTCCACCGACTCTTCTCCCTGGTCTTGGATTCTGCCAGTCATCTCAGCCAGTTCCATATAGTCCATCACCTTCGTCTGCCATTCTTCCCGAGTGGGTAGATCTTGTGTTTTCCAATACTTTGTGATAAGTATTCTTGCTGCTGTTGTGGCGTACATAAAGAAATTTCTATCCTCCTTTAACACCAATTGGCCGACCATGCCCAAGAGAAAGGCCCCTGGTTTCTTCTGGAAGGTATATTTAAATACCTTTTTCATTTCATTATAGATCATCTCCCAGAAGGTCTTAATCTCTGGGCATGTCCACCAAAGGTGAAAGAATGTACCTTCAATCTCTTTACATTTCCAACATTTGTTATCGGGCAGATGATAAATTTTTGCAAGCTTGACTGGTGTCATGTACATGATACATGTGATCGGATCTTCTCCAGCCCTGAGCCAAAGAGCAGAACCCATCCTAAGCTTCTGAAAGGCCCTTTGCAGCGTTTGTCCCCATCTGCAGAGCAGCTGTTCTGGATGAAGGCCACTTCCAAAAGATGTTTTATTTCCTGCTTCTGTTCAGCGATGGCATACCATACTGATGAGCATTGTACTTTTTTTTAAAAAAAGTTTAGGCTTGCAATTTTAAGTGTGTCTTCTGCCATTTCCTGAGTCCCCTTTTCACCACATAGGAGAGCAGCTTCTAGGAGTAAATATTTGAACTATTTGAAAAGCAATTGTAATAAGCAGATTACGCTAGTAGGACTGCAAGAAGTTTTTTAGGCATTCCCCCCTCCCAAAAGCTCAACAACTGTTTTGTATGGGACAATGACAGTAAAAATTATCGTGTTGTAACTGTGGGCAATTCTTCCCCCAAAAAGCTCAACAATTTTGGCCAAGCCTCTCCCTAAAATAGCTCAACATCTGTGGGGAATCTCCCCCCCCCCCATTTCCTAAATTTTGAGTCCCCCCAAATAGGGGGTCTAAATGAGTGTAAATGAGTTTTGATGGATGTAATAATGGGATACTGAATGGTATGGTTTTTGTAAAATATGCAGGGATTTTATGATATGCAAAATGAACCCTGGAAGGAGAAGAAGGGAAGTCATCGATATCTTAAGGATGTAACAATGAGTACTTTAAATTATAAAGCAGAAAATTTAATAAAATAACATACAAACAATAGAAGCTTTTCTGGGTCTGGGCCAATGCCTGGACAAGAGGTCACCTGGGGACGCCCAGGGTTGCAAGCCCGACACTGATCCCAACCAGCTGCTAAACGTTTTCCTGTGCTTCTTTTTCCTTTCCCCAGGCTGGAATGGGTGGAAATCATCGAGCCTCGGACGCGGGAGCGCATGTACGCCAACCTGATCACGGGGGAGTGCGTCTGGGACCCCCCCGCCGGCGTGCGCATCAAGCGCACCAACGAGAACCAGTGGTGGGAGCTCTTTGATCCGAATACCTCGCGCTTCTACTACTACAATGCCTCCACCCAGCGGACAGTGTGGCACCGGCCCCAGAACTGCGACATCATCCCCCTGGCCAAGCTCCAGACCCTGAAGCAGAACACCGAGTCCCCCCGGGCCTCCACCGAGAACAGCCCCGGGCGCAGCAGCAATGTCAGCCGCGAGGGCAGCACCAGCTCCTCACAGGAGCAGGAGCCGGAGGGCGGCGGGGAGAAAGGGCAGGAGCAAGGCCGGACCCACCGACAGCCCTCCCAGTTTGCCACCGTCAAAGAAGAAACGGAAAGGTAACCTTGCTTTGCGGCGGGGCTTTGGGAACCTGCGGCGGAAGCCACAGGTCTCTGGTTTGGCAGCGTGGCCTAGTGGGTGGAGCTATATTTACAGAAACATTGTAAAATTAAGGAATGTTAGAAGGAGGCTGGAATGAAGTTATGTGGCTTTAGCAGAAATATTATAAAGGATTAAGTAAAAATAGATGGTTAATGGATGAAAGGAGGAAAGGTAAAGTTATATTATATTAAGATAAATTATAGGATAAAAATTGGGAAAGATGGAAAGGATTTGCTGAACTAGCTAACCGAACTAGAATACAAAAAAAGGGAGGTGCGAGGAGGTCAAGGAAACAAGTAAATGAAAGATAAGTTATAGGAAGGTTCGTTGTGTTTTTTAATTGTTTCTATTTTTCTGTTTTTCTGTTTTTTATAATTTTTTTTCTTTCTTTTTTCTATTCTCTTCTTTCTTTATTGTGATGTGTTGTTAAGTTTTTGTTTAACTTGGAATTATCTCTTTTTCTTTTTGTAACATTTAAAGCATTAATAAATATTATTATTATTTTTTTTAAAAAGAGCATATAGGCTGGCCATGCTCTGAGCTCTGCCCAAGGACCCTGTGGAGCAGGGAGGAATATGAGATTTGGCTGGTGGGAAGGGCGCAATTAGGTGTTTTTAATTTTCTTGTTTTTGCACACTCCTCCATTGTTTGCAATCCGAAGCTCGTTTCATCCCCCCGCCAAAGATTTTGATTTGAGTTTCTACTGAAATGAGGCTGCATTTTAATGTTATACAGTGGTACCTTGGGTTGCATACGCTTCAGGTTACAGACTCTGCTAACCCAGAAATAGTACCTCGGGTTAAGAACTTTGCTTCAGGATGAGAACAGAAATCGCACGGCAGCGGTGCGAGGCCCCATTAGCTAAAGTGGTGCTTCAGGTTAAGAACAGTTTCAGGTTAAGAACAGACCTCCAGAACGAATTAAGTACTTAACCCGAGGTACCACTGTACTTTAATCCTGTTTTTAAGTTGTATTTTAAACAATTGTTTTTATACCTGGTGTTAGCCACTCTGAGCCCGGTCTTGGCTGGGGAGGGCGGGGTATAAATAAATCATCATCATCATCATCATCATCATCATCATCATCATCAGCCAATACAATTCTGGGCTGCATCAATAGGAGTATTGCATCTAGATCAAGGGAAGTAATAGTGCCACTGTATTGTGCTCTGGTCAGACCTCACCTGGAGTACTGTGTCCAGTTCTGGGCACCACAGTTCAAGAAGGACACTGACAAACTGGAACGTGTCCAGAGGAGCGCAACCAAAAGGGTCAAAGGCCTGGAAACGATGCCTTATGAGGAACGGCTAAGGGAGCTGGGCATGTTTAGCCTGGAGAAGAGGAGGTTAAGGGGTGATATGATAGCCATGTTCAAATATATAAAAGGATGTCACATAGAGGAGGGAGAAAGGTTGTTTTCTGCTGTTCCAGAGAAGCAGACACGGAGCAATGGTTCCAAACTACAAGAAAGAAGATTCCACCTAAACATTAGGAAGAACTTCCTGACAGTAAGAGCTGTTTGACAGTGGAATTTGCTGCCAAGGAGTGTGGTGGAGTCTCCTTCTTTGGAGGTATTTAAGCAGAGGCTTGACAACCTTATGTCAGGAGTGCTCTGATGGTGTTTCCTGCTTGGCAGGGGGTTGGACTCGATGGCCCTTGTGGTCTCTTCCAACTCTATGATTCTATGATTCTATGATTCTATGATTATTATATCTGCTCTGCAGTTTGCTTGGGGTGGGGGTCGCTGCGATTGCTCTGCCAGTCTCAGGATGGCACAGATGGGGAATTTGTAACCCGGCAGAAGTTCTTGGACTGCAACTTCCACCAGGCCCAGCCAGCAGTCGGGGTGATAGCAGTTGTGGTCCAGCAATTGTCTGGATGGTCCCTGCCTTACAGACTTCTCGCCACAATGAACCTACAGGGTCTGACTATGCATCCATAGGCTTCAGCCTTCCTTGCCTGTCTCTTCTCCCTCTCTGTATCTTCCTTCCCTTGTGAGCTTCTGAACCTCCCCCAAACCTTTCCTAGTCTTTCCTACTTCCCCCCGCCTCCATCCTGTCCTTCCTGGAATCTCCATCCTGCGAGGATTTTCACCTGCATCTCTCTAGTGGGATAGTAACGAATCGGTGGCACGTGCCCTTCTGACTTGCACTCTTTTAAAGACTCGAGGAATGAGGTTATCACCCCTCTTTTGTTGTCCATTCCGGGTCACCCAGACATTGCCACGGCGTCCTTTCTCTTGGCAGATCAAGATGAGCAGGTGACAGCAAAGGTTGCAAGGTTTTTAGCAGGGGAATCAGAATAAGATCCACTATGCGACTGTTGATTCAAAACCCTGAAATCTATTTTACATAATTGACTTTTTTACTTCTATTCGTTGTATATTGTACTGTGGTTTTATGGCTATGGCTGATGGCTGGCGCAAATAAAGATCCATTCATTCATTCTCTAGTGGGATCCAAGATGCCAGGGTCCCCTGTTTTGCAAAAGCGGGCCTTGTCTCTGAGGCAGTGCAAAGCTAACTGAAATGCAGGCGGGGGACTTTAATCTGCTGCGCAGATGGCCCTCCTCCCTCCTCGCACCACCTCCCCTTTTTGCAGGCTGCAGCAGTTTCCTGAAATACACAAGGAAGAGGTGATGGTTGTTTTCCGTTCTCAGTTGATTCCGGCTGGTGCATCACAGCTCTGCTTGCTTCTGGTACCTGCCTTGTTTGCAGATGGCTTGTGGACCAATAATCCTGCCCAGGCAAGGAGAGCTACCTCAGAGCAGGCTGTGGTGAGACACAAAAGCTGGAGTGGCTTTCTGGAGGCGGCTGAGAAAGAATGGCCGGCAAAAACCCTGGTCGCTTCAGCCTCAGAGCCACAGCGATCTGGATACGGAAGGAGGACTTCCTTCTCGCTAATTTGAGCCGGAGTACGGCATCTGAGCCGCGCAATCCGCTTGAGACGGCGCACAGTGATCATTAATATAATTAATAATAGCAATTAGCCGATCAGTGTCAGTAGTAATTAAAGATCAGCTGGGAGGGGGCAACAGGTGGCTTTCCGCGGGGGTCTTCCCCTGTGCCCGACGGGGTTGCCGTGATTGCTCAGTTACATCTGAAGAAGTGCGCATTGCTCCCCGGCAGGAGCAAAGTTGATCTTGCAGGGCAGGGGGAAAGGGGTTCACTCGGGCGCAAGCGCAGCGTTGGCAGAGAATCTGGTCTAACTGTGTGCCAAATGGTTGGGATGTGTAGGAACAGAGGATGCCAGCCTGGGGGCAGCTGCAGGGTGCTGCTGGTCAGGCCAACCCGCAAAAAACCGGGAGGCAGCAAAGGCGACGGTGTTTGCAGGGGTGCAGCCCTGCTGTAAAATCCCCACTGTGTCATAGTTCCCGCTGAGTTGCCTCTGAAACGGCCTCCATTCCTCTTTCTAAGGCGCATCTTGGGATTTGACTGAGACACATCTCCCTTGGTGCATCCCACTTCATGCGATGGCTGGGGCTTGATTCATTTCGTAAAATTTCTATGCCGCTTGGTTGTAGAAAAAAACCTCAAAGCAGTTTACAGAAAAACAAAAAACAATAACAATAAGAAAAATAACAATGATTTGACAAAGGGTTGAAATAGCAGTGGACTAGAAACAGATTGAAACTCAACCCAAAACCTGGGTAAGCTTGCCTGAACAAAAATGCTTTTAGCAGGGGCTGAGAAGAATACAGTGAAGGAACCTTCCTGGACTCCATAAGCAGGGAGTTCCAAAGTGCAGGGGCTGCCACGCTAAAAGATGAATCTCTTATAAACGTGGAGCAGATATTATGAGGCACCTGTAGCGCTGCCAGTCCCCCTAATCAAAGCGGTCAAGTGAACTTCTGTGGGGTCAGTTGTTGTTGTTTAGTCCTTTAGTTTAAGCAGAGGCTTGACAACCATATGTCAGGAGTGCTCTGATGGTGTTTCCTGCTTGGCAGGGGGTTGGACTCGATGGCCCTTGTGGTCTCTTCCAACTCTATGATTCTATGATTCTATGACTCTTCATGACCCCCTGGACCAGAGCACGCCAGGCACTCCTGTCTTCCACTGCCTCCCGCAGTTTGGTCAAACTCATGCTGGTAGCTTCAAGAACACTGTCCCACCATCTCGTCCTCTGCCGTCCCCTTCTCCTTGCGCCCTCCATCTTTCCCAACATCAGGGTCTTTTCCAGGGAGTCTTCTCTTCTCATGAGGTGGCCAAAGTCTTGGAGCCTCAGCTTCAGGATCTGTCCTTCCAGTGAGCACTCAGGGATGATTTCCTTCAGAATGGAGAGGTTTGATCTTCTTGCAGTCCATGGGACTCTTGAGTCTCCTCCAGCACAAGAATTCAAAAGCATCCATTCTTCGGCGATCAGCCTTTCCGTCTTCTAAATAGTTTTCTTTTAGGGCTTTTCCTCCAGTCTTCCTGTTTGTGGTGCGTTCACCCTGATTTTTTCCCAGCAAACTTAAGGCAGAGGTTAGACTATGCCTGGTCTTTGTTGCACATTTGTTCCGTTTTGTTTGCTGGGTGGTTACACGACCATGATTTGTTCGCTGTGTGTTCACAGGTCTTTCCAATGACCCACTCTTTCACCCCACACTTGGCAATGCATGTCCCCATCTCATTCCTCACTGCAAAGACACCCCCCCTGCCCCAAGCAAGTTGGATGTGTCGGGACGACAGAGCATTTTAATTATGCAAATTTTTAATTATGCAAATGTATATTTCTGATAGGGACACGGGTGGCGCTGTGGGTTAAACCACAGAGCCTAGGACTTGCCGATTAGAAGATTGGCGGTTTGAATCCCTGCGACAGGTGAGCTCCCATTGCTCGGTCCCTGCTCCTGCCAACCTAGCAGTTCGAAAGCACCTCAAAGTGCAAGTAGATAAATAGGTACCGCTCTGGCGGGAAGGTAAACGGCGTTTCCATGCGCTGCTCTGGTTCGCCAGAAGCGGCTTAGTCATGCTGGCCACATGACCCGGAAGCTGTACGCAGGCTCCCTTGGCCAGTAAAGCGAGAGGAGTGCCGCAACCCCAGAGTCGGTCATGACTGGACCTAATGGTCAGGGGCCCCTTTACCTTTACCTTTATATTTCTGATAGGCTCTTGAATCACTTCCACAAATCGTGATGGTTCGGAGGCACCCAAAGTGAAGGACAAGGTCTCTTGGTGGAGGAAATGCCCTTGGCTTCTGGCCGCCCCGTGGAGCCCAGGGGGGGATAAGCCAAAGGATGCAGCAGCTGCAAATTGAAAATTGATTTTTGATAGCCATGATAGCGTCTTGATGTGCGGATCAGCTGCCGAAGCCTTTTCTTGATGCCTCCCCTTCCGGTTCCAGGAGGTGTGTTTCCAGCGCAGGTCTGCCTTTTAATTTGGCTGTCGGATTATTACGTTTATGAGAGTGTTTAGCACAGCCTGCACCTGCACCTACTCAACGCGGAGGAAAATAAGCATTATAATTTCATCACGTATCATTTGTCTGCCTAAGCTTTTGTTTCTGAGTGCCAGAGAACATTCTCCGCGGTTTCTGGAACGCCAGACGGTGTAATTTGTTTTTTTTTCTAGCTTGGAAATTCTAAGAAGTATAGCCTTTGGTGTTCAGAGGACTGAAAAACTCCAAAATAAACCACCCCAGCTCCTGTCACACTCAATGAATCCAAAGCCCCACTTTTGGTACAAGATGCCAGCCTCTTCCATTTCTGCGCCAGGCGGCCGTGGCTCTTGGCTCAGCAACTTTCAGCGGATATCTCTCTCTCCTAATTGCTCCTTAGCCAAGTTCAGAACTAAGGTCAGCGTCTCTCGGCCACATGGCTGGAAGCAAATTAAACCCGGGGGGGAAATTACAAGGGGAAAAAAGAAGGAACACGCAAAAGGTTCCCCGCTCTCCCCCTTTCTCTGTCTCTGTTTACAGCTGGGGTTGATGGGAGATGGAGTCCAGAATAGCCGTAGGAAGCACAAAGTTGGGAGGAAAGGCTCATTATTTCCTGATGCCCCTTTCAGCTCGCGTTTGCAGTTATACTTTAATTTGTCCCTCCTCGCCACAGCAGCCTCGCAGATAGATGAGGCTGGGGCACAGTCGACATGTTTTGGGAGCGGGGGATACATGAAACTGAACATCTCATAATCAACGGCAGCTCTTGCTTGCTGCGCTGGGCTGTGAGAGCCTCATTTTGGCCCCTCCCTCTTTTCCTTTCTCGTTTTGGTTTCCTCCAACTTCTGTATTGTTGAGAAGAGCACAGAAATGCCCTTGGTGTGGTTCTGTGGACCTCCCTGCCACAGGAGGCAGGGATGGCCCCAACCTAGTGTTGGGATGCGTCCAGGGAGACGGGGGTATTTGGCAGGCCCCTGGCTGGCTCCAGCCACCAGCTGGCAGCCGGGCGAACTCCGGTTCTCGGAACAGCATCAATCAGCGACTCGAGCCTCCGAAACCTTTAGAGACTGAGCACGCTCTAATCAGCAGAGTGAATAACTTTTCACAATGGAAGTGGCGGACAGAGACATGTGTAAGCATATTTACAGCATTTTCTTCAGCATCAGGACAAAGGAAAAACATGTCTTCTCCCCTTCGTGTCCAATCAAAACAGCAGCATAGCAAAAGCAGTATACAACGGAAGTTCCCAGCAGACTGTGCTGGAAGTAAACAGGCATGTGACATACAACAATCCACATATCTGTTCTAAAGGTGGAATGGAACTATATCCTAACACTTAGATGGCCTTAAAAGAGGAGGAGAGGGGAACTAGCCAAGATGACTACTCTCTGCCTCCACAGTTGGAGACAGCAATCTGTGAATCCCAGTTGCTGGAAAGCTCAGGAGGGGAGAGTTGCTCCTGTGTTCGAATCCTGCTTGCTAGTTTCCCATTGGGGCATCTGTTTGGTGACTGTGAGAACAGGATTCTGGCCTACATGGGCCAATGGCCTGATCCTGTAGGGAAGGCCGAGCTGGGAGACGAATCCCAGGTGGCTTCTCTAATCATCACTTGATGTAGAGAGAAATAAAAGAGGAGATGATGAAAAGGAGAGCGGTCAATTATTCGGATGCAAAAATAAAAGGATTAATGCTGTGCTGAAGGATCTGTGGCATGTGAGAGGCCACTGTCTCGCTGAGCAATGAACCAGGGAGTCTCAGGTTCGGATTCTGCCGTGTCAAGGAGTTTGCAAACCTCTGTGTTTAGTGCACCCTCTGCCGTGGTACGCTGGGTCAGTCCAATGGCCCATCTAGTCCAGCCTCATGTTCTCACAGTGGCCAAACAGATGCCTCTGTTTGGAAACCCGGAAGCAGGATTCAAACACAAGACCCGTGGTTTCCAGCAACTGGCATTCAGAAACATTTCTGCCTCCAGCCGTTGTGGCTAGTGGCCATCAACAGCCCTCTCCTCCCCCATGAATTTGACCAAACCCTTTTTAAAGCCACCTGGGTTTGGCCATCACTGCCTCCTGCAGGGGTGAGTTCCACAGTTCACGCGCTGCACAAAGAAGTAAATTCTTGGCACTTGCTTCTTTTCCACCACCTGCTTCTAGGCATTGCCTGGTTTATAAAAAGAGGTGCTGTAGCAGGGGGACCGCTATGTTTAGCCGTAAATTACAGAAAAGCCATTCCTGCTGGGCGCTTGTGCGTGCCTAGGGTGCTGGTGGGCAAACTGTATTTATTTGGTGAATGAGGAAAAGATGCTCTGTTTCTGTCCAGAGACACTCTGTCAACTTAGCAAATACTTTATAGGTGTGCCAAGTTTGGGGCTTAGCACTATATAAATGTGCCGGTTTACGACAGGGATGAACCTGGAGGGTTTGCTCTGCGAGCTGTTTTTGATGTACACGTGATCCCTGCTTGAGATGCAAGTCAGAAGATGCATGGATGGATTTCTAAGCATGGTGTTTGCATCCCTTTCTGTGGATAAAAGGAACAGATTTGGTGATTTACTGACTCCTTTCAACTACGTTCCACTACATTTATTGCTCGTATTTTGCTTCAAAACCCTTAAGACTCTTCAGGACCCTTCAGGCATGTCCAAAGTCTGTTTGGGGGCCTAATCCGGCCCCCAGTGGCAGTTTAATTCCTGTGGTAAAATCCTTTAAAAAGGTAAACAACTTTGATCCTTCACGGCCCTTCACTTCATCAAATCATCATCATCATCATCATCAAACCTTTTATTGGCATCACATCCAAACATCCAAAACAAATCAGTACAGAATTACCACTTCTCCAGTGGCACAAAACATTTGCTAAAATAAAGGAGGAGTATTCATCAAATATAGTAAAAGCTATGGTTTTCCCAGTAGTGATGTATGGAAGTGAGAGCTGGACCATCAAGAAGGCTGATCACCGAAGAATTGATGCTTTTGAATTCTGGTGCTGGAGGAGACTCTTGAGAGTCCCATGGACTGCAAGAAGATCCAACCTCTCCATTCTGAAGGAAATCAGCCCTGAGTGCTCACTGGAAGGACAAATCCTGAAGCTGAGGCTCCAAGACTTTGGCCACCTCATGAGAAGAGAAGACTCCCTGGAAAAGACCCTGATGTTGGGAAAGATGGAGGGCGGAAGGAGAAGGGGACGACAGAGGACAAGATGGTGGGACAGTGTTCTCGAAGCGACCAGCATGAGTCTGACCAAACTGCGGGAGGCAGTGGAAGACAGGAGTGCCTGGCGTGCTCTGGTCCAGGGGGTCACGAAGAGTCGGACACGACTCAACAACAACAACATTCATCAAATCTTATCATTATGGCCACGGGGGTTGATGGGAGTTGTAGTCCAAAACACCTGGAGGGCACCAGGTTGGCGCCAAGGACTCTCCAGGCAGCCTCACTTGCGTCTCCATCTCTCCTCCAACTTCCAACAGGCTTTTCATTCCTCCTCTCCTTCCCTCCCGCCTCACCGACCTCCCTGGGATGGCTTTTCATTCTCTGACACCCATCAGCGGTGACATAACTATTTTCTCCCCCCTGCAGGTGACAACAAAGAGGCCCTTGCAATCCCGGCACATCCTGGGAATTAATTGCTTCCTCCCTTTCTTTCAAAAGGCCCGTTTTGCCACTTCTTTTGACATGATGTGGGTCCTTGTCTTTTTCCAGGGTGCTTTTTCTTACTGCTTGTCCTGTTGTTGTCATTTCCCCCTCCCCATCTCCAGATTTCTTGCTGCAAGATTTTCCTTATTGGCAAGTTTCCCCAAATTTCACTGTTGGCGCCAAGACCTTCAGTTCTTTTGTCTCTCTGGAGTCCTGAAAGAGGAGGTGAGGGTTGCGTGGTGAGGCCTTAGGCAGCGATACAGGAAAGAGGAGATCCATCTGCTTAGCGACTGGCCTCGTGTCGTTTACAGCTGTCCATGGAGGCGCAGGTCAATTCTGTGCCCAGGGCAGCTGTTTACCAGCTCCATCTGGTACGCAGGATGAGACCCTACCTGCCCGCGGACTGTCTCATCAGAGTGGTGCATGCTCTGGTTATCTCCTGCTTGGACTACTGCAATGCGCTCTACGTGGGGCTGCCTTTGAAGGTGACCCGGAAACTACAACTAATTCAGAATACGGCAGCTAGACTGGTGACTGGGGGCGGCCACCGAGACCATATAACACCAGTCTTGAAAGACCTACACTGGCTCCCAGTACTTTTCTGAGCACAATTCAAAGTGTTGGTGCTGACCTTTAAAGCCCTAAACGGCCTTGGCTCAGTATGCTAAAAATGATACAGCGTCAGACATTAAAAACTTCCCTAAACAGGGCCACCTTCAGTTGTCTTTTAAAAGTAAAATAGTTGTTTATTGCCTTGACATCTGCTGGGAGGGCATTCCACAGGGCAGGCACCACCACCAAGAAGGCCCTCTGCCTGGTTCCCTGTAACCTCGCTTTTCGCAGCGAGGGAACCGCCAGAAGGCCCTCAGCGCTGGACCTCATTGCTGAACAATGGGGGTGGAGATGCTCCTTCAGGTATACTGGGCCAAGGCTGTTTAGGGCTTTAAAAGTCAGCACCAACACTTTGAATTGTGCTCGGAAACGTCCTGGGAGCCAATGTAGGACTGGTGTTATGTGGTCTCGGCAGCTGCTCCCAGTCACCAGTCTAGCTGCCACATTCTGGATTAATTGCAGTTTCCGAGTCACCTTCAAAGGTAGTCCCACGTAGAGCGCATTGCAGTAGTCCATTAAGAACTTTCTGAGAGCAAGAGCTGTTTGACAGCAGAACGGATGACCTCAGAAGGTGATGAATCCCTTTCCTTGGAGGCTTTTAAATGGAGCTTGGATGGTCATCTGCCAGAGATTCTTTAGCTGTGATTGTTAGACTACATGACCCTCGCAGTTCCCTTCCACCTCTACAATTCTTTGATCCTGTAATGGTCTGGCTCGGCATTCGGCAGCTTCTTATATATCCCTGTCCCCTCTCGTCACCCCATTTCTTCCTCCCAGGAGCAGAAGACGGCCGATTAGCAGGGCTGTGCCGAACCTCCTTGTCTCTCGCTGAGCTTTTCATCCTACTGTAGTCCCCACACCCCAGGTGGGGTCTTGCATCCTGTGTTTTAGGGAGGGGGTTGTGACCGCGCCTGCCCTCTGTTTTGATCTTCGGCTCTCTGAAGCTCCACAGTTGGAAGAGACGAGAGTGCCTGTGATGAACTGGAGGCTAATGGCGGAGGCCTTTTCTTTATTTTTGGGCTTTGCTTTGCCGTCTCACCGCGGCTGAAGCAATTTGACATCAAAGAAACAAAACCAGGAAAGGTTTGTAACTGAGGCTGATGGTACTGCTGCTGTTCAAGGGATCCTTCCCAGCTTATCCCCAGAGCTTCCATTTCATGCTGGCAAATCCGTCAGGCTTCTTGGGGTGCAGGAGGGGAATAATGAAGATTTTTGAAAGCGCCGCCGCATAAGGAACCTTTCCCTCCCCGCGTTCTCGGCCCTGCCGGGGTTGCTGTTGACAGCAGATTGCTGTTCCTCCGCTTTCCCAAGGCTCCCCGCCGAGAAAGCATGGTCCGAACCACTTGCTCAAACATGTCGGGCTGTTTTCCTCCTCCCCCAGGCAAGCTGCCAAGCGGTGTCTGGAAAGCCAATTGACAAGTCTCTTTCCAGCAAAGATCTTGGAGATCAGCTGCCGTGGCTGGGGGGGGGGGGTTGGGGGAAGGGAGGGAAGTGGCTGAGCGGTTCGTGGGTGGGGGTGGCGGTGGGAGGGGGTCAAGGGCATTCTGCTGGAGGTTAGTAACACCTGCAGCAATATGGCACATTTGGTTTCTATGCCACAACTGCTGCTAGAATTTTGCTGGCCAAAAATTGGAAGTCGCAAGAAGTACCGACAGTGGAGGAATGGCGGGTGAAGATGATGGATTTTTCGGAGCTAGCCGACCTGACCAGAAGAGTCTGTGACCAGAAGGAGGAAGATTGGAAGAAATTTAAAGACTATTTATCCAAATATGCTAAGATAACGTAAATAGAAATACTTGCAACTACCAGATTGGCCTAGGATTTAAATAAGTGATGTTATAGAATAATATGTTTAAAGTAAAATGAAAAGAAAGATGTTAATGGATTAAGTCAATTACACGTGAAAATAGTCTTGGAAAACTGTTACAATGATATACATTGAAATTCAGCCTGGGGGAGTCGAGGAAGTCACCCAACAATGTAAAGAAAAATGGAATTATTGTACTTAAGATTTATGTTTGTTTGTTTGTTTATATATATGGAAAACCAGTAAAAAAAATTGGGAAAAAAATATGGCACATTTGCAGCTGTGCAGAACGCGGAAATGATGCCGTCTCTGCTCAGAGGGATCCTTGTGGGGTCGGGCCGCAGTCAGACATGCAAACCCTTCATTCCCACAATCACGGAATTGTCGACTTGGAAGGGACCCGAGGGTCATCTAGTCCAGCCCCCTGCAATGCAGAAATGACAGCTGAAGAATCCCCCCCCCTTTTTTGAAATTTTATTTATTTCCACATAACAAATTATTTCTTTCTTTTTTTTTCACCGTTCTTTTTATTAATTGGTTCCATGAAAGAAAGTGAAGACTAACACACATATAAGAAAGAAAAAATACACAAAAAAGAAAAAAGAAGGAATACACAAAAAAGAGAAGATAAAAGATACACAAAATTGTAACTTTCACATCAACAATATTACATAGCCATCCCTTTCAAGACTTCCTTCAGCTTGTCCATAAATCATTCGAAGCGATAATTAAGATTACGCGTTTCTTTGCTTATATTGTCATTGTACCTATCCCTGTCTCCTATTTGCTTTGCACAATAACTCATAGTCTTTCACAGTGCGTCTCTGAATCCCTTTAGCGTTGTTTGCCCCTCACTAATACATTCCAGATAATCTGCGTACTTTCCCCAATCCTTGATGAACACTTGGTCTCTTATATACCTAACTTTTCCTGTTAATTTATCCAACTCTGCGTAGTCCAACAGCTTAGATCTCCACTCCTCCACCGTTGGTATTTCCTGCTGTTTCCACTTCTGGGCTAGTACTACCCTTGCTGCTGTAACTGCATAATATACTAGTCTACGATCTTCCTTTTTTATCTCTTGCCCTAATATCCCTAATAGGAAAATTTCTGATTTCTTTATGAACGTATATTTTAAGATCTTCTTTAGTTCAATGTATATTTTCTCCCAAAACTGTTTCACCCTTCCACACTCCCACCACATATGGTAGAAGGAGCCCTCTTTATCTTTACACTTCCAGCACTTATTATCCACCTTATACATTTTCGATAGTTTCATAGGTGTTAAGTACCACCTATAGAACATCTTCATGACATTTTCCTTTATCGTTATGCACGCCGTAAAATTTAACCCATCCTTCCAAAGTTTTTCCCAGTCCTCAAATTGTATACTATGACCTATATCCCTTGCCCAGCGGATCATCACTGATTTTACTTCCTCATCACCTAGGTTCCAGTCTAGCAACATCCTATACATTTTGTTAGGATGTAAAATGTAAACACATAACAAATTATTTCAACCATTATATTTCCCCCCCATTTCCCCCCTCCCTCCCCCCTACGACTTCCCTCAGCTCCTCTTTCTGATTTATCAACACGTATTGTTCTCTGAAGTGAGAGCTGCAAGAAGATCAAACCTCTCCATTCTTAAGGAAATCAGCCCTGAGTTCTGGAAGGACAGATCGTGAAGCTGAGGCTCCAATACTTTGGCCACCTCATGAGAAGAGAAGACTCCCTGGAAAAGACCCTGATGTTGGAAAAGATGGAGGGCACAAGGAGAAGGGGACGCCAGAGGACGAGATGGTGGGACAGTGTTCTCGAAGCTACAAACATGAGTCTGACCAAACTGCGGGAGGCAGTGGAAGACAGGAGTGCCTGGCGTGCTCTGGTCCATGGGGTCACGAAGAGTCGGAAACGACTAAACGACTAAACAACAACAACAACAACATTGTTCTCTGCATATTATAAAAATGTAAAAATCTCTAAATTATCCATCTATTATGTTAATGAATAAGTTTGGGTATGTTTATTCAAAACCTGCCAAGGAGTCCAATTCATTTTGTTGTTTCTTTAAGTACTTTGTAAAGGGTTCCCATTCTTCTTTAAAGTCACAGTTGTCCTTCTCACGTAGTTTATGCTTCAATTTGGCCAGTTCCACATAATCCATCAATTTTTCTTGCCACTGTTCTTTTGTCAGGGGTGCTTCATTCTTCCATCCTTGTGCTATTAAGACTCTTGCCGCTGTTGTTGCGTATATCCTTCATTTTCCTTGGCAGGTCTTTCCCTACAATCCCTAACAAAAATGCTTCAGGCACACATTCAGAGTCCTTTCTCTATCCTTCGGCCAGCCAAGGATGGCCCAGCCAGCCAAGAGGTAACGGCTAGTGTCTTAATGTTGGAAAGTTCTTTCTGATGTTTCTTTGGAATCTCCATCCTTGCAATTGGTTGGGGGGGGGGGTCCTTCCTTCCGGAACAGCAGAAAACAAGCTTGCTCCATCTTAGCCCTTGATATATTTGAAGCTGGTTATCGTATCGCCTCCCAGTCTCCTCTTTTCCAGAAGGAGGAGCCATAAGAGAGACAGAACTCTGCTGTGGGAGACCCCCACCCTCCAGCCAATTTATTCCACCTCAGGCTTCCTTCATTCAAGGGACTCAGAGCTGCACATGGAAGTTCCCTGTCCAGACCCAGACCAGAGTGAGATTCCAGGTGTGCTCTTCTTCCAGTGCCCTCTCCCTTCCTGTGGCTCCCAAACTGGGATTCAGAAGCATGGCTGCCTTCAGCTCTGGTGGCCAAGCAGAGCCACTGTGGCTAGGAGCCAGCTTGGAGCTGGTCAAGTGTTTCGAAAACAGGGAAGGGGAAGGCTGTATTTCTGAGTCACATCCTAGGACCCTCGTACCTACGGGACCGCCTCTCCTGGTCTGCCTCATGGAGGACCTTCAGGTCCATAAATAGCAACACCCTAGAGGTCCCGGACCCTAAGGAAGTCAGATTAGCCTCAGCCAGAGCCAGGGCCTTTTCAACACTGGCTCTGGCTGGTGGAACACTCTGTCTCATGAGACCAGGGCTATGGGACCAGATTTCTTTCCGCAGGGCCTGTAAGACAGAGTTGTTCCGCCTGGCCTTTGGCTTGGAATCAACTTAATCGCCTACCCCTCTTTCCTTTTTCCCATTTCCTTTCTCCTTCTGTGATGAAACTCCTATTTGGGGACTTCCCTGGCTTTTTTCTGGCCCACGTAGGACCAGTCTGGATAGTTGGCCTTGGTGAAGACTTGACGTTTTCATCCCCCCAACCCCCCAAGTTTTTGATTTGAGTTCCTGTTGAAATGAGGCTGTATTTTAATCTTGTTTTTAAGTTGTATTTCAATCAATTGTTTTTATACCTGCCCTGAGCCTGGTCTTGGCCGGGGTGGGCGGGGTATAAATAAATTTATTATTATTATTATTATTATTATTATTATTATTATTATTATTAAAGATCACTGAGGCACAAAATCCCAGGAAGTGGCACATAAGTGTGGCTCATCACAAGAAGAAAAAAACTCTGTGCAAGTAATACCTGTGAAGCAAGTTGCCTCCTCCAAAGGAGCTGTCTAGAAAGGGCCACCTGCCCTCCCACTTTGACCCAGGAACAGGGCCAGCCCAGTGCCTTGTGGCATCCCCTTTGCGGCCAGCTGCTCCCCCACCCTGGGACGCATAAAGGTAAAGGGACCCCTGACCGTTAGGTCCAGTCGTGGCCGACTCTGGGGTTGCGGCGCTCATCTCGCTTTATTGACCAAGGGAGCCGGCATACAGCTTCCGGGTCATGTGGCCAGCATGACTAAGCCGCTTCTGGGGAACCAGAGCAGCGCACGGAAACGCCGTTTACCTTCCCACCAGAGCGGTACCTATTTATCTACTTGCACTTTGAGGTGCTTTTGAACTGCTAGGTTGGCAGGAGCAGGGACCCAGCAAAGGGAGCTCACCCCGTCGCAGGGATTCGAACCACCGACTTTCTGATTGGCAAGTCCTAGGCTCTGTGGTTTAACCCACAGCGCCACCCACGTCTCCCCCATTTGGGCTACTGGCTCCAATTGGGAGTTCTAGTTCGAAACATCTGGAGGGTGCCTGGCTGGCAAAGGCTGATTTAAAAGGTCAAGGATTAGCAGCCATCAGAGCTTCCAGGCTTTGCGTCCTGTTGAGGAGGCTGACATTTATATCTCCCCACCTCCCAGGAGAAGAACCAGCGGCTTCCCTCCGGCCAGGCTCTCAGGCTGAGCGATCACTTTGCATTCTTGCAGGTTCCTGTCACTGCGAGGTGTTTTTTGTGCTTTCCCACTCCTGCCTCCATCTATCCCTGTCCAAACCTCTTTAGCATGTTTCCTTTCGGAAGCACAATACCTGTCAAAGCTCAGCACCGAAGGTGACATGCAGCGTTGCCGGAGACTGGGGTGGGGGAATCATCCATCGGGGAAAGCAGGGTCTGGGCAGCATCTCCCGGGAAGCAGTAGATTTCCACGTGCCGTAGAACAAATGTGCAGCATTCATGGCCAAGGGATGGGAAGATCAGGAGGCTCCAAAAACAACAGATTGGCAAATTCAATTATGGGAATTTGTGGAGATGGCTCAATTGACTAGCAAACTCAGAGGAAACACAAAGCAAAAATTTGCGGGAAAATGGGATGGTTATAGAAGATAGGTTCAAAAATACAATAATAGGTTTGACTCCGTGCTAGCGTTTGAGTGACAAAGGAAGTAAAAGGAAGTGGATAACAATTAAGGATTTGATATGTTTTCTAAATGTATTGGAACATTTATATAGAAAGGTTTATTGTTTTGTGTACATTCAATTGTAAGATAAAACATATGCGAAGGGACTTGACAGGAAGTCAAAGTTGAAGAAAAGATTTTGTAAGATAAAGGGGTGAAAAATATTTATTTTCATTATCATCATCATCATTATTATTATTTTCTCTGTGTGTGCGGGTGTGTGTTTTGTATGGAATGGAAATAAGACGGTAAATAACAAATAACAAACAAAATATTGATGTATGCAATTTTTATTTCTCAATTATATTTTGTGGTAGTATGGTTGTAATGGTTTTTGTAACATAAAATTCAATAAAAATTATTATTTTATTTTTTAAAAAAAGAACAAATGTGCACCATTACTAGATCGAGGGAAGTAATATTCTGCCTTGGTCAAACCCCAACTGGATTCCTGTGTCCACTTCTGGGCACCACAGTTAAAGAAGGATATTGACAAGCTGGAATGTGTGCAGAGGAGGGCGACCAAGATGATCAAGGGTTTGGAAACCAAGCCTGATGAGGAATGGTTGAAGGAGCTGTGTATGTTTACCCTGCAGAAGAGTAGACTGAGAGGTGATATCATAGCCATCTTCAAATATCTGAAATGCTGTCCCGTGGGAGAGGGAACAAGCTAGTTTTCTCCTGTTCTTGAGGGTAGAACCTGAACCCATGGCTTCACGTTACAAGGAAGGAGATTCCGGCGAAACATCAGGAAGAGCTTTCTGACAGTAAGAGCTGTTTGGCAGTGGAACGGAGGACCTTGGAAGACGACGGAGTCTTCTCCCTTGGAGGTTTTTAAGCAGAGGTTGGATGGTCTGGACTCAATGACCATTAGGAATCACTTCCAACTCTACATTTCTAATATGCAATGATTTCAACAGGGGCCTGCTTTTTTAAAACACGAAATTGTAAATACAGCTGCAGTCCTGTTCAGCTCCTTGGCGTTCCTGCTTGTGATCCGCACACAGTCGAGCTCTTTTAGGGCCCCTTTTCCATTTCATGGGGAGCGTTTTTTAAGGACCTGCTTGCTGGTCTCATGGAAATGAAACAAGACTTATGACTAACAACAACAACAACAACAACAACTTATGAATTATACCCCACCCATCTGGCCGGATTTCCCCAGCCACTCTGGGCAGCTTACAACACATAAAAACCACTGGAAAAACATCAACCATTAAAAGCTTCCCTAAACAGGGCTGCCTTCAGATGTCTCCTAGAGCAGCGCATGGAAACGCCGTTTACCTTCCCGCTGGAGTGGTACCTATTTGTCTACTTGCACTTTGACGTGCTTTCAAACTGCTAGGTGGGCAGGAGCAGGGACCGAGCAACAGGAGCTCACCCCGTTACGGGGATTCAAACCGCCGACCTTCTGATCGCCAAGCCCAAGAAGCTCAGTGGTTTAGACCAGTGTTTCCCAACCTTGGGCCTCCAGCTGTTTTTGGACTACAACTCCCATCATCCCTAGCTAGCAAGACCAGTGGTCAGGGATGATGGGAATTGTAGTTCAAAAACAGTTGGAGGCCCAAGGTTGGGAAACACTGGTTTAGACCACAACGCCACCCGCTATATAAAAAAACATTTCTGCCTCAACCTTGCACAACCTTGGAGGCTAGTAAGCACTGGTGGGCTTATACTCTACAAATGTTTCCAAGCTGTCCCCCCCCCTCTTTAAAGCCAACCAAGTTGGTAGCTTGTTGCTACACCTTGTGGTAGAATAACAGAATCGTAGATTCATAGGGAATTCCAGAGTTTAACTGCATTTCATAATGCAATTTACTCCTTTTCTCTGCTCTGTATCTCTGAAATTTCAGATTTGTTAGATGACCCCCGTCAGGTCCTAACATTGCGAGGAAAAGAGTCCCCCCCACACTCATGGTTTTAAATACCTCCATCACGCCCCCCCCTTTTCTTGTGCTGTACGATGGGTAGAAGCTGCAAGAATCTAATATCCGGCTCAGCGATAAAATCTGCGTGGCTGAGCTTCCGACACGGTGTCCCCCCAAATAATTTCAGATCTGCTCCTGCAGAGGCAGATGTTATTATGTGGGGAGCCTGCCCACAGGTTGCGAGGATGTGCTCGAAAACATCGAAAAGTTTATTAATAATCCCCCCACCCAAAGCCTGCTCAGCTCCCGTGGATAAGGCTGAGTGAGTACTGATCTGATTTAAAAGCCATAAAAAGCTAATAAAATGTCTGAATGGATGCAAAGCATAAAACCCTGTCCGTCGCTACAATCCATCGGGGTTTATAGTACCCACAGCTGGCTTTTAAAAATGATTAATAAAAATATTTTTATATTGTGCGGCCAATTTGCTGCTCCCCCCCCCCCGCCCAACACGATCCAGCTTAGCATTTTTACCTGCAGGAATATGCCCTCAGACACTAGCCATTACCTCTTGGCTGGCCGAAGGATAGAGAAAGGACTCTGAATGTGTGGAAACTAAGCTACATATAAAAATTCATTAGTTCCACCCACCTCTGGCCCTGATCATCACTGGCCCATGGCCCTCAGAAGGTTTTCTGGAAGGAAATGTGGCCCTCGAGCTGAAACACACAGTTTCCCCACCTGACAGGAGCAAGCCAGCAGTCAATCACACAGTGCAGAGTTAACTCTTCATTAGCAAGAACGCAACCTGAACAGACTTGTTGGAGTGCCAGGCCTAATGAGCATAGCAGCTCATCCCGGTAAGTCTTGCTCAGGGGTCAGCAAACTTTTTCAGCAGGGGGCCGGTCTACTGTCCCTCAGACCTTGTGGGGGGCCAGATTATACTTTGGGGAAAAATAATGAACGAATTCCTATGCCCCACAAATAACCCAGAGATGCATTTTAAATAAAAGGACATATTCTACTCATGTAAAAACATGCTGATTCCCGGACTGTCTGTGGGCTGGATTTCAAAGGCGATTGGGCCGGATCTGGCCCCCGGGCCTTAGTTTGGCTACCCATGGTTTCATGCATGGATCAGAAAGTACCATACTTTTCTGTGTATAAGACGAGGTTTATTTACTCTAAAATAATGTTAAAAAACGCGGGACATCCTATACACGGATAGTGCGTTGGGGGACGAGTGTTTGGTTGCAGCCGCGAGCAGGAGCTTGTCAGCGGCGATTTTGTGGGCAATTGATGGCTGCGTCAAGTCCAGCTTTGGATTGCCTGCTGTTGCTGCTGCAGTAAGTGGGTGGGTGATTGGTTGCTGCGGCAAACGTTGCTGTGGATTGGCTGCTGCTTTGGCAATTGGACGTGCGATTGTCATCTGCTGCTGGTGAGCAGGCAGGCGCCTATTGATGACGCGAGCGATTGTCAGCGTTTGTCAGTCGTTTGGCAATCCTCCCCCCACAGACCATAGGACTTAAACCACAGACCACAGGACTTGCCGATCAGAAGGTTGGTGGTTCGAATCCCCGCGACGGGGTGAGCTCCCGTTGCTCGGTCCCTGCTCCTGCCCACCTAGCAGTTCGAAAGCACGTCAAAGTGCGAGTAGATAAATAGGTACCGCTCTGGCGGGAAGGTGAACGGCGTTTCCGTGCGCTGCTCTGGTTCGCCAGAAGTGGCTTAGCCATGCTGGCCACATGACCCGGAAGCTGTACGTCGGCTCCCTCGGCCAATAAAGCGAGATGAGCGCTGCAACCCCAGAGTCGGTCACGACTGGACCTAATGGTCAGGGGTCCCTTTACCTTTACCTTAAAATAGGGGTCATCTTATACACAGGGGCGCTTTATACTACTGTAAAAATGCTCAGGGGTCCCTTTACCTTTACCTTAAAATAGGGGTCATCTTATACACAGGGGCGCTTTATACTACTGTAAAAATGCTCAGGGGTCCCTTTACCTTTACCTTAAAATAGGGGTCATCTTATACACAGGGGCGCTTTATACTACTGTAAAAATCCCTTCCTCTGCACAGCTGTCTTAAGTCCCCTCCTCTCCAGGGTTCTCCCTGAGCAACCAGAGACTGCGCCTGCATGATGTCAACCTCTCCCCCGCCCTTTTTATGCCTCTTCTGGTTCTGGGAGACCAGGGGAGAGGGGAGACACCCGTGACTCTTTATCAGCCTGACTCATAGAATCCTAAAGTTGGAAGGGACCCCACAGGTCATCTAGCCTGAACGCCCTGCAATGCAGGAATCTCAACTAAAGCATCCTCAAGAAAGAAGGATTTTCGCTGGCCAGGTTTAATTCAAATCCATCAAACCTCCTTTGGGGAAGGTTCTCAGGCAGGGTGGAAGGAGAAAGAACTTGCCCATGTGAAGACCACCTGGTGGAAACCCTCACACTTATGGTTCTCAATTGTAAACCATATGCTGGTCTCCGTCAGCAATTTCTAGATCACTTCTATATCCCCAAATGGAAACCAGAGTTGGAGGTCACACATTTTCTATTACTGGGGAATGATCAGGAGCTCACCAAGTTAGTGGCTAAATATCTCTATTTGGTTTTTTGTCGTCGAAACACACTGCAGACGTCTGATCTCCCTGGAGACCTAGAGATGTGACAGTAGACTCCTCTGCCTCCTCCTCTCTTTTAGCAAGTGTTTTGTGCCACTGGGGAAGTGGTAATTCTGTATTGATTTGTTTTGGATGTTTGTATGTAATGCCAATAAAAGGTTTGATGATGATGATGAACTAAAGCATCCAAAACTCATTCCTCCTCTCTCTTTTTGGAAATAATTTTTATTTGGTTTTACAGATATAAAATTATAACAATACAAAATGCATATCCATATTTAGAGATTTCTCCCGAATCTCTAGACTTCCCACCTTCCCCTCCTATTATAAACCTTTTCAATGGCATATTATTTCATCATCCAAATTATACGTCTCTCCATTTTGTTGTCCATAATATCTTCTACAAGTGTTATTACAATCCTGCTAATGTTTCCATCTGTTTACAGTGGTCTCTCAAGTAGATTATGAATTTCCCCCATTCTTTATCGAAGTTTTCGTCTTCTTGGTTCCTGAGCTTTCCTGTTAGTTTTGCAATTTCGGCATAAACCAACAGCTTAGTTTGCCACTCCTCTCCGGTAGGGACTAGCCCATCTCTGGGCTAGTAGCATCCGTGCGGCTGTCGTTGTGTACATAGAGTCCCTACTGCTCCTTTGGGATTTTGGTACCTCTCATCTCTTCCTCTTGACCTCCCTCCTCCGACTCTCCTGCTTCATCTTCTGCCTCTGATTCTGCACTGCTCTCTGCCACCAACTCTCCCAGCTCACCAAGTCCTTTTACTTCTTCAACTTCCAACACCTCCTCTCCCCAGTCTTCTCCCTCTGCCCACTCATGGTTGTCCCACCCCAGCTGGTTCCTGCCACCGTTCCTCTGTGTTCAGCCAGGCCATGAATTCACCCCTGCTTTCGCTGCCGAAATTGCTGGCTATGGAAGCCACACATGTGTCTTCACTAGGTGGAGGCACAGGGACCCAGGATTTGCATGCGCGCAGGAGAGAGAAAGGAAAGGGGCTAAGTGATTTCTTTTGCAGCGCCCTTGCGAGTTGTAAATCTAAAGCTCGGAAGCCTCATTAAAATTAAGCTTCTGTCAGAGCTAATTTTTTATTGCCACTTCTTTTTTCTCTCCTTTTAAAAATATCCATCCCATTAGGACAACTCGTTTCTCTCTCTTTGTTCTGGGAGCATCCCCTAATCTCCCTCATTAACGCAAACACCTCCATTGGCGGATCTTTATCTTAGCCGGTGCAGTTTCTTGCTTTGTACTTTTTAATGCATTAATGTGTTTTGAAGCTCTGTAAAACCGCTACACTAATTATTTGATTGGGGCTAACGAAGTGATTTCGCTGGCGGTCACGTGAGAAATGAGACAGATTCACACGGGGGTTTTTGTGTGTGTGTGTGGTTTTTTTAGCCACAGGTAAGCCTTGAAGCCGAATTCACTCATCCACACACTGGGAATAGCTTGCTTTGCTCAACCTGATTATGCACCCAGGCCTTTGCAGGAGCTTCGTGTCAAATCAGATTCCTTATGTATTGGAGTTCATTTATAATGTAACTGCTTTCAATTTCGTTTTATACTGAGCTTTTTAAATGTATGGAGTGTGTTGTGATTTTAACCTGCTCTGAATTTGCTTTCTGCGATGAAGAGTAGCCTTATAATGTTTTAAATAGATCAATAAATCAACAAATCTATTGCTTGCCTTGAAGGAGGATAGAGAAGAGTTGAGTGTACCGTCTAGTCTATTGTAACACTTCTTCTTTTTCTTCTTCGGCGGGCACTCGTAGCCAAGTAAGATTGTCTCCCGTGAACACGGTTTTAAAAGTGAGTCCGTAAGTGACTGTGGAGGCCAGTTCTGGATCCACACGTCCTTCCACGGTGGGGACATAGGTTTCCGGGCGGGAGTTGATCACGGTGTGGATTTGCCAAGCATGTCTTCCTCTTAACACATTTCTCCCTTGCATCCTGAGTTCGAGTGTCTTCAAAGCCCAGGACACCTTTGGTCAAGGCTGTTCTCCAACTGGAGTGCTTGCAGGCCTGTGTTTCCCAGTTGTCGGTGTTTATACTGCATTTTTTAAAGATTTGCCTTGAGAGTCTTTAAATCTCCTTTGTTGACCACCAACATTATGCTTTCCATTTTTAAGTTGGGAATAGAGTAGTTGGGTTGGATGACGATAATCAGGTATCCGTACAACATGACAGTCCAATGAAGTTGAAGAATCATTGCTTCGACACTGGTAATATTAGCTTCTTCCAGTACACTGGCATTAGGTCTCCTGTCTTCCCAAGTGAGATGTTTTTGGAGACGCCGTTGATGGAATCTTTTGAGGAGTTGGAGACGGCATTTATAAGTGGTCCACGTTTCGCAAGCACATTCATTGCTTTATATTCATTACTGCACCTGCTTTTGCATCTGTTCCTTGCCACTGCTGGCTTGCAATCCCAAGATTGTCTGGTTCTCGGTCTAGAAAAGGTTTCCCATCCCCAGTTTGCTAGATGGGGCTTCTATTGCCGAGACCACATAACACCGGTCTTGAAAGACCTACATTGGCTCCCAGTACGTTTCCGAGCACACTTCAAAGTGTTGGTGCTGACCTTGAAAGCCCTAAACGGCCTTGGCCCAGTATACCTGAAGGAGCGTCTCCACCCCCATCATTCTACCCGGACACTGAGGTCCAGCGCCGAGGGCCTTCTGGCGGCTCCCTCACTGCGAGAAGTGAGGTTACAGGGAACCAGGCAGAGGGCCTTCTCGGTAGTGGCACCTGCCCTGTGGAACGCCCTCCTACCAGATGTCAAAGAGAACGACAACTACCAGACTTTTAGAAGACATCTGAAGGCAGCCCTGTTTAGGGAAGGTTTTAATGTTTGATGTATTACGGTATTTTAATATTTTGTTGGAAGCCGCCCAGAGTGGCTGGGGAAGCTCAGCCAGATGGGTCGGGTATAAATATTATTATTATTATTATTATTATTATTATTATTATTATTATTATTATTATTATTATTATTTCTACTGCACAATCCTCACTGGAAAGCTTCCAAGCGGAGTTTTTTTTTGGGGGGGGTATGTCTGTGCTGGGTCCCACCCACTTTGTTCCTCACAGCCTCGTTTCTTCTTGTGTCCTCTTGCAGTTCCTCGCCTCCGGGAGTTTTCGAGAAGGAATACGAGATCTATCGGGATTACGGCTCCGACGGGCAGCGGCTGCAGTACAGGTGAGTTGCCCTGATGCTAAAGAGAGTTTAGAAATTAGAGATTAATTAGAGTTTAAAAATTATAATTTGGATGATAATTTGGTCTTTTTTATTTTAGTTTTTTATTTTAATTGGATTATGATTTGATATGTTAATTGGATTTTTTTATTGGAAAATTAATAAAAACGATTTAACAAAAAACAACAAAAACGGACCTCCAGAACAAATTAAGTTCGTAACCAGAGGTACCGCTTTACGGTGCTAGATGGACCCAGCAGTCTGTATAAGGGGGCTTTCTGTGTTGCTAAGTGGTAACTGGAGAGCAGAACACATGGTGCGCAAACCTGTGGAACAAACCCTGTGTGCTGTGGTCTCGGCAGCAAAGTACCCAAACCCTTGTTACCCGTCCCTGCTCACTTGGGAGGCGTTGGGGTAAAAATGCATCAAGAGTAAATAAGGCACATCCCAGCTGCTTCTTGCAGCGCCAAGAAAAGCATCACCCGCCACAGACCTGGAAGCAAGGCGTCATGCACAAGGCAATGATTATTCCAAGCTTGCTCCAGGGGTTATGAAGCCTGCATTTCAAACCGGAGGCTGCCAGCATCTCCTGAGCACTTGCAGTCTTGCTGTGCGAATTGCGCCCAGCTGTTTGCACAGGGGGAGGCGGCTGGGTTTAGCTAGCGGTCAATATTTGCTTTCATTTCTCATTAATAGCAATCCTCAGTCTTTAAAGCAAAGCACCCAGGTAGGTAGGGAACGGCTGTTGCATCCATATTTTCTGGGCTTTGCACAGCAGCGACAAAACCTTCCAACTACCAACGGTTCACCTGGTTCAGTGTTGCCTGCCTCGCTTGCCGCCAGGGCTTCCCATTGGGTACTTTTCTCAGCCCTGCTTGGAGATGCCCGGGATCGAATCTGGGATCTTCTGCATGAAAAGCAGGTGATCTACCACTGGCCTACAACACGCACCCCCCCCCCCGATGTTCCTGCTTGCCCCATACAGGGCAAGCCAGACCGGAAGGAAGTGGCAATACCTAGAGGGCTGTGTGAGAACAGGAAGCCATTGGCCTGACATAGCAGGCCCTTCTTTCGTTCTTACCTTCCTTCTTACAAGGTTTGTGTCTGAACTCAAACGTGGGTCCGAATACACTCAGGTGTATTCATGCACATGATACTAAGAGATTTAGGACCTTTTGCTAGAGTTAGAGCACGTGTGTGTTACACAGATCTCTTTCCTCTTAACCATATGCCCACAAGACATTCGCACACTAGAGGAATAAAGAAAAACAGGTTTCTTACTTGAAATGAAAAAGAGAATGGAAGATATAGAGATGAATAACTATGCAACTTATAGAAGGCATCTGAAGGCAGCCCTGTATGTTGTTGTTGTTGTTTAGTCGTTTAGTTGTGTCCGACTCCCTGGACCAGAGCACGCCAGGCCCTCCTGTCTTCCACTGCCTCCCGCAGTTTGGTCAAACTCATGCTGGTAGCTTTGAGAACACTGTCCCACCATCTCGTCCTCTGTCGTCCCCTTCTCCTTGTGCCCTCCATCTTTCCCAGCATCAGGGTCTTTTCCAGGGAGTCTTCTCTTCTCATGAGGTGGCCAAAGTCTTGGAGCCTCAGCTTCAGGATCTGTCCTTCCAGTGAGCACTCTGGGCTGGTTTCCTTCAGAATGGATAGGTTTGATCTTCTTGCAGTCCATGGGACTCTCAAGAGTTTCCTCCAGCACCAGAATTCAAAAGCATCCATTCTTCGGCGATCAGCCTTCTTTATGGTCCAGCTCTCACTTCCATACATCACTACTGGGAAAACCATAGCTTTAACTATACAGACCTTTGTTGGCAAGGTGATGTCTCTACTGGGGTTGGACTAGATGACTCCTAAGTTACCTCCCAATTCTGCAATTCCACAATTAGAATCTTGTGCTAAAAGTTGACTGAGATGTTTCTGGACTTGGCATAATACGCAACCAGAGGTAAACATCTCCTTCCCGGAGATGGTTGTTTGAGCCCTGTAATTTGGTTTTCGGGCACGCAGGTCCCGCCAGACAAATTCATTTACGTTGGCTGCCTGGCTTGTCAAACTTAATCTCCACTTTGGACAGAAGGATGGGAGAGGAAAGATCTTTTCTGAGCAAGGAGCTTTGCCTCATTGGAAGGGCCTGGCAACCTCTGCTCAACTCCCGAAAACCTCGGTGCCTTTCTGCCGCTAATGGCTCCTTTCCAAGTACCAGCCATTGCAAATGGCGCCACGGGGGGGGGGGGGAGTTTCTAGGAGAGTTGAAATTCATCTAAGGGAAGCTTCAATGCTTGAGGATGCATTCAATGCTTTTAGCCCCCACCTCTTAAGTCTTCCCTAGTTGAAGAGTTATTTAGATGTTCAATAAAACAACAAGAACATAGACAGCTGCCTCGAGCCAGACCAGGCTTCTGGTCCATCTGGTGCAGGATTTTCTCTGATGAAGTCAGAACGCATCTTGCAGAGACTTGGTTCATCCTCGGACCACAACGGGAAGGGAGAAAGAAAAGAAACACACACAGAGAAAGACGACAAACAAAGGAGTAATGAACTGGTGCTAAAAAAATAGAGTTGTAGAGTTGGGAGGGGCCCCCAAAGGTCATCCAATCCAACCCCCTGCAACGCAGGAATTGAAGCCAAAGAATCCCTGAGGGATGGCCACCAAACCTGTTCAAAAACCTTCAGTGAAGGAGAGTCTACCAGCTTCCAAGGTAGTACATTCCACTGTCAAGGGGCTCTTGCCCTCAGAAAGTTATTCCTAAGGTTTGGTTTGCATCTCCTTTCTTGTATTTTGAATCTGTTTGGGTTTGGGTTCTACCCTCCAGATCAGCAGAAAGGTCGGTGGTTCGAATCCCCGCGATGGGGTGAGCGCCCGTTGCTCAGTCCCTGCTCCTGCCAACCTAGCAGTTCGAAAGCATGAAGTGCAAGTAGATAAATAGGTACCGCTCCGGCAGGAGGGTAAACGGCATTTCCGTGCGCTGCTCTGGGTTCACCAGAAGCGGCTTAGTCATGCTGGCCACATGACCCGGAAGCTGTACGCCGGCTCCCTCGGCCAGTAAAGCGAGATGAGCGCCGCAACCCCAGAGTTGTCCGCGACTGGACCTAACAGTCAGGGGTCCCTTTACCTTTACATCAGAAAAATAACCAGGAGTCATCATAGGAAATTAGCTTTCAAACTTCCCCTTAGTGTCTTAAGGCCTTGGAAAAAGGCACATTAAATGTTAGGGGTTATTAGAAGATAAAATGGCAAATGTCATTATGTCGTTATATAAACTTTTGCTGCAGTGACCTTTTGAATTCTGCGCAGGGTCCTTTGCCAGTCTTGGAGGGGATATTGTAGAACTGGAGAAAGCACAGCAAAGGGTCGCTGTAGCGGCTGAGGACAGATTTGGAATTGTTTCCCTACGAGCAGTGATGCGTGCGTGTTGGAAGGGGGGGGAATGATTAAAGAGGGGAGATTAGTATTATTAGAGGGTTATGAATCATGACCAACGGAGGGGATGTGAATAAAGAGCAATTCTACACGCGGCTTCCAAACACGACAGCTCGGAGTCATCTGGCGAAATTGATTTTCTGGCATTCACAAAAGGAAATGTTTCATTATATGAAGCATATAATTAAACTGGGGGATTCGAGGACCCACGGTTAGGGGACTTTTCAAAAAGGGTGCACTCTCAAAAGAATGAAGCTGTAGGTAGGATCACCATGGGGACTTTTTCCTAATGTGGAGGCAGTGAATCAGGGCCCGGGAAGCTCGCGTGGAACTGTGGAGCTGGGAAGCGTTAGGAAACGCACATGGGTCAGCAGCAGCAGCAGCAGGAACTAAATAGTCGAGCATCTGCTTGCGTACGGAAGGTCCCAGGTAATAATAATAATAATAATAATAATAATAATAATAATAATAATAATTTATTTATACCCCGCCCATCTGGCTGGGTTTCCCCAGCCACTCTGGGCAGCTTCCAACAAAATATTAAAAACAATACAGCATCAGACATTAAAAACTTCCCTAAACAGGACTGCTTTTAAAAGTAAACTACAGTGGTACCTCAGGTTAAGTACTTAATTCGTTCCAGAGGTCCGTTCTTAACCTGAAACTGTTCTTAACCTGAAGCACCACTTTAGCTAATGGGGCCTCCTGCTGCCGCTGTGCCACCGGAGCACGATTTCTGTTCTCATCCTGAAGCAAAGTTCTTAACCCGAGGTACAATTTATGGGTTAGCGGAGTCTGTAACCTGAAGCGTGGTTAACCTGAAGCGTATGTAACCCGAGGTACCACTGTATTTGTTTATTGCCTTGACATCTGCTGGGAGGGTGTTCCACAGGGCAGGCGCCACCACCGAGAAGGCCCTCTGCCTGGTTCCCTGTAACTTGGCTTCTCGCAGTGAGGGAACCGCCAGAAGGCCCTCGGCGCTGGACCTCAGCGTCCGGGCAGAACGATGGGGGTGGAGACGCTCCTTCAGGTATACAGGACTGAGGCTGTTTAGGGCTTTAAAGGTCAGCACCAACACTTTAAATTGTGCTCAGAAACATACTGGGAGCCAATGAAGATCTTTCAGGACCGGTGTTATATGGTCTCGGCGGCCGCTCCCCCTCACCAGGTTCAAACCCCACCAGTGTCTCTCCCACCTGAAACCCTAAAGAAGTGCTGCCAGGTGGGGAACAGAAGGCCAGCTCACCACCGCCTCCACCTACAGGCCAAGTTTCAACAGGTGGGCAATTTTGCTCACCTGTCCACCACCTGACATTGCATCTTTGCCTACCTTCCGTCTAGTGTCTCTGAGGATCCGCTCAGCCTGTGTTTCTGTCCTTGTTGCTTGACGTTTAGCCCCCGTCCTGAGCTGTGTTGGCATTCCCAGCCATGCAGCTGCCTGCCAGTCCCCGGAGACCCCTTCACGGACCGCTGCTTTGCTGCCACTGAAAGGCCCCCGCCTTTTTCACTTCTGCCTGCTTTGGCGAGCACGACAGGACTTGACTTTGAGAAAGAGGGAAGGAGGAAAGCAAACGAGGGGAGAAGACAGGGCTGTCCCCTGGCACCTGCACCCGAACGCCCCTTTGTCATGGTGCTGTCTGCAGGTTTGCCAGCAGTCCCCTCCGCCCCCTCCCCCAAGCTCATATCAAAATTGGAGTTTGCAAGTGGAAACGGCAACACTTTTCCTTGGCTGGGATCTCCGATCGGGAGGGAGAGACAGGTCTTTCAGCAGGACTTGGGGCCAAAGCAAAGGATGCTTAGAGTCTGCTTCAGTGTCCCAGGAACTTAGGAGCCTGCCTTATACAGAGTCAGCCCATTGGTCCATTCAGCTCAGTATTGCACACACTGACTGGCAGGGGCTCACCATGCGGGGTTTCAGGATGGGGATATGCCTGGCCCTGCCCTGAGATGCCAGGGATCAAACTTGAGTCCTCTCTGCATGTAAGAGGCTCTACTCCTGAGATACAGCCCACCCCCTAAAAATAAATCAAGATTCTAGTCCTTAGTGAAGTAGGCAGCTTTTCATGCTGCTGCTTCATGCAGAAGGTAGCGGATTCAATGCCTGCCACGTTCCAGCAGTCCACTTAATACAGAATTGCCAAGATATCTACGTATCTACGGGACTGCCTCTCCTGGTCTGCCCCGCAGAGGACCTTAAGGTCCATGAATAATCATAGTTTAGAGGTCCCGGGCCCCAAGGAAGTCAGATTATCCTCCACCAGGGCCAGGGCCTTCTTAGTGATGGCTCCAACCTGGTGGAATGCTCTGTCCCATGAGACCAGAGCCCTGCAGGATTCAACTTCCTTTCGCAGGGCCTATAAGTCAGAGCTATTCCGCCTGGCCTTTAATTTGAACTTAGCCTGATCTTTTATCCCCCTTCCTTCCTTCCCTCCCCCTCCCCTTTTTATGAAGATTACCCGCTCTGGGATTCCACAGCTAATTCTCTCCTGGTCTCCTCGCTGGCCCAAATAGGACTAATTTAGCCAGCTAGCCCTGGGGATCATCTAATGTTTATTGGATGGATTTCCCTCCTAAATTGATTTCTGAACTTTGAATTTTATTGTTATTCATGTTTTTATACTGTATTTTATGCTGCTTTTACAATTAAGTGTTTTAAAGTGTTTTAAATTTGTTGTTAGCTGCCCTTAGCCCGGTTTTTGAACCAGGAAGGGCGGGGTATAAATAAAATATTATTATTATTATTATTATTATTATTATTATGGCCAACTCCTATGGGCTGAGGTGTCTTCGGCCCCCTCTATGTTGCTTAACAGGGGGCTCAGCCCCCCGAACCGGGTCCCTTCCAACTCTACAATCCAATGAACCCTATGATTCCTGCGAGCTTCTCACACTGCAAACAAGAAACAGAGAGTTTTGACCCTGTTGCTCATCTTAGCTTCCTGCCCCTGGTATGAGGAGTAGAGAAATGAAACCTGTCTCTCGTAAAGTAAATTTTTCAGTCCATTTTTTTTTTTTTAAAAAAGCAACCCATAATGCATTCCTCTTCTGCACGCCATGCAGAGAACAAGGATCCCTGAAGACTGCACCCTACCACCAAAGTGGAAATATTTCTCTCTTTCCCTTGAGAGCACAGCCCACGCCCAGGCTGATCTGTGCATTCCTGGCGATCGGAAAAATTGCTTTTAAAGAATGAGATCTGCACTCTGCAGAGCTCAGTGGGTTGTTGTGTGTGTGTGTGTGTGTTTTTTTGGGGGGGACACACACCCCACATACACACAGACACCCTTTACCCCTACCCATAGTTTGAAGCTATTAAAATGCGAGCGTGCAAGGGCCCTGATCCATGGAGGTCTTTCCCCCCCATTGCGTATCCAACGCACAGCCCACAGAGATGTCTCTGAGCGCCTGGGTTGAAGGTCAAGGGAGCGACTTGTGAAATCAGACTGAAGTCGGGGAATAACCGCTGAAGGCCAAGTTGTAAACAAATTAATACGGACGAGCTGCGAGGAAGCGCTTCTTCCTGAATGCTGATTTAGTCATTTCTACAAAGCAGCAAACAGATCGCGCCGTAAGAGACATGGCATGTGTGTGTGAGTTCGGGTGGTGGTCCTGAGCTCCGACAGCAGCACCTGCCCCCCCCTCCCCGCCTTGAACCAGGTGGAGGCAAGCCTGCCTTTTTTTGCTGATATCAGTAGCACCTAGCCATGTCCGATGCCACCATTAAGTAGACCTAAACAGGGTTATTTTTATGCCAAGGACTCCCTGCCAACGCAGTATGCATCTCTCCACAAACCCACGCAACACACCGCAAAACTGGGTCAGTTTGCTTTTCATGTCGGCATTCATTTAGACAACATTGCTGCATGCATACTAAAGAAAAGACTCTTACAGTACTTTATATCCTGCAAGCAGCAATTTGTATGTCTCCAGCTAAAGTCTCCAAGGTGTCATCCCAAAAGAAGAAGAAGAGGAGGAGGAGGAGAAGGAAGAGGAAGAAAATAATAATAATAATAATAATAATAATAATAATAATAATAATAATAATAATATAATATGCTGCCTATCTGAAGGGGTTTCCCCAGCCACTCTGAGCAGCTCTCAACAAAATATTAAAAACACAGGAAAACATCAAACATTAAAAGCTTCCCACTGAGTTTAGGCATTAATTTAATTTGGTTTCTTTTTTAAAAAAGTATTTTTATTGAATTTCCACCACATTATTATTATTATTATTATTATTATTATTATTATTATTATTATTATTATTATCCCACCCTTTCCCCAGACTGGAACTCAAGGATGCTCACAAAAATTAAATGCAAACAAAAATGCACATAGCTGAAAACATGCAGAAGATCATTGCTAAAACGTAATGTAGCCTTTTTGCCTCTGGTGAGAAGAGCTTTGCGCCCGGGAAAGGAAAATGGGAGTCAACAGACACTCAAGGAATAGTTTCGGAGAAAAAGCTTTATTCTGCCATCCGGGGCGGCAGAAGGAGCAAGTGTGATAGATTCACAAAACAAGCACGAGTTCACAGCCATTTGCACAGAGCATATTTTCCCCTTCAGTTCCCTCCCCTTTCTCCTCCTCTTCTAGAGTCCTGCCCCATGAGTTCCCCTGAGCATGAACAGAAAGCTCCTGTCTTGGGACTCTTTTGGACTCTTCCCAGGAAAGGGGGTGAGAAACCAAGGGGGTCGAGGAGCCTTGCGGTTCAGCATGTCCAATGTGTTTCTTTTCTCTTGCTCTATTGGCACAGTTCCCGGAAAGAAAAGTTGCCATCTGGTTAGCAAGGCCAGTTAGCCTGAGAGACATACCGTTTCGCAAAATTAAAATATATATTGAAAAATCAGTTCTATTACAATGCAGATAATAAAATCAGCAAAGGGCTGCTTAACAGCCCTTTCCTTAAAAAACAGCCTGTTCTCAAAGGCCTGTTGGAACAAGGAGGTCTCCTCCTACCAGCAGAAGAATAGCAAGGAGGGAGCCAGTCTGGCTTCTCTAGGGAGCAGCCACCGAGAAGGCCCTCTTCCGCCTTGCCACCAAGTGTGCCTGTGAGGGTGCTGGGGACAGAGCAAAGGGCCTCCCCAGAAGATCGCAGAGCCTGCTAGAGGTTCATATGGGAGAATATGGTCTTTCAGATTGTTGTTGTTTAGTCGTTTAGTTGTCCGACTCTTCGTGACCCCATGGACCAGAGCACGCCAGGCCCTCCTGTCTTCCACTGCCTCCCGCAGTTTGGTCAAACTCATGCTGGTATCTTCGAGAACACTGTCCAACCATCTTGTCCTCTGTCGTCCCCTTCTCCTTGTGCCCTCCATCTTTCCCAACATCAGGGTCTTTTCCAGGGAGTCTTCTCTTCTCATGAGGTGGCCAAATTCTTGGAGCCTCGGCTTCAGGATCTGTCCTTCCAGTGAGCACTCAGGGCTGATTTCCTTCAGAATGGAGAGGTTTGATCTTCTTGCAGTCCATGGGACTCTCAAGAGTCTCCTCCAGCACCAGAATTCAAAAGCATCCATTCTTTGGCGATCACCCTTTTTTATGGTCCAGCTCTCACTTCCATACATCACTACTGGGAAAACCACAGGCATTTCTCTCATAGTGAATACAGTTGCCAGGAGTTGCAGATAAGTTCTAAGGCAAATAGCACACACAACTTTATCGATTTCACTCCCATATGTCTCTTCAGAAGTTGCATGTGTTTGTGGTGGTCTTTGGGTTTGATCATCCCTACACAAGTGAAAGATGAAGGGTTGCCAAGCTGCATGGTCTTGAGCAGGGGTCAGCAAACTTTTTCTCTTTTTTAAAAAAATAATATTTATTAAAGTTTTGAAAGTTACAGGAAAAAAAGAAAAAGAATTAAACATAACAAAACCATACAATACAATACAAAGACAAAAATACTACATATACATAACAAAAATAAAACAAAAACAATTTAAAAAAAACACACATCCAATACTTTCAATGTTATTAACTTTCTTTTACTTGTTTCAGCGACCTCCTCACACCTCCTTTTTTTTGTATTCCACTTCGATTAATTGTTTCTGCAAATCCTTTCCTGTCAGCAAACTTTTTCAGCAGGGGGCCGGTCCACTGTCCCTCAGACCTTGTGGGGGGCCAGACTATATTTTTTGTGGGGGGGGGGGGGAGAACGAATTCCTATGTCCCACAAATAACCCAGAGGTGCATTTTAAATAAAAAGACACATTCTACTCATGTAAAAACACCAGGCAGGCCCCACAAATAACCCAGAGATGCATTTTAAATAAAAGGACACATTCTACTCATGTAAAAACCTGCTGATTCCTGGACCGTCCGCGGACCAGATTTAGAAGGCGATTGGGCTGGATCCAGCCCCCGGGCCTTAGTTTGCCTACCCATGGACATGCCTTCGGCTTGCCTCTCTCATTCACTGGAAGGAATGGTGTTGAACGGATAAGAAATGTGAAATGAAACTCAGGTGGTAGCATTTCCATTTCAGGCAAAACTGTCCCAAACCAGATGCTGGAAAGGTGATATACAAATCAACAACTAAATAAATAAATAAATAGTGGACACTGTAGCCCAGTGGGGGAGAGTGCTAGATTTGGGGGACTTGGGTTTGAAATAGCCCATAATTGGTGGTGATTGGCCTGCCAGAAAGCATTGGGGCAGCAACCAGGGAGAGTTTTGCTTCGCTTCAAAGAATGCTCAGCTTGAGATTTGACATGGATGGAATGGAAGAACCACCGTTCCCCAACCTGATGCCCTCCTGATGCTTTGAACTACCATTCCCATCAGCTCCAAATTGGGGAAGGCTGGGTGCAGAAAGGTAGACTAAGGTGAGTTGCTTTTGGCTTCTGGCGCTCACCCTCTCTGCAAAACCCAGCCTGCGTTTAAATCAAGGGTGGCTGCTTAGCTCTGTGAATCGCCGGTGGCTTATCTGAACTGTAGGTTAGCGGCAGCCAGCCAGCATCTCAGGTTAGCACCGACCGACCTTTGCCACCTTTGCTGTTCATTACATTAGTGCCTGGGACGCGAGTGACACTGTGGTCTAAACCACCGAGCCTCTTGGGCTTGCCGATCGGAAGGTCGACGGTTCGAATCCATGGGACAGGATTATTAGAATTCCTGCTCCGTGATTGCAGTTATGGGATTGTTGTCTATCACATGACGGTGTATGTTTTGACTTCACAGAGTGGGAAGTGACGGAGACAGGATGTTTGTGTTACTGTGGTCCGTGAAGTGGGACTATTGTCCTTTGTTATTTCTCTTTGGGGTCTGATGCTAGAGAGAGAGGGAGCCATGTCACAGTGCTCCATGTATGTTTATACGTAAATAAAGTAGATTAGCCAAAACGCTGTGTTGCTGAGGTCTGTCGCGCATGATGCGCAAACTCTGCGGATCCCTAAGTGTGCCAGTGTTGGTTGGCATCGGTCGCTGTGATGTTGGGGCAGAATAAAGCTTTTGAAGCTCCTGAACGATCGGCCAGGAGGGAGGAACATGCCAGTCGGGCATGTGTCTCTGCCAGGGTCCTACCTGAGTGTAGGCTGAGCTCCTGACAAGGGTGAGCTCCCGTTGCTCTGTCCTGGCTCCTGCCAACCTAGCAGTTCAAAAGCACACCAGTGCAAGTAGATAAATAGGTACCACCTTGGTAGGAAGGTAAATGGCGTTTCTGTGCGCTTTGGTTTCCTTCACAGTGTCCCATTGCACCAGAAGCGGGTTAGTTATGCTGGCCACATGTCCTGGAAAACCTGTCTGTGGACAAATGCCGGCTTCCTCGGCCTGAAAGCGAGATGTGCGCCGCAACCCCATAGTCGCCTTTGACTGGACTTAACCGTCCAGGGGTCCTTTACCTTTACCTTTTACATTAGTCTCTGGGGGCTTCTCTTCTTTCCAATCCAAGGAGTCCATTTCAGGACTCACGCTTGTGTTCCTCGCCTCCTAGTTGGTGATGATGTTGGGCATGTGCCAGGGGATGGGAGAAGGCCCTGCACCCCCCCCCCCCTTTGCTTGTCCTCCTTTTAAGTATTCTTCCCATCGTCAACAGTTTTTACGACGGCCCTCCTGCACAACAGGGAGCAATTAAAGTCTGCCTGCAGCCCTGCTTTCTGTTGTTGTCTCTGATTTGGGACCGTTGCAGCTGAACCTGGTTCACATTCCTTAATATTCTGATCCAGTATTTTCCCTGTGGCTGGCTCACGTCGGGAGCGGATCTGCCGGCTTAGTGTGGTTGAGCTGCCTATCTCCCTTCCTCCTTGCAGCCGAGAGAGAGAAAGAGGGGAGAAAGAGGCTGCGTAGAACAGTGTTTCCCAACCTTTTTTGGGCAAAGGCACACTTGTTTCATGAAAAAAATCTCGAGGCACACCACCATTAGAAAATGTTTAAAAAAATAACTCTGTGCCTATATTGACTATATATAAAGTAACTCTCTTTAATAGGAATAAAATCAACACAAAGAAAGTATTTTATAATTACTTTATTATGAAATAGTAAGTAAACAGAAATATGAAAAATTATAAAATACTTTATTCAGTGCGCAACCTGGGCCTGTTTGGCTGAACACAAAGCTGATATTCTGGCTGGAATCGAAGAAAGACACACACGTAGCTCTTCGTCAACAGCTCTCAGTCTCTCTCTGTATTTAGTTTTTATAGCAAATGAAGGAAGAGTAAGCAGGCTGGGGTGGGTTAAGTAAGGGCTGAAAGTGCCTAGATGAAGTGGGGGAAGCTAGAGAGGAGGTACATTCTGACGTTTGAGGATAGACTAGATTCTTTATGTGAATGCTAGGTGAGTTATTTGACAGATCGAACTGAGAGCAAGGTGTGGCTTGTGTAGCTGGGGTGGACATGAATGTTTGGGGTGCAAACCCCAGGCCGGCCAGGTCCGAGGGGGGGCAGGGAGAGACGGGCCTGCCTGCCTGCGCTGTGGTGTGTTTTGCCCCGACCGACGGACGGACCGACCTGCCAGCTGTCTCCGCAGTAGCAGCGCGGACTGGAGCTCCGTCATTCTCCCCGCCGGTGCCCGGGGAGGGGAGTGTGGGGCGGCCGCTGTGGAAGCGACGGCGTGCTCCTCCTCCTCCTCCTCCTCCTCCTCTTGCCGGGCTAGAGCCAGCCGGCTAGCGCTCACCCCTCCTTGCTCGAGCCGACCCCGCCGCCGGGGGCCTTCCCGTCCTCTCAGCGGCGCCGCCTCGCGTCCCTCGTCTGGGGGTTGGGGCTGGGGGGGAGGAAGGGGGCGAGGGGGAGCAGCCGCCGCCGCTCCTGAGGAGATTCTGAGGCGGTGGCGGGCGACGCGTGGCGGAAGAGGAGGGGTCCCGCCAGCCCCGCGTTTCTCTCTCTCTCTCCCTCACGGAAACCTTCCCCTCAGCTTCTGCCGCTTTTTCTCTTCTTTCCCTCTTCCTTTTTTTTTTTTTTTTTTTTTTTAAATGAAAAATCTTTCCTTTCTCTCTTTTCCAGCCCCCCCCCCTTCACGGAATTTCACTGCACTCGGGCGCCGCGGCGCGCAGGCGCACTGCTCGCTCCTCTTTCCGCGCAGGCGCCTTCTCTCGCTCTTTCGCCTCCTTTTCTTTCTCTCTCGATGGTCCGCCTACAAAGGAGCGAGGGAGGCGCCCGCCATGTTTGGATTTGCATCCAGCAGGAGATGCCGCCGCCGCCCCGCCTCTCGCCGCCGGACTCGCCCGCCTCCCTCCCACGGCACACCAGGCAACGTCTCGCAGCACACTAGTGTGCCGCGGAACACCGGTTGGGAAACACTGGCGTAGAATATCAACACTGGTTGCTCTTCCAAGGTGGAGAATGGCAGGTTTGCTGAGAGCCCATTGCAACCTGTATCTGCCCTATGCAGTGGTACCTCGGGTTACATACGCTTCAGGTTCCATACGCTTCAGATTACAGACTCCGCTAACCCAGAAATAGTACCTTGGGTTAAGAACTTTGTTTCCGGATGAGAACAGAAATCGTGCTCTGACGGCGCGGCAGCAGCAGGAGGCCCCATTAGCTAAAGTGGTGCTTCAGGTTAAGAACAGTTTCAGGTTAAGAATGGACCTCCGGAACAAATTAAGTACTTAACCCAAGGTACCACTGTACAGTAATACCTTGGGTTACAGACGCTTCAGTTTGCGTGTTTACGGGTAGTGCACCGCGCCGAACCTGAAAATAATGGAACGGGTTACTTTGAGGTTTGGGCACTCACACATGCGCAGAATACTAAGTCACACTTTGCGCATGCGCAGATGTGCCGAATCGCAACCCGCACGTGCGCAGACGCGACACTGTGGGTTGCAAGCGTGCCTCCCGCACGGATCATGTTCGCAACCCGCGCGTCCACTGTACTGGAGTTGGCTTGCTGGTCAGTTAGGCAGCTACGATGACCATCCATTACAGATTTTGGGGAATATTTTTCAAGATCTAGGTGGAAATTTACCTCCCTCTCCTGCATTGCCAGTGAAAGTTGCCTAGAGGCCACATTTGCATGGTGAAGATCTGTGTCTTAGGCAATGTAATTCAGTAGGCTAGCGTCCTTCTACATGCAAAGGAGATGCTCTGTGGCTGAGCTGTGACCCTGACCCTTAGCACACAGGGCTTAAATAGTCTCACAGTTCCTGGCTCCCTTCCCCACCCAGGACATGGAACCCAGGACAGGCATTCATGTGCCTTTGCAGATTTTAAAGAGGCTTACAGGTGCCTGTCTGGGGCACAAAATTCCAGCATTCTCCATAACTTCCAAGCAGTCAGTAACTCTTCAAATTTTTTGCACGCTTGATTTCTATGACTTAGCTAGCATTTCTGAGATTTGTTCTATCAGCAAATAGGCGATTGCATCACAGACTGCTCTCCTTTTTTTGCTGACTTTGGAGTATTCCTGTTTGCATTGCAATCATGATAATGATGATGATGATGGAGAAGATGATCGTGTTGTGATTTACTCCCAAGATGAGAGAATGGACAGTTCTGTCAGAAACGGAAGTGGGTTCCTTGTCCATCAGAGGTCTGGAATGTAAATAGCGGAAGCGAAAAATAAGTAGTATTCACCGTTGGGGTTTTGTTGTTTTTTTTTTTGTAGCCTGCAAGAGTTACATAAATCATTGTGTTATTTACTGCATTGCTTTGACATTTCCATTCTGTTGAAGTACACTGAAATTAATTCCATAATTACGTAAGTTTCAGCCATAGCAGAAAAGGGAGATGAATAACATAGGAGGTTTTTAGTGGAAGCTGAACTGTGGTGGAACATAAGCAGCACTGCTTGCAGTGAACTCAGGACAGGACAGAAACTGCTTCCCCTGCACATCCTTAACTCCCAAGTTCTGCAAACTTTCTGCTGGCTGACAGGAGAAAGGAGCATTAAACCAACAGCTTTACTGACCAAAGGCCTGAACAGCCAGGTTTTGCACCTAGTGCTTGAAGGCCAACAATGCGGGTTCCAGGTTCAGTGGAAAGGGAGTTCAGGGCCAAGGCAACCACCATAGAAAAATCCTTCCTGCGTGTCTCACCAAATGAAGTGTTCCTAGCGGAGGAACTGTAAGAAGTGCCTTCCTGGGTAACCTAAATTTGTGGGCAGTCTCATCCAGTGGGGAGGCACTCCATCAAGTATTTAGGTCCCAAGGCATTCAGGGCTTTGTACCCTTTCAGTTTCCTTGCCAACAACCCTGAGCGATGAAGCCGAGAGATTGTCTCGATCTGTCACTAAGGCATCACCACCCATCCATTCTGTTCCCTGGAGCATGTGAACTAATAATAATAATAATAATAATAATAATAATAATATTTATTTATTTATTTATTTATTTATTCCCTGCCCATCTGTCTGGACTTCCCCAGCCACTCTGGGCAGCTTCCAACAAAATATTAAAATAACATAATGCATCAAACATTAAAAGCTTCCCTAAACAGGGCTGCCTTCAGATGTCTTCTAAAAGTCTGGTAGGTGTTGTTCTCTTTGACATCTGGTGGGAGGGCGTTCCACAGGGTGGGTGCCACTACCGAGAAGGCCCTCTGCCTGGTTCCCTGTAACCTCACTTCTCGCAGTGAGGGAACCGCCAGAAGGCCCTCAGCACTGGATCTCAGTGTCTGGGCTGAACGATGGGGGTAGAGATGCTCCTTCAGATATACTGGACTGAGGCCGTTTAAGGCTTTCAAGGTCAGCATCAACACTTTGAATTGTGTTTGGAAACGTACTGGGAGCCAATGCAGATCTCTCAGGACCGGTGTCCCGGCGGCCGCCCCCAGTCCCCAGTCTAGCTGCCGCATTCTGGATTAGCTGTAGTTTCCGGGTCACCTTCAAAGGTAGGCCCACATAGAGCGCATTGCAGTGGTCCAAGCGGGAGATAACTAGTGCATGCACCGCTCTGGTGAGTCAGTCTGCGGGCAGGGAGGGTCTCATCCTGCGTTAAAAACAACAACGGTGCAGCGCTTTTCCGGTCATCCTTTTCATGTCTTTGAAAATGGGAGACGTGAGCAGTACTGGCTCTGCTCCTTTTTGGCCCCATCGCATTTCCTCCCGGAGGTCAATTTTGTTCGCGCTGGATTGCCTGTGCACGTGCTGGGGCGGGGAGCCGAAGCGTTTGGCCTCCCTTTCAGCAGCATTCAGAGGTTGCTGCTTCACTCCTTTGATGCGACCTTCCTTCTGCTGCGAGCAGGGCCCTATCGCATCGCCAGATCTGTGCAGATATCGTGCGACAGCCATGGGGAGGGTCTTTCCTGGCGACTGCCGCGTGGAGCAGAAGAGCCTGCTGTCGTGGCTGGTCCAGGGCTGCCAGGGATCACTCGGCTTGGGGCTGTGTCCCCTCCTCTGGTTTTGCAGCCTGGGCAGGAAATCCCAGAGCAAAATCCACAGGGCCAGTGGAGCATTGCTGGGGGCAAACGAGCCGCCGCATGCCTGCTTTCCGAAAGCTGACGGATGCCTTCCTCGCCTGACCTTGAGGCTCGTCCTCTTAGAAATCCCATGAGCAATCTTGTGCGCCTTTCTGTGGGTCTTCGCCATCCATTTTCATTCAGCTTTTCCTAATCTGTTGACGTTCAGCTGGGTCACATCGTGACCTAAAGTGGATTGAATCTCTAGCGCCATTGTTGGTTGTCCCTTCGCTACACACCACCTCAATCTCCCAAGTGTTGCAAGGCTTGTTTTATTTTTATTTTTTTGTTTTGTTTTTAGACTTCTATACTGCCCTTCATCGTAAGATTTCAGGGTGATTCACAAGATAAAAATATACGGTAGAAAAAGCACAAATAAATGGTTCAAACAAAAACAACAAAACAATGACAACAATCCCCCCTCCCACAAACACCATGAAAAGGCTGCAGATTTTTAATCAGCTAGCTGATTTCAGGTGCTTACCTAGGAAGCCACCAATGTAGGGGGGCCATCACATATATCTTTCAAGGGGGAGCTCCATGTCACCACCCTTGGGAAAACCCTGTCCATGTCACTGCTGTCAGAGGTACCTCAAGAAGGGCTGTCCCCTGCAGATTGCGGAGCCCGAGAAGGCAGGAATAGGAGTAGGCAGCCCCTTAAGTATTTGGGTCCTAAAACACCTTGAATTGGGCCTGCCAGCAAACAGGCAGTCAGTGCAACTCCCAAAGGAAAGGTGCACCTCCACTCTCAACTTCAGTTTATTAGCTCCCATCCAACCTGTTGCTGCCCAAAGTGAACAAGATCTGCAGTTGCCTGTTGCGTATTTAATTTTATAGTGTGGCCCAGCATTGCGGGGCTCAGGGGACAGAGAGCCAGGTACAGGTGGCCAAAATTAAAAGGAAGCCCTGGACCCCTTTGGAAGGAAGGGAGGGAACAGAAAATGAATGGATGCTTGAATGCCTTGTTGCTGTTTGGAATAAAATCTTCCCGCTCCACCTGAAAAAATGTCTCAAGGAGAAGGTTTGTTTTGCTCAAGGAAGCACCCCGATTATCACACCTAATGCATTTTGTGCATAACCGCTCTTAAGCAGAGGCAATGAAGAAACGGCCTCAGCATTGCAATTTAACCATTAAATCACTGCATTTATACCTTTAATATGGCATTCACGGCCGTGAGAAGAGAGCCCGCGGGAGCTGCGATTCAAAGATTCAATTAGCGCTGGCAGTTGCCAAGTGTAACCAAAACTGCACACTTAGGATTTTGCTTAACCTTTGACAGCGGTAGGCACTCGGAGGCCGCTGTGGTTAGGTGTTTCCTTAGTCGCCCGAGCACTCTGTTTTACGTGAACGCATATGCCTTTTAACAAGGCATTCTGTGTGTCGCATCGACACTCACACGTTTTGTGGAGCAACGGTTCTGTTGTATCTTTGGAGCAAATCCTGTGTTTTGGAACGGGAGGGCTGTAGCTCAGGGGCACTTGCAACCAGACCGTGTCCTCCACTTTCTCTGGCCGCAGCACGTTCTGCACCCCATCGCTTGGACTCCAATGCGCTCTATGTGGGGCTACCTTTGAAGGTGATCCAGAAACTGCAATTAATCCAGAATGCGGCAGCTAGACTGGTGACTGGGAGCGGCCGCCGAGACCACATAACACCGGTCCTGAAAGACCTACATTGGCTCCCAGTACGTTTCCAAGCACAATTCAAAGTGTTCGTGCTGACCTTTAAAGCCCTAAACAGCCTCGGCCCAGTAGACCTGAAGGAACATCTCCACCCCCATCATTCAGCCCAGACACTGAGGTCCAGCTCTGATGGCATTCTGGTGGTTTCCTCATTGCGAAAAGTGAGGTTACGGGGAACAAGACAGAAGGCCTTCTCGGTAGTGGCGCCCACCCTGTGGAACGCCCTCCCATCAGATGTCAAGGAAATAAGCAACTATCCTATTTTTAAAAGACATCTGAAGGCAGCCCTGTTTAGGGAAGTTTTTAATGTTTAATGCTGTATTGTTTTTAGCACTTGATTGGGAGCCGCCCAGAGCGGCTGGAGAAACTCAGCCAGATGTGCCGGGTATAAATAAATAAATAAATTAATAATAATAATAATAATAATAATAATAATAATAATAATAATAATAATTGCTGCTGCTGCTTGCCACCCTCCAGCATCCTCTGTCTGAGGCATCCACCTCACTCTGCCTAACGGCAGGGACAGGCACAGAAGTGCAGGAGGGCCTGTGGTTCCAGGCCAGAGCTTCTCCTTTGCGTGCAGGAGACCGCCGGTTCAATCTGTGACATGTTCCCACCAAAAACAGTGCATGGCATGAGCTACCCGTGAGCTGTAGAAGAGCCCCAGAATTCTCTTGCCATGCACAGAGCCTCCTTAGCAGACATGCAGGGGCTTGCCTGCAGGCAGGTTGATGGAAGGAAGCGTCTTGTCCTAAGACGGAGAGTCCAAAAGCCGTTCTTCCCAGAATTTTGGCAGGGCCATCCGAGCGAGTTAATGCCATGGCGCAAAGATCATGAGATTATAATTGTTTCTGCGCATGAAATATTAATCGGGAGCAGGAAGGAAAATCTCTGGTTCCACGGCAAACTCCAATTAAGAGTCAGAGTTCCTCACTTGAGGAGATGCCACTGGAATAGCAATGGTGAGGAGCTGATAGGAACCAGGGGCCAGAGTGTCAAGGGCGACTTTCCCCCTTTCTTCCTTTTAATATTATTTTCATTCCTGCTGAATGTGAGTTTTGCTGAACCTAAAAGTGCACAGACGGGGGATGTGGGTCTGCTTTCCTAAAGGTCAGGAGCCTTTCCGTATGCAGCTGTGGCGGGTGTCTTGCCAAATGCAAGGTGGTTCTTCTAAAATGAGATTCAGAAGTAATACAAAACACAAGTGGGCGAGAAGATTAAAGATGTTCTTCTAAACAGCACATACATACCAAACATGCACTTCAATCTGCCACTTAGAAGCCCTCAAGAAGTGGAGAGGTGACTCCCCCAGGTAGCTTCAGTTTGCACGACACCCCACAGCCAGATCAGTCCGTGCACGAGCTTTGCCCCTACCAATGCCTAACCGCACATACCGGGAGTTGTGACAGTTTGCTACGAGGTAGAACTTCTTGTTGCTGCTTGACTAAGCATTCTCCAGGGACTAACTTGGCTTTAAGATTCTGAAAAGTTCTGGTTTAAGAAGGTCTTATTTCTTGCCATATCTGAAAAACTCACTCGTTCTTTATGAGTTTCCAGGGGTAAAGCCAAACCTTTGGACTACGCAGCTACGTGGCGTTGGTTCACAACTTATACCAAAAGGCAAACTTTATAGCTGGCGTGTTATTGCAAAGTATGATATCTTGATTTGGTTGTAATCCAGAATTTATTACCGTCCACTCCGCTGTGCTTCTGTGGAACCAAAATCTTATTATTCATAACATTGCTTTTATCTCTCTGCCACAATCATTTCTCCACTCCACATCTCTTAAGTTGTGGACCATATGATTTGAAACCAGCAAGCCACTGTTTCTGTACCTCTCAGGCGTTTGCATTGTTATACCGTGTTTTTCGCTCCATAAGATGCACCTAGTTTTTAGAGGAGGAAAACAAGAAAAAAAAAAGTATTCTGAACGAAATAGTGGGTGTATGATTTTTGTGTGATTTGACAGTGAGTTTAGGGTAGCCCAATGAAAAAATCCTGAGAATCCATGTGGATCCGTGCTTTGTAACCACGTTTTTGTGCCATTGCAGCCCCACGAAACAGTGGATGCGTGGGGTTTTTTGTGTGCAGGCTGTAGCCATGGATATGCTATGTGATCTGATGGTGAATTTGGGGTGACCCCGTGCAAAAATCCTGAGGATCCATGGGCTTTTACCTCCCCCCCTCCCAGGCAGCCTCTTTTATTGCTAGCGTCCCTTATCTCCCTCCCCAATTGCTTGCTGATTAGTGGCTTTGTTTCAACACCAACATCCCTCTTTTTCTTTTTTAAAAAAGCATGATCTGCTTTTCGCCCCTGGGCAATTCGGCTCCAGGGAACACTCCATAAGACACACAGACATTTCCCTTTACTTTTTAGGAAGAGAAAAGTGTGTCTTATGGAGCGAAAAATACGGTAGGGAATGAAATACGTTATATATATGTGTGTGTGTGTGTGCGCGCGCGCGTGTGTGTGCAAAAATAAAAAGGTGCTTCTTGCATTGTTCCTGCTTCTGACGGCTGCCTTGTGTTCTGCCTCTCTCCGTGTCCCAGGGCATCATCTCTCCGGTGGAACACGGGGACCAAGGAGCGGATGCTCATCAAGGTGACGGACCGCGAGCCCAGCTTTCTCATGCACCAGGGCAACGGCTACACCCCTGACAACCAGCAGGGCACACGGTCGCGCCGGCCCTCGGGCGGCCAGCCATCCCCCAACCTCCAGACTTTTGCCCCCGACTCGGACAACTCTGTCTTCTTCCCGGAGAGGAAGCAGTCGCCCTTTCTGAAGCGGGCCGAGCACGTCGGCAGCTGCTCCCCGCTGCTGGGGCGCGGCGACTCCTTCTGCTCCCCGCTCCAGGCCCAGCACCGCAAGCACTCCAGCGAGTCGCAGCCGTCATCTCCGCGCTATGCCTACGAGCCGCCCTTGTACGAGGAGCCACCCATGGAGTACCAGGCTCCGATCTACGACGAGCCGCCCGTGGACATGCAGTTTGAGGCCAGCGGGAGCTACAAGGCCGGCTCTCCGCAGAAGTCCCCGATCCGCAAGCCACACCCTTTCCTGCAGTCGCCCAAGCAGGGCTCCAACTCCCCCTACCAGCAGCTGGTCCTGACCAAGCAGAAGGGGCCCGACCGCTTCATGAGCCTGGAGTACAGCCCCGCCGGCAAGGAGTACGTCCGGCAGCTGGTCTACGTCGAGCAGTCGGGCTCCAGCCCCAAGATGAAGACCGGCTTGCGGCACAAATACTCGCCGAACCCCATCGGCGGCTCCTACTCTCTCCAGCACAGCCCTTGCCTGGTGAGGGACCAGCGGCTGGAGGTCAAGTCTGGCGACTACAGCAGCATGGAAGGGGCGGACTTCCGGCACAGCCCGCCCGTCTCGCAGGGGGACGACTCCATGTCGTGGTCCAGCCAGCACAACACCATGTCCTCCACCGGCTACTCGCCCGGCACACGCAAGAGGAAAAGCCGGAAGCCATCGCTCTCGTACGACCCCAATGCCTCGTCCACCGACGGCTCGGGCGAGCGGGAGGAAGGGCTGACGGAGGAGAGGGCGCCCTCAGGCTGCAGCCGCCCCCAGATGAACCGCATGGAGAGCCGCTCAGTAGAGGCCGAGTCAAGCCGGGGCTTCCCCGAGCCCTTCCTGGCCCAGGCCCGGCTGGCGTGGGAGGCCCAGCAAGCCCACTACCACATGCGGCAGAGGAGCAGCTGGGACTCGCAGAAGGACGGCTCAGGCTATGAGAGTGACGGAGCGGTGCCTCTCCCCATGCCGGGGCCCGTGGTGCGGGCCTTCAGCGAGGACGAGGCGCTGGCCCAGCAGGAGAACAAGCACTGGAAGCGCAACACCTTTGAGAAGCTCGGCTTCCCCCAGATCCTGCTGGAGAAGAGCGTGTCGGTGCAGACCAACCTGGCGTCGCCAGAGCCGTACCTGCATCCGTCCCAGGTAAGGTGCTGGTGCTTCAGGTGCCCCTTTCAGGAAGGGTCTGTCTTGGGAGCAATCGTCCCTCTGATGACGAGGGAGAGTAGGAAACATTTAAGAAGGACCTCTTTGGGGATCGGATTAGGGCTGTGGAACACAGGAATTGGTCTTTTACAGAGTCAGACTATTATTCCATTAGCTTAGTATAGTCTGTACTGACCGGCAGTGGCTGCTTCCAGGGTTTCGGGTAGGGGACGTTCCTGGCTGTACCTGGAGATGCTGGCAGGGATTGAATTTGGGATATGCTTTGCCCTTGTGCTCTAACCCTGATTTTGAAACTACTATATTGGGCATCCTTGAACTAAGGCTATAGAAGAGTTGTTGTCTCCAGCCTGAGTTGTATTGGTATTGCTCGGTGCCCTTTGGGGGACGGGACATAGCTCAATGATAGGGCCTCTGCTTTGCATGCAGAGGGTCCCGGGTTCAATTCCCGGTGTCTCCAGGGATGCCTGAAACCCTGGAGAGCCACTGCGAATCGGTCTCGGCAATGCTGAGTTAGATGCATTGCAGGGGGTTGGACTAGATGTCCCTTGGGGGCCCTTCCATCTCTACGATTCTGTGGTTCTTTTGTATCACCAGGCAGCTTCCTGTGTCCTATGTCCAGCCCCTTTGGCTTCTGCCACTTCTCTGCATTCTTCATCATCTTTGACCCTCACTTGCCTACAGTTGCAGCTTAATCCATTTCCTGTGCTGGCCTATGTCAATTTATCCGTGATACCCGTAAACCAAACTGTTTCTCCAGCAGCACCAGAGCAATGAGAGCTGAGGGCCTGATCCACCAGGCTGTTCTTACGTCCTTAGGTTCTTCGCTAAAAAACTGGAGACCTGCTTTCATTGATGCCTCTGGTTTACATTTCACAGGCTAGATAACCCTTGGGGTCCCGTCCACACTCTACAATTCTAGAATTCTGAGATGTTTGCTCTATTAAACCACCAAACCAACCAGTGTCTCTACTTCCCCTCTCCTCGAAGCCGCTTGGTCTTTCAGGAATCAAAAGATGATGCTGAGCTAAAGGCAAGGCTGGTGGAGGCAGCTGGTCTGTCCAGTCACCCCAGATGCTTTAAGACAGGTTGGAGATCTTGTGGGCCCCCCAGATGTTGTTCAACAGCTGCACCCATCATTGTTGACCATGGGCAATCCCCCTACCTGAGGGATGATGGGAGTTGGGGGTCCAGCAACAGGTGAGGTGCCACACAGTGCTTAGTCTGGCTTCACGGAGATCTCTTAGGGTTGTTATTAAGCAAGTCAAAATTCTACCAATTGAAGGATTGACTTGGAGATCCTGGGTCACAGGGAGCTTAGGCTGGCCTCAACCAGATCCAGGGCTTTTTCGGCTGTGGCCCCAATCTGGTGGAACACTCTGTCCCAAGAGACTAGGGCCCTGTGGGACTTGACATCTTTCTGCAGGGCCTGCAAGACAGAGCTGTTCCACCAGGCCTCTGGCCAAGGCACAGTCTGACCCCCTCCTTGGGTAATCCTCATAGAACTCTAGCCCAATGGTTGCCATTAATTTGATTCTGGTTTGATTTTAGAATGAATTGATTTTAGAATGCTGTGTTACTTTTATTGCTGTTAGCCGCTCTGAGCCCGGTTTCGGCTGGGGAGGGTGGGATATAAATAAATTATTATTATTATTATTATTATTATTATTATTATTATTATTATTATTATTAAGCCCCATAGCAGATTCTCCAGTGAGCTTGGAGATGCACCAAGTCCATCTGCCCAAACCCCAGCCAGTGTTTATCAGATGTTGCGCTCGTATAAGGCTTTCTTAGCTGACATACAGTATAATAACAATTCAAATTGGGAAAGGACGGGCCTCTCAATGTTCTTTCCTCTGCGAAGAACGACGCTTTTGAATGCACGCCTCTCTCTTTCCTCCCCCACTCCCTTTGATTTTCTTTTATTTCATTCTATAATAAGAGAGAGCAGCTATGGCAACAGATAAAAATTAAAAGATGGGAAGCAAGGCTGTGAGGTAGGGTTGCAGGATGATTAACCAAGCCAAGTGCGGCGCTTAAGCGAAGCTTGCCAGGATATCGAAATCTTAGGTTTTGAACCGCGTCCTGGGGTTTTTCACTTCTGATCTTGGAAGCGCTGAGCAGCTGACATTTACACACACACACACACACACACACACACACAAAAAAAAAAAATAGCTGGAAAGTATTTTGATTCTGGGAAATGAAAGGCTTTGTGTGAATAACATAGTGGGGAGAGGATTTCAAAGAAACTCGGATGAGTCATACTTTGAGCAGGCTGGTGTTCTGCGTTGCATCAAGGGGCCTGTTCTGATCTTCCTCTCTCCCTTTCTCTCTCTCCCTCTAATTCATAAAGGCACCCTGGAAGGGGCTTCCGAAACAAATTTCAATCTCTGTTTGTTCATTTGAATCTGCTCTTTCTAAAGGGAGAGCATTCTCCTCTTCCTCTCTACGCCAAACAATCCAAACCCTTGGGGGAAACGATTCTCTGCACAGCAGCCTGGTGTTGCTGGGAGATGGAGATTCAGAAGAGGAAAAAAGCCAAGCTGCAGAAATAGAGGGCTTGAAGCCCCCCCCCCCTCCACCTGCCCCCCCCAGGCCTGTTTAACATGGGCTGTCAAATGTCATCCCAAGCAGGGAAGCTTCCTTCCTTGGCTGAGACTTCAAGGGATAAGGGGGCAGGGTTTGTAGTTCGGTATTTTGCATGCAGAAATATCCCTGCTTCTGTTCTTGCCACCTCCAATTGAAGGGACCTGGGAGGAAGTCATTCGGCAGTTTCACTTTGGCTCAGGTCTCGGAAGACCAAAGCCCTTGGCCTTGGCCAAAGCCCTGGTGGAACAGCTCTGTCTTGCAGGCCCTGCGGAAAGATGTCAAGTCCCACAGGGCCCTAGTCTCTTGTGACAGAGCATTCCACCAGATCGGAGCCACAGCCGAAAAGGCCCTGGCTCTGGTTGAGGCCAGCCTGACCTCCCTGTGTCCTGGGACCTCCAAGATGTTTTTGTTTGAAGAACGTAAGGTCCTCCGTGGGACACACCAGGAGAGGCGGTCCCGTAGGTACGAGGGTCTAGGCCGTATCAGCATCCATCAGCATTTAGCAGCCGCCAGCAGAATAAAAGAATCGTAGAGTCAGAAGGGGGTCCCAAGTGTCATCTAGCCCACCCCCCTGCCGCTTAACAGCCAGACCCACTGACCCCACTGCCGTAAGGGCATGAGATCAACCCAATCTACCCGCATGCCAAGTCGCTGATCAAGGTCAATGGATGGATGGTACCTGTTCTTGGCTGATTAGGGGGCAGGGAGATGGGAAGACAATTGTGATTCTTGCATTGCATTGGGAGGGTTGGTCTAGATGAGCCTTGGGTGTCCCTTCCAACTCTTAAGATTCTGTGAGAGCCATGGCAGATACGGTGAGCCAGAGCTGAGCAGCTGATGACCCCTCCATCTTGCTTTTTTCCTTGCCCAGCTTCCAAAGGAACACATGCCATTTCCAATTTCCAGGAGCCATAAGAGCCCCTGCTCATTTTGGGACCCAAGGTGGCCTGGGGGACCTTCACCTCAATGCCCCTCTGTTTCTTCCCCGGCCCAAGGCTCTTGGGAAGCTCTTGAAAGCCCTTCCACCCAAGGGGGTCCGTGCATTTGTTTCTTCATGTCTAGATTACTGCAGTGCGCTCTGTGTGGGACTTCCCTTGCGCTTCATCCGAGAGCTGCAGCGCAAGGGCTGACAGGAGTGAGGCCTTGGGCACAGAACAGAGATCTGCCCTGCTTGCCAGTTACTGAAGGGGGCAAGTCCAAGGTGTTCGAAGCCATTAACAACTTGAGACCAGCTTACCTGCAAGATCGATGGACAGAACTGGCACCGTTGCGGGTGCTGCTTGACACCTGTTCCACGCTTGTAAGAATTCAATATTTTAGTGCAGCAGCACCTGTCCTTTGGAACTCCCTGCCGATTGATACCAGGCAAGCCGAACGTCCGGCGGGGCTCCCGCGGCTTCCGATTGGCTGCAGGAGCTTCCTGCAGCCAATCAGAAGCCATGCTTTAGTTTCCGAATGTTTCGGAAGTCGAACGGACTTCCAGAACGGATTCCATTAGACTTCCAAGGTACGACTGTACTCTTTTCAGTGCCTGTTAAAAACAGCCTCACGTGGACAAGCTTACTTAGAAAGCTGACGTGACTTTTTTTTCTTGGTTCTTGGTCTATTGCTATTTTAACTTTCCATATGTCTTAAATCTATTTTTCTTAGCGGTGATTTCATTGCACTATCTTCTCTCTCTTTTTTTTTTTTAAATCGCTTTGAGGTTTCTTGACAGTCGGGCAGAGTATAAATTTGATCAAGTTAAGGGGTGTTGGTTTTCCCCTATGTTCTCTGCTCCCCTCTTGCTTCTCCTCGCTCTCCCTGGAGTTTGGACTTCTCAGCTCACCACCCATCTGTCTGCTTTTTTGCACAGCTATTTATGGCGCTCCAGGCCGATCCCAGCGCACGTTTAGATGTGTGTGATTTATTATAAGCCGATTCCTCGTCTCTTTGCTCCCTTGCTTGGAGTCCAAGGCTGTTCTCAGCTTTAGGGATGAGTATGTTTGCGTGTCTTTGCTCCCAAGCCCTCCCGATGTTTGGAAACGATTTGCTACGCCCCAGATTCTTTGGGGCCTAAGTGGGAGCTTAGATGGCGACTTTAAAAACCTTCAGATCTGGGTAATTAAAAATACCCCTGGCAAGGATATGATTGCAGTGATAATATAACAATATGCAGATGTGTGTTAGTGGCGCAGTCAGTGACCCAGCGAGAGATTCTTGTCTTCTCCAGAGGATCTCACCTTTAGTTCCTGTGATCTAGGGAAAGGGAGAGTTTATTTAGGCCCTCGGAACTACAAGCTGCCTACACCAGCCTTTGTCAACCTGGTGCCCTCCAGATGTTTTGGGTGACGACACACGGTGGCCTGAAACATCTGGAGGTTTTGCCAGGTTGGCAGAAGCTGGGAGAAGCGAAGTCTGGCCTACACGAATTAACAGAGGAGCTGAGCCGCTGCAAAACGCCACGGTTTGCTCTGCCACCTGTGAGCCTTTGCAATGAATATCTCCATGACGGCTACCATTGTTCAGAAAGCATCATTGGAGAAATGAGTATCTTGTTCGCTGAGGTTGTCTTTTCTTTTCGGAATTGCAATGGGGGGCAGGAGAAGGGTTTAACTCTCTCCATCCTGGCTGAGAAATGAATGTTAGTGGAGCAGAATGGAAGGGAAGTCCTATAAGAAGGTATTTAGGCTTTCCTCAGGGATGCCGTACACACAGAGCACCAGGCAGAAAGGTTCAGCCTCAGTTTCCCTGGGATCTTAGGCAGGCACCTGTCCCCAAGCTATTACTCAGCTGTTACTTTTCTAGGTGCAAATAAGAGATTTGTCCCCCAAGTTCTGACTCTTTCCCTCCAAGTGCTATCAATTAACCAGCTCTAACTATGGGTCCGGACCACAAAATATGGTTAATAAATAGAGGGGGAGATGATTCCAATGTCGGCCAAATTTGTGGGAAAGTGACGTCATTGGTGGGACTGTTCTGCAAAAGAGGCCCTAGATCAGCCTTTCTCAACCTGTGGGTCCCCAGATGTTGTTGAACTACGACTCCCATCACCCCTAGCTAGCAAGGCCAGAGCTCAGGGATGATGGGAGTTGTAGTCCAACAACATCTGGGGACCCACAGGTTGAGAACCACTGCCCTAGATGCTGTTTGTAACTGGCCAAGAGGGGTGGGAAGTTGGGAGGGTTTCAACTCCGGGGCAGGTAATAATAATAATAATAATAATAATAATAATAATAATAATAATAAATTTATTTATTTATCCCCAGCCATTCTGGGCGGCTCCCAACAGAATATCAAAAACACGATAAAACATCAAACATTAAAAACTTCCCTATACAGGGCTGCCTTCAGATGTCTTCTAAAAGTCTAGTAGTTGTTCTTCTCTTTGACATCTGATGGGAGGGTGTTCCACAGGGCAGGAGCCACCACCGAGAAGGCCCTCTGCCTGGTTCCCTGTAACTTGGCTTTTCACAGGGAGGGAACCGCCAGAAGGCCCTCGGCACTGGACCTTGGTGTCCGGGCTGAATGATGGGTGCTGGTCACTTACTTATTTACTTTATTTCATAAAATTTATATGCCACTCGGTGGTAAACAACAGCAACAACCTCAAAGCGGTTTGTAGAAAAGATAAAACAATAAAGTCACCCAAAAGGACATTGCTATCGAAAAGTTAAAATAACAGACTAAAAACAGATCAAAACTCGCAACAGCTTTCTTAACATCTGGGGAGGCCTTTATGAACAAAACCATTTTTAGCAGGCACCAGAAAGAATATAGTGATATCGTAGAATTGTTGAGTTGCAAAGGGACCTCGAGGGTCATCTAGTCCAACCCCCGCCAATTCAGGAATCTCAGCTAAATCATCCATGACAAATGGCCATCTGATCTTTGCTTCAAACCTCCAAGGAAGGAGAGGCCACCCTCTCCCAAGAGAGAAAGTTCCACAGTGGAAGCAGCTCTTACTATTATCAATCGGCAGGGAGTTCCAAAGTGTGGGTGCTGCCATACTAAGAGATTGAATTATTACAAATGCAGAACGAGTATTATGTGGCGCCTGCAGCAGTGGCATCTCTGCTGATCGAAGCGGTCCAGTGGGTGTATATTGGGGGCAATCTCACGGGAGGGGAGGGGTCCTCCTGTGTTCAATACAGGGGGTTGGGCTAGATGACCTTTGGTGGACCCCTTCCAGCTCTGCAATTGAATGGCATCCAGCAGGGTGGATTTGATTTAATTTAAATTACGATTTAAATCACTAGTCCTTAAGACTTGATTTAAATCATTTTTTTTACAGAAGGACTCTTTCTTGCTGTTATAATCTTAATATTTACAACCCGATGAAGGTTTCATTTTTGGTATAATAATTTTTCAGAGTAGTTATGCCAAAAATCATGATTTGGTTAAACTATTAGAAATACACAGACAGATAATTATGAAATTATTGTGAGGTTTAAGAAGTTAACTGTTTATATTTGGGCAACTTTTCTGCTGTACTTCATTGGAAGGAGAAAAATAACCATTTCCTTAATAACAATTTAAACAATTTATCTAACTAAAGCAATAACATTATAGCATATGTATCCATGTTTGTAAACTGATGTGATTAAACATTTAAACCCCAAAAAACTTAGACTGAGTTTTAGCACACATGAAAAACTTAAAGCAAATCCTTATTTCCTGATAAATAGCCTTTGGACTAAGGGACTTGGGTGGCGCTGTGGGTTAAACCACAGAGCGTAGGACTTGCTGATCAGAAGGTCGGTGATTCGAATCCCCGTGACGGGGTGAGCTCCCGTTGCTCGGTCCCTGCTCCTGCCAACCTAGCAGTTTGAAAGCACGTCAAAGTGCAAGTAAATAAATAGGTACTGCTCCGGCGGGAAGGTAAATGGCGTTTCCGTGCGCTGCTCTGCTTCGCCAGAAGCGGCTTAGTCATGCTGGCCACATGACCTGGAAGCTGTACGCTGGCTCCCTCGGCCAATAAAGCGAGATGAGCACTGCAATCCCAGAGTCGGCCACGACTGGACCTAATGGTCAGGGGTCCCCTTACCTTTACCTTTATCCATATTTGTTAACTGATGTGGTTAAACATTTAAAAAAACAAAAACTTTTTTTTGGCACACATGAAAAACTTAAAACAAATCCTTATGTCCCAATGAATAGCCTTTGGTCTATAATGTCACTTAAAATAGAAAACTACCTTTAGAAAGAAATTTTCCTCCAAAAGCATTTTATTTTAAAAATCCAATTTTAAAAATCTGATTTAAATAATAATAAAAAAACTTGATTTTTAAAAAATCATTGATTTTTATCCACCCTGGCCTACAGAGTCAGGTGGTCCTGCCCGCCTTGTCACTCTTGCCTTGTCTCTCTGTCCCCCTTCCAGTCGGAGGACCTGGGCGCCTGCGCACAGTTTGAGAGCAGCCGCCAGAACCGGAACATGATGCCTAGCACCAGCTGTGTCTTCCCCACCTTCAACCTGCGAAAGCCTTCCTCGGAGACGGACATCGAAAACTGGGCCTCCAAGCACTTCAACAAGCACACGCAGGGCCTCTTCCGCCGCAAGGTCTCCATCGCCAACATGCTGGCCTGGAGCAGCGAGTCCATCAAGAAGCCCATGATCATGACCACCGACCGCAACGTCAAGAAGGAAGCGTGCGAGATCTTCAAGCTCATTCAGATGTACATGGGGGACCGGAGGGCCAAGGCGGACCAGCTCAACGTGGCCCTGGAGATCGCCACCAAGGGCTGGAGCATGCAGGGCCTCCGGGACGAACTCTACATCCAGCTGTGCCGCCAGACCACCGAGAACTTCCGCTACGAGAGCCTTGCCCGGGGCTGGGAGCTCATGTCCATCTGCCTGGCTTTCTTCCCTCCCACGCCCAAGTTCCACTCCTACCTGGAAGGGTACATCTACAGGCACATGGATCCGGTGAACGACACGAAAGGTAAGGCAGCGAGGAAGGGGAAGGGGACACCTGGTCAGCTCAAGGTGTTAGGAAACGTTGGCTGCCCTATTCCGAGGCCCAGCAAAATCCAGCATGAGATCCGGCACGAAACGAGTTTGGTGGCTCTTGAGCTAGACGTTGCTTGCACACGGGGAATACACAAAGCACGAGGTTTTTTTTCTTTCATTTCAGCTTAATAATATCGGCCAAGTAAAATAACCCGAAAGGGTAAGATCTGGAATAGTTGCTTTGTTTCTGTAAAACAGCCACCTTCTATAAAACACCGTTAATGACAAAAAAATAGGCCGAGCAGCACAACTGCAAGAAAAGTCATATTGCGTGGCGAGTTCCTGCCCCCCCCCCAGTGGAAATAAAGACACATTACACAATTATTTAAGGTCAGTGGGCTAAATATGGCCACAACTTTATTTGTTACAGGTGATGAGCGGTATTGGTTTAGGCATTGGTCCTAACCGACTATCCGGCTTCAGGTGTAGGGGGAGTCCTGCTGATGCACATCAACTAGGGACTCCCCCGGGGTCACTGCTAGGGGGCGTGTCTTAGGCCCTCACCTCCATTGGCTTTGGACAGGGCCATGGCCCCCGGAATCCTTTATCGGACTCCCCTTCCATATGCGGGGCAGGTGATGGCGCTACCTCCCCTCGTCCATCTACAGAGCAATACCAATGCCTAACCGCCAATACCAAGTAAGTTGTGATGATTTGCTACGAGGTGGGCGAAAACCAAGTGGCTGGTGCCAATTTGCCAAGTGGAAAAAATTCCTACCAGGCCCCTCAACAGCAACCAACCAAAGTCCATAACAAGCTCAAGGAACGAAAACCTTATAGGGCGGGAAGGTGAGAAAAGCAGGAGCAGTTGGAGGCGGCAAAAGAGGGAGATTCCCGGCCGCTCCTGCCTTAAATAGGGCAGGCCACGCCCCCTGAGCCAGCCGATTGGCTGTCCAGGGGGTGACGCGGCCGGGGATTCCCTCAATTGCGTGGTGGCTGAGAGCCAGCCGCCGTGCACATGGTGGGGGCCTGACGCCCGCAATACCCCCTCCTTTGTAGGCGGAAGTGGCTTTATGAAATTTCACAAAGCGACACAGCACTCATAATCCGCCAAACAATGTTAGCAACATTAGCAAGCTTCGCAACGAAAAACAAGCAGAGCACCGTTGAATTTTGATGGTGCCCTTGCTTTGGGGGGGTTCCGGACAGGTTTTGTCTTGGTAGATTTAAGGTCTGGTTGGAATCTGAAGAAATGACATCACTGCCCCTGAGTGGGCATTTGGGAGCCCCTGAGTCAAAAGTGAAGACCAAGGAGGGTGGGGCTCTCCCCCCCCCCGGGCCACCTTCCCTTGGAAACGTCAGCTGCTGCCTCTTTTGCAAACTTGCGTTTCACCCTCATCCTTCTAAACTGCGTCATTTCCCTATAAATGTCAGCTGCAATATGGCAGTCCTTGAATCATCAGTGATCTCCCCCTCCCCCCTTTTGCAATTGGGCTCTGCAGTTAAAGCTGGTAATTGGCTATCCTAGGCTCTGTTAACACACGGTTGTTATTCTAAATCATTAAGCAGCAAACCGCATCCCGGCTCCCCACCGAAGGCCCTCCCTCAGCTAATGTTCTCCGCCTGATGAGCAGCAGGAGGGAAATGATTTCATTAACGAGATGTAGAAATCCATTGCTCCCTTGCCTTTTGCCCTGTATCCCTTGGAGACAGTCTCCTTTGGACCGAACAGGATGCACGACCTCCACACGGCCGCTTTCAGCAGGTCAGCGTGCAGGAAGCAAGTCCAGCCCAAAACTTGCTTTTTTTTACGCTGCTGCCTTCGGCTCCACTTGAGGACAGCAAGTCCCTAGTCCTCACTGTTTTGCAGAAGGCAGGCTTTGTAAAAAACGCAGGAAGAAACGGCAGTGGGGAAAGCGGGATAGCTCAGTCCTGGAACCTCCCGCTTTGCATGCAGGAGGTCTAGAAATGCAATTATTGGCCTGGCCAGTTGGAAGGAATCTTGGTTAGCAAGGCTGGTCTGTGAAGCATCTGGACTGGAGAGCGGCCATCAGTCTAGACTGTTTGCAAAAAGGCCTTGGAGCTAAAAGCAGTGTGGCAAGGGAGAAGGGATAGCAGCTGACAGGGATTCTTCAGCTGAGATTCCTGCATTGCAGGGGGTTGGACTAGATGATCCTTGGATCCCTCCCAACTCTACAATTCCACGATCCTTTGAATGGTTGGCTGGGAAAGGGCAGCCCAAACGATCAAGGGTTTGGAGCAGCTCCCCATCTAAAACATTTGGGGCTTTAAAGTTTAGAATGATGGTTCCCAAATAGCCTTGCCACCCCCCACACCCCCGCCAGACAACTTATAAATCACTGAGGATCTTAATAACCACTTAATCATTAGCCTTCAGATGTCTTCTAAAAGTCAGGTGCAGTGGATCCTTGGGTTGCGAACGTGATCCGTGCAGGATGCACGTTTGCAACCTGCAGTGTTCGCAACCCACAGAGCTGTCTGCGCACGCGCGGGTTGCGATTTGGCGCTTCTGCGCATGTGCAAAGCACGATTTAGCACTTCTGCACATGTGCGACTGCCGAAACCCAGAAGTAACCTGTTCCGGTACTTCTGGGTTTCGGCGGTCCGTAACCCAAAATAACACAACCTGAAGCTTCTGTAACCTGAGGTAAGACTATAGTTGTTTATTTCCTTGACATCTGATGGGAGGGCGTTCCACAGGAAGGGCACCACTACCGAGAAGGCCCTCTGCCTGGTTCCGTGTAGCTTTACTTCTCGCAGGGAGGGAACCGCCAGGAGGCCCTTGGAGCTGGACCTCAGTGTCCGGGCAGAACGATGAGGGTGGAGACACTCCTTCAGGTCTACTGGGCCAAGGCCGTTTAGGGCTTTCAAGGTCAGCACCAACACTTTGAATTGTGCCCAGAAACGTACTGGGAGCCAGTGTAGCTCTTTCAGTACCGGGGTAATATGGTCTCGGCAGCCACTCTCAGTCACCACTCTGGCAGCTGCATTCTGGATTAGTTTTAGTTTCTGGGTCATCCTCAAAAGTAGCCCCACGTAGCCCCACGTAGAGTGCATTGCGGTAGCCCAAGCGAGAGATAACCAGAGCACGCACCACTCTGGCCAAACAGGGCACAGGTGGGTAGGGTTTCAACCTGCCTTGCTGGCTTTTAAAATTTGACATGGAAACGGAAGAGCAGTAATTGGGCGTGATAATTGAATAGAACCTCCAGCTTCAGGGGCAGTGTAACTCGGGCTGTCAGCTGCTGGTGAGCAAGCAACAAGGGAAGGCCATTGTCTCCTTGCCCCGCTTAAGGGACACCCAGAGGCATCTGTCTGGCCCCTTTGGGAAATGAGGTGTCGGGCTTGCATTTCTGACATTGCTGAAGAGACAGCGATTCCCGCCAGCAAAATCCCGTTTCTCCTGGCTGGTCTTGACCGGTTGGGAGGAGCATAGATCCACAATGCAGCTGTTTACCCTCTGCTTAGAATGCCAGCCCATGCCAACTGGCCAAGGCTGAGCATCCTATAACCTGCGATGTTGCTGGAAAGAGGTTCTGCAAATCTGTCTGAGCGTGCTTGATTTCACCTGCAAAGGTGGCGGCAAACCCATTGCAGCAGGCAGGGCTTATTGTGGGATATCAGTAACTATCGGGCACGTTGAGTAGATTGGCCTAAGGAGCACTACTTACTTACTTTCTTTCTTTCTTTCTTTCTTTCTTTCTTTCTTTCCTTCCGCCCACACATGACCCGGATTTCAAAGCCGGTTGCCGTGCCGATAATTACCATTGAGAATTTGCTACGCATGCAACGACCCCCTCTCTGGTTTGCAAATTAGCCCGGAGCAGGAAGAGTGCTGATTGGTCGAGCGGCTGTGATGCCGCCAGCACAAAGTCGTGTCATCCTCGTGCAATAGGGGGGGGTAACAGTGGGATTCTCTGTCTTTTCCTCTCTCTCAAGTATGAATCTGGGGGCACAGAGTGAATAATGTGGAAAGGGCTTTTCGCTCACTTTATCCAGGGGAGTGGAACGGTTTCAAAAGGGGAACACTCATGATGATGATGATGATGATAATGATGATGATGAATAATAATAATAATAATAATAATAATAATTTATTTATACCCCACCCATCTGGCTGGGTTTCTGCAGCCACTCTGGGCAGCTTCCAACAGAACACTAAGATACAATAGTCTATTAAGCATTAAAAGCTTCCCTAAACAGGGCTGCCTTAAGATGTCTTCTAAAAGTCTGGTAGTTGTTTATTTCCTTGACATCTGGTGGGAGGGCGTTCCGCAGGGCGGGTGCCACTACCAAGAAGGCCCTCTGCCTTGTTCCCTGTAACTTGGCTTTTCGCAGTGAGGGAACTGCCAGAAGGCCCTCAGAGCTGGACCTCAGAGTCCGGGCAGAATGATGGAGGTGGAGACGCTCCTTCAGGTATACAGGACCGAGGCCGTTTAGGGCTTTCAAGGTCAGCACCAACAAGGTCAGCTCGGAAACGTACTGGGAGCCAACAGGCACACACAAACACACCCACGCACCGGGTCTGAGCCACACCGTGAGCACATCAAACTCGTTTCTTGCACATTGTTGTGATCCATTGCTGGATTTTTCTCTCTGGAAGCCTCACACTTCAGGAGTGCCGGTAGTGATCAGCACCACTCTTTCCCGTTCCAGCCACTGGGGAAGAGCTGGCCCCATCTGCACCTGACGTATGCCAGTCGAGTCCTCGATTCATTTGTATCTGTGCTCCACCCTGTGCCATTTTATGTTAGCAACAGCCATGCTTTCCCTGCCGCTGGAGTGGTGTCACTTGGAAGAGGTCCTGCACAGTGCCAGCCCAAGGATTCATTCATTCCGTCCCCTTCCGTTCCAGAATAGGATGGATCTGGCCCTGGAGAGAATAGGGGTTCGGGGCTAGCGGTGCCCATCCTTAGTTGAGATTCTTGCATCTGATGGGGGTTGGACTGGATGACCCTTGAGGTTCCCTTCCACCTCTATGATTCTTGGATTCCCCTTTTATTTCTACCATCACAGAGTATTTTTATCTTCAGCGCAATCCTAGATGTTGCCAGGGCAGTTATAAAGAGTTAGGGAGTTCTATTAAAATCCCAGTGGTTGTTGGGTGTGTGGGCATGTTTAACTCTCCTGGGCAACCTTCCCGAACCTTCTGCCTCCAGGTGTTTGGGGCTACGACTCCATGGGGCTGGTGGGAGGTTGTCGCCCCAGACACTTGGAGAGTCCTAGGATAGGGGAGGCTGTACTGAAGGTATTTCTGGAAGGGTAGAAACTCTCCTCCAGTTGGTCAGCGTAGTAAAAAAGAGAATAAAATGGCAAAGTGACCGACTCTGGGGTTGCGGCACTCATCTCGCTTTACTGGCTGAGGGAGCTGGCGTACAGCCTCCGGGTCATGTGGCCAGCATGACTAAGCCACTTCTGGCGAACCGGAGCAGCGCACGTAAACGCCGTTTACCTTCCCGCTGGAGCGGTACCTATTTATCTACTTGCACTTTGATGTGCTTTCGAACTGCTAGGTGGACAGGAGCAGGGACCGAGCAATGGGAGCTCACCTCGTCGCAGGGATTCGAACCGCCGACCTTCTGATTGGCAAGTCCTAGGCTCAGTGGTTTAACCCACAGCACCACCCACGTAGAATAAAAAGAATAAAAAGATAGGGTAGAATAAAAAGAAAACAAGTTGACAGATATAGTGGCACCTCTGGTTGCAAACGGGATCCGTTCCGGAGGCCCGTTCGCAACCTGAAAAGAATGCAACCCGCATCTGCGCACGCGCGGGTCGCAATTCGCCGCTTTTGCGCATGCACGTGACGTCATTTTGCGCATCTGGACATGCGTGAGTGGCAAAACCCGGAAGTAACCCGTTCCGTTACTTCCGGGTCGCCATGGGACGCAACCTGAAAACGCACAACATGAAGCAAACGTAAATGAGGTATGACTGTAATATTAAAATGGCAGTCGCAGGTAGCCAGAGATGGTCAACCTACAGACAGGTTGAAATCCTCCTGGGGTAAAAAATGTAAATTAATAAAGGTGACATTTCGTCAGGATGTGGGTTAGAGAGATCACCTCGGGTGGAGTGGGCCACTGGCCTGATCCAGAAGGCACTTCTTACATTCCTTTGTGTATCTCACTTCCACCTGAGGTGCTTGGAAAAGCATCCTTCCCCCGGCCCTGATCCCTGGCTCAGCATTTCGCCTGAACCAAGGGGGGTGGTTTGTTTTGCTCCAAGCAAACCTGCAGCCAAGATTTGTCCTCAGCTTACAGATCGTGGCTTCTCTGAGCAAGACGCACCAAGCTCCTTGTTTTGGTTGCATCGCATTCTGGCCCCAAACCGTTACTCACCTTCCTGGTTCTCCATTGCTTTCGCTTGCAGTCATTATGGAGTCAGATATCATAGAATCATAGAATCATAGAGTTGGAAGAGACCACAAGGGCCATCGAGTCCAACCCCCTGCCAAGCAGGAAATATCAATTACTGTGTTAATTGTGACACCATCCTCGTTTCACTATGTGACCCTCGATTGGATGGGAATAATCCAGGAAAGGGGAAGCACCAGAAGCGAGTGGACGGAATGGCGCTAAATAGGTTTGAGAGATTGCAAATTGGGTTATTAGATTGCTTTTATTTTGATTATATATTTTCAGGTTTTTTTTTTTTATTTCGTTCTGTGAACCGCCCTGAGACCTCTGGGTATAGGGCGGTATATAAACTAATAATAATAATAATAATAATAATAAAATTTGCAAGATTTAAACATAGGTGTTTAGGGTTGTGAGGCTCCCACCCCACCAAAATCACTAGTTTCTAACCCACCAAATTTAAACTCTTAAGACCTTCAGCTGGTCCTTAATGCAGACCCACTGTGCCTGTGGAGACAATTGGCTGCAATTGCAGCGGGTTGGACTACATGGCTTTTGGGCTCCCCTCCATCCCAGCAATTCTTCAAGGCCACTGGTGCATTCTAGCTCCTCTCCAGTGACACCCAGGTAAGGTGCAGGGAGAAAAGACCTGCCCGAGCCAGCCGGCATTGAAAGCAGAGCTGTCTTGCTCATTTTTTATTTTATTTTTATTTCCTTTATTTTCTTCTTCCTGTGTTTGAAATCCGTAACCCCCCCCCCCAAAAAAAACCCCATTCCCTCTCTTTCTCTCTCTCTCTTGCTGTCTTTGTGTTCCATTCCGTGGTCCTCATCGTTCTGTTTGTTCCCCAGTGACTCTGCACATTAAAGAACTCCTGGAAAGGAACAATAAGAAGTCGTCCAAATTGAGAAAGAAACCCAAGCCCTATATGGAGGAACGCCATGGTAGGGTCCGTGTGCTCCTGGAGCACCTCCCTCTCTCCTTTAGACATAGACGCCAACTCCACCGCCTTCTCTCTTCTGCAGCTTCCTTGCCTCCACTCGGCTCCCCCCTTATAATATCGCCTTCACGCTTCTTCCCCTCTCTGACACCCTTTCTAACCGCTGACGTTTCTGGGTGCCTCTCTCTCTTTCTCTCTTAGCAGCTCCGTGGGAAGAGCTTGGGGTCGACCGCTGCCCATCGCGCTTCTTTTCCCAGCAGGTGCCGACTTGGGTTCGACCTCCTGATTCGGGCGGCCACCGTTCGAGGCTCAGCGCTTGGGGTGGGCGCAGCGGCTCCGCATCACGCTGGCGCGGAGGGGACCCTGAAAAGGGGTCGCCCGCTGGCTCTGTAGCTCATCTCCGGCCGGTCACCCAGGCAGGGCTTGTTTGCATGTCACACGGCGGCGTTGCACTCGGATACTGCGCCGTATCTGACCACAAAACCCAGGTGGCTGTTGCGCACATGTTCTGCGGGTTCTGTGGACTTGAATGGTTGCAGCTGCGAGAAATATTATTATCCCGGATGATGATGATGATAATAATAATAATAATAATAATAATAATAATAATAATAACGACGACAATTATCTTAGCCTGTAATTCCTGAATTGCAGGGAGTTAGACTTGATGACCCCTTTTTTTGCTGGGCGGGGGGGGGGGGTTTCCTCCAACTCTACAGTTTTACAATGGTACCTCGTGTTACAGACGGGATCCGTTCTAAAGGCCCGTCCGCAACGTGAAAAGCCCGCAACTTGAAGCGCTGCGTCTGCGCAGGCACGTGGCGCGATTTGGCGCTTCTTCGCATGCCATAGCTGTCAACGTTTCCCTTTTTTTTAAGGGAAATTCCCTTATTCTGAATAGGATTCCTCACAAGAAAAGGGAAACGTTGACAGCTGTGGCGCATGCGCGAGCGGCAAAACCCGGAAGTAACCCATTCCGGTACTTCCGGGTTGGTGCGGGACGCAGGATGAAAACACGCAACCTGAAGCGGACGTAACATGAAATATGACTGTATGATTCTGTGACCTTTGGTGCCCAAAGCGCTTTGTGTGTTTGGCCCAGCAATCCTTACAACGTCCCTGTCAGGTACTGCAGTGGCGACATCCATCCATTGTGGATGGGAGCAGAGACAGTGCATGTTAAAGTTGGCTGATGGATCCATGGCAGAGGTGAGATTTTTAGGAGAGAACATCTACCTTACCGCTTGGTGATGGAGCTAATTCTGTGTGCAGAATTTCCCTAGGTTCATTCTGGCTTACCCAAAGACCCGGGAAATTCAAAAGCAGCCGATGATGTCGGAATCCACCCCTCTGCTACTCTTGGATGGCTCAGTTGGTGAGAACATGGTGCTGATAACGCCAAGGTTGCCGGTTCAGTCCCCGAATGGGGCAGCTGCATGGTCCTGCATTGCAGGGGGGTTCCCTTCCAACTCTACAGTCCTATGATTCAGTCGCTGAATGTGGAAGGTGATGTTCTCTGCATCGTTCTGCCCGGACACTGAGGTCCAGCTCCGAGGGCCTTCTGGCGGTTCCCTCACTGCGAGAGGCCAAGTTACAGGGAACCAGGCAGAGGGCCTTCTCGGTGGTGGCGCCCGCCCTGTGGAACGCCCTCCCATCAGATGTCAAAGCGATAAACAACTACCTGACATTCAGAAGACATCTGAAGGCAGCCCTGTTCAGGGAAGTTTTTAATATGTGACATTTTTGTGTACTTTTCATCTTTGTTGGAAGCCGCCCAGAGTGGCTGGGGAAACCCAGCCAGATGGGCGGGGTACAAATAATAAATTATTATTATTATTATTATTATTATTATTATTATTATTATTCTCACGGCTAGCAGTCCTGCTCATTTATCAGTTGGTTGGTGTGTGTTTCTCTTGAACTTTCTCGGGTGGGATCCATCTGAGCATCCTGTGGAGGTGAGTTCCACAGGTAGATAACATGGTAAAGGGCTGTAGCTGAGCAGCGGCGGGAGGGTGTGGGCATAGCTAAGTGTTGGAGCATCTGCTTTGCATGTGGAGGGTCCCCAGTTACAATCCCTGGCCTCTCCAGGTAGGAATGGGAAAGACCCCTTCCCCCGCCTGAAACCCTGGAGACAGCTGCTGCCAGCCAGAGTCGTCACTACTGAACTAGATAGGCAGATCCCTGTGTTACCATAATGTGGTGCGTCTTCCCTCATTGCAGTCATGCGGCGGCCCAACTCAGTTTTAGAAACTGTACCTTTGAGTTCTCAATCCTTTATTACGGAGCTTTGCTTCACCTAGGTCGAGCTAGGATGATAATATTTCAGAATTTTTGGGAGTTTCTTTGAATTTGGTCAGTTAAGGTTTATGATTTCTCTATTTCCTTCTGAGGAAACTGAATAGTTCAGTGAAATGAGGTTTGTCGCCGATATCCTGTTGAGGCTTTCTTCAATTCTAGGTTTTCCTAATTTCCCCCTTAAACTTTTTGATTAATATTTCTAGTCGATTACTTCTCGTTTCAGGGATTTTCACGGTATTTCATTTGTTTTGTGTAATGTCTCGGTTCCGTGACTGTCTTTTTTCTACTGTACACCGTGGTAAGAGCTGTTTGGCGGTGGAACAGGCTCCCTGGGAGGTTTTTAGGCAGAGGTTGGCTGCCCACTTGCCAGAGATGTTTTATCTGTGATTCCTGCACTTCAGGGGGTTGGACTAGATGACCCCACGGTGTCCCTTCCAACTCTGCGGCTGCCGTAGAGAAGACCAGGATTCACCAGCCTTAGCCGGTGAATTCCAGCCGCGTCGCCTTGCCTCTAATCTCGCTTCCCTCCCCCTGCACCTGTTTGAACAAGCCTTCCTAATTTATTTAAAGCGCGCGCATTAACCGAAGGAGATTGTGCTGTAATTAACTGGAGCTGGTTAACGGGGAGGCCTGGATCTTCCTTGCAGGTGTGCATAACCTCATTTATAGAGCCGAGTCTGTGTTTAAAAATATCTGTGTGCTGAATGTCGTGCAGTCATGGACCGAAGGCTACCTACCTCTGGGGATTCTTTGTCTTTTATTTTTTAAAAATGACCTTTCTTCACAGCCCTAGTAAGGAGCATTTCCGAGGGTGTTTTCTCGGCCTTGCTTTTTGCCTCTTAATCCCTAGCGTTCAGAACCAAGGCTGGATGGCGGTGCAAAGAGGAGTGGCATCCGTTTCACATTTTGCCAAAGCGAATGGTCTGCGAAGAGTTACAGCTGAAGGGGGCTTGTCCCAAGAGCCCTTTATAGGGCCGGGGTACCAATCCTAAAATCATTCCATAGGAACACGGGGAGCTGCCTTGTCCTGGGTGCTTTAGTTGAGATTCCTGCATTCCCGGGGGTTGGTCTCGATGCTCCATGGGGGTCCCATCTAGGTCAGCGTTGCCCACCTGCTGTGGGAACCACTGAACTAGATGGATCTTTGGCCTGATCCAGCAGAACTTTTCTGACGTCTAGCCCTAGAGGGTGCACAGGGGTCTTGGAGTCCTCTGAAAGCGTTCCAGGGATCAGATTCTTAGAAGACTGGAGTAAATATATGAACTATTTGAAAAGTAATTCTGATGAACAGATGACTGCAAGAAGTTTTGTAAGGTCGATTATTTGAAATACTGCGAAAGACTATGAAAAGAACTATTAGTTAAGGATAATTAAATGTAATATAGAAATTAAGAAATGCAGAATAAGTGATAAAGAACGGAAATTCATCAGAGGTGTTGACGGAAGTCAAAAATATTGTATAAGATGAGAAGATATGTTGCATGACTGTTGGAACTGGTATGTTAAAAAACGAATAAAATGTGTGTGTTTATGTATTTGTATATGTATGTATATATATCTGTGTGTGTGTGTGAGAGAGAGAGAGAGAGAGAGAGAGAAAGCGTTCCAAAGCAATGCTGACAGCAGGATTCTCATTCCTCTGTTTTTCCCTCTCTTCCACTCCGATGTCATAACCGTTGGGCAGAAACTTGACCCGCCGTCGTTCCTGGCTATTTTTGGACCTGTCCCCCTCAACAGTTTTCAGCAGATATTGTGGACCACATTGTCCTGGAGTTGGAGGGGGAGAAGCGTTGCTCTTGCTTCCAGCTCAGCCCATTAAAAGTCGGATGGTTTTATTGCTAGCAGGTTCGCAGCCCATCATGAGCATTGCAACAGCTTCTCAGGGAATCAGTTGCACCATAAAAGCCTGCTCCCCAGAGACCGTGAAAGGAGAAACTCTCTGCTCTCTGGCTCGATCAAAGAGGGCTGAAAAGGAGTTTTTGTCTGGGTTTCCAGACCTGGTATTGCCTGTGGGTGGAAGTTTGGAACAGGAGACATTCCCACTCTTTCATTTTTTGAAAAACAAAAAAGGCCAGCCTGTTGGAGATCAGTAACCTTACCCCTCGTTTTTCACGTGGGAAGGCATTCCGGGGAAATAGTTTCATGTGCAAAGACCCAAAAGCTGCAGCGTAAGCGGAGGCAGAAGTCTGTCCTGAGCACAGGAACTTCTGCTCCAAGTCGGCTTCCTTGTCCTGCTCCCATAAGCCCCACCCTGTGCCCCCCAACAAGCACATCTCTGCTCCCCATGTCATAACATTCTGGGCAGTGGTCATGGTTTAAGCTTGTGGTTCCCAAATCTTTTTCAGGCCACTGTCTCCTTGGTTCCATAAACACATTCCCAGTGCACCCTACTCTCTAAAGAGGGGAGCGGGAGACGTTGTAGTCTAAACCACCGAGCCTCTTGGGCTTGCCGATCAGAAGGTTGGCGGTTCGAATCCCCGCGACTGGCTGGGCTTCCGTTGCTCTGTCTCAGCTCCTGCCAACCTAGCAGTTCGAAAACATGCCAGTGCAAGTAGATAAATAGGTACCGCTCTGGGAACCACTGGGTTAAGCCCTAACCTGGAGTGGGAGAACCTCAGGGCCAGGTGTGGCCCTCCAAACCTCTCTACCCGGCCCTTGAGACTCTCCTCAGGCCATGCCTTCTCAAGCTGTTGTTTAGTCGTGTCCGACTCTTTGTGACCCCCTGGACCAGAGCACGCCAGGCACTCCTGTCTTCCACTGCCTCCCGCAGTTTGGTCAAACTCATGTTCGCAGCTTCAAGAACACTGTCCAACCATAGTAGTAATGGTAGTAATGGGGGACTTCAATTACCCGGATATTTGCTGGATGTCAAACTCAGCCAAGAGCATAAGGTCAAACAGATTCCTCACTGGCCTTGCAGACAACTTCATTGTCCAGAAAGTGGGAGAAGCAACAAGAGGAACAGCCATTTTAGATCTGGTCCTAACCAATGTCAATGACCTGGTTAGTGGGGTAGAAGTGGAAGGATCATTAGGCGCGAGTGATCATGCTCTTCTGAAGTTTACTATACAGCGGAAAGGAGCAGCCAAGCATACTAGGACTCAATTTCTTGACTTTAAGAAAGCCGACTTCATAAAACTTAGGGAAGTGCTGGGTGAGATCCCATGGACAGTAATATTAAAAGGAAAGGGAGTTCATGATGGCTGGGAGTTTGTTAAGAGGGAGATAGTAAAAGCACAACTTCAGGCAATACCAATGAGACGGAAACATGGAAGGTGCCTAAAGAAGCCAGGGTGGCTATCTAAAGAACTTTTAACTGAGTTTAGATTAAAAAAGGATGTGTACAAAAAATGGAAAAGGGGGGAAACCACCAAAGAGGAATTCAAACAAATAGCCAGCACGTGTAGAAACAAAGTCAGAAAAGCTAAAGCACAGAATGAACTCAGGCTTGCTAGAGAGGTTAAAAGCAACAAAAAAGGCTTTTATGGGTATGCTCGTAGCAAAAGGAAGAACAAAGAAACAGTGGGGTCGCTCAGAGGAGAAGATGGTGAAATGCAAACAGGGGATACAGAAAGGGCTGAACTCCTCAATGCCTTCTTTGCCTCAGTCTTCTCCGATAAAGAAAACAATGCCCGACCTGAAGAATTTGGAGCAAATGATTCAGCAGAGGAAACACAGCCCAGAATAACTAAGGAGATAGTACAAGAATACTTGGCTAGTTTAGATGTATTCAAGTCTCCAGGGCCAGATGAACTGCATCCAAGAGTATTAAAAGAACTGGCAGATGTGATCTCAGAACCACTGGTAGTCATCTTTGAGAATTCCTGGAGAACAGGCGAAGTCCCGGCAGATTGGAGGAGGGCAAATGTTGTCCCTATTTTCAAAAAGGGGAAAAGAGAGGACCCAAATAATTACCGCCCAGTCAGTCTGACATCAATACCAGGGAAGATTCTGGAGCAGATCATTAAGCAAACAGTTTGTGAGCACCTAGAAAGGAATACTGTGATCACCAATAGTCAGCATGGATTTCTGAAAAATAAGTCGTGTCAGACTAACCTGATCTCGTTTTTTGACAGAATTACAAGCCTGGTAGATGAAGGGAACGCAGTGGATGTAGCCTACCTTGATTTCAGCAAGGCATTTGACAAGGTGCCCCATGATATTCTTGTAAAGAAGCTGGTAAAATGCGGACTTGACTATGCTACCACTCAGTGGATTTGTAACTGCTGACTGACCGAACCCAAAGGGTGCTCATCAATGGTTCCTCTTCATCCTGGAGAAGAGTGACTAGTGGGGTGCCACAGGGTTCTGTCTTGGGCCCGGTCTTATTCAACATCTTTATCAACGACTTGGATGATGGACTCAACGGCATCCTGATCAAATTTGCAGATGACACCAAACTGGGAGGGCTGGCTAACACCCCAGAGGACAGGATCACACTTCAAAACGACCTTGACAGATTAGAGAACTGGGCCAAAACAAACAAGATGAATTTTAATAGGGAGAAATGTAAAGTATTGCACTTGGGCAAAAAAAATGAGAGGCACAAATACAAGATGGGTGACACCTGGCTTGAGAGCAGTACATGTGAAAAGGATCTAGGAGTCTTGGTTGACCACAAACTTGACATGAGCCAACAGTGTGATGCGGCAGCTAAAAAAGCCAATGCAATTCTGGGCTGCATCAATAGGAGTATTGCATCTAGATCAAGGGAAGTAATAGTGCCACTGTATTCTGCTCTGGTCAGACCTCACCTGGAGTACTGTGTCCAGTTCTGGGCACCACAGTTCAAGAAGGACACTTACAAACTGGAACGGGTCCAGAGGAGGGCAACCAAAGTGGTCAAAGGCCTGGAAACGATGCCTTATGAGGAACGGCTAAGGGAGCTGGGCATGTTTAGCCTGGAGAAGAGGAGGTTAAGGGGTGATATGATAGCCATGTTCAAATATATAAAAGGATGTCACATAGAGGAGGGAGAAAGGTTGTTTTCTGCTGCTCCAGAGAAGCGGACACGGAGCAATGGTTCCAAACTACAAGAAAAAAGATTCCACCTAAACATTAGGAAGAACTTCCTGACAGTAAGAGCTGTTTGACAGTGGAATTTGCTGCCAAGGAGTGTGGTGGAGTCTCCTTCTTTGGAGGTCTTTAAGCAGAGGCTTGACAACCATATGTCAGGAGTACTCTGATGGCGTTTCCTGCTTGGCAGGGGGTTGGACTCGATGGCCCTTGTGGTCTCTTCCAACTCTATGATTCTATGATTCTATGACCATCTCGTCCTCTGTCGTCCCCTTCTCCTTGTGCCCTCCATCTTTCCCAACATCAGGGTCTTTTCCAGGGAGTCTTCTCTTCTCATGAGGTGGCCAAAGTCTTGGAGCCTCAGCTTCAGGATCTGTCCTTCCAGTGAGCACTCAGGGCTGATTTCCTTAAGAATGGAGAGGTTTGATCTTCTTGCAGTCCATGGGACTCTCAAGAGTCTCCTCCAGCACCTTCTCAAGCTACATGTCCTCAAGCCACAGCCTTCCCTTGCCAAACTCTGCACCCTCTTCAGATGCTTTTACCTGGCTGCGATGGTGCCTCTTATTCACCTGGATGGAGAGGGAAGTGTTTGTCTTTGCAAAGCTCCAGTGTAGCTCACTGTGGAAACTGCAGAATAAGAATCGCATTTGCCCAACCCGTGTTTCACCACTTGTCCTGCTCACCTCCCCTGGTGTTCGGCCCTGTGAGACCTGCCCACTGTTGGTTTGCAAGCCCCCCTCCACAGAGGCTGGCCCCTCTCACTGTCCTCGGAGCTTGCTTACCGGTAACCTCCTCTGGCTGATATCCAGACAGACCAGGGAGATTTTGATAGGCGACATTTTCCCAAGCATGGGCAAAATGCACAACCCCTCCCTCCTGCTTCTGCAGGGGAAAGAAAATAAGTCAGAAATGTTTATTTCTGACATTACAGCACTAGAGAAAAACACGTCCTTTCAGTTCAGTTCTTCTAGCACGTCTGACAAACTTCCTGAACATGCGCAAATGGAAGGTTTCAGATTACACTCTTCACAAAGACTTATCCAGCCTGTGAACGTCCGGGGAAATTCTTCTTTCCCACAGATAGGCGCATCATGTGATGTCAACAATCTGGCTGTCTGCAAGCTGTGATGCTTCCATATACAGTGGTGCCCCGCAAGGCGAACGCCTCGCAAGACGGAAAACCCGCTAGACAAAAGGGTTTTCCGTTTTGGAGGCGCTTCGCAAAACGAATTTCTCTATGGGCTTGCTTCGCAAGACGAAAATGTCTTGCGAGTTCCTGCGGGGTTTTTCCCCCTTTCCCCCCCTTTTCCTAAGCCCTAAGCCGCTTATCAGCTGATCCGCTAAAAGCCGCTAAACCGCTAATAGCGCTAATCTGCTAAGCTGTCAATGGGCTTGCTTCGCAAGACGAAGAAACCGCTAGACGAAGAGCCTCACGGAACAGATTAATTTCGTCTTGCGAGGCACCACTGTACTGACACCCACAAGGGAATGCAACCCTCAGCGTGGTGAAGGTTCCCCACCTCTTGCATAAGCCATTGTTTACCGTGCACAAGCAGATTTTCAGGGCAGGTGGAAGGAAGTCCCTCTTTTTTATATATATTTATTAATTTTATAATAACAAAAGCCCCCAAAACACATCACAACCAAAATTTTAAATCATACATCTTCACTGACTTCGCTCCACTCCCCCTCCTGGTTCCATTATTTTATACTTATTCATGCACATCCATAAAATCTGAACTATCCCATTTTAAAACCTTATTCATGTTGTTACAAGCAACCTTTAAAAGTTCAGCTAATGTAAAAACCTATACACAAATCTTGCAAAATATGACGTAAACGTTCCCCCCTCTTTTTTTTTTTCAAAAAGGGAACATTGTCCTTTTCTTTCTAGGGTTTCAAATTATCTAATATGTCCTGCATAGTTCATTAGTTGGTTTTGCCAATCTCCTTTATTTTCTTTGGCGGCGGCTTCTACCTTCTATAGGGATAGTCTAGTCTTGGCCTGGCGTCCACTCTCAGATGCAGGAAAAAAGTCTTTTGCATGGTAAACCCGTTAAGTCCCTGTACCTTTCAAAATCATAGCTTCTGGTTGTTGCTTTTTAAACAAAAGTCATTTTCAGCATTCTCTTCAAATCTTTATATGTCACTTCCCAGGCAGAAGAAAGTCCTTTTTTGTGCAGTGCAGAATTACTGTGGAATTCCCTCTGCCGGGAAATTGTGATGGCCATCAAGCTGGGTGGTTTTAAGAGAGGACTGGGCGTTCTGGATTAAAATCCTAAAGGTTATTAATGAAATTTTTGAAGCAAAGCTTTCAATAGACTTTGATTCCATGACAATGGGTATACTTGGAAACACGGCTATAGAGAAGGGTGACCAGTGTACCTTCAAAGCTATGATGTTAGCAAGAAAGGCACCGATAGCTTTAGGTTGGAAAGATAGAGAGAAAAAAAAAGAGAAAAATGGACAGTAGAGGCATGGAATAGTTATTTGTTTGAACTTATTCAGTTGGACATTGTCGTAGTCACGTCACAGGAAACAACGTGGAAGGTCAAGTCCACCACGATAAGGAACAGATGGCACCCCTATCTTCAATGGATAAAAGTTACTGGAACAAAAGACATTTGGTGGAAACTAAAGACACTATGCCTGTGGCTGAGGATAATTGTTTGAACCCTTCCAATGGATATGGGGGATGGGGGTGGGAAGGGAAGGAAAGGAAAAAATTGTACGTGAAATTTAAAAATTGGAAGGAGATAATATAATGTATGTAAAAATCCTGAACTCAAATTAAAATAAAATAGAATAGAATAGCGTGTGTTGTTGTTGTTTAGTTGTTTAGTCGTGTCCGACTCTTTGTGACCCCCTGGACCAGAGCACGCCAGGCACTCCTGTCTTCCACTGCCTCCCGCAGTTTGGTCAAACTCATGCTGGTAGCTTCGAGAACACTGTCCAACCATCTCGTTCTCTGTCGTCCCCTTCTCTTTGCGCCCTCCATCTTTCCCAACATCAGGGTCTTTTCCACGGAGTCTTCTTTTCTCCTGAGGTGGCCAAAGTACTGGAGCCTCAGCTTCAGGATCTGTCCTTCCAGTGAGCACTCAGGGCTGATTTCCTTAAGAATGGAGAGGTTTGATCTTCTTGCAGTCCATGGGACTCTCAAGAGTCTCCTCCAACACTCCTGTGGCAAAGGGGCTTGAATAACTCAGAGAAGCTATGAGCTATGCCGTGCAGGGCCACCCAAGATGGACAGGTCATAGTGGAGAGTTTTGACCAAACGTGAAACACCTGGAGCAGGAACCGGCAAGCCACTCCAGTATCCCTGCCAAGAAAACTCCATGGACAAAGGCAACAGGCATATAAAAGAATAGAATAGGACTGGGCAAATTCATGGATGAGGAGAGGGTTCTCAATGGCCGGTAGCCCTGATACCTGTGTTCTGCCTCTGTGGTTCGAGGCAGCAATGTTCCTGAATACCAGGAGGGATGACTGCTCCTGCGTTCGAATCCTGCTTCTGCGTTTCCCTTTGGTCGGCCGCTGTGAGAACAGGATGCTGGATTCGATGGGCCTGGCCTGACCCAGCCTTCTCTCCTTATGTCCTTACTGCTTTTGCATCTTGACCTCTCCTCCCGGTGAGCAGCTGCTTCTTTCCAAAGCCACTGGAAATATCAGTGTTGTGCTCCTGCTGCTGTTAGTTGCCGTCCATTGCTCCAGAGGCCCTTTGATGGAGATCCTAGCTAGATTGAGCACTGGGGACCCTTGTCCTCTTCCTTTCTGGCAAATCTCGATCTTGCCTCTTCTCCAGCCCCTGGGCACATCGATGTGTCAGCGTCGCCCAGAGATCCCAAGAAGCAGAGGAAGACAAGCGGAACAAACAAGCCTTTGCCAAGACAGCCAGCCGTGGGGGAGCTGACCCCTTCCAACCCTGCTCACAAGGAGACCTCCCTGGCGAGCTCCAGATTTCTTTTTTCTGTGGGGAAGATGTCTGGAGAAAGAACTGTCCCAGATTTTCAAACGCCCAAGGAATTTAATGTGGTTCAGAGCAGGCGAGTTCTCTTTCTGCACTGCTTTTCCAGCACAACGGTAGATCTGAGGCTAGGGATGGACAGAATCTGTATTCTCTCCTGCATGGAACGGACGTCCTGATGAGAGCACAGGGTTCGGGATATGGGGTGAGGTGGCCTTTATTGTATCCTGGTCTGAAGGTGCACAGGGCCTAATGCACCTTATTTACGGGACCGCCTCTCCTGGTTTGCCCTGCAGAGGACCTTAAGGTCCATGAATAACCATAGTTTAGAGGTCCCGGGCCCTAAGGAAGTCAGACTATCCTCCACCAGGGCCAGGGCCTTCTCAGTGATGGCTCCGACCTGGTGGAATGCTCTGTCCCATGAGACCAGGGCCCTGCAGGATTGAACTTCCTTCCGCAGGGCCTGTAAGACAGAGCTGTTCCGCCTGGCCTTTAATTGGAATTCAGCTGATCTTTTATTCCCCTTCCTCCCCTCCCCTTTTTATGAAGATTACCCGCTCTGGGTTCCCACAGCAATTTCTCCCCTGGTTTCCTCGCTGGCCCAAATAGCACTAATTTAGCCAGCTAGCCCTGGGGATCATCTAATATTCATTGGATGGATTTCCCCCCTAAATTGATTTTTTATTTGATTGTTATTCACGTTTTATACCGTATTTTTATGCTGTTTTTTGTAGCATCAATTAAGTGTTTTAAATTTGTTGTTAGCCGCCCTGAGCCCTGTTTTCGGAACCAGGAAGGGCAGGGTATAAATAAAAAAAATATTATTTATTATTAAACTTAGCTCAGTAGCTAATACGGCAGCCGCTGCAAGACTTCAGAACTGGCAGTGGCGATAATCTGCTCCAGTGAGCAGCTGAGCCCCTGTGTTGTTAACCTGTGAAACTCTCTCCCACAGGTGATGGCCAGCAACTTGTACAGCTTTAAAAGAGAATTGGACAAATTCACAGAGATGGAGGAGAGGACTATTGATGGCACCTGTAGCAATGCCCATGCCACCGATTGAAGCGGAAATTAAGAGCCCTGGCCTTGCCCAAGGCTTCACTTGCCCTTTGTCATCTCGCTTCAGATCTCAGCTGTGCCTTCGCTCCTCATGAGAAAATTGATGTGTGGTTGCTTTGCAAATATTTGCCTCTCTGGCTGTTTTCTCTTTCTGCCCACCCACCCTGCCCTCGCCTTTCCAGCTCTCCTTGTTGCATCCTAAAGGGAAAGGAACATGACCTTGGCTGTTGAGGTAGGGAAGAGAGAGTGCTATGCTGATTGGATTTGACTATCCCAAAAGATCCGCCGTCTCTCTGCATTTTCCGACACCCCAGGAAATCCACAGAGATCGATTTGCACAGCTTTCCTGCTGAGGTGGAAGAGCTGTCCTGGGGACTAATCCTCTGGGTGAGAATTAACTGGAGCCCCAAAGCTTCCCCTTTGTTTTTAAAAGGAACCATCCCATCCTGATTTTAAATATTCACTTAAAGGTAAAGGGACCCCTGACCATTAGGTCCACTCATGACCGACTCTGGGGTTGCGGCACTCATCTTGCTTTATTGGCTGAGGGAGCCGGTGTACAGCTTCCGGGTCACGTGGCCAGAATGACTAAGTCACTTCTGGTGAACGAGAGCAGCGCACGGAAACACCGTTTACCTTCCCGCCGGAGTGGTACCTATTTATCTACTTGCACTTTGACGTGCTTTCGAACTGCTAGGTTGGCAGGAGCAGGGACCGAGCAATGGGAGCTCACCCCGTCGCGGGGATTCGAACAGAAATTGTGCTCCGGCGATGCAGCAGCAGCAAGAGGCCCCATTAGCTAAAGTGGTGCTTCAGGTTAAGAACAGTTTCAGGTTAAGAATGGACCTCCGGAACGAATTGAGTACTTAACCTGAGGTACCACTGTACATTATTTACACAATGAGCCCCACGTGATTGGCTGATTCCGGAATTCACCTGTAGGCCAATCAGGTTGCGGATTCACTTCCACCTGGAGCTGGATTGGGTGGCTCCTGTGGACCAATCAGACTGCTGCATTCTGGGTCCTATTGTTCTAGGACCAATCAGACTGCTGCATTCTGAATCCCATTGTTCTAGGACCAATCAGACTGCTGCCTTTTGGATCCTATTCAACTCAGTACATAACAGGGTGGCTAGCAGGTTAGGAGACGGGGCCAGCGCACTTCTGGGAGTCAAAGGGTCCATGCCTGTTAGCTGCCGCTGCCTCCACATGGCATTTCTGCTGCCCGAGATGCTCCTCTATAAGCAAGGCTGTGTTTTTAATTGGATTACCAGTCCCAGGGGGACTGTGCGGCCAGCATATTAATAGCCACCCTTTCAGGAAGATCAGAGCTCTTGGTCACATGCTCACAGCCCTCCAGGGTGACTTGAAGGTCACTCTGTGGATGGATTTTCTGTCGTGCAGGATTTGGCCGTCCAAAATCCGTACGGGAATCTAGCCACGGTGCTTTCCGCATGCTGGGTTCGTGATCTTCCAGGAAACGACATTCCCAGGGCAGCTTCTGGGCCTCATTGCCTTATTGGTTTGCAAAAATTTGGATAACCCGTTCCGATGATTGCATAGCCGGGTACCAGAGAATACAGAGCCCCTCTTGCATTATTTAAGGTTTCTCCACCATGAAGTTCTTGGGACGCGGGTGGCGCTGTGGGTTAAACCACAGAGCCTAGGACTTGCCGATCAGAAGGTCGGCGGTTCAAATCCCCACAACGGGGTGAGCTCCCATTGCTCGGTCCCTGCTCCTGCCAACCTAGCAGTTCAAAAGCACATCAAAGTGCAAGTAGATAAATAGGTACCCCTCCTGTGGGAAGGTAAACGATGTTTCCGTGCGCTGCTCTGGTTTGCCAGAAGCGGCTTAGTCATGCTGGCCACATGACCCGGAAGCTGTACGCTGGCTCCCTCGGCCACTAAAGCGAGATGAGCGCCGCAAACCCAGAGTTGGCCACGACTGGACCTAATGATCAGGGGTCCCTTTACCTTTACCTTACCACCATGAACTTAAACCAGTGTGTTTAATATCCCCAAAGGTTCTTGGGAATGATAAGGAGCTGGCGCTTTGCAGTGAAGGCACAAAACTGCCTTTTTTGTGGAGGAGTATAAACTTACTGTTTTATTGAATTTTCATAGCAGGTAGTACAAAAAAACAAAACCCCAAAGAAATATGTAGCAAAAATAAGTACGCAGGTTCCCTCCCTGGTTGCTCGCTTGTATTTTGGTTAAATTAGCATTAAAAACAGAAATCTGTCTCATACTATTGGGGCAGTCAACTCACTCACACAATGACAATCACACAGCGCTTGCCATTCACAGCAACTGTCATTCGGACGCATACTGCCTCCAGCAGTTCCCTCCTGTAGGTGCCTTGATAGAGTTCCGCTTTTGCACGATCAGTAATTGGGCAGTTGTTAGCAAATTACTTCATCATAATTGGGGTCAAATACCATAGTGTTAACACTTCAAATAAAATCCCTTTGCATTTACACAAAAAAATGAGCAGGTTGCGGGATCTTTTCCAATCCTTTCCTGACATTTGCATTGCTACTACCCCCCCCCCCCCGATTTGGTCATATACGTTGTCTTATTATCACATGGTTTCTCCAGTATTACCCAATATATATCTGCAGAACTACTCCTCTGTTTGCTGGGGGAGCCTCTCAAAACAAAACAACCAAGTGAAGTTAGTGGCCTAGGATATTGTTATCGCAACCCACCGCTTTTCTTCATTAGACATTGTGTTTGTTGTTGTTTAATCGTTTAGTCGTGTCCGACTCTTTGTGACCCCATGGACCAGAACACGCCAGGCACTTCTGTCTTCCACTGCCTCCCCCAGTTTGGTCAAACTCATGCTGGTAGCTTCGAGAACACTGTCCCACCATCTAGTCCTCTGTCGCCCCCTTCTCCTTGTGCCCTCCATCTTTCCCAACATCAGGGTCTTTTCCAGGGAGTCTTCTCTTCTCATGAGGTGGCCAAAATCTTGGAGCCTCAGCTTCAGGATCTGTCCTTCCAGTGAGCATTCCGGGCTATTTTTCTTCAGAATGGATCAGTTTGATCTTCTTGCAGTCCATGGGACTCTCAAGAGTCTCCTCCAGACCATAATTCAAAAGCATCAATTCTTATGCGATCAGCCTTCTTGATGGTCCAGCTCTCACTTCCATACATCACTACTGGGAAAACCACAGCTTTAACTATACGGACCTTTGTTGGCAAGGTGATGTCTCTACTTTTTAAGATGCTGTCTAGGTTTGTCATTGCTTTTCTCCCAAGGAGCAGGCGTCTTTTAATTTTGTGGCTGCTGTCACCATCTGCAGTGATCATTGTGTTTAGTAATAGTAATAGTAATAGTAATAGTAATAGTAATAGTAATTTATTATTTGTACCCCACCACTCTGGGCAGCTTCCAACAAAGATTAAAAATACATTAAAATGTCACACATTAAAAACTTCCCCGAACAGAGTTGCCTTCAGATGTCTTCTAAATGTCAGGTAGTTGTTTTTCTCTTGGACATCTGGTGGGAGGGCGTTCCACAGGGCGGGTGCCACCACTGAGAAGGCCCTCTGCCTGGTTCCCTGTAGCTTAGCTTCTCGCAGTGAGGGAACCGCCAGAAGGCCCTTGGAGCTGGACCTCAGTGTTTGCAAGTGTTCCAGCTGTGGTTGAGGGGCTTCAGGCGATGATGGCTGTAGCCATGTGGCTTGGTGCTGATGGGAGTCTAGAACATCTGGAGAACATCTGGAAGGGTAGCATGTCCAGTGGTAGCTAATTACAGGTTTATAAAGTGTTTAAAAAGATCTGTCTTAATCCAGGGCAGAGATTAGTTGAAAGGAATAAGTGTGCACTGAAAGGTTAAGTGCAATAAGAGCTAGTGATTTTCCTGGTGAGGTTTGCGTATAATCTCAGGGTTGTGGGTTTGAGCCCCACGTCGGGCATTGCAGGGGGTTGTACTGAATATCCCTTGTGCTCCCTCCCAACTCTACAACTGCAATTCAACAACTTTACTCTCTCCCTTAAGTGTAGTGGCTTTTTGTGAAGGTGCAGAGGGCGATCTGCAATGGATGCTTTATTTTTTCTTTTTATAAGATATTTATTGAAGTTTTCAAGAATAATACAATGTAAAACAAAAAGAAAAGAAACAACAAAAATACAAAAAATAAAAACAATTAAAAACACATAGAGTTTCCATTTACTTATTTTCTTTTAACTTATTTTCCAGACCTCCTCATACCTCCCTTTCTTATATTCCAATTCAAATTATTAGTTCAGCAAATCCTCACCATTAGTTTTTACTTATTTCAAAACCTTATTTTCCATGTCTCTTAAGCATTACAGCTGGAAACCACTTAATTTCTATCCAACATCATTCTAACATTCATTAATTTTACAATATTTCTGCAAATAGTCTTTAAACTTCTTCCAATTTTCTTCCGCCGACTCTTCTCCCTGGTCTCGGATTCTGCTGGTCATTTCTGCCAATCCCTGCAATGGATGCTTTAGTTGCGATACCTGCACGGTTAATGGGCAAAGTTAGGCCGTAACTTTTAATGGTTGCAGCATGTGAGTAGTATTGGCTTAGGCATTGGATGAAACAGCAATACAAGACTCCACCCTGCACAGCCGGGAGTCATATCAGGAGTCATTGCTTGTTGATGCAAGTACAGTGATACCTCTGGATAGGAACAGGATCCGTTCCAGAGTCCCGTCTGCATTGTGAAGTAAACGTAAGACACATCTGCACGTGCGCAGGCCGTGTTTCGCCGCTTCCGTGCATGTGCGAAACGTCATTTTGTGCGCATGCGCGAGCGGTGAAACCTGGAAGTATCGCGCTCCGTTACTTCCGGGTCGCCGCGGGACGTAACCCAAAAATATTCATCCTGAAGCTACTTCAACCCGAGGTATGACTGTGCAACTGGAAGCTCCCCCGTGACGTCACCAGGGGTCGTGCCATGGCCCTAGCCACCAGCAGGGCATCGGACAGGATCCACGACCGCCGGATTCCTTTAATACCCAAAAGAGGAGGGGTAGATGATGGCCCATACCCCATCCTCCAACACAGCACACCTATTCCAATGCCTAACCGCCAATACCAGAAAGTTGTGACGAGTTGCTACGAGGTCGGCGGAAAAACCAAGAGGCTGGTGCCAGTTTGCCAAATGGATAAAAAAGTCCTACCAGGCCCCTTGGGCAACCAAGGTGACCAACCAAAGTCCATAGCAAGGTCAATACGCGAAAGAAGCTGTGCTAAGAGGGAGGGAGGGTGGGAGATCCGAAGGAAGAAGGAACAGACTGGGAGCTGAGCGCTGCCGCAGCCGTTTAAATGGGGCTAGCCCCGCCCACCAGCAGACCCTATTGGTCGGCTGGAAGGCTTGGCCATGGCATCAGAAGGAATCAGGCGCAGGGAGCCGAGCACGCCTCCCTGCCGCTGCGGGAAGTTGCTCCCGCTCAGAACCCCTTCCCTCTGGGAGGAGGAGAGGCTTTGTCAGGGCGGGTTTGGTAATAATAATAATAATAATAATAATAATAATAATAATAATAATAATTTATTATATGTACCCCGCTCATCTGGCTGGGTTTCCCCAGCCACACTGGGCGGCTTCCACAAAGACCAAAAATACACTAATATGTCATACGTTAAAAACTTCCCTGAACAGGGCTGCCTTCAGAAGTCTCCTGAATGTCAGGTAGTTGTTTATCTCTTTGACATCTGATGGGAGGGCGTTCCACAGGGCAGGTGCCACCACCGAGAAGGCCCTCTGCCTGGTTCCCTGTAACTTTGCTTCTCGCAGTGAGGGAACTGCCAGAAGGCCCTCGGCGCTGGACCTCGGTGTCCGGGCAGAACGATGGGGGTGGAGACACTCCTTCAGATATACTGGATCGAGGCTGTTTAGGGCTTTAAAGGTCAGCACCAACACTTTGAATTGTGCTCTGAATTGTACGTACTGGTAGCAGCACTGGAGGGATGGAAGGGTGTCAAGTGGCTTCGAGGGAGACAGCGAGTCCTGCAGGAGTCCGGGTGCCATTGCATGTCGCTCGCACGCGGTGTTTGCCGAGCTCACGGCCGGAGCAGGGGGTTTGCCGGAGGACTTGCTCTGTCGAGGTCCGTCTCGGGTCGCCGTGGCCGGAAATGAGCTTCTCGAAGGAAGGCTGAGAGGGGCTGGTTGGAAAAGGCTGCTCTGATGGCTTCTCTTGAGGATGCTGCTGGGGTTTCTCCTCTCTGGGTCTCTTTCTTGTTGGGGTGGCCATGTGGGTTTTTCTGGCTCTGACTTGCTGCTTTCTTTCTCTCTCTCTCTCTCTTCTCTTCTAGGGGTGGCAATAAGCACTTACGCCAAGTACTGTTACAGCAAGCTCCAGAAGGCAGCATTGACCGGCGCCAAAAAGGTACCTCCGTCCTCTCCTTTTTGCCTAGTTTTTGGGTGTGGATTTGATCTATCGATCTGTGAAATTTTGCTAGAGTATAAAGAAGAATACAAAGCTTATTATCCAATATCTTCCCCCCTCAAACTGAAACATTAATATAAACTTATTATCAAGAGAGAGACAGTAAGAAAGAAAAAAGAAAATAATAATAATAATAATAATAATAATAATAATAATAATAATAGGAAAATAAGGTACTTCTGCTTCTCTATCTGCCAATTATATATATAAAGTAATTGTCCAGTAGCACCTTAAGTAAAGGACCCCTAAGTAAAGGACCCCTGACCATTAGGTCCAGTCGTGGCTGACTCTGGGGTTGTGGCGCTCATCTCGCTTTATTGGCCGAAGGAGCCGGTGTACAGCTTCTGGGTCATGTGGCCAGCATGACTTACCTGCTTCTGGCGAACCAGAGCAGCGCACGGAAACGCCGTTTACCTTCCCGCCAGAGTGGTACCTATTTATCTACTTGCACTTTGATGTGCTTTCGAACGGCTATGTTGGCAGGAGCAGGGACCGAGCAACAGGAGCTCACCCCGTCGCGGGGATTTGAACCGCCGACCTTCTGATCAGCAAACCTTAGGCTCTGTGGTTTAACCCACAGTGTCACCCGCGTCCCACAATAGCACCTTAGAGACCAACTAAGTTTGTTCTGGGTATAAGCTTGCATATGCTTGCACGCTTCTTCAGAAGATAATAATAATGATGATGATGATGACATAAGACGAGCCTGCTGAATCAGGCCAGTGGCCCATCCAGTCCAGCCTCTTGTTCACACTGTGGCTGACCAGGTACCCCAGTGGGAAATCCACGAGCAGAATCAAGAGCATTGCTTCCTCCAACTGGGGAGGCAGAGCACAGCCATTGTGGCTAGCAGCCATCCATTGCGCTGTCCCCCACTCGCTGGATTGGGAAGACAGGCAAACTAATATCAGTGTACTGGAAGAAGATCACCAATGCCGAAGCAATGATTCTTCAGCATCAACTTTGTTGGACTGGTCATGTTGTGCGGATGCCTGATGATCGTCTTCCAAATCAACTACTCTATTCCCAACTTAAAAATGGAAAGCGTAATGCTGGTGGTCAACAAAAGAGGTGTAAAGACTGTCTCAAGGCAAATCTTTTAAAAATGCAGTATAAACACCAACAATTGGAAAACACTGGCCTGCTAGCGCTCCAGTTGGAGAACAGCCTTGACCAAAGGTGTCATGGGCTTTGAAGACGCTCAAACTCAGGACGCAAGGGAGAGACGTGCTAAGAGGCACACTTGGCAAATCCACACCGTGATCAACTCCCGCCCGGAAACCTATGTCCCCACTGTGGAAGGACGTGTGGATCCAGAATTGGCCTCCACAGTCACTTATGGTAAAGGGACCCTGACCATTAGGTCCAGTCGTGGCCGACTCTGGGGTTGCGGTGCTCATCTTGCTTTCTGGCTGAGGGAGCCGGCGTACAGCTTCTGGGTCATGTGGCCAGCATGACTAAGCCGCTTCTGGCGAACCAGAGCAGCGCACGGAAACACCGTTTACCTTCCCGCCGGAGTGGTACCTATTTATCTACTTGCACTTTGAGGTGCCTTTGAACTGCTAGGTTGGCAGGAGCAGGGACCGAGCAATGGGAGCTCACCCCGTCGCAGGGATTCGAACCACCGACCTTCCGAACAGCAAGTCCTAGGCTCTGTGGTTTAGACCACAGCGCCACCCGCATACCTGTCACTTACGGACTCACTGTTAAAACCGTGGAAGACAATCTTACTCGGCTACGAGGGATCGCCAAAGAAAAAAAGAAATAATAGTGGTGTCGTCCTCTTCCCTCCATGGTGTTGGTGAGGACGGAGAAGGGGCTTCTGAGCTCCTGTCCCATCACATCTAGAGATGGGAGAAAGGGCTTGAAGGTCTCCTTCTGCAGAACAGGCAGGGTTCTTCTCCCACCCCCGGAATAGGAAGAAGTGCTGAGACGTTGGCATTCCTAGCTTCCTGCATCCGGCCATTTTAAGAAAGGGCTCCTTTCATAGCAGGAGAATACCCAGATCTAGCCAGCCTGAGGCTCCTTTGTGGGGGAGAGACCCACAAAGAGGTGGAACCACAAAGAGAGCCTTTCACCGGGAAGCTCCCCCGCTGACCTTTCCGCTTGAGCCTGAGTCGAGGAAGGAAAGAAGCCGCTTAAAGGGCAAGACAAGGGCAGCGGGTGAGGAGGAGACACTGGAAGGTTGGTCCAGCCTTGAAGAGCTGGGGCAGAATTGTGGGGCTACATCCGGACTGGCCTTGTTTTCTTGCAGTGGTTCTGGAGTGGTTCTAGATCCAGCAGGCTCTTTTCATGTTCTTACAGGCAGTACTACTCTTGCACAGCTCCCGTTTGTAGCTCTAGAGAACGTTGTGCTTGATTACTCCCTAAGTGGAGAGGCCCCTGCATGTTCCTCTGCAGGGGTTCAACACAGGTGTGTTTTGTGTGTTTGTACACACACACACACAAACACACACACACATACATATACACACACACACACAGACACTAGGGTTGAGCGATATCTGGTTTTCAACATTGTGATATGTTGTTGTTTAGTCGTTTAGTCGTGTCCGATTCTTCGTGACCCCCTGGACCAGAGCACGCCAGGCCCTCCTGTCTTCCACTGCCTCCTGCAGTTTGGTCAGACTCATGTTTGTAGCTTCAAGAACACTGTCCCACCATCTCGTCCTCTGTCGTCCCCTTCTCCTTGTGCCCTCCATCTTTCCCAGCATCAGGGTCTTTTCCAGGGAGTCTTCTCTTCTCCTGAGGTGGCCAAAGTCTTGGAGCCTCAGCTTCAGGATCTGTCCTTCCAGTGAGCCCTCAGGGCTGATTTCCTTCAGAATGGATAGGTTTGATCTTCTTGCAGTCCATGGGACTCTCAAGAATCTCCTCCAGCACCAGAATTCAAAAGCATCAATTCTTCGGTGATCAGCCTTCTTTATGGTCCAGCTTCCACTTCCATACAACATTTTCCAACACTTCCAAAGACAACATTGTGATATATCACCCTCTAAACATCACAATATCCTGATATATCGCGATGACTGAAATAGAAATGGCGGTAGGGAGAGGCAGTGGCTGGCTTCATGGTTTCCCCCGCAATGTGATTTTTTGCATATCGCACGGAAACACACGTCATGATTTGTGATACACTGCCAGGCCAAAAAATTATGAAACAGGTATCACGGTGTGGACTTCAAACCAGTTTTGGACGATATATATTGCCCAGCCTTAAGACACACTTCATTTTCAAGTTGCTTCCTTAGTTGGTTAGATTTTTTCACGACTTTTAAGAATTTTCAGGTTTTTCAAAACTCCGAAACAAGAATTTTGCATCGTCACAAAGCGCACATCTGAACCCACGTGCATGTCCAGCACTCAGGCCTTTCCCAACACACGCTAATATCAGGTTTAGGGGATTTTGTTTGCGTTATTAACATGCATTTGTCATGAATATGTGTTTGCCTTTAACCTTATGCCACTCCCAACCATAGCTGTCAACGTTTTAAGGGCAATTCCCTTATTCCGAATAGGATTCCTTGCAAGAAAAGGGAAAAGTTGACAGCTATGCCTCTAACCGAAGTCCTCCCACAAGAGGAATAAAGGAAGGTTGGCTTATTGCAAGAAATGAAAGTGGCAGAATACAGTGGTACCTCGGGTTACATACGCTTCAGGTTACAGACTCCGCTAACCTAGAAATAGTACCTCGGGTTAAGAACTTTGCTTCAGGATGAGAATAGAAATCGTGCGGCAGCCATGCAGCACCAGCGGGAGGCCCCATTAGCTAAAGTGGTGCTTCAGGTTAAGACCAGTTTCAGGTTAAGAACGGACCTCCAGAACGAATTAAATTCTTAACCCGAGGTACCACTGTATAGAGGTGCTGCTCCCTTGATGTGAAGAGTAAAAGAGGGGTCCCTGTCCAGGGGCGTCTTACCCATAGAGGCTAGTGGTGTGGGGTGCCAGGGAAGAGGCAGAGGCTGGACATGCCATCAGCTCGCCACCCTTGCCCGCCTCCGCCCTGCCACGCTGAAGCAGCGCCGCACCCGGAGCCTCCGTCTGCCATGCCCACCACAGCACAAAGTGGCCAGCTGAGCCGGGAGGCGCCGCGTCCAGCCTCTGCCTCTTCCCCACCTGAGGAGCCCCCCTCCAGCCACTGCCCGCCTCCTCCAGCCCCGCCTGCAGCGCCATCCTCCCTAAAAAAACTCTGGGAAATGGGGAGTGCCGGAGGGAGCTTTGCACCACGGCGCCAGATATGCTTAAGATGGCCCTGTCCCTGTCAAAAGACTGAAGAGAGAGGGGGAGTGTGACATTTGCCACTGACCCATACTAAAAGGAAAGCAAGAAAGGGAAGCGTTTATGTGTCCTGAAGAAAAGCCGAGTGTAGTAGTAGTAGTAGTAATAATAATAATAATAATAATAATAATAATAATAATAATTTTTAGCAATGATTCCTTTACTGCTGGGGTTTGGGCTAGATCAGGGTCCCCAAACTAAGGCCCGTGGGCCGGATAAGGCCCAAGGGACTCGTTTATCCGGCCCGCGGCAACCCCCGCCGCCTGCTGCCGCCACCCACTCTTAGCGGTGCTGCGCTGCGCGGCCGCCCACTTCCGGGTCGGAGGAGCACTGGAAATAGCTTATGCGCATGCGCAAGCATTATTTGCTCATGCACATCTATTATTTCCAGTGCACATCCGGATCGGAGGAGGCCCGTGCACACGTGTGCAAGCTATTTCTGGTGCTCCTCCAACCCGGAAGTTCGCCGGAAATAGCGTGTGTATGGGCACACGCTCCCCTGCGGCCTGCCGCATTATCAGTGCTGGAGACGCCAGCCCGAGGTGTGGTAAGTTTGCTGACCCCTGGGCTAGATGACCTGGGGTCCCTTCCAACTCTACAAAATTATTTTTAAAATAATAATAATAATAATAATAATAATAATAATAATAATAATAATAATTTTATTTATATCCTGCCTATCTGGCTGGGTTTCTCCATCCACTCTGGGCGGCATACAGCATATATAAAAACATAATAACATTATATCCTCCTTTGCTGCCACACACACCCTTATAAGCAGCCAGTTTCCACTCCTTGACCTCACTTTCCGTCCTTGCCTCCTTCTGTTCACGTGGACTGTGTTGACCCCTCCCTGCATGAGAGTGTTGCCCTGGCTCTGTCCCCCTGGAGGTTTTGCATCCATGCAAAAGATGCTCTTGTTGTTTATTCCCTCCTCCAGCAGCACCCTCTCCTCCCCGCCCTTCTGCAAAGCGGCCCTTTCTCCTCTCCTGAACCAGCCTTCCCAGCTCCCTCTTCCTCCTCCTTCCCTCCCAGTGCACTGCTGCCCCTCTGTGGCCGAAGGCTGGATGTCTGCGGAGAGAAGGCTTTTCTCACACGCCTCGATTTGGAGTGTGCTCACGGAGCTAATAATTGCAGAATTGTAGAGTTGGAAGTGTCCCCAAGCGCCATCAAGTTCAATCCCCGCACACTGCCTGTGGTGGAACTCGAACTAAGATTAAGATTCTCGTACTCTACCGAGTGAGGTGTCCCGGGTCCATTGCAGCTTCTCAAAGAGCTTTTTTAAAAAGGATGGGTGAAGATGCTGAGTTGGCCGTTGGCTGCCCTCTTTGAGCCTCTCCGCAAGACCTGCTTCTGCAAAGCCTCCAGCAACCCCATACAACTTAAAGGTAAAGGGTAAAGGGACCGGTTGTGTACTGAGTTGAATAGGATCCAAAGGCAGCAGTCTGATTGGTCCTAGAACAATAGGATCCAGAATGCAGGATTCTGATTGGTCCGCAGGAGCCACCCAATCCAATTCCAGGTGGAAGTGAATCCGCAACCTGATTGGCCTACAGGAGAATCCCATAATTAGCCAATAATTAGCCAATCACGTGGGGCCCATTGTGTAAATAATGTATATAAAGCAGACATTTCGGGGGAACTTCCATTCCTCCTCACTACTATGAGCTGAATAAAGAGCATGAAATCCACACTCGACTCCAAGTATATTTTAGGACCCCTGACCGTTAGGTCCAGTCGCGGATCACTCTGGGGTTGCACCACTCATCTCGCTTTATTGGCCGAGGGAGCCGGCGTACAGCTTCCGGGTCAAGTGGCCAGCATGACTAAGCCACTTCTGGAGAACCAGAGCAGCGCATGGAAACGCCGTTTACCTTCCCGCCAGAGCAGTACCTATTTATCCACTTGCACTTTTGATGTGCTTTTGCACTGCTAGGTTGGCAGAAGCAGGGACCGAGCAACAGGAGCTCACCCCGTCGCGGGGATTCAAACCACCAACCTTCCGATCGGCAAGTCCTAGGCTCTGTGATTTAACCCACAGCACCACCCACATCCTCCCCAACAACTTACTAAGGTGTTAAACAGGCTCCTGGCATCTCCAGCTGTTTCGTGAGTCCCTTTGAGTTGGGGGGGAAAAACCCACCCCAAAACCACTAACAACTTCAATAAATAAAACAAATACAGGCAAAGATGGCATACATAGTTGCCCTCCTCCTCATTTTATCCTCACAACAACCCTGTGAGGTAGGCTAGGCCGAGAGAATGACTGCCCAGGGCCACATGCAGTGAGCTTCATGGCCAAGCGGGGATTCGAACCCCAGTCTCCCAGGTCCTAGTCCGACACTCTAGCCACCAAGCCATCGCTGGCTTGCAGATTCCTTCCTTGAGTGTTTCCGCCTGGCTGAAATGTGTCCTGGAACTTTGAAAAAGGTTCCCCACGCCTGGCTAGGGCTGTTCCCTTCTTTCCCTTTCCTATTCCTCTCTGATCCTTTCCTGGCTCCCTCGGTGTCAGGATTCTCGTCTGCAGCCAGGTCGGCGTCATGCGAGAGGACGAGATGGCTGGACAGTGTTCTCGAAGCTACAAACATGAGTTTGACCAAACTGCGGGAGGCAGTGGAAGACAGGAGGGCCTGGCGTGCTCTGGTCCAGGGGGTCACGAAGAGTCGGACATGACTAAACGACTAAACAACAACAACAAGGTGTCATGTGTCTCCAAAGAGTCCAGCATGTCAAGGGCACCATGAGAAGCGCCTGGGAATTATAGGGACAGAACTACCTAAATTATACAAAAAAATATTTATTTTATTTTATTTTAATTTTTTTAAATGGTTTTTCAAATTTGTAACAAACATAAACAACATAAAAAATTACAATATAAAAAACAAGCAAACAAACATTTATCCTAACTATTATAAACATACTTTTATAACCATTATTAAATGACTTCCTCAAATCCCTCAAGCTGAGTTTCCATGTAGCTCATCGTAGCAGTTTTCCAATACCAATTTCCAATAAAATTAACTTAATCAATTAACATCTTTCTTTCTTATCCTATTCACTTATATCCATAATATTATTATTTATTAAATTGTGTAAAAAATGATTTATGTACACGACTATAGCGGCAAGAATGTTACTTGCCCCAAAATGGAACGAAGTCCTAGCAAAGGAAGAATTGATACGAAAACTTACAGAATATGCAGAAATGGCGAAACTTACCGGAAAAATAAGAAATCAAGATAATAAACTTTTTTTTAATCAAAGAATGGAAATGGCTTATTGAATATTTATGGATAAATTGTAAACAGATAAAAACACTGGCAGGATTATTGTAAAAACCTTGCAGCCATACAAGAGTATATATATATTTGAGAAATAAATGAGTTAAGTTAATTTGGATATGCAGAAGATAATAAGAATAAATTTAAGGAACTGCAGAAAGAGGGGGAAGTGAAATTTATATATCTGAAAAGCATAAATAAAATTTAAAAAGAAGAAGAAGAAGAGAAGTGTCATGATTAGGTCACATGCTACGTTCCAGCGCCCAGAGGCACCTCTCTGAGCTGGGTCTTGTGCCTCTGCTCACACCGACTGCCTTCCCTTTCAGGGCCTGAAGAAGCCAAACATCGAAGAGATCCGCCACGCCAAGAACGCCGTCTTCAGCCCTTCCATGTTCGGCAGCTCCCTGCAAGAGATCATGAACATGCAGAAGGAGAGGTACCCAGACCGCCAGCTCCCATGGGTGCAGACGCGGCTGTCGGAGGAGGTGCTGGCCTTGAACGGAGACCAGACCGAGGGCATCTTCAGGTACGGCTCACCTTGCCCTGGGGCAGCACCCTTGGGGCAAACAGTTGAGCTGGGTTCCAGTCTGCCGGCTCCTTTAGCATTCACTGTATTTTTGCTCCATAGGATGCACATTTTCCTTCCCAAAAAGTAAGGGGAAATGTGTGTGCATCTTATGGAGCGAATGCAGGGGAGAGGCAGGAAAAAGCCCCCAAGCTCCGCGGGCTTTTCCCCGAGGAGGGAGAAGGGACTGATGCGGCCAGTCCCTTCTCCCTCCTCGTAGAAAAGCCCACAGGAGCCGCACATTCCTTAAAGGGTGCGCGGCTCCTGTGGGCTTTTGCGGGAGGTGGGGGTATTGCAGCCCCTCCGGCCGGGATCCATCCTGCTCGCTGTCTTGGCTTCTTTAGCCGTGCGCAACCTCTCCAGTCAGGATGGATCCCGCTCGCTGTCTTGGCTTCTTTGCCCTTTTGGGCTGGGGGGAGAGATAAGATTTTTTTTCTTGATTTCCCCCTCTAAAAACTAGGTGCGCCTTAAGGTCCGGTGCGCCTTATGGAGCGAAAAATACGGTATTTTAGGGAAAACTCCATGCCCGGTGGTCTGCAAGAACCATTGTCCCGTGAGCTTTGCCCAGAAGCCGTAAAATCCACATTAGACCAAGCTAGATGCTGCACGCTTTCTCTCTTACGTAGATAGCAGCCTTGGGGTGGCATGAGACGGGGAAGGAAGGAGAGTTGAGTTGAGCTGGAGGAGTCAGCCCCCGAAATGCAAATAGCAGCTTCAGAGAGGCGATGGAAATCGAATAGGTCATCACGCCTGGTTTGGCCCTGAGGCTGTGAGCCGCTTCGCACGCAGCCCTAAGCCAAACACTGCCACTGCCCATGGTCTTTCGCTGGGTAGATTTAAAGAAACAAATATTAACACATTTTCGTTGGATAGTGTTAGCATCGCAGTGAATCCTGAAATGGCAACGTGACTGGATTGGAATTTCTTACCTGCACCTCGTCTCTTGTTTTATTTAATTCTACATGTGTTTTTCACGGTTTCCGTGTTGTTGAAAATAAAGAAACAGATTAAAAAAGCAACACTATGGTTTAGCACGAGCACGTGGGCCTCCCTCAGAGGAGATTTTGGCCAACTTGCTCCTCTTGCTGTCCTGCTATTAACTAAGCCACGGTTTCGCTTAGCACGCCATCTGAAGCTGGGGTTGTGATTTCTCTTGCTCCATACAAACCTCAGGCTCTAACCAAGGTTTGTTGCAACCCATGGTTGATATGGCATTCTGATGCACCCCATGGTTTAGCTCACAGCAGTACAGCAGCGGGAGACATGGGAGAGGAGTGATGAGGCCATAACCTTGCCTCTAGGAATCCTCACACTCATTCAAGCTAAACAATGGTTTGGCTTTGCGTTATATGCAAAGCAGCTCAGGGTGTGCAAAGCAGCTCTTAAGGGCATAAAAAGAGACCTGGGTCAGGCTGAAGACCCTTCTAGTCCATCACCTACTGTTCTTAACCTTGCGAGTCTCTCTCTTCTATTTCTTTGGGGTGTCCCTTTCTTCCCTTCTGCAGAGTCCCTGGAGACATTGATGAGGTCAACGCCCTCAAGCTGCAGGTCGACCAGTGGAAAATCCCCACCGGCTTGGAAGACCCTCACGTCCCCGGTGAGGAGAAGGGACTCCCCACCCTCCTTCCCTTCAGCCTCAAAGCCCCTGGGTAGCCAGGGACAGGGGCTTGGGGGGCCGGTTCTGCCTTTAAGAGCTGGCATGGCATAGTGGTTAGGGTGCCAGGCTGAGAGCTGAGAGACCAGGCTTTTGGTTTTTAAAAATAATAATCATCATCATTTTTTCAATACACACAACAACCACAAAAAACACTACAACAAAAACCATAATAGCAATAACAACACAATTCGACAATTCAGATTTAAATACACTGATATACCTATGACTGCACCCTTTTAACAATATTTTCCTACGTCTCTCTCCTCCCCCCACTTCCCGCCTTATCGCTTAAATATTCATTCCAGATTTCTTCATATTTATCCATTCTTAATTTGTGTCGACATGTAATTTGTTCATATGTAGCTAATCTGTCCATATTATCAATCCATGTGCTCAGTGGAATCTTTTTGTGGCTCTTCCAATTCATCAAAACAAGTTTTTTACTTCTAATATAGCACAGTACATCCATATATTTTTTTACACCTTGAACTCTCCGACGTTTCCAGAATATAATTTAGAATTAAATTCAATACCCCTAAATAACAATTTCTTTTTATTACTCTTACCATAAATATCCCCACCTCGCACCAAAATGATCTTACCATCGGGCAGTTAATCATCATGTGTACTAAGTTCACATTTTTACCCCCACATCTCCAGCAGTTGTCTGAACTTGTTATTTTCTTCTGCTGGAGCCCAGTGGACTCTGAATATTATTTTCTGATGAATAAGTCTTAGATCCATAGAGGCTATTTCTGTTGATTTTATACTTGACTCCCATATATCATTTGTTATCTGTACCCCTAACTCTTCACTTCATTTTTGTCTCTAAATCATATTTCTTCCTGTTGCTCAAATCCCCACTACGCCATGAAGCTTACCGGGTGGCCGTGGGCCAGTCTCTGCCTCTCAGCCTGGCCTACCTCACAGGGTTGTGGTGAGGATAAAATGGGGAGAAAGAGAAGCATGTACTCCCCCAATCTGCTTGGGGAAGAGGGTGGGATATAAGTGCAACCAGTCATTTTCTTGGGGCACCTCTTGTTCTTCTGCCTTATCAGCCATGAAGCTAAAATGAGTTATTCAGTTACCTGTTGCCTGTGGAGAGTGGAAAATACTTTGCAGGTGATCAAGTAGAGCATGCATTACAAAACATTGGTCTCCCCGTCACCCCCCTCATTTATCTCACAATAGTGGGGTAGGAGAGGTGATAAAAATGCCAATGTGTTTCACATCGGCAATCAATGCGCCCCATTGGTTTCAGATGGTACATGTTTAGACAGGTCCAAAAAGCTCGGGACACAAATTTCAATGACCCGCTAGTGTTTGTGGTGGCTCATTTACCAAAAGTAGTAGTAGTAGTAATAATAATTTTTTATTTGTACTATTTTTTTATTTGTACCCCGCCCATCTGGCTGGGTCTCCCCAGCCACTCTGGGCAGCTTCCAACAAAGATTAAAAATACATTAAAATGTCACACATTAAAAGCTTCCCAGAAAGGGCTGCCTTCAGATGTTTTCTAAATGTCAGGTAGTTGTTTATTTCCTTGACATCTGACGGGAGGGCGTTCCACAGGGCGGGTGCCACTACTGAGAAGGCCCTCTGCCTGGTTCCCTGTAACTTTGCTTCTTGCAGGGAGGGGACCACCAGAAGGCCCTTGGCGCTGGATCTCAGTGTCCGGGCAGAACGATGGGGGTGGAGACGCTCCTTCAGGTATACTGGGCCTTTGAGGCCTTTTAGGGCTTTAAAGGTCAGCACCAACACTTTGAATTGTGCTCGGAAACGTACTGAGAGCCAATGTAGGTCTTTCAGGCCCAGTGTTATATGGTCTCGATGCCCCCCCCCCCCAGTTTCCGAGTCACCTTCAAAGGTAGCCCCACGTAGAGCGCATTGCAGTAGTCCAAGCGGGAGAGCATGCACCACTCTGGCAAGACAGTCTGCGGGCATGTAGGATCTCATCCTGCGTACCAGCTGCCCTGGATACAGAATTGACCTGTGCCTCCATGGACAGCTGTGAGTCCAAAATGACTCCCAGGCCCTTCCTTCAGACCTGGTTCCTTCAGGGGCACAGTAATGCATTTAGCATTAACTCTGAAAGTGTATACTTTATTTTGACGCAACTAAACTTCCTGATGTGTACTGTCCTCTAGGAGGCTTAGATTGGTCAGAAATGGGCCTGTGTGTGTCATTGGAATTCTACTCAATATGATCCAGATCCCAACATATACTTAGCCGAGTAACAACTTAAACCCGTTGCAGGATTCCCCAAAAAATAGACCAGAGGCAATTGTATTTCATCCAGCAGAGCTTTACTGCATAATGGGCACAAATCCAATACATTCAGGATTGGCACTATCCATAAGAAATCCAGTTGCAGCAGACTTAACTCAAACTTACAATAACTTAGACCTCACCTGGAGTACTGTGTCCAGTTCTGGGCACCACAGTTCAAGAAGGACACTGACAAACTGGAACGTGTCCAGAGGAGGGCAACCAAAATGGTCAAAGGCCTGGAAACGATGCCTTATGAGGAATGGCTAAGGGAGCTGGGCATGTTTAGCCTGGAGAAGAGGAGGTTAAGGGTTGATATGATAGCCATGTTCAAATATATAAAAGGATGTCACATAGAGGAGGGAGAAAGGTTGTTTTCTGCTGCTCCAGAGAAGCGGACACGGAGCAATGGTTCCAAACTACAAGAAAGAAGATTCCACCTGAACATTAGGAAGAACTTCCTGACAGTAAGAGCTGTTTGACAGTGGAATTTGCTGCCAAGGAGTCTCCTTCTTTGGAGGTCTTTAAGCAGAGGCTTGACAACCATATGTCAGGAGTGCTCTGATGGTGTTTCCTGCTTGGTAGGGGGTTGGACTCGATGGCCCTTGTGGTCTCTTCCAACTCTACGATTCTATGATTCTATGAACTTATAATAAGACTAAACCTTAACACTGTATACACACAACACCACACCAGAAGGAAAAGAGATAGAAAGAGAGAAAGTGAAACCCAGGCTCCTTCTGGCCTCTTATTATAGTCAGCATGACCTTGAAGAAGAGATTTCAGGACCAGCTGTACTCAGCTTCTCTGAAGGAATAACCCAAACATCAAGAACCTTCTGCTTGCTTCTTTCACACAGAGAAGCTTCCAGAACCCTCTTGAATGAAGCAGAATAGGAACGATCTCTACACATCAGATCAATACTTTCTGCACTAAGAAATGCAAACTGACAGTGTGGCTCGGCCTCTTTCTTCCCTGACCGACCCCCCACCCCCACCTAATTCCCCTCCCCTGCAGCCTCCTTGCTGAAACTCTGGTACCGAGAGCTGGAGGAGCCCCTGATCCCCCACGACTTCTACGAACAGTGCATCACCCACTATGAGAACCCCGAAGCCGCGATTGCTGTCGTCCACTCCATGCCCAGGATCAACAAGATGGTGCTCTGCTACCTCATCCGCTTCCTCCAGGTAAGGAGGATCCAGCCCGGAAGAGGATCGTGGGCCCTGGCAGAGAGTGGCCCATGGAGAGTTACACAGGCTCTTGTCCCTTGTCCTCTACCAACCTTCGTGTTTTTTTAGACCTGTGGTTCCCAAAGTGGGCATGGCTGACCCTCTGGTTGGGGGTGGGAATACCCAGGGGGTGCCAGACATGGTGATTTAAGACCCCTGCTCAGTGACTTTAAACCCTATGTTGGGGAAATGGCATCACTTCGTCAAGCCCATCCATCGCATTGCGAGTTTGCTGAGCCGTGAAAGAGTTACTGAATGTAGTGTCTTAAGACTATCAGAATTTGAGAAGCAGACATCATTGCGTCAAGTTTATCCGTTTTGTTTAATTCATTAAACTGAATAGTTTTAATTGGGCTTTGGATAAATGCACAATGAATTGTTACTCTTTCAAATTGGATTGTGTTATCTTCCTTAGCGGGTTGTGCAAATTGCTATTCTGAATAAAGTTTTTGATAGGATAGAGTAGGACTGGATTGGGTAGCAGGCACTGGGGATGAGTTTATGGTCCCGAGGAGGAGGAGGTTGCCCAAGAAAGATTGGGAACCACTGGGTTGGATCAACCTTTGCCAACCAGGTGCCCTACAGGTCCTTTGCTCTGGGTTTTCTGATGCACATTCCTAGCAGATAGCCATTGTGATTAGTAGCCACTGATAGACTTATCCTCAATAAACCTCCCTTTTAAAGACATCAGAGCCACCGGCCAGCATTAGGGCTGAGTGATACATCAAGATATCGTCCAACACTGGATTGAAGCCCATATCGTGATAATGGTTTCATAATTCCTGACCTGGTCATATACTGTGAATCATGATGTTAGTTAAGGCTGGGTGATATATTGTGTGAAACTGGCATTAAGCCCATATCCTGGTACAAACGTAATCTCTTCTCAAACGTAATCCGTTCTGGAAGCCCATTCGGCTTCCAAAATGTTCGACAACCAAGTTCGCGGCTTCCGATTGGTTGCAGGAGCTTCCTACCCTCAGATGTTCGGCTTCCGAAAAACACCAGAAAACCAGAGCATTTACTTCCAGGTTTGTGGCATTCAGGAGACGAAACGTTCCAAAATGGAGGCGTTCAGTATCCGAGGTTTGACTGTATTGGTTTCACAATTTTTGCCCTGGCGATATATCGCAAACCGTGTGTGTGCCATGCAAAAAACACAATGTAGGGAAACAATGTGGGAAGCCAGCTAATGCCTAGCTCCATCCTTATTTCAGACATTGTGATACAGTGGTCCCTCTGGATGCGAACGGGATCCGTTCCGGAGCCCTGTTCGCATCCTGAAGCAAATGCAACTCACATCTGCGCATGCGTGGGTCGCGATTCGCTGCTTCCACGCATGCGCACGGCGTCATTTTGAGCATCTGTGCATGCGCGAGCTGTGAAACCCGGAAGTAACGTGTTCCGTTACTTCCGGGTCGCCGTGCAGCGCAACCCGAAAATGCTTAAGCCAAAGCTACTTCAACTCGAGGTATGACTGTATGTTGTGATATTTAGCTGGTAATCTATCACAATGTTGAAAACCAGGGGTCACCCAGCCCTAATCAAAACGACACCTTTCTTAGCTTACAAACAGGATGGGTTTGTGGCTGCCTACCCTAACGCCAAGGGACGCGGGTGGCGCTATGGGTTAAACCACAGAGCCTAGGGCTTGCTGATCAGAAGGTCGGCGGTTCGAATCCCCGCAACGGGGTAAGCTCCCGTTGCTCAGTCCATGCTCCTGCCCACCTAGCAGTTCGAAAGCACATCGAAAGTGCAAGTAGATTAATAGGTACCACTCCGGTGGGAAGGCAAATGGCGTTTCCGTGCGCTGCTCTGGTTCACCAGAAGCGGCTTGGTCCTGCTGGCCACATGACCCAGAAAAACTATCTGTAGATAAACGCCGGCTCCCTCGGCCAGTAAAGCGAGATGAGCGCCATACCCCAAAGTCGGTCACGACTGGACCCAATGCTCAGGGGTCCCTTTACCCCTTTACCTTTACCATAACGCCTCTCCTTTCTCCCTCCCCTCCCCCCCCCCGCCAGGTGTTTGTGCAGCCGGCCAACGTGGCGGTCACCAAAATGGACGTCAACAACCTGGCCATGGTGATGGCCCCCAACTGCCTGCGCTGCCAGTCGGATGACCCGCGCATCATTTTTGAGAACACCCGCAAGGAAATGTCCTTTATCCGGGTCCTGATCCAGCACTTGGACACGAGCTTCATGGAAGGGGTCCTATAGCGCTGGTGCCAGCGAGCCCAAACAGAACTGGGCGTATCGCCGACCCGTCAAAAGCCCCACCACCACCACCACCCCAAACCTCCACCCCAGAGCCAGACGGTCCGCAAGAACTGTTCTTGACGCAGCAAAGGAAACGTCCTTTCAGCACCCGGGCAGAGAGAGAGAGAGAAAGGGAGGTCGCTCCGGGTTTTGCCCGCCCGGCCTGCCTCTCTGGCGAGCCGCTGGGGTGCACGGCGTTCCCCTCCTGCTTCTGCTGTGGACAAAATGACCCACACTGCCCCACAGCAGCCCCCTGCCTGGAAACAGAGCAGCCCAGTCGTTGGGACCAACAGCAGGAGTTCCTCGCAGGATAGTTCTGATCCGGAGAGTCTGCATTAATGGGCAACCTGGCAAGATTCAGGTGAACTGTGGGGTTGAGCAGGGAGAGGCAAGGGACTGCCTTCCTCCTCCCCAACCTGCACTTTTTTGGGGGGGCGAAGGGGTCAGGACAGGAGTTGGGGGTTGGCGTGGAGCAGAAAGGCAGCTGAGGGAGTGTTTGGGTCCAGCACGGGGCCTCTGATTTCCAAGGTGGCCCTTTTGAGACCAGAGGAGAGGCCCCCAGAGGGCGAGGGCATCACGCAGAAGGTGGAAGGAGGGTGCCCCCTGCCTGCAGGTCAGATCCCCATTAGTCCAGACCCTCTTGAGGTGAAGGTGGCTGCCCGTGAGATAAGGCAGGTACTTCTGCTGCTACGTCAACCGGAGACCCCTGGGCCCATCTTCCCAGGCTGTCTCCCACACAGGACGGGCCTGGCGGGAGTTGTAGTTCAGGCTGGCCACCTCCCATCCGAGGCGCCGGGTCGAACGAACGCGAGGGACGGAGCCGCGCAGACCCGGGCGCCCTTTTTGCCGCAGTCCTCCCACCCCGTTTCCCTTCCCTCTTCCAGCACAGTCACTGCCAAAAGGGGCCAAAGCCATGGTCTCCCCAACACTTTCTCCCCCCTCTCTCTCCCAACGCCCCAGAGAATGGGCCGGTTATGCTGTCAGGCCCCCGCCGTGGGATTTCGGAGCTGGCCATCGCGGAACATTCTGCTGTGTTGCTGCGCCCCGTCCAGAACCTCAGCCTCCTTTGGCTATCTGTGCAGCCTGCCCCCAGTTTCCGCGGGGGGCAGCCAAGGCCCACAGACTCTCCTTTCTGCGCCTCTCTAGAATGGCTGGTTAAATTTGGGTTGCATCTCTTGTTGGCTGGGTTGGGAAAAGGGGTCCCAGGCTGCGTCTGTGCTCCCCGCCTAGCAGAAGGGCTGGCGTTTTCCCTCCACCGCATGCAAACTTCAGTTTTGGGAGCCGTCTCAGCATTAAAGAAGCGTTGAATCAGGGTGCAGGAGGCATTTCCACACAGGTCGGCTTTGCAGGCCAGCCAGGCCACCCATTGCACTTTGGGGTAGTGTCATGCGTAAGACTCCTTTCCCCTAAATTCTTGCTTTCTGGCAGCCGTTCTCAATGAAGGCCCCGCAACCCTTGTTTCATAAGGAGGCTTAAAAACTGCTTTCTTTCCATTGGGGTGAGCTGTGGACTTTGCTCCCCCTTTCCAAAACGTTACCACCTAAAGGGGGAGAAACAAAAGCACATTTTTGGGAAAAGCCTTCCCAGCACTGAGAACCTGGGTATATTTTGGCTTGCTGTCCTACATAACTATTTCTCGCCTTTTGGAGTAGCATCTTTGCAGGAGTCTTCTCATTTTATTCCAGCAGAGGCAAGTTTTCTGCGAGGAAAACACCTCCCAAAATTTCAGGGCGATAAAGTAACCCCGTCTCCTCGAAGTGTTTGAGGATGCCTCTGCCTCGAGCTGCGTGGAAAGGCCTCCCATCCGCTCTAACACTGCCAAGAACAGACGTTTTCTTTTATGGATGCTATATACACCCCAGAGCCCCTGGGATGTGGGGTGGGGATTTGGGGGGGGGTGTCAGAAGTCTATGACAGCTGCCGTAAGGAGACACTTGGCACCCTCTTGCCCTGCTTGCCGAGCGGTTCCATGGCCACCCCTAACAGGCTTGGATTATTATAACAAAAATGGGGTGTGGGTGATCCTTTGTCCCACAAGGGGGCACAGGGGGCTGGATTAGATGGGGCGCAGAGCGGAAACAGCCCCTCTGGAGGCCAGTGCTCCCACTTACACCGAAGTTTCTTCCACACCGCTGGCCTTCGTCACTCAGGGGGGGGTCCTCCGCCGTCTGCGGAAGCCCCCTCATTGCTTCCAGACAACTGGCATGCCGATTCTCAGAGCTTCTCCATCTCACGATGGCTGTTTTGGGCAAGGCTGCAGTGGGGCGTCCGGGCAACCACTGCCAACACAAGAGGGTTTCCTCTCGTGCTCAGACGTCAGGCACGCTCGGGAGTTGCATGCCGGCTGCTCTGCGTGGCTCTCGATCTAGAGAAAGTGCCTTTATCCAACACAGAGAATCGGCCAGGCCTCCCGCCAACCCCCGGGCGTACAGTCACTTCTTAAAACACACCCGAGCATCTCAGAAGAGAGACTTCCTCACCTTCAGTAGCTCCTTCGCTTCCTCCCCTCTTTCTTTTGCCTGTTCTTGGCATGTCGGAATATGGGTGCAAGAAGCGTGTCTTATTTCAGCAGCGGGGTGGGGTCTGTGTAACTCATTGCCACAGGACGACGCAGTTGCGCAAGCCTAAAGGGTTTTTGCAGAAGGCCTCGGTGAGAGGGTCCATGAACGGCGGCCAGGGAGGGCAAACAGCGCCTCTGTAGTCTGGGGAAGTCAAAGGTGCTTTCTCCCTCTGAAAGCATAAACTTTGGGGGTGAAAGCAAGCGGGAGCCATGTATGGAGGCAACGTCCAGTGTGAGGATTGCAAGTTGGAGGTAGAAGGAGAGTCGGGGACTTTTAGTAGAGTTTGGGGGAGAAGAAAGCTCTTTTGCCAGAGCAGCTGTCTGCGTCGATTCCCTGCGTCGCCCCAAAAAGGGAGCACAAGCCTTCCAGCCAAATCACCCGGGGGGGGGTATCCTCCTCTCCTGCCCTAGGGCCGCAGCAGCCCCCCCCTTCCCCCAGGGACCCATTGCTGTAGACCCATCCCTTGTCCCCAAGAAGCTGAGCGAGACTCTGGAATCAGAGCGCACAGAGAGAAGTGATGACATCCATGGTGGCACAGCAGTGCCCTGGCGTACTCAGGGCAGTCGGGATGGGCGTGGAAGTGGCATTTAACTTCCGGGTGACCTTTTCTGTTGTCAAAAGCGACCCGTTGGCTTTTCCATTTGGGGAACCCTAAGAAACTTCCTTGGGCTTCCTTGAGGAGAAGAACAATAGCGGGGAGCAAACTGCCTCCAAAGACAGTGGTCGTCTTCTCCCCGTGTGGATGCAGCCAGGGCAGTGGGAGTATCCCGTGCGCCATTTTGGATGGCCCTGGCCAACGGCCGGTCTTAGCAGCCCGAGCTGTGATTCGGAGGACGGCATTGAATTCTCTGTAACTCCACAGACTGGTTTAGGAAAGGGGATCTTGGAGAGTTAAATGTGGCATCGCAGATCCGATTGTTGCTGAACAGCACCTCCCATCATCACTGACTGTTGGCCGTGCAACTGGGCCTGGTGGGAGTTGAAGTTTAGCGACATCTGGGTGGCCACAGGTTAGCCCCCCTCCCCATCGCAGATGTGTCCGTTCCCCAGGAGAAACTTTGCCTGTGCAATCTTCCAGGGCCAGAGGGTTCCTGCCTCCCCTCCGCTCAGCCAGTAAGAATTTATTATATAGAGGTTTAAAGGGTTAAAAAAATCCATTATAAATTTGCTAACAACATAGTTTTAATCCAGAGGTGTATATATATCTTATTACCCATCACTGGGGCTCTTTATTTGTATGGGGGTGGGGGTGGGAAATGCTCTAAACTCTATCTTTGCTATTTATTTTATTGCTGTTTGGGGTGGGGAATGGCTTCCTTGAGTTTGACCAAAAATATATTTATTCCCTCACCCCCACCCACCCTTTTTCTGGTGACGAGAGCTTTCTAATTAAGATTAAAGGATTAAATATCAACCATCTACAGTCTGCATTTGGCTGTAGTTGCAGAAACTTTCTAGTCCTTTAAAGCAAAAACGCAACAGCAAGGTGGTTGAGAGAAGGTAACCATTATCAGGAGAAAAAGGTGGAATTTGGTGAAGAGTCAGCCCCCACCCCTTGCTTCATTGCCTTTCCTGGGATGGGGGGGGGGCTGCAACTCCATGCCCACCCCGCTTTCCCTTTGCATCCAACTCCCACTTCTTCGGTTAATTTCCAAGCCTATTTTCCATTAAGTTATTTTGGTGAATTTGCTGCCATTCCGGGAAACCGGCCAACCTTTCTTATGGAGTGGTGGCCAGTTCTGACTGTGTGTTTCGCACCCCTCGCTTCGACAATCCATCCACACTTAAAACTGCAAAGGCAGCCTGCTGCGATGTGCGTCTTGCTTTTCACCCTTAGGAGTCACTGTGGACTAGCACCTTGGTGTCAGGCGCAAACTGCTCCCACCCACCTATCCCAAGTAGCTAGCAACACTCGCTCTCCCTCTCTGCTCTCCAGGAAAGTCAGGGCAGCTTACTGAGTGCACCTAGGCTTATTGCAACTACCTACCGCTGTCCAAATTTGAGGAACCCTCAGTTCTTGCTCTTCAGACACAGTGAGGAAAAGAAGGGGTTCATTGAGACAAGAATCCTGACTTGGTTTTGGACACCTCTTGAGCAAAGAACCTAATCTAAACAAGTGCCTTAACACCTTAATGGGCCATTGACAAAGCTGTAGCCTGAGCCATTTACATTTGCAAATTCCAGTTTGTTTGAAATCCTGACTGCTTGGGAAATTGGGGGGGGGGGGCTGTTCAGCTTGCTCCCTCCTTTTTCCTCGTGGGAACTGGCACTGCAATTCACCCAGGTCTGCATCGTTTTCATACTTTTGGGCAGTTGTTCCAAGAGACACTGCTGCAAATAAATAGCTTGGATCCCTTAATTTTACCGTATTTTTTGCTCTATAAGACTCACTTTTTCCCTCCTAAAAAGTAAGGGGAAATGTGTGTGCGTCTTATGGAGCGAATGCAGGCTGCGCAGCTATCTCAGAAACCAGAACAGCAAGGGGGATCACTGCTTTTGCTGCGCAGCGATCCCTCTTGCTGTTCTGGCTTCTGAGATTCAGAATATTTTTTTTCTTGTTTTCCTTCTCCAAAAACTAGGTGCGTCTTATGGTCTGGTGCGTCTTATAGTGTGAAAAATACGGTACTTTATTTTTAAACGGAGAAATTCAGTGTGTGCCATAAATTTAACAGGAGGAACAGATGGGCAAAAGAGACACATCCGCCACCAAGAGAGTCTAGGGGTTGCAAGCATGTCTGTTTTCAAGAGACCACATTATCTAAGGGGTCTTAGCTAAACAGCTCCAAACCATGCATGATGCCATTGGGCAAAGCAGCCTGAGGTCCAGAGGTGGGGGCAATATCCACCAGAGTTGAGCTGGAACCAAACAAAACCCAAATAGCAAGTGGCAGCAGCAAATTGCAGGAGCAAATTGCTCAACTTTGCTGAAGCATCAGGGAAGGTCCAGATGAGTTAGAAGTTTCAGGGAGGTGGAAGTTCAAAGCAGGCCTTTCAACCACAGTTGGAGGACTCCTCTTCTTCTGTCCTCCTTGAGAGCTTCCTGAAGGCATCTCTGACATGCTGCTGTGGGATTCAGGATCCTGGATTTTGGTCTTGTCCCGGTGCGGCTCTCTTTCCTCTCTTAGGATGAGCCATAAGAGTGCTTTGCCAGAGGAAACAGTTGTTCAGGATGCTGCTTTCTAAGCAACTGGTGGAGATCTTGCAAGGTGCAGTCCTTCTGTTTATTAAAAAAGCATGACGTCTCACTCTCCCCCACTACTCCCTGTAGTCGAGTCAGACGGTGTTTTTCCCATGCAAATTTAACATGACATAAAGTGGTCGCGTACGGGTAGTAGCTATGGCTTCACAGGGCCCAATTCCTGATGCAAACATTTTTAGTTAGAAAACGAGTGATGAAAAATTTAAAAAGCAGACTGAAATGAACCGTGCTACAGCACAAAGGTCCTATACGCATTGGATTGAGCTCAACGAGGTTTGCTTGCAGTCAGGTTTAGTACAGGATTGCAGCTTCAATTGATTTCAGCAGGGCCCTGCCTCTCCTGGAAGCTGTCTCATTTTCATGACGACTTTCCACAAATGCTGCTTTTGCCAAGGCGGACACAAACCCGGTTCTTCGGTTCTTGAGCTCCACCCACTCAGCAAGGGGGTTGCTTTCTCCTTAGGAGTGTCCGAACGTGTCTTGGGTTCCTGCCGCGCACTCGCCAACCCACCAGCAGCGACCCAAGTTAATTATCTAAAATTGCTCCTTCAGCAAAACACAGACACAAACATAAACTTCGACTTATTCGTAAGTCTCTGGGATTAACCACTAATAGTTCCGTAGGATCAGGAAGGAGAGAGAAGACTCTGGAATTGGTGAGGAAGGGGATTCAGGCAGTGAGCTCTGTGCTTTGCCCCCTTAATCCCAAACAGCTGGACTCCCCTTGGCAGCTGCTCTCATTCTGGGCTGCAAAGACTTTCTGTTTGACCTACTTAGCATAGGCAGCAGAGGAGTGTAGGATTCGCCTTGTGCTAGCAAGTCTTTTGCAAGTAGAATTCTCTGCAAGCAAGGAAATGGATTCTCTCTCTCTTGTGGCAAACCATTCATTAATCACCCTTATAAAATGTGGGGTCTTAGTCCAAACCTCGCTCCACAAAAGAGCACTCTCTGCCTGTGGCAGGTACCAGAAGTGATTCATTCACATCGCATCTCTTCACCCAGAGAGACCAGCTTAACGTTTCGAAAGGGTAAATTGTCTCCGTGTTGTTTCAGCACCAGAAACCGTTGCCGTAATTAAATCATCTTAAGCCGTCACTGGTCCTGTGAGATATTGTAATATTTGCAGTATACAGTAGGATTTTAAAAACACAACAAAACAATACAATACACATCCACACTGAACGGCAGGCCTTATTCTTGTCTGGTTTCTAAGAATGGGTGCATATAAATGTTTTAATGCCCTGGCGATGGGGTGTTGTCTGTGCTGACAAGGTGAGCAGCCTTGACGCGACTTGTGTCAAAATTGAGTGGCTTTTTGCCTTGGGATTCCAAAAAGAAATCAAACCACCTGAGTGTGGAAAAGACCTTGCAAACTGGCTACATGCACAATATCTCTTGCCACCTGGGATTTGACTCTCGCCAAATCACCTGTGGCTCAGCACAGCTTGGGTCCTAACACATGCCAGTGTTCCCTGCAGCCCACCGTGTCATAATGATTTATAATAATTTATTGCTTGTACCCTGCCCATCTGACTGGGTTGCCCCAGCCTCTCTGGGTGGCTAGGTCACTAACTCCCACATTGAGACGGGCAGAGCAGGACTTGAGTGTGTGAAATGCCAATGGCAGAGAAGAAACTAAGTACCGCTAAATCCTGGAGAGGAGCCTAGTGCTGGGGTAGAGAGAGAGAGAGATTTGGCCTGGTCTCCTTTCCCAAGTTGGTTTTATTGCAAACTTGATTCCTACATTGCAGGGGGCTGTGCTAAATGACCCGTTGGGTCCCTTCAGACTCTTCCAATTCTATGAAGTGTCTAGAACTGGAAACTATTGCAGACGGAGGTTCAATATAAGGGTTTTCCTCCTCTCTCCCTATTGGGTGGTTTATCATTTTGATTTGCCGGGCGTGTTTGCCCATGCAGAAAACCAGAACATATTTGACTTACCGGATTGAGGTTGCTTGAACCCGTTTGGCCTTACAGTTGAGAGACGCAAGCGACTCCATGCTAACCTTCCCTTCCTCCCCACCTGTTTGCAAAGCTGATCTCTCCCCACCCCACCCCACCCACTCCGATCCCCCCAATCTTTTCCTCGGACAATCACCTCAGGCGCTGGGCAAGGGGCAAGCAAGGAAGGCCGTTGGGTCCCTTGTAGTGATGGCTGAATGGAGACGGGACGTTTCCTGGGGCCTCCCGTGGCAATTTAGAGGGGCAACCTACTGTGTAACGTTGTCTGACTAACTCTTGTAATTAAGAAGCATGGAAATGTAGAGGCAACTCCATGTTGTGTGAATAAAAGATGAATATGGACATCCTTTTGGGGAACCTTGTGTCAGATTCTTTTTTTTTTTCCTTTAAAGAAACAACAAAAATCAACACTACATATTCTCATTTTTGAAAGCACATCGAGATTAAGCAATTGTGCAAATGCAACAAAGAACTCAGCCACAAACAAGAGCATGGTGGTGTTGGCCAACTCACATCTTGCATAATGCCTCTCCACCTTTCTTTAGAAACAAAGTGAAGCTGCATCTTGGATCAAGTCAGACTGCAAGATCCATCTACCCTTCTGCTGGCCTTTGAGGTCCAGCTGGGCTAGGAGGAAGCAACTTTCCCCAGCTCCACTACAGTGGTATCTTGGCTTACAGACCCTTCAGGTTACAGACTCCATTAACCCAGAAATAGTACCTCATGTTAAGAATTTTGCTTCAGGATGAGAACAGAAATCACGTGGCGGCGGCAGTGTGAGGCCCCATTAGCTAAAGTGGTGCTTCAGGTTAAGAACAGTTTCAGGTTAAGAACGGACCTCCAGAATGAATTAAGTTCTTAACCCGAGGTACCACTGTACTTGAAATGTTTCTTTAACCAGATATTCATCTTTCACGTTCAGAGGACACATCCTCCTGCTCAGCTGTTGACTACTCCTTTGGAGTGAGACCCCAAAACCCATACCCACCGAGCCACTTCCCTGGGGCAGAAGTATCCCTCTCAGAAGGTGGTGGGCTGTTGGAGGGCTTTCAAAAGAATGTTAAGTAAAGGTAAAAGACCCCTGGACGGTTAAGTCCAGTCAAAGGCGACTATTGGGTTGCGGCGCTCATCTTGCTTTCAGGCCAAGGGAGCCAGAGTTTGTCCACAGGCAGCTTTCCAGGTCATGTGGCCAGCAGGACTAAACCGCTTCTGGTGCAACGGGACACCATGACGGAAACCAGAGTGCACGGAAATGCCATTTACCTTCCCCGCTGGAGCGGTACCTATTTATCTACTTGCACTGGCATGCTTTCGAACTGCTAGGTTGGCAGGAGCAGGGACCGAGCAACAGGAGCTCGCCCCGGCGCAGGGATTCAAACCGCTGACCTAATCGGCAAGCCCAAGAGGCTCAGTGGTTTAGACCAGTGTTCCCCAACCTTGGGCCTCCAGCTGTTTTTGGACTACAATTCCCATCATCCTTGACCACTGGTCTTGCTAGCGAGGGATGATGGGAGTTGTAGTCCAAAAACAGCTGGAGGCCCAAGGTTGGGGAACACTGGTTTAGACCACAGCACGACCCGCTCTCTATACAGAGGTTAAATGGCCAAGTGTCAAAGATGCTTTTAGCAGTGATTCCTGCATTGCAGGGGGTTGGACTAGATGACCCCTGGGGTCCCTCCCAACTACAGTTCCACAGCCAAACTAGCAATCAGATCTCTCTCTCTCTCTGGTACCCAACTCTTAGAGTCCAGTACACAGTCTATTCCACGCAACAATGCAAGAATGTGCCTAGCCTTGAGTCTTCCTGGAAGAATGTGCTGCAAGTTGCACAAACGACTCCAGATGCAATGCGTGGGTTCCTCTCTCCCAGTCCCAAATCTCCTACCTGAGTGTGTCCCACGTGCAACCTGCCTTAGGTTGATTTTTAGTTCTCTGGCGAGGGCTTGATCTGCCCACCAAGATGTAGAACAGGAATGGTGTACTTTGCAGAAACTCCAGGTATCGGTGAACGTCAGCTACCAGCCAGTATGGCTGCTGATCAGGACTGGTGGGGACTTCCCAATTTCTTCCAGCTGGGCCATGCTCCCCCTTCCAACAGTGCTTGGATGCTTGAAGACTGGCTGTAGTTACTTTGCAGGGAGAGGATACAAAGACAACCGCAGCGCATGCTCAGAGGCACTCTTTTTATTGCTATCGTCACATTTTCCAAGGCTGAAATCGGATACAAAGTAGGTCGTGGGGTTGAGCCCACACTCATATTAACACTGTCAACGTTAAAGGTGGGCAGGGAAACGGATGTCTAAGCCCCTCTTTAGTTGAAAATACACACCTTCCCACATTTCCAATCCAAGTTTACACAATTCTTCATATCTGTGGTGTTTTCTCTCTCTTTCTTGCATCAGAAACTCAAGAATCCACATTAAGAAAACATAAGAACCGCCAGGCACCAGGAAGCCGCAGCAAAAACACAAATCGAGCCCTATGTTGCTACTCAACACTTTGGCTCAAATTAAATTATTTCTCGCAGGTTCAGGAGTCCCAATCATGAGAAAAGGAAAACATTCACTGAGGAAAAAAGCAGCGCTCCTGTTCTTTAAATGGGCAACAACCAGGAATTTCTGCTACAGAAAAGCCACAGTGATACACAAGAGCTACTTAAAGTGACCTCTGTCAAGCTGGTACCTTCCAGATGTTTTGTGCTACAACTCCCATCAGTCCCAATCAGCAAAGATTGATTGGAGTTCAAGTTCAAAACATCTGGCGGGTATGAGGTGGACCAAGGGTGATTTAAAGCAATGGGGCTTTGCAGTTTAATGTGTCGGGCTGCCAAGGTTTCAATTTGCAGTTAGCAAATTGGACCCTTCATTTCCATGCTCTGAAAGGCTTAAACCTTACCTACACTTCCATCTGTAAACCCTCTTGGTGGCCACAAAAATGGGTGATCCCATCTGTTACGGAAAATGCTCCAGGATAAAATCCTTGCAAAAGGATTAAAAGAACAATGACCAGTATTTCCACCTACCCAAAAAATGAATAGCTGCATTGCAGAGGGTGTGTGTGTGTTTCTAAAGCAGGAGCTAATGTGGAAAATATCTGCCTTTTTTTTAAAAAAAAAAGGTTTGGTTTATTAGATCAAGCTATAAATGATTTCCACATTTCACCAGCTAACAAAACAACCGAACCCCCGTGCAGCCTCTACAGATACTGAAAATGACAGCGGCTGCAGATTTTGGTCTCCAAAACAGCAGATAAAGGGAACCAACAGGAAAACGGGACAAAACAAACCCAAATGTGATGGTCGATACTCGTGTATCTTGACCACTGTGGCATCTGGCATTAATTGAGCTGCCTGCAGCCATTTGGTCAACTGGAAATATCAGTTGGGTTTTTTGGGGGGGGGGGGAAATGCTCTCTGTGAAACGCTGTGGGACAGATGTTGGGTTGGGGGGGGGCCTGCCTGGTGGCAGAAGGGGAGCCCTAACCGAGGGTCTGTTTTATGGGCTCCAAGCATCCTCTGATTTGGAGAACAAACCAGTATGCCCTCCCGATCTTTCTCAGTTCAATTCCTTGCATTTGCAGTGAAGTAGCATTGGGAAGGTTTCAAGCACTGACTGCCCTTGAAAACGGAACAGAGTGCTTTGGAGAGCTTTAGCATCAAATCTCCTACCAGGATACTGCCTTATCTTGAGTCATCTAACTCAGCATTGTCTACACTGACCAGCAACAGCTCTCTGGGTTTTCAGACAGGGAGTCTCTCTTTTTTGGTTTATTTGTTCCTCCGGTCCAGGAGTGACGACTCTGACTGGCAGTGGCTTTCCAAGGTCACAGCTCTTCAGCCATCACCTGCTACTCAAGACCCTTTTACCTAGTGATGCTGGGGATCGAATTTGAATCCGCATGCATTTCTCTTGCCAGCAACAATCGCTGAGGAGGCAAGCACACAAAACGTGCAGGTTCTTCGCCTCCCCTTCCCAAAAGTGCAACAGGAGAGAGTGGGCAATCCTGCTAGCAACAGCGAGAGTTCTCCAAATATTTTGTCAATTGCAGATGGGCGAGTCACTTGGCCAGAGATTCTTATTCCTATCAACTGCAAACGCCCAGTTCATTTGGGTGAGATGAGCACCCTGGCTTCCCATCACTGCAAATGAAAATAGAATCGACCACCGGAATATTTTGCGCTTGCAAACTTCAGAGAAAAAGAGCCTCTCTCATCCAGCATCTTGCTTTTGCTGTGGCCAATGAGATACCCAGGCGGAAGCCCTCAGGCGGAAGCTGGGCGCAAAACTCTCTGCCTCCTTGCCAGCTGCTGTGCACAGAGGGGCACCGGATGAAACAGGCTGGTACCGTGGCTACTGGCAGAAGAGCTGCTTTTGTTTCCAGCTCAATTATTTCCTTCCACCAGATTTGGGTGCAGGTTGGTGTTTTTTGTTTGTTTTAAAAAGGACACACACACACCGACAGGTGTGGTAATGGTGCCCTGGAAAGGGGGATTCCCTAGGGGGCACTAAGGGGCAAGCGAGGCAGCACTGGAGGTGTAAACAGCTTTCAAACTTTGGGAAACTGGCACCACCAGCTCAAGTCCATCAATCTTCTTGAACCAATCGAACTCAATAGTTTTGATTGGATTTTGATTCAGCAATACCGTTTTGAATTTTATTATTGTGTTATTGCCTTGGTGCAAACTGTTATTCTAAATAATGCTTTTTATAAGGTAGGGGGCACTCGGGATGAGTTTATAGAACCAAGGTGGCGGTGGCCTTCTCCAAATTGGGAACCTCTGCTCCATGCTAACAGCAGGAGGCACCCCAGGCAAAAGGGGGAGCCCACCCCAAATTTATAGATGGAAGCTGTGTAGTAGACTTGCCTCGCTTTGTCACTTACATCACCCTTGCCTGCAGTGTGGGACAAAGACTGCTGCATGACGCAGGAGCAATTTGCAAACTGCGGATGAAGTACAGAAGCAGGAAAGGAAAAAAAACCTGCTTGTGCCCCAACCTCAGTGGCTGCTGGAATATGCTGAAGTGCTTTCAGAAACCACTGGGCAACAGTGGCTTAAAGGTAAAGGGTACAGGGACCCCTGACCATTAGGTCCAGTCGTGGCCGACTCTGGGGCTGCAGCGCTCATCTCGCTTTATTGGCCGAGGGAGCCGGCGTACAGCTTCCGGGTCATGTGGCCAGCATGACTAAGCCGCTTCTGGCGAACCAGAGCAGCGGATGGAAACGCCGTTTACCTTCCCACCGGAGCGGTACCTATTGATCTACTTGCATTTTGACGTGCTTTCAAACTGCTAGGTTGGCAGGAGCAGGGACCGAGCAACGGGAGCTCACCCCGTCGCGGGGATTCGAACCGCCGACCTTCTGACCGGCAAGTCCTAGGCTCTGTGGTTTAACCCTCAGCGCCACCCGCATCCCAGTCGGCTTACACAGTGGCTTACAGAGCACCAAACCTCAACTTCCCTGGGCAGATTTGCGTCACTGGGCAAAAACTATTTCCAAAACGCCTGACATGTATTAACACCTGTAATAATCCTTACGAGTGACCCTGTAAGGCAGGTCAAGTATGACTCTCCAAGTTGTGGGTGGGATCCGGGGGCAAGAGAAAGGCTTGCCTAAGGCCACCGAGGTAAACAGCTGGTGGCTGCAGAATCTGAACCATGGACTGCATCTCTCAGACCCTCCAGCTGTGGATCTCAACACACTTCTCAGGGAGCAAGTGCCATTATTAACATGCCTCCAAGTAAACATGTACAGGATTGCACCGTTAGCCTCTATGTTGCGTTCACGAGCCCAGAAAGATTGGTGAGCCCAAAGGCTCCTGCAGAGGAATGCCTATAATAACCAGGATGTGCCCCAAATCATAGCACAAACCAGAGTTTACAAAGCCAGTTCAAACCACGGTTTTGGTTCTCCTTTGCGAGTGGCTCGTGATCCATGGTTCGCTTTCAAAAATGGTTTGATATTTGCTTATTTGCCTCCCTTACGCTGCTTCCCTATAGGTGGAACTAAACTGAGTCATTTTGCTACAGGTGGGACTAAAAAACAGCCATTTTGTTCCTGTGACTCATCTCTGTTCATGGTCTTCCTAGGAGTGAGTTGAAACACCGAACGCAGAGAGGTTTGCAACGCCAGGCCACGCAGAGCCAGGGCACCGTTTTCCAAGGAGCGGACACAAATGCTTCTTTTACACGGCGCAAATCCAAAACGGCCACTTGCTCACTGCTATGACTCCAGCAATGCCTTGGGCAGGGGGAAACTAGAACGCTGCAACCAGGCATCTTGGTGCCCTCCAGCGGCGTAGCGTGGGTTGTCAGCACCCGGGGCAAGGCAAGTAATTTGCGCCCCTAACCCCTAACCTGCCGCCGCTGCCAGCTTCTTCTTGCTGCTGCCTGGGCTGGGGTATTTACAGTAAGGTAGCCACGGCGGCAGCGGCGGGTCTGTGTCAGGTGATCTGAGGCGAGTTGCCGCTGGCGCTGCCGCCCAAACAACGCTGCTTGCCCGGAGGAGGAGGAGGGCAGAGAGGCGAGGAAAATGCAACATGGCCCAGCAGCTGCAGCAGTGAGGAGGGGCTGCCTGGCGCGCCCTCCGCGGCCCTGGCGCGCGGGGACCGTGGCCAGTGCTGAGAGCCGCTGCCTGCCGGACGCCTTCAGCCCGGACGCGCGCACAGCTCGTCGGCTCCGCGAGACATGGGGCTCTGCTACAGCCTGCGCCCGAGGCTCTTCGGCGACTCCGGAGGCGGCGAGCGCCCCCCTCCCAGATGTTGCGCCCGGTGCGGCCGGGCCCCCCTGCACCCCCCACACTATACCACTGGTGGCCTCTGACCTTGCTGGCGTTGGAGGCTGTTTAGAAGGTGTGTTATTTGAAAGAGCTCTGCTTGGCGGCTCCATTCTCTTGCCTCCGGCCGGATGCCCCCAGGAAAATGGGGCTTGCGGGCAGCAGTCCTCACCCTGCCACCTGGCCTTTGGAGCGACGCTGAGCCCCTCCTAGCCTCGAGTTCGAATTCCCTGCTTTTCAGAAGCCAGCCTCAGCAGAATCCTCGACTCCGCTGCCACCTTGCACGCTCCAAAAATGCCAGTGGGGTGGGCATCCTCGGCCGGGAACCCAGCGCCTCATTCTCCCGCCCGGGGAGTGAAGGCGCAGGGGCAGGAAGTGGGGGCCGCTCAGCAGGCCAGCTCATTGTCCCCCATGGCAGAGAAAGGGAGGCTGTAGCTGCTGCTGCTTTTGCTTCGCTTGCTGCGTTTGCCCCATGCCAGGAGGGAGCTGGCGCCTTTGCTCTGCATCAGGGTCTTCCGGCAGTTCTCTTTGTTGCTTTTCAGGAGGCCGCTACTGCCGCCGCCACCAGCAACGCCAGGACCCATCGCTGAAGACTTCTTGTCCACCTTTCAAAGGGAGAAAAAAGACGGGGTTTGGGTGGAGGAGAAGTGGAAGGAGAGCAGTAGCTTGCTGGCATCTAACTTTTGCTGAACGTTCTCATCAAATTCCAGCAGAACAGAACCATAAAGCATTAATCGCTTCGGCATGAGACGTGCCACAGTTCCTGGGTTGGGGGGGGTTGGACTAAATGACCTTTGGGGTCCCTTCCAACTCTACGATTCTATGTTCGTCATGCACTCAATTGTTCAGACTTCGGGGAGGGCATAATTCCACGTACAAACAAAATTACCAAAATTACCGTATTTTTTGCTCTATAAGACTCACTTTTTCCCTCCTAAAAAGTAAGGGGAAATGTGTGTGCGTCTTATGGAGCAAATGCAGGCTGCGCAGCTATCACAGAAGCCAGAACAGCAAGTGGGATTGCTGCTTTCACTGCGCAGCGATCCCTCTTGCTGTTCTGGCTTCTGAGATTCAGAATATTTTTTTTCTTGTTTTCCTCCTCCAAAAACTAGGTGCGTCTTGTGGTCTGGTGCGTCTTATAGAGCGAAAAATAGGTAGTGGTTCCCGAACTTTCCTGGGCCACTGCCTCCTTTGCTCCATAAACTCAACCCCAGTGCCCCCCAACCTGTAAAACGCATCATTCGGAACAGTGGTTTGCACAACCCACTAAGGAACACAGTAACAGAATAAAATTCAGTACAGTAACAACCAACTGCACATTTATTTTAAAGAAATCCGATTAAACCTGTTTAGTCTGATTAATTCAACAAAACTGACGAGCTTGACCAGGTGATGCCAGCTTTTCAAAGTCTAATGGCCATTTATTTATTTATTTATTTATCCACCCACCCACCCCCATCATCCAGCCCAGACACTGAGATCCAGTGCCGAGGCCCTTCTGGCGATTCCCTCACTGCGAGAAGTGAGGTTACAGGGAACCAGGCAGAGGGCCTTCTCGGTAGTGGCACCTGCCCTGTGGAACACCCTCCCAGCAGATGTCAAGGCAATAAATAACTATTCTACTTTTAAAAGACATCTGAAGGCGGCCCTGTTTAGGGCAGTTTTTAATGTCTGATGCTGTATTGTTTTTAATATTCAGTTGGAAGCCGCCCAGAGTGGGTGGGGGAAACCCAGCCATATGGGCAGGGTATAAATAATAAATTATTATTATTAAGGAACCACTGATCTAAGTGATGCATCCTTCTGTCCCCTGAGCAATCCTAAGAGAATTGTAGAGTCAGAAGAGGATTCTGAGGGTCACCTAGTTTAACCCCCCCCCCCCCGCAATGTGGGAATCTCAACACGCAGGTCCCCCATCCAATCCAAAACCAGACCAGACCCTGCTTAGCTTTGCAAATGTGCCAGCAGTTTTATTGCTGCGCCACTAGGACTACCCTGACCACCCCTCCAATGGGCCTTTGCTCATCCCAGCCCCCACCCTGCTTACCACGCTCTGCCCTTCGGAGTACTGCAGGGTGATGACGCCGACATCCGCTCCCTCGTCCCCGGCCACCTTCAGGAGTTGCACCACTTCCGCATGCTTAGACCACTTGCAGTCCTTGCCGTTGATGGAGACGATGTAGTCGCCTTCCTTCAGGCCGGCGTCCTGGAAACCCAGCGAGGAGAGGTGAGGCCCAGGGAAGCTGGGAAGCCCCCCGCAGAACAGGTAAGAGGGAGGGGAAGGGGCACGGAGACCTTCAGGAACCCCAAGGCTGTGAGGGATTTCGTGCGAAGAGATGCGTCAATGGAGGGGAGTTCATCTCCTATCCAGTAAGGCTAGGAAAACACTCCTGCTTTTAATTCAATGGAAAACTAACTTCAGGCTTACCAGCCTTACGAGACTGCAGAAATAGCTTATCAGCTAACATCCTCACTGCGTCTGTGAAACTCACTGCCACTAGAACAGAAAAACACCAGCCACAAAGGCAAAAACCACTGGCCGTCTAGTTGTGCAAAATGTGAGTCAGCTCCTCCTGAAATTTACCTTGGGAAATGGGAAACACTACCAAGCATTCAGCTTACTGTATTTTTCACTCTATAAGACACACTTTTCCCCTCCTAAAAAGGGGAAATGTCTGTGCGTCTTATGGAGTGAATGCAGACGGGAGGCTCTGCTCAGCGTTCCCTTTAAAGAGCTGAGGGGAAAAGCCCCCAAGAGCCGCACACACGCTCCACGCGGCTCTTTAAAGGGAGTGCGGCTCTTCGGGGAGCCTTCCTCCCGCTGCCCTCAAGAGGTTTCACGTGGCTATCCCATAAGCCAGGACAGCAAGCGGGATCGTGTAATAAAAACATTATTTCCTAGGGAGAAAATCCCAATGCATTACGGACTCTCTCTCTCTCTCTCTCTGGCTACACTTCTAGATATTTTCTCTGCGTACTGAATCGATTTGTACATTCAGGCCTTCTTATAGCGACCTTAGGGTAGAAATCCTTCAGGTGCAGGGAGCTGAAGGTTCCTCCAACGAGGGTTCGCATAGCAGGACCTGCATGCTCAGTGGAACCTTGGTTTTCGAGCATCTTGGAAGTTGAACATTTCGGAACCCAAACACTGAAAACCCAGAAGTAATTGCTTCCGTTTTCGAATGCGCCTCGGAAGTCGAATGGCGAGAGATGAGGTTACAGGGAACCAGACAGAGGGCCTTCTCGGTGGTGGCGCCCACCCTGTGGAACGCCCTCCCTTCAGATGTGAAGGAAATAAGCAGCTATCTTATCTTTAAAAGACATCTGAAGGCAGCCCTGTTTAGGGAAGTTTTTAATACTTAATGCTGTATTGTTTTTAACACTCGATTGGGAGCTGCCCAGAGTGGCTGGGGAAACGCAGCCAGATGGGCGGGGTATAAATAATAAATTATTACAGTGGTGCCCCGCAAGACAAACGCCTCGCAAGACGGAAAACCCGCTAGACGAAAGGGTTTTCCGTTTTGGAGGCGCTTTGCAAAACAAATTTCCCTGTGGGCTTGCTTCGCAAGACGAAAATGTCTTGCGAGTTCCTGCGGGTTCCCCCCCCCTTTTTTCCTCCTTTTCCTAAGCCGCTAAGCCGCTTATCAGCTGATCCGCTGATAAGCCGCTTAACAGCTGATCGCTAAAAGCCACTAAACCGCTAATAGCGCTAATCCGCTAAGCTGTCAATGGGCTTGCTTCGCAAGACAAAAAAACTGCTATACGAAGAGCCTCACGGAACGGATTAATTTCGTCTTGCGAGGCACCACTGTATTATTATTATTTCTCAATTTTCACCATTGAAATTGCTGACAGCTCTTTGCGCCTTGGTTGTCAAACATTTCAGAAGTCAAACGGTCTTCCGGAACGGATTATGTTCGGCAACCAAGGTTCCACTGTATAGGGCAGCTTCACACATGGTGAGCAAGGCACCCACGTTCCCAACCACAAGACCAGCCACTTACCGCCGCACAGCCTCCAGCAATGACTCCAGCAATGAGCACTGGGGAATCCCCTCGGAGGGTGAACCCAAAGCCGTTCTCGCCTCGCACCAGGCGCACCGTCCTCGGGGGAAGCCACTTGTTCTTGGCGGAGAAAACCGACAGCGGGCCCTGCAGGAGGCAGATGGAATAATAATAATAATAATAATAATAATAATAATAATAATATATTTATACCCTGCCCATCTGGCTGGGATTCCCCAGCCACTCTGGGCAGCTTCCAACAAATTATTAAAATACAGTAGTCTGTTAAACATTAAAACCTTCCCTAAACAGGGCTGCCTTCAGATGTCTTCTAAAAGTCTGGTAGTTGTTTCTCTCTCTGACATCTGGTGGGAGGGTGTTCCACAGGGCGGGTGCCACTACCAAGAAGGCCCTCTGCCTGGTTCCCTGTAACTTGGCTTCTCGCAATGAGGGAACCGCCAGAAGGCCCTCGGCGCTGGACCTCAGTGTCCAGGCAGAACGATGGAGGTGGAGACTCTCCTTCAGGTATACTGGACTGAGGCCGTTTAGGGCTTTCAAGGTCAGCACCAACACTGTGAATTGGGCTCAGAAACGTACTGGGAGTACTGCAGGAGAGAGACTTCCAGGGCTGGGGGTGCATTTCTCCCCCATGGAGCAGAAAATTAGCATCCAGTTCCCAGGGTGGCCAGAGAGATGCCTCCGTGGGGAGCCTGAAAACATCTCCCCACTCGGGGTTCCCAGAGACCGACACTCGGAGATGTACCACCTCTGCTGCATGGCAGTGGCTCGTGGGATCGTCCTTTTGGTAGGGACAAATCCCTCGCCATGCAGACGAGTGTGCTCTGAATTTCACACCGGACTACTGCAATCTGCTCTATGTGGGACTGCAAAGAGGTTTGGTTGTTGTTCTTAGTCTTTGTTAAATTTATGTGCTGCTCCTCATTCAAGCATCACAGGAAAATTTACAGCATAAAAACACAAAAATATATAACATAATCATAAACAAAACAATAACCCCCAAAGCCCATTATTATTATTATTATTATTATTATTATTATTATTACTACTACTACTACTACTATTACTACTACAGTCATACCTCGGGTTACAGACACTTCCAGTTGTGCACTGCGCTGGTCCCAAAAGTACCAGAATGGGTTACTTTTGGGTTTCAGCGCTTGCACATGCGCAGAAGCGCTAAATTGCGCTTTGCGCATGAGCAGAAGTGCCGAATTGCGACCCGTGCATGCACAGACAAGGGGGTTGCGAACGTGCCTCCTACATGGGCCACGTTCGCAACCCGAGTGTCCACTGCATTCCGCAAACATGGAGCCACCACCGAAAAGGCCCCTTCTCACACTGCCACCCTCTGGACCTCTCATGGAGAAGGGTCTGAGATGATGATCTCAGGGTCCGGGGCAGTTCATATTTGGATAGGCAGTCCTTGGGGGTCTTGCGGTCCTGAGCCATTTATAGGTCAAAGCCAGCACTTGGGCCTGGAAACTAATTGGTAGCCAGCGCAGTTGGACCAGGATCGGTGTAATATACTCAAACCGTCTTGCTGTCAGGTGAGCAACCTGGCTGCCAAATTCTGCACCAGCAGAAGTTTCCGAACCGTCTTCTGAGGCAGCCCCACGCATAATGCTGGCCCATTTCACTGCGTGACATGGAGCTCTATAGCATTACAAGGGAGGGACAAAATGGGGAAGACAGGAGGGCGGACCTCTGGGATCTCTTGGCAATGGATCCACTCTACTCTACCATTGCCGCTCACTTCAAAACCTGGCCTCATCCAGGCCCTGTGGTACGTACCAGCCGATGGAAGATATCTGTGACTTTCACCTTGGAAAAGTTGGGAGATTTGATTTCCGGCCTCTGGTGAGTTTTTGCTAAAAGAGAGAGAGAGAGGGAGAAAAACAAGGCTGAGAAAGAGGAGGGGCACAGGAAGTGGTGCTTTGAACCAGCCTTTGTCAACCAGAATTCTTGGAATAGATAGGTAGCCGTGTTGGTCTGCCATAGTCAAAACAAAATAATTCTTGGAACTACAACTCCCATCAGCGTGTGCTGGCTGGGCCTGATGGGACTTGTAGTCGAAAACATCTAGAACGTACCAGGTTGGGGGAAACCTATTTTTAAACCACTGCACAAATATATCAGTACGTATCGCTTCTGCAGCTGGATCCCTAAGGACTGCAAGTAGATATAATTCGAGGAAAAGCATGTATTCCGCAGAAACCCAGAATTTTACTCTGGACACACAGAATCCAGCATCCCTTCAGCTGTCTCTTCCTTTCCTTGGGCATGTTTCTAAGTCCTTAAGCCTGCTAAGAGATCTCTTTTGATGACCCATGGCAAAATCTCCGAGTCCAGAAGAATTCCCCCTCTGCTCAGAAGACAGGGAGTCACAGATTCCCGCCTTTCCTGTAACGCAGCAGGCTGTTTTAAAGCATTTTTAAAACATTGTGCGTTGATGCTGTAATAACCTTGCCTTGGGACTTTGGGGTGAAGGGCAGGTAATTCATAACCACAAGGGGTCTTGATCAGGAAGACCAAAATTTCAATAAGGAATGGGGGAAATATATCATTTACTTGAAAAAAATCATTGTAAACAATTACAATTATTAGTAGGATTGGAATGACGCTCGTAGTTAAAAGTTGTGGTGTTTTTTTTTTTTTGAGATTTAATAAAATTGGACGAACAGAGAAGATGCAGGAGAAAAAGTTAACGTAAGGGAACTTATGGAAATTGTTTTATTTGTTTACTTGATGACTGTTGGTAAATCTGAAAATTTAATCATTAGTATTATTATTAATCACAAGGAGTCTGGATTTAAAAAATAAATGCTTTGTGCATTTGTGCCTAATCTTGCTCACTTACGGTGGATGTCGGGGGCGTCCGCCGTCTCGAAGAAGTCTTCCTCGTGGTCGATCTCCGAGTACTTGCCGAGCGAGCGCTTGTGGGCGAAGCAGAGGACCTCCTGGAGAATGTCCATCTTCCTCAAGATCTTGCACAGACTGTGGATCCTCATGGCTTCCTCGTGCCTCATGATGGCCTTTCTGAGGTGAGCCTTGCCTACAAGCACACCCAACAAATATATACTGTATTTTTTGCTCTGTAAGACGCACTTTTTTCCTCCTAAAAAGTAAGGGGAAATGTCTGTGCGTCTCATGGAGCGAATGCACTGGATGGAAGAGGGATCCCTCGGCTACCGCTGCAGCTGCGAGCTGAGGGATGCCTCCGCAGCCGGAGCCATGGCTCCCGTCCATTGCTCGCTGTGAAACCAGCAGAGCAAGAGGCACTGTGCAGCTATCGCTCTTGCTCTGCTGGCTTCAGTGATAGCTACGCAGCGGCTTTTGCTCTGCTGGCTTCTTAGCGAAGCGGGAGGAGGGACGGATGAGAGCCCGCCTTGCTGTAAAGCAAGCAAAGCACCTGTCCTGGTGTCTCTTTTACAGCAAAGCGGGAGGAGGAATGGGCAAGCAAAGTGAGACAGAAACCATGTAAGCGGCTCTCGCTTTACTTAGAATCATAGAATCATAGAATCGTAGAGTTGGAAAAGACCACAAGGGCCATCGAGTCCAACCCCCTGCCAAGCAGGAAACACCATCAGAGCACTCCTGACATATGGCTGTCAAGCCTCTGCTTAAAGACCTCCAAAGAAGGAGACTCCACCACACTCCTTGGCAGCAAATTCCACTGTCAAACAGCTCTTACTGTCAGGAAGTTCTTCCTAATGTTTTGGTGGAATATTTTTTCTTGTAGCTTGGAACCATTGCTCCGTGTCCGCTTCTCTGGAGCAGCAGAAAACAACCTTTCTCCCTCCTCTATGTGACATCCTTTTATATATTTGAACATGGCTATCATATCACCCCTTAACCTCCTCTTCTCCAGGCTAAACATGCCCAGCTCCCTTAGCCGTTCCTCATAAGGCATCGTTTCCAGGCCTTTGACCATTTTGGTTGCCCTCCTCTGGACACGTTCCAGTTTGTCAGTGTCCTTCTTGAACTGTGGTGCCCAGAACTGGACACAGTACTCCAGGTGAGGTCTGACCAGAGCAGAATACAGTGGCACTATTACTTCCCTTGATGTAGATGCTCTGCGCAGATTTTTTTCTTCTTGCTTTCCCCCTCTAAAATCTAGGTGCGTCTTATGGAGCGAAAAATACAGTAACTATGTGCAAAGGCACGGAGAACTCTGCGGCTGCGTCAGGCCAAAGGCCAGCTGAGGCTGCTCGGAACAGCACTGCAAAACATCTGGCAGCCACCCTGGGCCCATAACCTGACGTGCCAGCGTAAATGAATAACGCAGAGTTTTTCAGTGAAAAAGTAAGAGCTTTACTGAGTTAAAATAAACTTCTTCATAAACAACATAGTTCCAAGCAGTTTGACTGAGATTCCATACTGACTCTGCTCACAACTGAGGCAGACGGACTCTGACTGAAATCTTACAGAGAGAAAATGGCTGCTAAGTCACATGTCAGAGCGACTCAACAGATAGCAGTTAGGCCTGAATAACTATAGTAGGACCAAATGATTGCACAATCCCAGCACTTCCCAGCCTGCTTTGCTGCTTCGGCTCTCATGTGTCTTTCTGACACCAGCTTGGCCAAGGATGCTCTAAGCCAGTATCAGCCAGGGGACGGAGGATGAAGGGATTCTGGAAATGGGGACTTACCCAGCTTCCTTCGCTCTTCTTGGTCCTGCAAGAGCAGCCGGACGTCTGGGCCCTGTGGCGGCGTGACGTGGAACTGGAGGAAAGCTTTCTCATGCTCTGGAAGATCCGCCTCAGACGCAGCTGCAGGAGACAGACCAGGAAAAGGCTGACTTGGCAAGCAATGGAAAGATCAGGAGGCTCCAAAAATAATAGATTGGCCAAATTCAATTACAGGAATTTGTGGAGATTGACTAGCAAACTCAAAGGAAACGCAAAGGAAAAAATTTGCGGGAAAATGGGATGGTTATAGAAGATAGGTTCAAAAATACAATAATAGTTTTGACTCCGTGCTAGCGTTCGAGTGACAAAGGAAGTAAAAGGAGGTGGACAATAATTAAGGATTTGTTATGTTTTCTGAATGTATTGGAAAATCTATATAGAAAGGTTTATTGTTTTGTGCACATTCAATTGTAAGATAAAACATATGCGAAGGGACTTGACAGGAAGTCAAAATTGAAGAAAAGTTTCTGTAAGATAAAAGGGGGAAATATTTATTTTATTATTATTATTATTATTATTATTATTATTATTATTATGTGTGTGTGTGTGTTTTGTATGGAATGTTTGGGAGGAAATAAGATGGTAAATAACAAATAAAAAACAAAATATTGATGTATGTAATTTTTATTTCTGAATTATATTTCGTGGTAGTATGGTTGTGATGTTTTTTGTAACATAAAATCATTCAATTAAAATTGTTTTTTTTTTAAACAGGAAAAGGCTTACTTGGGAGGAATCACAGAAGCGTAGCATGGGAAGGGACCCCTAGGGGTCATCCATTCCAACCCCCTTCAATTCAGGAATCTCAGCTGAAGCATCCATGACAGATGGCCATCCAACCTCTGCTGAGAAACCTCCAAGGAAGGAGAGTCTTGTGGGAGTCTGTTCCACTGCTGAACAGCTCTTACCGCCAGAAAGTTCTTCCTGATGTTTAGTCGCAATCTCCTTTCTTGTAACTTGAAGCCATGGGTTCGAGTCCTACCCTTCTGGAGCGGCAGAAGAGAAGCTTTCTGCCTCTTCCATGGGACAGACCTTCAGGTAATTGAAGATGGCTTTCCTATCTCCTCTCTGTCTCCCCTTTTCCAGGCCAAACACACCCCTGAGCGTTGGGTCCAGTTGCAGACGACTCTGGGGTTGCGGCGCTCATCTCACTCTATAGGCCGAGGGAGCTGGCGTTTGTCCGCAGACAGCTTCCGGGTCATGTGGCCAGCATGACTAAGCCGCTTCTGGCGAACCAGAGTAGCGCACAGAAACGCCGTTTACCTTCCCGCCAGAGTGGTACCTATTTATCTACTTGCACTTTGACGTGCTTTCAAACTGCTAGGTTGGCAGGAGCAGGGACCGAGCAACGGGAGCTCACCCCGTCATGGGGATTCGAACCGCCAACTTTCCAATCGGCAAGCCCTAGGCTCTGTGGTTTACACCACAGCGCCACCCACGTCCCTTTTTACTCAGAGTAGGCTCATTTAAATGAATGAGTGTGGCAGAGATAGGTCCATCAATTTCAAAGGGGCTACTTTGAATGGAACTTAATTTTTCATTGTTTCTCTCCCCTTCACACTTTTTCTCTCTTTTTCCTCCCTTGTTCAATTTGCTATTTTCCAAAAAGATGAAGAAAAGCAGCAAGCCGCAAGGCAAGACAGGCAGACTACTCAAAACCCAGCTGGTTGCTAAACACCGCCCAATTCTCTGGGCAATCGCTGCTTGCCAAGTCTCTAGTCCTGAGCGTGGCAGAGACCACATGACCCAAGTCCTTGTGAGATGTGAAACAGACCGACTATCGCCCTGAAGATGTAATCTCCTCTGCATTTATTATCATTCGCCGGCCAAAGCCACGGCTAATCTGCTTACGTTAGGAATGAACTTTGGGATTAGGGCCGCTCTAAGCGCCAGGAGGAGACAGTGAAGCGCTAAGGAAGCTCAGCTAAGCATCTTCCTCCCTGCTCTGAAAACAACACCTTGAAATCAGCCGCCGCTGCCCTAAGCCTATTATGGGCTGGCATCAGAGGTGGCACGTGCCAGCTTGGGGCTCAGTCTGGCGAGGAGTTTGCTGACAGGCTACCAAGCCAGTCAGAGACCGTTTTACTCCAGAGATGTACAAAATGGGGAGAAGCAGTGAAGCCAAGACCACACTGGTTTCAGATTCAAATTGTGCTCGGAAACGTACTGGGAGCCATGTACTGGGAAACACACCTTTCAAGACCGGTGGTATGTGGTCTTGGCAGCCACTCCCAGTCACCAGTGTGGCTGCCGCATTCTGGATTAGTTGTAGATTCCGGGTCACCTTCAAAGGTAGCACCACGTTGAGCGCATTGCAGTAGTCAAAGCGGGAGACAACCAGAGAATGCACCACTCTGGCCAGACAGTCCGCGGGAAGGTAGGTTCTCATCCTGCATACCAGGTGGAGCTGGTAAACAGCTGCCCTGGACACAGAACTGACCTGCACCTCCATGGACAGCTGTGAGTCCAGAATGACTCCCAGGCTGCACACCTGGTCCTTCAGGGACACAGTTGCCCCATTCAGGACCAGGGAGTCCTCCACACCCGCCTGCCCCCTGTCCTACAAGAACAGTACTTCTGTCTTGCCAGGATTCAACCTCAATCCATTAGCCGCCATCCATCCTCCAACCAGAATGGCCATGTATTGTTAAGTATTAGGGGCGAGGGGTAGTAGCATCTCCCCGGCTGCATATTGATGTCAGCTGGATGCACGTTGCACAAAAGCCACAGGTGGAGAGGCAGTAGTGACAATAAAGGATTATTATTATTATTATTAAAAAGCAGAGACGTCACCTTGCCAACAAAGGTCCGTATAGTTAAAGCTATGGTTTTCCCAGTACTGATGTATGGAAGTGGCAGCTGGACCATAAAGAAGGCTGATCGCCGAAGAATGGATGCTTTTGAATTATGGTGCTGGAGGAGACTCTTGAGAGTCCCATGGACTGCAAGAAGATCCAACCTCTCCATTCTGAAGGAAATCAGCCCTGAGTGCTCCCTGGAAGGACAGATCCTGAAGCTGAGGCTCCAAGCCTTTGGCCTCCTCATGAGAAGAGAAGGCTCCCTGGAAAAGACCCTGATGTTGGGAAAGATGGAGGGCACAAGGAGAAGGGGACGACAGAGGACGAGATGGTGGGACAGTGTTCTTGAAGCTACCAGCATGAGTTTGACCCAACTGTGGGAGGCAGTGGAAGACAGGAGGGCCTGGCGTGCTCTGGTCCAGGGGCTCACAAAGAGTTGGACACAACTAAACAACTATACAATAACTATTATTATTATTAATTGTGCTTGGGGGCAGAGGGAGAGATTGAGGGCGGGGGCACGGGAGAGCCAAAGGGGATACTCACGGGGGCAGTCGCAAAGAGCCATGGCAGCGTAGCAGTGAGAGAGAGCCTTGAAGTGCTCGGATTTGACATGCACCATCGTGGTCCATGAAAAGGGGACGTAATCCTTCACGTGGGGCTGGGTCATTGTCTGATACACCAAGGAGTAGACCTCTTCCACCTGGAAATGTCAAGGACAGGTACAAGGTGGAAACACAGGCATGGCAAAGGTTATTTCACACTCACCCACCCAATGGCAGGTGGCCACGAGGGGAAACTCCAGGTGTTTATTGAGCATCCGTCCCGATTCGCATGCACAACACAGAGGCTGTATACAGAGAGTCTGCCATCATTCGACTGCAGGGAGATCGCAGGACCACAAGCACCAGGGCGGATAAAAATCAATGGTATTTTTTTTTATTTAAATCAGATTTTTAAAAATTTTAAATTGGATTTTTAAAATAAAATGCTTTTGGAGTAAAAACCTTTCTAAAGATAGTTTTCTATTTAAGTTCTATAATAGTCCAAAATACATCAGGAAATAAGGATTTGCTTTAAGTTTTTCATGTGTGCCAAAACTCAGGTTTTTTTATTAATTGTTTAACCACCTCAGTTAACAAACATGGATACATATGCTATAATGTTATTGTTTTAGTTTAAATTATTATTAAGGAAATTGTTATTGCCTTCCAATAAAGCACAGCAGAAAAGCTGTCCAAATATAAACAGCCAGCTTATTAAACCTCACAATAATTTCATAATTATCTGCCTACGTATTTCTAATAGCATAACGATATCAGTAATTTTTTATATAACTCTAAGAACTACTCTGGAAATTTATTATTCCAAAAATGAAACCTTCATCTGGTTGTAAATATTAAGATTACACCAGCAAGAATGAGTCCTTCTGGGGGGGGGGGGGGGAGATTACTGACTAGTGATTTAAATCGTGATTTAAATAGATTTGATTTAAATGAAATCCACCCTGACAAGCACCCATCGAAATTTGTTTGCAAGCAGGTTCTGCGAGAACAAGCGCTCGCCGTCATATGTCTGCAGGGAGGTTATGCAGCGATGAGCAGCAATTGCGATTTGTTAGCAGTCATTTGGCCACGTGTCTCTGTTGCAATTTGCCTTCACGGAGGTTACACATCAATGAGTGCCCATCATAGTTTGTTGGCGAGAGAATATACGACAAGGAGCACCTGCTGTAATTTGTTTGACGAGATATATACCACAATGACGATTCTCTCCTTTACGACCTCTTAAGTGACAATGTAATTTGCAATTTATCATTGATTTGTAGGAGAAAACTGAACTTGATAGGGCTTAATCTAACTGACTTTGAAAATTCTGACCCCTAAGATATTTGGGAAGAATCTTACAGAAAAAGGTGTTCTCTCCACTCTCGAAGTTGCAAAACACAGCACTTGCTCTCCTCTCTATTTAAATCTCCCTTTGTGTAGAGATTTTCAAAGGGGATACATGACAAATCTGAAGAATCATGAATTGTGCAGGCTGTTTATGTTAGCCAGATTTAATATGTTTCCCTCAATGATAGTAAGAGGAAGATACAGTGGTGCCCCGCAAGACGAATGCCTCACAAGACAAAAAACCCGCTAGACGAAAGAATTTTCCGTTTTTCGAGGTGCTTCGCAAGACGAATTTCCCTATGTGCTTGCTTCGCAAGACGAAAACGTCTTGCGAGTCTTGTGAGTTTTTTCCCTCCCCCCCTTTTTCTAAGCCTCTAAGCCGCTAATAGCCGCTAAGCCGCTAATAGGGGTGCTTCGCAAGACGAAAAACCTGCAAGACGAAAAGACTCGTGGAATGAATTATTTACGTCTTGCGAGGCACCACTGTATTTAGCTCTCCCAGAATCAGAGCATCTCTGTAAATGTAGTAAATAGGAACTTGATACTTTGGAGCATATTTTCTTTTCTTGTGATTTTGGCATTTATGCCATTATTAGAGGACTTACAATAGGCTCAATTCTATGCCACCAACGGTCCAGGACCTGCTTTCGGACAGGAATGATTAAATTAATAGTGGCTGAATTTTTGGGTGTTGTCCATGTAGAAAGACAGGGCCATTATAAAGAGATTTAGTGGTTCTTAATAGATTGGTGATGTGGTAATGTTGTATTGTATTACTTCTGCAAGCTGATTTTCTCTGGAGTTAAAGATCTGACTAGGACAAACCTTGTTATGTTTAGCTCGTATTTTGCACAACTTGTATACGGTGTCTGTTTGATAATGTGTGGTTTGCTATGCCTAATAGATATTTGGTTTGATTTGATTTACCACAATGACAGTTCACCGTAATTTGCTTGCAGGGTATGTCTTCCCCAACTTTCCTAGTCACAAAAGTCCCTGACCCTCTCCAAAGGCTGCTGTGGAGACCAGAACCAGTCTGGGAAGCTGCTGAGTCACTTCTGTGCTCCGTGAATCACGTCCCACCCCTGTCACAGCTCATACGATGCTAGTTTTGCCTTCCAAACACAGAATCCAAGCCGAACTTTCTGGGCACGGATCGGAATGTCCTGGAAGGGTTGAGGGGTGTGTGACTGGCTGGCTAGAACTCTGAAGAGGAACCAACCCACGCTGCAACACTTTGTTGCAGTTGCAGCTTGCAATGTTTAACAGATGCATTTAACAAACTTTTTTTTTCTGGGAAGCCTTTCACCCCTAAAGGAAAGTCACCAGCGAGGCAGTTTCAGGAAGTACTATCTAACTGGGACACAATTTTAACTTTGAAACCCGCATCCCACTTCTGGGCCCTAAACTTTACCTATCAACTGGCAGTTTCTTTTGATATTTATCTAAAGACGTGTGGCCTCCTTTACAGAACACTGATTTCTAAAAGATGTCTAATTCAAGAGCCACACTTCTGAAAAGAATATATTTTAAAGCTGGGAAAGCAGATATATGTGAATTCATTCATCAGATGGAACAGAAGTTATTTTGGAAATTGCTGGACCTCTTTGTTACCGTAGTAAAAATGTAAAGGGACCCCTGACCATTAGGTCCAGTCATGGAAGGCTCTGGGGTTGCGGCGCTCATCTCGCTTTACTGGCCGAGGGAACCAGCGTACAGCTTCCAGGTCATGTGGCCAGCATGACTAAGCCGCTTCTGGCGAACCAGAGCAGCACACGGAAACACCGTTTACCTTCCCGCCAGAGTGGTACCTATTTATCTACTTGCACTTTGACGTGCTTTTGAACTGCTAGGTTGGCAGGAGCAGGGACTGAGCAACAGGAGCTCACCCCGTCGCAGGGATTCGAACCGCCGACCTTCTGATCAGCAAGCCCTAGGCTCTGTGGTTTAACCCACAGCGCAACCCGCGTCCCTTTGTTACCGTAGTAGTCATCTGCTATTTTTAAGTATTGTGGCACAGCAATTCAGTAACTTTATTTTCCATCCACTTTTGCCATTTGTGCTTGTACCAGCTTCTGAAACAATAAAGTCTTAGCCGAGAAAAAGAAAAGTAAAGAAGTACTATCTTTAGTACTATCTTCCTAAACATTAGGAGGAACTTCCTGACAGTAAGAGCTGTTCGACAGTGGAATTTGCTGCCAAGGAGTGTGGTGGAGTCTCCTTCTTTGGAGGTCTTTAAGCAGAGGCTTGACAACCATATGTCAGGAGTGCTCTGGTGGTGTTTCCTGCTTGGCAGGGGGTTGGACTCGATGGCCCTTGTGGTCTCTTCCAACTCTATGATTCTATGAAAGCAGGGGTTTAGTTTAAAGGGTTCTATGCATGAACGAAAACATGCATCCCCAAACCCCTGGAACTGCTCTGTGTTTGCAGATCAAGGGCATGCTCAGCACTCCCAGAGCCCATGTGCAAGGCGGGGAGCTTAAATGCTCTTTCCACACCAAGTACCCCAGGCAAACCTAGCATGGAAAGAGCTTTTAAGCTTCCCAAAATGCTGGTAACGGAAATCCCCGGTCATCCCCGCCCCCAAACTGGCTTAGATTCCAGCCTACTTCTTGTGCCCTTTCTAACGCCAGCTCCCCACGAGAGGTCACGCGCACGGATTCTGTACCCTGGCGGCTTCCTGGGCGAGCTGCAGGCAGGCGAGGAAGTCGCTCTGGGCTCCGAGCAGGATGACCTTCTCGAAGACGCACTCCTGCACCTGGGCAATCATCAGGCGCACCAGCATGTTCAGAGAGGCTGCGCTCATGTCCAGGCTGGGGGCGTTGGAGAAGTTCTCCTTCAGGTAGTTGAAGGCACCTGCAAGGGGGGGAGGAGAGAAAGAGCAACATCCCCGAAGTGAGATGGAAAGCTCTTCTGCTAAGCGCTCAGCATGGGTAAAGGCTGTAGCTCCGGTCCAAAGACCCAGGAGCAAAAAGGATGCCAATTCTGAAACTGTGCCCTAAACGTTTCTGACATACCTGCAGCTGCCAAGATGGGGCTGCCCCACTTAGGACCATAAGTAACCAAACAATTAAACTCCTGCGTTGCAAACAATATATCAGTAATATCCAAGGCAACACGATGACCAAGTACAAGAATGCAATCTCAATATAAACTCTTTATATAATCTATACAGAGCATTGAACAGTATGAAATATATGAAATGCACTCTCTGCAAAACCAAATAAACAGAAAGTCTCTGGAAGTCACAAAATATGCACTCTTGATGGATTCTCTTGAAAACATAGAACCAAATAAAAGTCTTATAAGTCTCTGAAAGTCTTTGTAGACTATGCAAATCTCTGAAAGAGTGAATATTCACTAAGTCTGTTTGCGGACTACTTTGGCAGCGTTGGACGTCATAAAACAAAGCTTTATGGCTTGTTTTAATCAGGTAAGAATCTGACTCATTGCTTCTTTCAGAGGCTTGCATAGTCTACAAAGACTATGCATAGACAACAGGATACCTGATGCACTGTAATACTTATTTCCACTATTGGCAAATGTTAACCTCCACTATTCCCCCAAAAAAGAAAAGAAAGATTGACCACCGGACCTCAGCTCAATTTGTGTCAAGGGTCATAAAGACTTAATAGGTTTTCTTTCTGATTGTGCCACAAATAGCGATAGCCCAGCAGTGGTTAAAAACGGGCAGAAAAATCCACAGATCTATGGTTTAATGCTGTGTTGCATGTGGCTGTATCATAGAATCATAGAATCATAGAGTTGGAAGAGACCACAAGGGCCATCGAGTCCAACCCCCTGCTAAGCAGGAAACACCACCAGAGCACTCCTGACATATGGTTGTCAAGCCTCTGCTTAAAGACCTCCAAAGAAGGAGACTCCACCACACTCCTTGGCAGCAAATTCCACTGTCAAACAGTTCTTACTGTCAGGAAGTTCTTCCTAATGTTTAGGTGGAATCTTCTTTCTTGTAGTTTGGATCCATTGCTCCGTGTCCGCTTCTCTGGAGCAGCAGAAAACAACCTTTCTCCCTCCTCTATGTGACATCCTTTTATATATTTGAACATGGCTATCATATCACCCCTTAACCTCCTCTTCTCCAGGCTAAACATGCCCAGCTCCCTTAGCCGTTCCTCATAAGGCATCGTTTCCAGGCCTTTGACCATTTTGGTTGCCCTCCTCTGGACCCGTTCCAGTTTGTCAGTGTCCTTCTTGAACTGTGGTGCCCAGAACTGGACACAGTACTCCAGGTGAGGTCTGACCAGAGCAGAATACAGTGGCACTATCAGAAAGACTTAGCTACCACAGAAGGGCTGTATGAGCAACTTTAGAAAAAGGCACATTTCGACGTAGTATGACATTTATTTCTGGAAGAGATTTCCCATTGCTCGCCACCAAAACAAATCTCTGGAGATACTATCCAAGTATTTGATTTGTCTAAAGCCGAAATAAGGGCACTCCTGTAATTTTCACTTACGGCAAGTATGCAACCATTTAATGTTTATTCACTGATAAAAGAGTATATATATTTGTAGTGGAAAGGGGAGGCAGAGAATCTGACGTACCAGACGCCTTCTGGAAAGCCTCGATGGCACAGTCCACGCCTTGCAAGGTGGTACGGTCCTGCCGAGCGCCGATTTGGGTGTGCAGGGCGCCGATATTGAAAAGCACGCTCCCTTTTTCGAAGGCCAAAGCCCGCTGCTGGGAAGGCACGCCCGTTAAGGAGTCATACCTAGAAGCGGCGAGACGAGGAACTCTGTGAAACCGGAGAGGTTTGGGCAGGAGTAGCAACCTGGGAGCCCCCGGGAGTTGCTGGACTACAACTCCCATCATCCCTGAACGTTGGGCCATTCTGGCAGCAGGGGTTGATGGGAGTTGGAGTCCAACCACCTCTGGAGGGCCACAGGCCCCCCCAGCAAAAATGTTGGGTGGAAGAAAAGAGATGCCATACAGGGCTTCTCTGGTTGACACTTTATTCCGCATTCATCCTGATTTGCTTGCACAATGCTTATGGAACTGTCAGACTACATCCTGCCTTTATTACACATTTGTTATGATTTGGCTATGCAGTGTTTATTCATTCTGATTTGCTAGTGCTTCTGCTCCCATTCTAAGACGACTCATTGCTTTTCCCAGTAACCTTCCTAACCACACAAACACACAAATTGGTGTGTGTGTGTGTGTGTGTGTGTGTGTGCATTTGTTGCATCAGTGCTGTTTTTTGAGAAAAAGAGGTGCCGGAGCTCCCTTGCCGGAGCTCTCTTAGACAGTCGTATCTTGGAAGTTGAACAGAATCCGTTCCGGAAGTCCGTTCGACTTCCAAAATGTTCGCAAACCAAAGCACAGCTTCTGATTGGCCGCAGGAAGCTCCTGCAGCCAATCAGAAGTCCCGTCGGACGTTCGGGCTCCAAAGAACATTCGCAAACCAGATCACTCACTTCTGGGTTTGTGGCATTCAGGAGCCAAACATCCGAGGCGTTTGGGATCCAAAGTACGACCGTAATGGCAATGGAGCCCACCTGAGAGTGGCTGGAACTGAGTTCCGGTTGAAAAAAGGCCCTGTGTTCCACTGGGGGGGGGGGCAGAATGCTTTAATCCACCTGAAATTCCGCGAGCAATTGAACCATAGCCATCAGTTAGTGGCCCTTATTCTGATTGCCCCTACTATGAACCTAGCAATCTTTGCTGTTCTCTGCTCATTTTGATCTGATAGAAGGAAGGACATTGTGGCAGTGGTTGAGCGCCCTGGGATGGTGAGTACGAGTCGGGTGATGATCTCGTTTCTCAAGTCTTTGTAGAGAGTGCAAGACAGGGGGACGTGGGCCGCTGTTTTGGTGCTACTATCTCCACAGGGGCAAAGGCGTTTCTCAGGCGGGATCTTCAGTAGAAGTATGGACTTGGCAAAGAACTCTTAACTTCTGGCTCCACCTAAACTTAAATCCCTAGTACAGTGGTACCTCTGGTTGCGAACAGGATCCATTCCGGAGGCGTGTTCGCAACCTGAGCAGAACGCAACCTGCATCTGCGTGTTCATGGGTTGCGATTCACCACTTCTACGCATGCGCAAGTGGCGAAACCTGGAAGTAACCCTTTCTTGTACTTCCGGGTTGCCGCAGGACGTAACCTGAAAGAACGTAACATGAAGGTACCACTGTACTTCAATACTTCCATAAAAGTGCTTGGCTTAAAACAGTCTATCAAAAACTTCACTCTAGTGGCCTATCCCCACAACACCTACTCACTATGGGCCCCACTAAAGCAAACAGTCTAACTGGTCAACGTCTAAAAGATATCGAGCATCAGAACAACCTGGCCACTTTAAGGAAATTCTGCCCTTGGTATGTTCAGTTTCCACCTCTCCATTTTGATTCTCTGGCCACATATTTGCATAAACCTATTATTCCAAAATACAGACGTGCTTTCACACTTGAACCATAGAATTGTAGGGTTGGAATGTCGTCGTCGTCCCCCCCTCAAGGGTCTTCTAATGCAAACCCTGCAATGCAGGAATCTCAGCTGAAGCATCCAGGACAGAGGGGCTTCCAATCTCTACTCAACACCTCCAAGGAAGGAGAGCCCACAACCCCCCAAAGGGGTCTGTACAAACAGCTCTTACCCTCCCCCAAAATCCCGATGGACAGTCTTGCAGCATTAGATAACTGACTCTTGCTGCTTTGAGACGAAACATTAGCAGTTCTGAATAATAAAGTATGCTGCTCATACAGACAAACACCTGTTGTTTGCCTTCAACTTTAATATTCCTTGGAGTTTTAAAGCAGAGGTTGGACGGCCACTCGCCAGGGAATCTTTGGCTGCGATTCCTACACTGCAGGTGGGGGGGGGGGTTTGGAATAGAGGACCTTTGGGTGTCCCTTCGAGCTGCACAATTTTATGATTCTAGGAGCTCGGATCACGTTTCTAAGCACGGGGGCCCTGTTCCCAAGGCAATCGCTGCAGGGGGATTGAAATATACTCAGAGTCACAAAGTGATTTCATGCTCTTTATTCAGCTCATAGTGGTGAGGAGGAATGAATGAAAGTCCCCTCAAAGTATCTGCTTTATATACATTCTTTACACAATGGGCTGCACATGACTGGCTGATTCCGGAATTCTACTGTAAGCCTATCAGGTTGTGGATTCACTTCTATCTGGAGCCTGATTGGGTGGTTCCTGCCAACCAATCATACTGCTGCATTGTTCTAGGACCAATTAGACTGCTGCATTCTGAATCCTATTGTTCTAGGACCAATCAGACTGCTGCAGTTTGGATCCTATTCAACTCAGTACATAACAGGGATTTGGCTGGGCTGGACCAGGCTTGCCCACCCCCGGCCAGGTTTTCCCCGCCCACTCAGCAAGACCAGAAGAGGCCCGACTGACCAGTGGAAGAAAATCCCCAGGTTCTTGTTGGGAGGGAAGAAGCGGTTGTCCAAGAAGTAGAGCTGGCTGTAGTATTCCATGAGCAGCTCCAGGCCTGCCTCATTCCGGCTGGGGGTGCGCATGGCCTGGAAAGAAAGAAGGGGAAAGGAGAGAGAGAGAGAGAGAGAGAGAGAGAGAGAGAGAGAGAGAGATGGAAACCTGGTCAGTACAGGCAATACTAAGCAAAGTGGAGCCACGGTCTGACTCGGAGCAAGGCAGCTGCCTACATACATATCAGATCCATGAGGACCAGAGCCTTGCTTTTTATATTTAGGAGAGGGGGCCATGAGGTCATAAATACACTCTTCACACCCGGGAAGAATGGCAGATGAAAGTGATGGACTATATGGAACTGGCGGAAATGACTGGCAGAATCCGAGACCAAGGTGAAGAGTTGGTGGAAGAAGATTGGAAAAAATTTAAAGTTTATCTACAGAAACATTGCAAAATTAAGGAATGTTAGAAGGTTGTTGGAATGAAGTAATGTGGTTTTAGCAGAAATGATATAAAGGATTAGGTTAAAATTGATTTTCTAATTGGTGAAAGACGAGAATTACAGTATATTATGATAAGTTATTGGGATAAAAACAAAGCTGGAAAGGATTTGCTGAAACATCTAATTGAACTAGAATACAAAAAAAGGAGGTGTGAGGTGGTCAAGGAAATAAGCAAAGGAAAGAAAGCTATGTAAAGGTTGGATCTGTTTTTTTTAATTGTTTGTATTTTTTATGTCTTCTCTTTTTTATTTTTCTGTTTTTGTTTTTTTATTTTTTTCTCTTTGTAATCTTTAAAATTTGAATAAATACTATTCATAAATACACTCTTCACTGGCTGAGGGATAAGCAGCTGATCGTAGAATCCCAAGCAGGTAGTAATGTAGTCGTTTTCCCACAGCGACGTCATTTTTGCGAGGGTTCACGTCACATGCGTGAACTTGTGCCAAACCAAACAGCAACCCTGCAAGGCAGGGAGTTCAGGGATATTTTTGAAAGATAATTTCACAAGTTGTGTGTCACTGCCTCTCAATTTGTATTGCATATGCTCTTGGACCCGGGTGCAAGGCAGGCAGGTGCAGACGAGGGCTGGGCAATATAATCTTTCCAGCATCGCAGTATATCAACCAGCCAAACATCGCGGTCTTGCAATATACCGTGAAATGGAAAAGACAAGCTGCTGTGGCCTCAAGCCTGCAAACTGCCAGGTGAAATTGCTGCAGCTCTAAACGCGGGAGCAGAGGCCATTTTACCCCCCAACCTAGCGGGCTGGGACAACGTAGCTTGTTTGTACGGCTCAACTGGGGCGCGGGAGGGCTCCCCATCCCCAACAGAGCCAGCGCCGGGCTGGGGGGGTCCTTTAACTGCCCAACTGAGGGAAGCGGCAACCACACGCTCCTCAGCCGAGAAGTTAAAAGATGCTTCCTTCTTCCTCTGCGCAGTACAGTGGAACCTCTACTTACGGACATAATCCATTCCGGTGGTCCGCCCGCTGGTCGAAACAGATGCTAGAAAAGGCGTATTGTGCGCATGCGCGGTTGGCAGCAGTGTGCTTCAGCGCATGCGCAGAAGCCGCTTCCACGCATATCGCAGCAAACGTGGTGTTTACTTCCGGGTTTGCCGTGTACGCAAAGTGGAACATCCGCAAGACGAGGCATATGTAAGTTGAGGTTCCACTGTATGAGGGCAGACTGGGATGGCGGTTTCACTCAGCGACGAATCACTTGTGAAACTGCCACCGCTCTCAAGTCCCTCTGCTAGAAACGCTCAATGGAGGAAGTCGCTAGCAGAGGGACTCAGGAGCGGCGGCAGCTTCACCAGCGATACATCTCTGAGTGAAGCCGGCATCACGGTCTGCTCCTCATTCCCGTCCTGCGTGATATATTGATATATCACCCAGGCCTAGTGTAGACAATGTCAAGGTTGTGGCAATAAACACCTCCATTTGGCGCTTCATCCTAATAATAATAATTTTGTTATTTATACCCTGACCATCTGGCTGGGTTTCCACAGCCACTCTGGGCAGCTCCCAGCAGAATATTAAAAACACGATAAAACATCAGACATTAAAAACTTCCCTAAACAGGGCTGCCTTTAGAAAAGTCAGATAATTGTTTATTTCCTTGACATCTGATGGGAGGGCGTTCCACAGGGCGGGCGCCACCACTGAGAAGACCCTCTGCCTGGTTCCCTGCAACCTCACTTCTCGCTGTGAGGGAACCGCCAAAAGGCCCTTGCCGCTGGACCTCTGGGGGCTGAATGATGGGGGTGGAGATGCTCCTTCAGGTCTACTGGTCTGAGACCATTTAGGGCTTTGAAGTTCAGCACCAACACTTTGAACTGTGCTCGGAAATGTACTGGGAGCCTAAGGACAATCATGGACCCAGAGCACAGCAGGCTATTTCTCGAGAGCAAAGCTGCACTCACCTGCCGCAGCTCCACGAGGTCTTTGATCTCGCTTTCGTACAAGGCACCGTCCTCGCCATAGTGCTCCCAGATCATCTCCTGGAATGGCAGGAACAGAAAACAAGAGAAGGCTGCTTTGGCAGCTGCTGATCTTCCTAAACACAGTTTCTATACTGATCCCATATATTTCCACCCTTAAGAACGTAAGAGGACCCTCCTGGATCAGGCCGATGGGCCCATCAAGTCCGGCATCCTGTTCTCACGGTGGCCAACCAGATAATAATAATAAATAATAATAATAATAATAATAATAATAATAATAATAATAATAATAATAATACAGTGGTGCCTCGCAAGACGAAATTAATTCGTTCTGCAAGTTTTTTCTTCTTTCGAGTTTTTCGTCTTGCGAAGCACGGTTTCCCATAGGAATGCATTGAAAATCAATCAATGCGTTCCTATGGAGACCGTCCGGGGACAGAGGGGAAGGCGCGCGCCTTCCCCTCTGTCCCCGGAGATTGCGGGGCTGGCAACGGGGAGAAGCAATCTTCTCCCTGCCGCCCCTTGCTTCAAAAGAGGTCCGGGGACAGCGGGGAAGACGCGCTGCGCTTCCCCGCTATCCCCGGAGCTTGCGGGGCAAGCTTCGTTTTGCGAAGCAAGCCCATAGGGAGATGCGTCTTGCGAAGCAGCTAAGAAAATGAAAACTCCTTCGTCTAGCGAGTTTTTCGTCTTCCGAGGTGTTCGTCTTGCAGGGCACCACTGTAATTTATTATTTATACCCCGCCCATCTGGCTGGGTTTCCCCAGCCACTCTGGGCGGCTTCCAACAAAATATTAAAATGCAATGGTCTGTTAAACATTAAAAGCTTCCCTAAACAGGGCTGCCTTCAGATGTCTTCTAAAAGTGTGGTAAATAAATAGATACCCATTTTGGGAAACCTGCAAGCAGGTTTCGCACACAAGGGCAACTCTTCCTTCCTGTGGTTTCCAAAAACCGGGATTCAGAAAAATCGCTGCCTCAGACCCTGGAGGCAGAACATAACCACAGTGGCTAGGAGCCATCGATAGCCGTCTCGTCCTCCACAAATTTGCCCGATCCTCTTTTAATGCCATCCAAATCATCACTGCCTCCTGTGGGAGTGAATTTCACAATATGCTATGTGTAGAATTTTGCTTGCTAAATGCCACCCGCCTCCACAAAACGACGATGAATTATCTAGCCTACTGCACAAACGCAAGGTTTAAATCCACTGTGTTTTGCCTCAGATTCCCGTGCAGCGGCCTGGCTGAAAAAGATGCCCTGCCCCGATGAGCATGCATGCACAAGAAGGAGTCTCCAGAGAGGGGGACCCTGGGCTTCTTAGGAAGCGTGAGCCCCCCCACAACCAATATGCCTGTCCGAAAAAAAGGGATGCGGGTGGAGCTGTGGGTTAAACCACAGAGCCTAGGACTTGCCGATCAGAAGGTCGGTGGTTCGAATCCCCGTGACGGGGTGAGCTCCTGTTGCTTGGTCCCTGCTCCTGCCAACCTAGCAGTTCGAAAGCACACCAGTGCAAGTAGATAAATAGGTACCGCTCCGGTGGGAAGGTAAACGGCATTTCCATTCGCTGCTCTGGTCGCCAGAAGCGGCTTAGTCATGCTGGCCACATGACCCGGAAGCTGTATGCCGGCTCCCCCGGCCAATAAAGCGAGATGAGCGCCGCAACCCCAGAGTCGTCCACAACTGGACCTAATGGTCAGGGGTTCCCTTTACCTTTAACTCTCCGAAGTCCGCCTTCGGAAGGCAGAATCGTCCCAGACTCCGATTGGCAGAAGACTCTCCTACCCAGGGTGGCTGGGGAAACTCAGCCAGATGGGTGGGGTATAAATAATAAATTATTATTATATAATGATACCTTCAGGGGTTCTGCCCAGTCCAGCTCCTTGGTCTCTTTGAGCCCCAGCGGGACCATGGGAACGCTGATGGAGTCACTGGGAGAGAGAAAGAGATCACAGGTCAGGGGCAAAACATTTGCAAGGATGGAAGTGCCATTTTTTGCCACTTGCAATTCCTAACCCTTTTCCATCTTGAATCCAGTTACCCCCATTTCTTTTTTTTATAATATTTTTTTTTAAGGTCATTTTAAAATATCTTTTTTGTTAAATCATTTTTATTAATTTTCCAATAAAAAACATCGAATTAACATATCAAATCATAATTCATAATCCCCAAACTTGGCTCTATGAGTGACTCTGAGTCAACTCCCTGGGATAGTTTACTGTTGCACAGTGTGTCTAAATTTATTGCTGTACATTGTTTAAATTGTCTGTTTTAACCATATTTGCACATCAGGTTCTATTGCTCTGAGTGTCCTCTATTTCAGAGGCTTCTACACTGTTTTAACTGCGAGGTTGGGTGACCACCTGCCAATGATTCTTTGGCTGTGATCCCTGCGATCGCAGGCGGGTTGGGCTAGATGACCCTCGGAACCCTCCCACAACTCCAAAGTAAATGCAATTATTTACACCTTGGCGTCAGCTCAGGTTTGATACTGCAATTGTTCAGCGGCTTGTTAGAGTACCATTTCTATTTATTGCTGCTGCGTAATGGAATACAGATTTACTGAATGAATTAATGAGGAGCCCAGGATGCTGAGAATACGTAGCAAACTTTCCTCTCTCACAGGGTGAAAAAAGAGAGAGCTCCTCTTGCAGATCTTAAATAGAGACTTCAGACTGAAGAGGCAGGAGAGGAAGTGCTGGGTGATAAATCAAAGAGGGAGTATAATTCAAGCTTGAAACGTTTGACTCAGCATCAGGGAGGGTCATCTCTTTCTGCAAGCCTAAAAATGAAGGAAAAGAGCTTTGCAGAGGCAAAAGACCAGCCCTTAAGATGAGGAAGTTGGGGCAGCGATTCTTTCAAAGTAATTAAGTTGCTTTAAACCTGCGCAAAGGACTAGCTTCTTTTAATAATAATAGTAATAAAGCCAGCAGTGATTTTTTTAAAAAAGCAAAACCAGCTTTGCAAATGGCAAGGGACTAAGGGGAAAATGCAGCCAGAACCTCCAGGTTTCCATAAAAAAAAAAAAAAGCTTCCTGTGTGGTCTAATTTATTTATTACAGTTGTATTCCATATTTTTATCCAAGGAGCTCAAGGTGATGTATAATAATAATAATAATAATAATAATAATAATAATAATAATAATTTATTATTTATACCCCGCCCATCTGGCTGAGTTTCCCCAACCACTCTGGGCGGCTTCCAATCAAGTGTTAAAAACAATACAGTGTTAAATATTAAAAACTTCCCTAAACAGGGCTGCCTTCAGATGTCTTTTAAAGAGAAGATAGCTGCTTATCTCCTTCAAATCTGGAGGGAGGGTGTTCCACAGGGCGGGCGCCACCACCGAGAAGGCCCTCTGCCTGCTTCCCTGTAACCTCACTTCTCACAGCGAGGGAACTGCCAGAAGGCCCTCGGCGCTGGACCTCAGTGTCTGGGCAGAACGATGGGGGTGGAGACGCTCCTTCAGGTCTACCGGACCGAGGCCGTTTAGGGCTTTAAAGGTCAGCACCAACACTTTGAATTGTGCTCAGAAACATACTGGGAGCCAATGTAGGTCTTTCAGGACCGGTGTTATGTGGTCTCGGCGGCCGCTCCCAGTCACCAGTCTAGCTGCCGTATTCTGGATTAATTGCAGTTTCCAGGTCACCTTCAAAGGTAGCCCCACGTAGAGCACATTGCAGTAGTCCAAGCGGGAGATAACCAGAGCATGCACCACTCTGAGGAGACAGTCCGCGGTCAGGGAGGGTCTCATCCTGCATACCAGATGGAGCTGGTAGACAGCTGCCCTGGACACATAATTGACCTGCGCCTCCATGGACAGCTGTGAGTCCAGAATGACTCCCAGGCTGCGCACCTGGTCCTTCAGGGGCACAGTTACCCCATTCAGGACCAGGGAGTCCTCCACACCTGCCCGCCTCCTGTCCCCTAAAAACAGTACTTGTCAGGATTCAACCTCAATCTGTTAGCCGCCATCCATCCTCCAAATGGGCTCTGGTTCCAAATTTCGGGGGCAACTGCTGCCACCTGCGACCCCCCCTTACCTGTCATTCTGGTAGACATCCATGCAGCTGTTCAGCTCCTCCAATTCCTCCTTCAGCAGCTGCAGGTTGGAGTTGACGTAACTGAGTTCTAAGGCAACCGTTTCCTTTACTTTGTGGTTATTGGTGGCCCTAAAAAAACAAAGGAGGGAGAAAATGCCACCTTATTCATCCCACTTGTTTCACACCTATCTGCATAGGGGCTAACCTTGCAGAGCTGCTTCCTTATTATTATTATTATTATTATTATTATTATTATTATTATTATTATTAATTTATTATCCGCCTTCCACCTTAAGGTCCCAATAAGGTTTACAGCATTAAAAGCAACTTAAAGCAACTTGCAGCCCTAACAATAAGGTGTCCTAAAAACTTGTACTTCAGGTGCCAAAGGCCAGGATAAAGAGGTGCATCCTCAGCGTTCACCAAAAGCTGCGCACCACAGAGGGGCCACTACAGAGAAGGCCCCGTCTCTCTGAGATGCCACCACCCCAAAGTCTCTGAGGGCAGAGGAGCTACCATTCACCAAAAGCTGTGTACCACAGAGGGGCCACCACAGAGAAGGCCCCGTCTCTCTGCCAATCTCGGCAGCCGAGAGGATCTGTAAGAGGGAGTCTTTCAGATATTTGGGGCCCAAGTCATTTAGGGCTTCAAACACCAATGTGAGCACTTTGAACTGGGCCCGGAAGCAAACCGGCGACCAGAGCAGCTGTTTTAAAACAGGGGTTGCACAAGATCTACTAGAAGGGAACCCCAGATGATAATCTGCCTGCTGCATTTTGGAGCAACTCAATTTTCTGAGTTGCCTCCAAGGGCAGCCCCACAGAGACAGTGTTGTAGTAATCTAACCTGGAGAGCACAGAGTACACTGCCCCGGGCATTCACACAGGTCTCAGCTAGATGCAAAGATAAAACTTTATTCGCATTAGCCAATGACCATAGCAACATTAAAACATTACAGTATACGCTGATGCCAAAGAATGGATGCTTTTGAATTATGGTGCTGGAGGAGACTCCTGAGAGTCCCATGGACTGCAAGAAGATCAAACCTCTCCATTCTGAAGGAAATCAGCCCTGAGTGCTCACTGGAAGGACAGATCCTGAAGCCGAGGCTCCAAGACTTTGGCCATCTCATGAGAAGAGAAGACTCCCTGGAAAAGATGGAGGGCACAAGGAGAAGGGGACGACAGAGGACGAGATGGTGGGACAGTGTTCTCGAAGCTACCAGCATGAGTTTGACCAAACTGCGGGAAGCAGTGGAAGACAGGAATGCCTGGCGTGCTCTGGTCCAGGGGGTCACGAAGAGTCGGACACGACTAAGCAACAACAACAACAACAACAATTCAAACAGGTCTCAGCTAGCTTGGGCCCCGAAAGACAGAGGAACAAAGTCCTTTTGGATCGGGCCAAAGGACCATCTCTGCGGCCCAGCATCCCCTGCCCTTGTGATTCATGGAAACTGCTATTTCCAAGGCAAAGCAGCTCCAACACTGCAGATAACATCAGAGACCTATTCCATCACTCCCTGGTGCAGAGTGCCATGGGGAGGGTCCCTGCCGCAGCTCTGGAGGAGTTTGGGGTCGGTGACCCAGAAGATGCCTCTCAGCTCCCAGGACATCCGGTGTTTTGCTTCTCAATTATTTCCCGAAGCTGACGCAGAGCCTCCTGTGCATTCTTCCAAATCTAGCAGGGCGGCAGGGTTAAGCAGCCCAGACTCCCACACTCCCGGCAATCTGCTTCGGCTTTCGATTCCTTGCTTGAGAAAAGGAGCGTGCAAGCAATTTGCCCCTTGCATGGCTGGCCGGCCTCTTTCACTGCTGAGCTTGGCTTGCAAGACTCGCGTCCTGCTAACCCAGCAAGTTTTATGTTGCCTTGAGGAAGCCAAAGCCAGGAAAGGTGAAAGCCTCTCAATTGTTTTATTTTTATTTTTAAAAAGCATGTTCCTAGGGGATCTGTCAATACAAAAGCATGTTTTCCAACATCTTTCCCGGTTCCCCTTAAAACTGCTCCTTCCAACCACTGATTCTCCCTTTAAACACAGGCACAAAAATCTCCGAACCTGCACGATGAACTGCTGCCCCAACAGAATCTGTGATGGAAGTTCTCCATAAACAGCCATCAGCATTTCAGGGTGAATTATTCCAAATAAAGACATTGTTATGCAATCTTGCATTACAGACATGTTTTTGTAAGCCAACCCGTAAAAATAATAATATTTTATTTATACCCTACCCTACCCATCTGGATGGGTTGCCCGAGCCACTCCGGGCGGCTTCCAACATACGTAAAAATAATAATCAAACATCAAACATTAATAGCAAGAATCTAAGAAAAAAATCACAATAATTATTATTGTGTTTTTAATATTTTGTTGGGAGCCACCCAGAATGGCTGGGGAAACCCAGCCAGATGGGCAGGGTATAAGTAAATTATTATTTATTATTATTATTTATTATTATTATTATTATTATTATTAAACAAACAAGTTACAGGTAGGTAGCCGTGTTGGTCTGCCATAGTTGAAACAAACAAACAAACAACATTCCTTCCAGAAACACATTAGAGACCAACTAAGTTTTGGAGGCAGTGAGAGATTTTACTTTTTTGGGCTCCATGATCACTGCAGATGGTGACAACTCTGGCCACCTCATGAGAAGAGAAGACTCCCTGGAAAAGACCCTGATGTTGGGAAAGATGGAGGGCGCAAGGAGAAGGGGAAGACAGAGGACAAGATGGTTGGACAGTGTTCTCGAAGCTACCAGCATGAGTTTGACCAAATCGCGGGAGGCAGTGGAAGACAGGAGTGCCTGGCGTGCTCTGGTCCAGGGGGTCACAAAGAGGCGGACATGACTAAACGACTAAACAACAACAAAGTTTGTTATTGGTATGAGCTTTCGTGTGCATGCACACTTCTTCATGCATGCACACAAAAGCTCACACCAATAACAAACTTAGTTGGTCTCTAAGGTGCTACTGGAAGGAATTTTGTTTGTTTGTTTTAAAATAAACAACTTATATCAAATAAATCAATATTCAGTAATCCATTAGAATTCAATAGTAGACAGTAACAGAAATGCAACTTCTTCAGTGATTTTAATCAATGCCTTTTTCTGCACATTTTGTCCCAGTAAACACATTTTGCATTAATCGTCTAGATAGCAGAATTGCAAAATTCAAAGGAAGTGTGAGTTTCAGAGGGTGGCTGTGTATTGGAATCTGCACGTTAAGTTTGCTTTGAAGTGACAACTGCACCGAGTTTCTTCCCCGTCTGTTACCTGACTTGCACTTCTGCAGCTGCTGCAATCTTCCCTCCCTTTCCCCGGCTCACCTGTCAACCCCTGACCTCTCCAAAGGCTGCTGTGGAGGCCAGAACCAGTCTGGGAAGCTGCTGAGTCACTTCTGCGCCCCGTGAATCACATCCTAACCCTGTCACAGCTCATACGATGCTAGTTTTGCCTTCCAAACACAGAATCCGAGCCGAACTTTCTGGGCACGGATCGGAACGTCCTGGAAGGGTTGTGGGGTGTGTGACTGGCTAGAACTCTGAACAGGAACCAACCCACGCTGCAACACTTTGTTGCAGTTGGAGCTTGCAATGTTTAACGGATGCATTTATCAAACTTTTTTTTTTCTGGGCAGCCTTTCACCCCTAAAGGAAAGTCACCAGTGAGGCAGTTTCAGGAAGTACTATCTCAAAGCAGGGGGTTGGTTCAAAGGGTTCTATTCAAGAACAAAAACATGCATCCCCAAACCCTGGGAACTGCTCTGTGTTTGCAGATTAAGAGCACGCTCAGCACTCCCAGAGCCCATATACAAGGCAGAGAGCTTAAATGCTCTTTCCACACCTAGTATCCCAGGCAAACCTAGCATGGAAAGAGCTTTTAAGCTTCCTGCCTTGCTTAGGGCAAGACCAGCACTGGATTTATGTATAAGCTAAACAAGCTATAGCTTACGGCCCCACTTTCTTGAGGGCCCCCAAAAAATTTAAAGAAAAAAAAATGGATATACATTTCCAAAATACCAGAAAACCAATAAAATAAAACCTATGTACAGCAACAGTGTTTTGTGTTGTGTAGGCTCCTATGATGTAAGTCATGGGCCTCGCCTGCTAGCCTGCTCCCTAAAATATCACTGGTTTGCTCCTTTCTATATATAGGGTGCCTACATTCTGCGTGGACTGGTTGCACGGCAACATGTACAAATGGCTTTAGATACCTATTAGGTCCATAAATTACCATATAGCATATAAAAAGGTAAAGGGACTCCTGACTGTTAGGTCTAGTCGCGGACAACTCTGGGGTCGCGGCGCTCATCTTGCTTTATTGGCCGAGGGAGCCGGCGTACAGCTTCCAGGTCAAGTGACCTGCATGACTAAGTTGCTTCTGGTGAACCAGAGCAGCGCACGGAAACGCCGTTTACCTTCCCGCTGGAGCGGTACCTATTTATCTACTTGCACTTTGATGTGCTTTCAAACTGCTAGATTGGCAGGAGCAGGGACCGAGAAACGGGAGCTCACCCTGTCGCAGGGATTCAAACCGCCAACCTTCTGATCGGCAAGTCCTAGGCTCTGTGATTTAACCCACAGCGCGACCCTAATAAAACCTTAGGTTTACCAAAACACTTTGGAACACTGCGCCTGACTTTCTGCTTCATGGCAAAAGGTGCAGTGAGTCCTTGGGAAGCCCACGCCCCCCTTTTGATTATTATTTAGTAAATTTGCATACCACCCTTCATCCGTAGGTCTCAGGGCAGTTCACAGAGTTAAGTTTCTAGCCCTCAACGTCTTGCAGATACACCCGACGATGGAAAGGGGAAAACAACCAGATGGAGACGAAGAACAACGAACCTGAAGAGGTTCTCTGCCCCTGCCCGCATCCTCATCTCCTTGTTGATCTGCTGGTTGATTCGCGCCCGGCGGTGCTGCAATTTGCTGCGCTGAGTCTGCGCCAACGGATCGCAGCCCTGTTGCAGAAAGAGGAGGAGAAACATTGCTTAGCCCAGAGGGACTTCGATGAAAGGTCCCAGCTTCCATTCCTGGCATCTCCAGGCAGAAGGAGACAGCGGTGGCTTAGTGGTTAGAGCAGGGTTTCCCAAACTTGGGTCTCCAGCTGTTTTTTGGACTACAACTCCCATCATCCCTAGCTAGCAGGACCAGTGGCCATGGAATGATGGGAATTGTAGTCCAAAGACAGCTGGAGAAACAAGTTTGGGAAACACTGGGTTCGAGTGCTGGGCTAGGACCTGGGAGAGAGAGCAGGGTTGGAATTCCCCACTCAGCCACGAAGAGAGAGATAAAACTTTATTCGCATTAGCCAATGTCCATAGCAACAGTAAAAGATTACAGTATACGCAGAAAAGGAAAATTGATATAAGAGCACGATTTAAAGTCCTGAATCAGCAGTCGGTTAGTGGCCCTTATTCTGATTGTCCCTGCCATGAACTAAGCAACCTTTGCTGTTTTCTGCTCATTTTGATCTGATAGAAGAAAGACATTGTGGTAGTGGTTGAGCGGCCTGGGATGGTTAATACGAGTGGGGTGACAATCTCGTTCCTCAGGTCTTTGTAGAGAGCGCAAGACAGGAGGACGTGTGCCGCTGTTTCGGTGCTACCATCTCCACAGGTGCAAAGACGTTTCTCAGGTGGGATCTTTCGGAATCGACCCTCAAGTGCCGCAGATGGCAAAACATCCAGTCTTGCAAGTGTAAAAGCACGTCTGTATTTTGGGATAATAAGTTTGTGCAGATATGGGGCCAGAGAATCAAAATGGAGAGGTGGAATATGAACATACCAAGGGCAGAATTTCCTTATAGTGGCCAGGTTGTTCTGATGTTCAATATCTTTTAGACGTTGACCAATTAGACTGTTTGCTTTAGTGGGGCCCATAGTGAGTAGGCATTGTGGGGACAGGCCACAAGAGTGAAGTTTTGGATAGACGGTTTTAAGCCAGGCATTTTTATGGGAGTCTTGAAGTACTAGGGATAGTAAACCGGGGGGATTTGAGTTTAGGCGGAGCCAGAAGTTAAGAGCTCTTTGCCAAGTCCATACTTCTACTAAAGGGAGGCTTGCCTCCAGTCTCAATGATGTGTTTGGGACGCATGGCAGTATAGAAAAAAATCTGCCTTAGAAACTTTGATTGAACAACTTCCAAAGTACTAAGGTGGTTACCAGCTTGCTGAGCGAGCCTGGAGCAGCCGGCCCCTGTCTCTCAGCCTAACCTACCTCACAAGGTTGTTGTTGTTTTCTTAAAAAAATAATATTTATTAAAGTTTCAAAAACATTACAGAAGTGAAGAAGAAAAAGAAAATAAAAAAGCAAAAACAAAAAAGTACAAAGTACAGAAAAATAAAAACAATTAAGAACATTTCAATCTTTCCATGTCTTGTCTTTCATTTACTTGTTTCCCTGACCTCCTCACACCTCCCTTTTTTGTATTCTAATTCAATTAGCAATTTCAGCAAATCCTTTCCATTATTTCTTTCCATCTTTTTCTATTTTTACCTTCTCTTACCGTTAAAAAACTTAAAACTTAATGCTTATTTATACATAGGTCCTTATATCATTTCTACTAACGCCAGACAGTTTCATTCCAACATTTTCCCTAATATTCATTAATTTTACACTAGTTCCCAAAATAAAAAATTTTCTTTATAAACTCTTCCAATTTTCATCCAACGTCCCTTCTTCCTGGTCTCGGGTTATGTCAGTCCTCTCCATTCCATCTAGTCCACCAACCTGGTCACAAGGTTGTTGTTATGCCTGGCCCACAACACCTTTGATAAAGGCTGTTCTCCAATTGGAGCGCTCGCAGGCCAGTGTTTCCCAGTTGTCGGTGGTTATACTACATTTTTTTAGATAAGAAGGGACCTGCTGGATCAGAGCAAAAGCCCGTCACGTTCAGCATCCTGGATCTTGCAATGGCTTACCAGATGCCCTCAAGAAGCCCCCAGACAGATGGCAAGTGTCCTCTTCTGCTGGGCGATGCCCCCTCTGCACCCATGGAGAGTTGTGGTCAATTATGGCTTCGGATTTACACTGGAAGTTGTAGCCACTTTGTGATTCCAACCTTTCCCTATATATGGGGAGACGGGGAAAGTTGCTTCCATCTGTTGGACTCCCAGCTCCCACCAACCCCAGGCACCAGGGCCAATGCTCAGCTGGAGTCCCAAAACAGCCAGGCGGCCAAGGGAGCCAGTGTGGTGTAGTGGTTAAGAGTGGTGCACTCGTAATCTGGTGAACCGGGTTCGATTCCTCGCTCGTTCACATGCAGCTGCTGGGTGACCTTGGGCCAGTCACACGTCTCTGAAGTCTCTCAGCCCCACTCACCTCACAGAGTGTTTGTTGTGGGAGAGGAAGGGAAAGGAGATTGTTGGCTGCTTTGAGACTCCTTTGGGTAGTGATAAAGCCGGATAGCAAATCCAAACTCTTCTCTTCTTCTTATGCCTGATACATTTGCCCTGGAATAGGTGCGGAGAACCTTTGGCCTGCCAGATGCTGCTGAACTACAACTCCCATCAGCCCTGGCAAGCAGTGGTTGGGGGTGATGGGAGTTGTAGTGCAGCTATACCTGGAGTGCCAAAGGATTCCCCACACCAGCTCTTCAGCAAAGGAGCAACTCTGAGACTGACTGCCCCAAGCATGACTTTCCTGGAAGGAGAGCAGCTTCCTGATTGAGAAAATTGATTTTAGAATGAATTGATTTTAGAACAGATTGTGATTTTATGTAAACTGTGTTACTTTTACTATTGTTAGCCGCTCTGAGCCTGGCTTCGGCTGGGGAGGGTGGCATATAAATAATGTATTACTATTATTATTATTATTATTATTATTAAGGATACAATTCGGAGCAGGAAAACTGTGTCTGTCTTCTTGAACTCCTTGGAGCAAAAAGTGGGATAAAAATGCAATAATTAAGGGGCAGGAATGGATATGTGGGGATAGAGTCAGTGACGCCCCTTTTGCGATATGGGGGTGAACTTGGCGTCCTTTTGATCCTTTCCTGCTCTGATTCCACGGTCCCCCTGCACAATCACTGCAATTTCACAGACCATCGCTTCAGCGTTTTCATTTCTTGACTATTTAAAAATGAATTTGTTTTGCTCTTACAGCCCTCTTGCTTGCTGCTTATTAATTTGTCCTAATGTTAAGTGTGATCTTTAATCTTTCTGGGGCTTTCTACACTGCCCGGAAAACTCCTGTCCATGGGCCCCTGACGAATGCAAATGAATAAATAAATGAAGTGTGAAATGAAGAGACCAAATACCGTATTTTTTGCTCTATAAGACTCACTTTTTCCCTCCTAAAAAGTAAGGGGAAATGTGTGTGCGTCTTATGGAGCGAGTGCAGGCTGTGCGGCTATTCCAGAAGCCAGAACAGCAAGAGGGATCACTGCTTTCGCTGCGCAGCGATCCCTCTTGTTGTTCTGGCTTCTGAGATTCAGAATATTTTTTTTCTTGTTTTCCTCCTCCAAAAACTAGGTCTAAATCTTACGGTCTGGTGCGTCTTATAGAGCAAAAAATACGGTAACTTTCCAGTGGAGATGGAGACATAGAGGCAGGTTTGCTCTGTGCTGGACTTTGGGGCTGTCCTGGAAAGTCTAAGGCGAAGCAACGGAATAATAACAAAAATAAAAAAATAAAACATAATAAAAACACAGCAAACGTCAACCATTGAAAACTTCCTGATACAGAGCTGCCTTCAGATGTCTGGGGATGCTGATACTTTGAGCTCCTCCATCATGTGGTCAGATGTGAAATTAAAACCATATATCCAAAAAAACCTTCCCCATATATCCTGGCTAAGTGCCGTTGCGAGTAGCGTAACATTTCAATAACCTGGAGAATCTGACCAGATTTGAAAATGGGCAGAAAAGAAATTGGGAGGGGAGTCCAACGCTCCTCTCTGTCTCGTGCAACTTTCAAAAATGGGTAAGGTGACTATCTTGAGAGTAAGGTTGCAATTCTGGGCAAGGTTTACTGGGGAGCCGATTCCCACTGAATTTGGGGGCTGGCTGTCCAAATAAAGGCTCTGGAATTTGCACACATTGGGAAAGGAAGGGGGTGGGGAGACAAGAGAAGAGACGTGGGCTTGTTTTTAAGCGCCCCCACAAAAGAAAAGGAGGCGATTCAGTTTCTCCAAGGCTTGTGGCAATGTGCAACAAAAGCTCTGCCCACATGAGAGGAGGAGATCTTTTTGTACTGATGCACGATTCCGGTAAATGACGACACATAGCTCTCGGGATTCCCAGAGGAGCAAAGAAAAGGACCTTTGAGAAGGGTGGGTGAGTCAGAGACCCAGCGTGGCAGCCAGACGAGGCCCCACTTTCCTTGCAAGAGCACAAAGGGTCAGCGAGAGCTTTTGCAACAAAGGGGGGTCAGGATTCCTTTTGGGCCAGGAACAAACTTGTTCCCTGAAATATACTCAGAGTCGAGAGTGGATTTCATGCTCTTTATTCAGCTCATAGTGGTGAGGAGGGAATGGAGATCCCCTCAAAGTATCTGCTTTATACACATTATTTACACAATGGGCTGCACGTGATTGGCTAATTTCGGAATTCTCCTGTAGGCCAATCAGGTTGTGGATTCACTTCTATCTGGAGCATGATTGGGTAGCTCCTGCCGACCAATCATACTGCTGCATTGTTCTAGGACCAATCAGACTGCTGCATTCTGAATCCTATTGTTCTAGGACCAATCAGACTGCTGGATTTTGGATCCTATTGTTCTAGGACCAATCAGACTGCTGCAGTTTGGATCCTATTCAACTCAGTACATAACATTCCCTGTCCCATAAAACAAATAAATGGCTCAGATTGTTTAGGGGAGGGAAACGTAAGGGTCAGACCAAGACCAAACCAAAGGCCAGGCAGAACAGCTCTGCCTTGCAGGCCCTGCAGAAAGATGTCAAGTCCCGCAGGGCCCTGGTCACTTGTGACAGAGCGTTCCACCAAGTCGGGGCCAGTGCTGAAAAGGCCCTGGCCCTAGTTGAGACCAATCTAACCACCTTGCGACCTGGGACATCCAATATGTTGTCATTTTTGGACCTTAAGGTCCTCTGCGGGGCATACCAGGAGATGCGGTCCCGTAGGTACATGGGTCCTAGGCCGGATGGATGAACTTTGATCTTTTAAAGCACTTAATGGTTAATAATAATAATTTTTATTATTTATACCCTGCACCAGTCACTCTGGGCAGCTTCCAACACATATAAAAACACCATCAAACATTAAAAACTTCCCAATACAGGGCTGCCTTCCGATGTCTTCTAAAAGTCAGATAGTTGTTTATTTCATCGACATCTGAAGGGAGGGTGCCACCACCGAGAAGGCCCTCTGCCTGGTTCCCTATCAGCGAGGGAACCAACAGAAGACCCTCTGCGCTGGACCTCAGTGTCTGGGCTGAGCGATGGGAGTGGAAACTTCAGGTTTTCAGAGCCAAGGCTGTTTAGGGCTTTAAAGGTCAGCACCAACACTTGGAATTGTGCTCAGAAACCTACTGGGAGCCAATGTAGGTCTTTTAGGATTTTGGAATAGCCTGGAACAGCCACTCACTGGCTTTCTAAAGGAGTGGCGACATATCTTTTATTTTCTTTTGTTCCCACGACTGCCGGTTCAGGTTGCATATCTTTAAAAGAAAACCAAAAGGCTTCACACACACAACAAAACCAACCCCTGGAAATTACGAGGCCTGGGTGGGTCATTAAGTTACATGAGCGGAGCTGAGCAGCGAAATTTATTGCCTCAAAGAGAGGAGGATTAGGAAGGTGATCTATAAAGGAGCAGCAAGGCTTCTCCAAGCCCCGATGAAACACACCACCAAACGGTCTTATTGTATCTGGCAGGCTCCGTGCCAGGAGAGAAGGGGTCAAAATCCAGAACTGCTGCAAAGGAACGGGCAAGCTAAGGGCGAGCTATTGTCCGGCACGAAATAGGAGAGCCCAGCCTTGCGGCAGGACGATGACAGAGGAGCAAAATAGGAAAACGGTTCTACACAAAAAGTGGAGACAGATGTTTTATTCCAGGCGCCCCGAACCAGAGTTTAGTTTCCACTCGTGGACTTTGGACCTCTGACCAATGGAAGGTTTTCAGGAAACGACCTGAGTGAATGCCCCAGAACAGTCTGCCTCCTGGTCCCATGCAAACATAATGCAAATGCACACCTCAATTCAGGAGCTCAACTGCCTTCTTTTAAATGCTATGCTAGGTAAAGGGACCCCTGACCAACCATTAGGTCCAGTTGTGGCCGACTCCAGGGTTGCGGCGCTCATCTCACTTTATTGGCCGAGGGAGCTGGCGTACAGCTTCCGGGTCAGTGGCCAGCATGACTAAGATGCTTCTGGAGAACCAGAGGAAGCCACGGAAACGCTGTTTACCTTCCCGCCCGAACGATACCTATTTATCTACTTGCACTTTGACATGCTTTTGAACTGCTAGGTTGGCAGGAGCAGAGACCGAGCAACGGGAGCTCACCCCATCACGGGGATTCGAACCGCCGACCTTCTGATCGGCAAGTCCTAGGCTCTGTGGTTTAACCCACAGCGCCACCCGCGTCCCTACAGAAACACAGATACACCTACACAAATGCCTAAAGACTTTATTTGCTCCCATTGCCCAATATCCATTAACTCCAAATTCCTTTTCATAAAATCCCATGAAATATTATCAAAGGCCTTCTCTGCGTCAAGAAACATTAATGCTGCTTGCTTATCATTCCTGGTCTCTGTTGTTGTTTAGTCGTTTAGTTCAGTGTTTCCCAACCTTGGGCCTCCAGCTGTTTTTGAACTACAATTCCCATCATCCCTGACCACTGGTCTTGCTAGCTAGGGATGATGGGAGTTGTAGTCCAAAAACAGCTGGAGGCCCAAGGTTGGGAAACACTGGTTTAGTTGTGTCTGACTCTTCTGACCCCCTGGACCAGAGCACGCCAGGCACTCCTGTCTTCCACTGCCTCCCGCAGTTTGGTCAAACTCATGTTTGCAGCTTCGAGAACACTGTCCCACCATCTGGTCCTCTGTCATCCCCTTCCCCTTGTGCCCTCCATCTTTCCCAACATCAGGGTCTTTTCCAGGGAGTCTTCTCTTCTCATGAGGTGGCCAAAGTCTTGGAGCCTCAGCTTCAGGATCTGTCCTTCCAGTGAGCACTCAGGGCTGATTTCCTTCAGAATGGACTCAAGAGTCTCCTCCAGGACCATAATTCAACAGCATAAATTCTTCGGCGATCAGCCTTCTTTATGGTCTAGCTCTCACTTTTTAAAAGATAGTGGGGGCAAAATCAGCTGCTTTATCTGCATTGCAAGCGGGGTTGGACTAGATGACCCCGAGGAGGTGGTGGTCTTCTGTTGCCATGGTTAGCAAACAGCATAAGAATAATCCATCATAAGAAGAAGACCCTGACGTTGGGAAAGATGGAGGGCACAAGGAGAAGGGGACGACAGAGGACGAGATGGTTGGATAGTGGAGGGCCACCAGGTGGCGCATTGGAAGATGGCCGACAATAACATCTCTCCGACCCACACAAGGTAATAAAGAGGCTGCTATGGGAAGTATGCAGCCTTCCTACCCCCCCCCAAGGATATGGGGGGGACAGCCTTGCCAGCGACGTCCATAATGCACCCCTGGATTCGAAAGAAGGGGGTGCAGGACATTTGGCATCAGCCCTTGGTGCGCTTCCTGACGCTATCTCCAATCAGCGCCCTGGTTCGCTTCAGCTCGAAAATATAATTGGAAATATATAACTGGAATGAAGCTGAAGCACTTACATCAAGCAAAGGTCGAGAGATAAGGTTGCTGATTAATGCATCTCTGTGTTTGGAGCGACGGGAGGAGACAAATAAATCAAGCGATGAACCACCATTATGAGACTGGTATGTGTGGAGAGAAAAAAGAGGGGGGGGGTGGAGGAAAAAACTTTTATTTTCTTTGCCTCATGTGAGTATTTATAAACCTCCACCCCAGAGAGACGAATCATCGCCTTTTACTAATTGCAAGCAAGAATTTAAGAGCTGTGTGGAGTGAATTATCGATTGAAGAGAGGACTGGTAAATATGGAGTGCGGAGGAAAAATTCTATGACACAGTTTTTAATGGCGTCTTGTTAAGACAGGCTTGTCGAAGAAAGACGAGGGGAGGAGGACCAGGGTCATTGGAATGTAAATGATGGATTGAAAGTGATAACTTGGCAGAGCCCCTTTGTGATATATGTGGCAAGCTGGGGAAAATTAATAGGACGGACCGAGGATAAATTTTTTGAAGAAGGGGAGGAATGGCGGCTGTCCTTATGAGATATGACCTTTGGAGTGTGCAAAATCCACACAGATGTTGTTTGTTCCTAACCTGCTTGCGAAGATTATCAGAGATTGCAAAGAAAGGAATACATGATAACAACAAGAAGATGAAGAAGTAATAAAGAGACTATCTGGACAGATCTGGATAGAACCGTTTGATAAAAGCAGTAACAGAAGTGATGTTTTGATTCTCGTTCAGAGCTTGATGTAAGGGTACCCCCAACAAAATTTAAAAATCTGGCTGTATAAGTTGGAAGTAATATGATTTGGAAATAATGTGATTGGATTGGCCTGTTAATAAAAATTATGTTTTTTAAAAAAGAGATGGTTGGATAGTGTTCTCGAAGCTGCCAGCATGAGTTTGACCAAACTGTGGGAGGCAGTGGAAGACAGGAGGGCCTGATGTGCTCTGGTCCAGGGGGTCACCAAGAGTCGGACATGACTAAACACACACATCTTTTAAAATGAGGCCCCAGGAAGCAATCTGTTAAGGACTTTTTAAGAGCAGGTTCTCTCACTTTGGGGTTGAGGTGGTGGAGAAATGGGCCAGCTGCTCATTGGAGAAGGAAACCTAGCTAGCAAAGGCCACAATTCCTACTAGAGATAAGCGCAATTGCTATTTAAAACTCTGCAAGCACCCGGCAGTTAAGCCCGATATCCTTTCACTTTTTAGCCCTCTCCCTCAATTGCAGTTTCTAAAATATGTCACAATGCACTTCATTGTACCCAGTTTTTTGTGGGGGGTGTTTTTTTCTGCAGACTAAAACAGGATCCGGCCATTAAGGTGAAATTCTCCCACACAGAGACCTTTTCAGAGAAGAAGAAAAGCAAAACTAGCGAATTAAGACTATTATGAAATCAGTCTGACGGCTGGCTGCAGAAAGCAGTGCTTACCACATCTGCGGAACTCCCTGCTCAAGGAGAACTGACAGTTGTCGCTTGGCTTTTTAGGAAACTTCCAAGATGTTATAAGCTTTCCTGGAGCACCCGATTCGCATGGCGCTAACTTGGTGCCAACAGCCTTCTCCTGTGTGGTTAAAGCACCCCTGGGGAGGTGGGATTACTTAGGGGGGCGCTAAGTGGCAAGGGTTCAAAGCAGGAGCTCTACCAATTTCTTGATTCTTCATGAGAAATCCAGCAGTGTGTATCCCATAGGGTTGCCATTATTTCAAAAAGCAAAAATCCAGACATAAAAAAATGTGTGTGTGTGTGTGTGTGTGTGTGTGTGTTTTTGGGGGGGGCACAAAGCTGTTGAGCTTGCTTTTTTCTTTTTCAAAATCTCAAAAAAAGGAAGAAGACATTTTTGAGCTATTCCTCCCCCCCCCCCTGAAAACAATAATTGGGAATACAGTCTTAGAAATGGATTTATTTCACAAACTTTCTTACGAATATTCAAAATAGTGAACAAACGCAATAATTGAATTACTACAGAAACTGGTTGACAAGAATTACTACCCCACTGTATCCTCTAATTGCCTGTGGCCTCTTTGATATAAAGAGCTTTTATGGGATATCAGAAAAACTCAAATTGTCCTATGCAAAGAGTACAGTATTCCTGCGACTAACAAGTCATGTTCCTTCCTATTAGTAACACAGCCAATACAGATCAACTGTGGGTTGCAAAAAAGGATTTATTCTTAGCACTTGACTCCATGGTTTTGTGTCTATGAGAGTAGCCAAAAGCTGAAGCTGTGCTGAATTTTTGAGCTATTTTTTAATGAAATTCGGTAATATCTACACTTCCAACATGGGTTGCCGTACATCCAGATTTTCCCAGGCATTTTTGCAATTTCCACCCGGACACTGTTTCCAATGACCAGATCCTGGCTTTGTCCGGGATACTGCAGACATATGGCAACCCTACCCACTGGCTCCCACTGGCAGAAGAAACAGTACTCGAACTCGCAACACTTTTTTTTTTTTTTTTTTTGCCAAAGGCTTTAATGCATAAGTCACTGTGTTTGCCACACATTTCGGTCAATGGGTACAGGAGAGGGCTAGGTGTGTAATAAACAAAATCTGCCCTTATTCCCTTATGGGGTACACAAGAGCCCTTGTAGAGTCCTTTGTAGGTTCTCCATCGGTAGGAGAAAATAACAGAGGCCAACCAGAGAATATTGAAAAGCAAAGCAGCTGTTGCACTATTGCAACAGACAGGTGAAAGGATGAGGACCCAGAACAAAGGTGTGCCCGCCCTTGTATAGACATTTTAAACTGCCTGCCCTGGAGTCCAAGACCAACCCCAGAAACATCATACCTACATCACAGAAGGGGTGTAGCTCAAGACCACCCCCCAAACACATCATACCTACATCACAGAAAGGGTGGTCTACAACAGAAATCTTAGTGCATTGTTTATCTCCTGTCTGGCAGGTTACCTGTTAATGGTCACTTGATTGGATTACCTGGGGAGCCTGGCCAGTTTTTTGTAATGATAAATACTTAGTTCCTGAGCCAGGTCACAGGCTCACACCCTACTCATATCTTAAATGTGCCCTTAAGACAGGATTTGTGAGGAAAGAGACAATGGGGAGGTTTCCCACTTTGACCTTGCAGAGAAATATTTGAGGTCAATTTGTTGAGGACTTTTTTTTCTGTGGGGTTTCAGACATGTGGTTTATATATTTATGTACGTGTTTGCTTGGTACATCCATGAACATTTATCACATATCTAAGACCTTAAAATTCTTATAATAGGTGCTTGTTCAAGCACAAGCAAGGTACCGTATTTTTTGCTCTATAAGACTCACTTTTTCCCTCCTAAAAAGTAAGGGGAAATGTGTGTGCGTCTTATGGAGCGAATGCAGGCTACGCAGCTATCCCACAAGCAAGAACAGCAAGAGGGATCACTGCTTTCACTGCGCAGCGATTCCTCTTGCTGTTCTGGCTTCTGAGATACAGAATATTTTTTTTCTTGTTTTCCTCCCCCAAAAAAGTAGGTGCCTCTTGTGGTCTGGTGCGTCTTATAGAGCGAAAAATGCGGTATTTCCCCAATACCTAACACCCCACAGAAGAAGCGTCACATGGAGCAAGCCTGTTTTCTGCTGCTCTGCAGGGCAGCACCTGAACCCATGGCTACAATTTACAAGAAAGGAGACCCCAACAAAACATTAGGAACAACTTTTTGACAGCAGAAGAGCCGTTCGACAGGGGAACGGGCTTCCCTTGGGATGTTGTGGACTTTCCTTCCCTGGAAATTTTTAAGCAGAGGTTGGGTGGCCCCACGGATGAGATTCCTGCATTGCAAAGGGGTTGGACTAGATGAACGCTGGGGGTCCCCCCTTCCGACTCTGGCCAGCCACAGGTTCCTGACCCCCAAGCTAAAAGAACCATAGCTCAGAGCTCGCAAATGGACCGACGAGAAGAAAAGCCCGGTCTGTGTCTGTTCCCAACCTGGAAAAACCAAGAGCTAGCTTGTGGCAGGCAGAGAGCCAAGATGGAGAATCGTGCAGAGGAAACAGATGTATTAAGGCTCGGTGACAAAACAGCGTTATCCAGCCAGGGAGATAACGGTAATGGGCCGTATCACAAGTTCCCCACTCCACTTGTTGGAGTCTCCATAGCAACCCTATCTGAACCACAATGCATGCAATCTGGCCGGCTGCAGCCGCTGCCTTCATCCCTCTTATATGTGCATGCAAGGATCGTATCTCCCACTGCAACATTTGAAATGAGAAATGCCCTTTAATATATCTGAAGGACTGGAAGATTTCCTTATATTTGCATGCACAATGCAAATAATAATACTTTCACCTTGCCAACAAAGGTCCGTATAGTTAAAGCTATGGTTTTCCCAGTAGTGATGTATGGAAGTAAGCGCTGGACCATAAAGAAGGCTGATCGCCGAAGAATGGATGCTTTTGAATTCTGGTGCTGGAGGAGACTCTTGAGAGTCCCATGGACTGCAAGAAGATCAAACCTCTCCATTCTGAAGGAAATCAGCCCTGGGTGCTCCCTGGAAGGACAGATCCTGAAGCTGAGGCTCCAAGACTTTGGCCACCTCATGGGAAGAGAAGGCTGGGTTTCCCCAGCCGCTCTGAGCCGCTCACAGCACATACTAAAACGTTGAAGATTAGAAACTTGCCAACTTCCCCGCCTTCAGATGTCTTCTAAAAGTCAGATAGTTGTTTCTTTCGAACCGAGGGCCTTCAGCCTTTTTAAGATCCGACCACTCAGTCTGCAACAACAGGGTTCGGCTTTAGATCCACACGCACAAAACAAAACGAGGAAAGACAACAGCAGCTTTTCTGTTTTGCAAGATGCAGTCCACTTGTGAATCTTCGAGAGGGTTCGATGATTTGTTTACAAAGGCATCATTTCCTGCCTTGTGGGGGGGGGCTGGGCAGGGGGGTGGATTAGATTATCCTTGGGGGTCCCTTTCAACTGTGCAATACTATGATTCTATTGATTTTTTCCACCTAGCACAGGAAAAGGCTTCGGAGTTCATACTTCACTAAGCCTGGTACTTTCCCTGAATTTTCTTCAACCCCCGTAATTCTGACAGCCGGTGTGGCACAGCAGTTAAGAATATCAGACTAGGACCTGGGGGTACCCGGGTTCGAATCCCACAGCCAGCCATGAAACTCACTGGGTGGCCTCGGGTCGGTTGCTGCCTCACAGCCTAACCTACCTCACAGGGTCGTTGTGAAGGTTAAATGAGGAAGGGGAAAGCCAGGTACACTACCTTGAGCTCCTTGGAGAAAAAGGCGGGATATAATTCAGTAATTTATAACGTCCCGCAAAGGAACTTAAGGTCCATGAATAACCATAGTTTAGAGGTCCCGGGCCCTAAGGAAGTCAGACTACCCTCCACCAGGGCCAGGGCCTTCTTAGTGATGGCTCCAACCTGGTGGAATGCTCTGTCCCATGAGACTAAGGCCCCTCAGGATTTAACCTCCTTCCGTCGGGGCTGTAAGACAGAGCTATTCTGCCTGGCCTTTAATTTGAATTCAGCCCGATCTTTTATTCCCCTTCCTTCCCTCCCTCTCCCCTTTTATGAAGATCACCCACTCTGAGACCCCACAGCTAATTCTCCCCTGGTCTCCTCACTGGCCCAAGTAGGGGATTATCTAATGCTTATTTCCCCTAAATTTTTGAATTTTATTGTTATTCATGTTTTTATACTGTATTTTATGCTGCTTTTATAATTAAGTGTTTTAAATTTGTTGTTAGCCGCCCTGAGCCCGGTTTTTGAACCGGGAAGGGCGGGATATAAATAAAAAAATATATTTTTAAATTAATTATTATTATTATTTAAGGACGGGAAACCACCCTCCGTCCTTTCATCAAACACCTGGTCTCCTTGGGCACTGGATTCCAATTCATTTTCATGCCTGCCTACATGCAGATCTCATGGGAAGGCGAGTCAAAACACTGCAAGCCTGCATGCGTGATCTCAGTATGTGTGTGGCATTTGCAAAGCCTTTGAGATATCCTATCAGTCCTTGTCCCCAATCACAGTAATGCAGCCATCCACAATAATCTCTTGCCTCTCTCTCCCTTGCAAGTTCCATGGGTCTTTGTGACCTGATCTTCCGCCTTTTCTTCCTTTTCTTCCTTGAATTATTATTCTCCAAAACAGCAACTGCGCCCGATATCAACCGGAAAACAAAATCCGCAAGTGAATAATCTGATTCCCCACGAGCCCTCTGTGGGTTTTTTTAAGCCCGAGAGGTGAGTCGCCTTGCAAGTCCAGGCAGGTTCGTGGATTCAACCAACACCGTTCGCTGCTAAGGCAGGAAATTTTGAAGCACCCAGACAGGTTGCCGAGGGCTGCGTGAACTTGTGTGTGCTTTTCTCCTTTTCAATTCTGCTTGAGTCACCAGGGAACAAGTTAAAAAAAAAAAATCTAACGTAAACCAGTTGGGAGACAACATCAGCCGCCGCCACTAAACCAACAGGTTGGTGACTTTAGGGAAATGTTAGCTCTGAAAATTGTCTTAAGTTACTTGTGTTTTCATAATTGCCAGTAGCTGGAGAATTTGGAACACACCCAAAATCCCACCAGAGGCATGTTACATATACTGAAAAGTTATTCCCGTTTGGAGCATTTCCTTTAGATTTTGTCCACCTGCTGTTAAGAAAGTTGGCAATATAAACAGTAAACAAACATGTAGTTGATACAGGAATAATGGAAGCTGACTTTTTTTTGGGTCCATCTAGCACAATATAGTCGTACCTCGGAAGTCAAACGCCTTGTGAAGTTGAACGTTTCGGCTCCCGGATGCTGCAAAGCTGGAAGTGAGTGTTCCAGTTTGCGAATGTTCTTTGGAACCCAAACATCCGACAAGGGTTCCACGGCTTCCGATTGGCTGCAGGAGCTTCCTGGAGCCAATCAGAAGCCGCGACTTGGTTTCCGAACGTTTTGGAAGTTGAACAGACTTCCAGAACAGATTCCGTTCGACTTCCAAGGTACGACTATACTGGAGATTGGAAGCAGTTCTCCAGACATTTCCTGCTCTACCTGGAAAGGCTAGAAAATTGAGATTTCGATGAAAACCCTGGAGAGCTGCTGTCAGTCAGTGTGGGCAATCCTGAACAAGATGGACCAATGGTTTGACTTGGGAAAGAGGTCAGTTTCTGACATTCCTAATTATTACCCCTGTAATCTTGCTGCGCAGGATCGTGCTGCTAAAACCACTTCACACAATTCAATAACCCGCTTTAAGATGACTTAAGTCAGGGTTCCCCAGACTTGGGTCCTCAGCTGTTTTTGGACTACAACTCCCATCATCCCTAACTAGCAGGAGCAGTGGTCAGGGATGATGGGAACTGTAGTCCAAAAAAACCACCTTTTGAGAAAGCCTGGCCTAAATGAACCACTAAAAATGAGACAAGCATGCTTGTATACGATAACCGTGACAATAACAATAACAATAACAATAACAATAACAATAACAATAACAATATATTATTTAAACCCTGCCCATCTGGCTGGGCTTCTCCAGCCACTCTGGGCGGCTTCCAACCAAATATTAAAATACAGTAATGCATCTAACATTAAAAGCTTCCCTAAATAGGGCTCCCTTCAGATGTCTTCTAAAAGTTTGGTAGTTGTTGTTCTCTTTGACATCTGGTGGGAGGGAGTTCCACAGGGTGGGTCCCACCACCAAGAAGGCCCTTGGCGCTGGACCTCAGTGTCCGGGTAGAATGATGGGGGTGGAGACGCTCCTTCAGGTCTACTGGGCCGAGGCCATTTAGGGCTTTAAAGGTCAGCACCAACACTTTGAATTGTGCTCGGAAACGTACTGGGAGCCAATATAGGTCTTTCAAGACCGGTGTTATGTGGTCTCGGTGGCCACTCCCAGTCACCAGTCTAGCTGCTGCATTCTGGATTAATTGCAGTTTCCAAGTCACCTTCAAAAGTAGCCCCACGTAGAGCGCATTGCAGTAGTCCAAGCGAGAGATAACCAGAGCATGCACCACTCCGGTGAGACAGTCTGCGGGCAGGGAGGGTCGCATCCTGCCTACCAGATGGATCATTGTGGAACCAGGGTTGACGGCAGCTACCTGTCCGAGTGACCAAATGCAGCCTTGCCTCTGGGTCATGCGCAATGCCTCCCCCCGACATGCTAACAAACGGCCTCGGTCCAGTATACCTGAAGGAGCGTCTCCACCCCCATCATTCTGCCCGGACGCTGAGGTCCAGCGCCGAGGGCCTTCTGGCGGTTCCCTCATTGTGAGAAGCAAAGCTACAGGGAACCAGGCAGAGGGCCTTCTCGGTAGTGGCGCCCGCCCTGTGGAACGCCCTTCCAGCAGATGTCAAAGCGATAAACAACTACCTGACATTCAGAAGACATCTTAAGGCAGCCCTGTTCAGGGGAGTTTTTAACATGTGATATTTTACTGTATTTTTGGTTTCTATGGAAACCGCCCAGAGTGGCTGGGGAGGCCCAGCCAGATGGGCGGGGTATAAATAATAAATTATTATTATTATTATTATTATTATTATTGCAGAGAGGTACAGCCGTACAGGGAAGGGGAGGGAGGCATCGCTGCAGGGAAAGGAAGGTGGCAGAAGGTAGGAAGGAAAGAATACAAGCCTCGGAAATGAATCTGACGCAGCGGTCTTGCAAACATGGCCATGGAAAGTGATTTTTCCCGTGCATCTATGTCAGCAAATGTAAAGAAGAAGAAGTATGCATGCCAATAACCAGGCAGAGAAAGCAAAATAGGCACCCTCGGAATTTCCAAAAGCTGTTCGGAAGCCAAGCATTAAGCAATGTGTTTACAAGCAGAACCATGGAATGAGAGGAAGAGGACGGCCTCTGTGGCCTTTCCCACCAGGCTTCAGACCACAAGGGCCTCCCGGGTAGCTGGGTTGCAGTTCTGAAGGCATTTGCTTCGCCAAACCAGAAACTTCCTCTTGGAGAGCCCGGCCACAGACCAGCCATGTGCACCTCACTCTTTTTTTCTTTTTGGCCGGGACTCGTTTATTAACAGACACGAATCGCTGCCAAAACACAGCCGTCACCCAGCCTGAGGAAAGAAACTCTAGCACAAAACATTAGCCTAAGCCGGTTGGAGAGGGATCAGAGGGCGGCAGAGAGACAGAAAGAGAGAGAGAGAAGGTGAAGGACTGTGGGTTTCACTTTAAAGCATAACTAATTTGGAGCTGCTCACTGAAAGGACAGATCCTGAAGCTGAGGCTCCAAGACTCTGGCCACCTGATGAGAAGAGCTCTGGCGTGCTCTGGTCCAGGGGGTCACAAAGAGTTGGACACGACTAAACGACTAAACAACAACATTTGGAGCTGCGGGGATGTGGGTGGTACTGTGGGTTAAACCACAGAGCCTAGGACTTGCCGATCAGAAGGTTGGTGGTTCGAATCGCCGCGACGGGTTGAGCTCCCATTGCTCAGTCCCACCTCCTGCCAACCTGGCAGTTTGAAAGCACATCAAAGTGCAAGTAGATAAATAGGTACCACTCCGGCGGGAAGGTAAACGGCGTTTCCGTGCGCTGCTCTGGTTGGCCAGAAGCGGCTTAGTCATGCTGGCCACATGACCTGGAAGCTGTTCGCCGGCTCCCTCGGCCAATAAAGCGAGATGAGCACCGCAACCCCAGAGTCAGTCATGACTGGACCTATTGGTCAGGGGTCCCTTTACTTTTACCTTTAATTTGGAGCTGGAGCTGGCTTGAAGCAGGAGAAACTGCCTTCCAGCAAGTCAAACCTGGGGTCCATTGAGTTCAGTGTTGTCTACACTGATGGGCAGCTGAATAGGCTTCCAGGCAGGTGGCATTCCCAAATCTCGCTGGAGATGCCAGAGAACTGAACTGAGAGAGTCTGAAGGCTCAGCAGAGGCATTGCCACTGAGCTATACCTTTCCTGTGCGCTTGGGTCACATCTTCATTTACCACATCTAGTTTTACCACTGCCGCAGAATGCTGCAGCGAGGCTCCTCACGGGGTCCCTGCCATGGGAGCATATTCACCCAGTGCTTTACCTGTTGCACTGGCTCCCGGTGGAGTACAGGGTCAGGTTCAAGGTGCTGCTCTTGACCTTTAAAGCCCTTTGTGGCTTAGGGCCCTCGTATCTACGGTACCGCCTCTCCTGGTATGCCCTGCAGAGGACCTTAAGGTCCATGAATAGTTTAGAGGTCCCAGGCCCTAAGGAAGTCAGACTATCCTCCACCAGGGCCAGAGACTTCTCAGTGGTGGCTCCGACCTGGTGGAATGCTCTTGCCATGAGACCAGGGCCCTGCAGGATTTAACCTTCTTCCGCAGGGCCTGTAAGACAGAGCTATTCCGCCTGATCTTGAATTCAGCCTGATCTTTTATTTCCCTTCCCTTCCCTCCCCCTCCCTTTTATGAAGATTACCCACTCTGAGACCCCACAGCTAATTTTCCCCTGGCCTTCTCGCTGGCCCAATTCAGCCAGCTAGCCCTGGGGATTATCTAATTGATATTTGAATTTTATTGTTATTCATGTTTTTATACTGCTTTGATAATTGTTTTAAAGTGTTTTAAATTTGTTGTGAGCCCGGTTTTTGAACCAGGAAGGGCGGGGTATAAATAAAAATAAATTATTATTATTATTATTATTATTATTTCTGCAAGGTGGGTTTTTCAGAGCTCACTCCCCCTCTTTTATCACCTCCTGGGGATTTGAACCTCCTGGCTCCCAGTCCCATTTCCATCCAAGTCATCTCCCCACATCCTGTGCTTTATCCACTGTAAAGAAGGTTGCAAAACGCATTGAGCAAGGTCAACATCCAGTCCGCGTTAAACAACTGTTTGGCTTTTAGAAGACATCTGAAGGAAGCTCCGTTCAGGGAAGTTTTAAATGGTTGACGTTACACTGTGTTTTTAATGTTTTGTTGGGAGCCGCCCAGAGTGTCTGGGGCAATGCAGTCAGATGGGCAGCATATAAAAAACAATATTATTATTATTCTATCCCAGGTACAATTTTTGTATTACAATTTTTAACCACTTACCTAACCAAAAAGCGAACACAACTTACGATATAATATAAAAATTAAAATCAATATAAAACTAAAGCTGGACAGAAGCTAAAAACATTCGGAAACACAGAAGGAAGTCTGATAAAACCCACCTACTAAAACAGGCCACAATATCTAAATCTCTTCCAGTTAAAAAGGCCAAGAGGCTGAAAAGAAATGCTTTTGACGGTTGCCAAAAAGTAGCCAGGGACGATGCCAGGCATGCCTCCCTAGGGAGAGCATTCCAGAAGTAGGGAGCCACCACCGAAAAGGCCCCGTTCGCATGTTCCGCACCACCCTCAGCTAAGGCGCATAGAAAAGGACCTCATTTGTGCAAAGCCCTGGCATTTCATAGGAAGCACCGGCAACATTATGTGAGAAGTTACGGTGGCCCTCAAACGGCACATCAGATAAACAAAGGTACCCAATACAACCACACAGTGGGCAACGAGAATACCCGGCTCTGCCACCCACTCGCAGGCAGATTGGTGGCAATGTCAGCCTGTCGCACCCGTCCCCTCACCCCACGTCTCACCTTCCGCACGCTGCCCCCATCGCAGGGCAGCAGCAGGAGGGGGAGCCCTCCGTCGGCGTCCGCTTCCCCTCCGGGGGGGCTCTCTTCTTCTGGGATCATAACGGCCGGCCGGTGGGCATCTGTCGGGCAGCCGCAGGTGTGCCACAGCTCTGGGTTGTGATCCTGGCAAAGCTCACCGGTTCAGGATGCTGCGAGGTCTTCTGCAGCCCTGGACATCTCCCCGCAGCGCCTTAACTCCCCAGGGCCGGATCCTGAGGGCTCCTCGCTGGGAGACACACACAGCAGCTTCGTTCAGGTGCTTCTAAGCACCTGCTTGCCTTTTCAGCAGTGCCCACCTGTTGGATCCGAATTCTTCCTCCGAATCTACGGGCTGGTGGGAGCAGAGATCTACCTTGAGCTGCTTTCTGTGCAATATTTACCTGCCGGATCTTGCATGGGTCCTCAACGCCTGTTTGAAATGGGGTGTCTAGTCCGGCACCCCCCCCCCGTGCCCTAAGACACACCCCTTTCATCCACCACCTGTACAACCTGGAAATCTCCAAAATCCTGAGCACCTGTTTCCGGATCTCCACCTGGGGGATCCAAATCTCTTAAAAGGAGGCTGGGGGTGTGTTTTTTTTGGGGGGGGTCCCTATCTACCCTTTCCTCCGTCTTGCACCCAGATGCTCCCCCTAAGAAGATGGGGGGAGACGTGTCCCTGGTCCCCCTTTCCTTAGCCCCCAAACCTCTTTGCTGTTCTGGGAAAAATAAAAATAAGAAGCAGAGGGAAGGGTGAGTCTGCTGCTCCTGCCGCCGCCGCCGCCACTTTGGGATCCCCAAAGACAATAATCACATTCAGGCTTTTGCAACTCAGATCAGCGGTGGAGAGAAAGGGTGGAGCCCCCAGCCAATAGGGAAGCGCCGGGTCCTGGAATGGCAGAGCGCTTAGCCACTAGGAAGTAAGAGTCCTGGGAAAGTGGGCGGGGATTTCCTTCCGGCACCGCCCACCCACCTCTACACTTTTCTTTTTTTCCTCCTTTTCTGAATGATTGAAGGGAAAGGCGGGGAGGAGCCCAGCGAGGCGGTCGCCCGTGGCAACCGTGGGAATTAGAACGCGGGTGACGTCACGGGGGGAGGCGGTGCCCCGCGGGGGAGGGAAAAAAAAGGAGTTTTGCAAAAACTTAATCTCCATCTTTTGCAAGGCGAAGGCGGGGGGGTCGTTCCGGGGAGCCCTGCGCGGCCCCCGCTCGCAAGCGAAGTTTTCAAATTCCAATTTTTTTTAAAAAAAAGTAAATAACCTCTTGCAAATTTACACAAGGGATTTTTTTTAATCCCAGATTGAAGACTTTTAAAAATTATTTTTAAATATGTGTGTTTGTGTGTGTATATACACACACACTAAAAAAAAAATCTCTTGCAAATCTAGTCGAATGAGATTTTTAAACGCGAGAATGAAGAGCCCTCTAAAAACTTTCTTCCTCAAATAATCACTTGCAAATTTACATGCGTGGAGTTTTAAAATCCGGAATTGGAGGTCTTTTTTTCTTTCTTAGTGCAAACGATCGCTACTGCATTTACACGCGTGGAGCTTTTAAATCCTATATTGGAGAGATATTTTTAAATAAATCTCTTGCAATTTTACGCGCGTGAAGCTTTCAAATACAGAACTGGAGAGTTCTCTCTCTTTTTTTAAATGTAAATAATCTCTTGCAAACTTAATCCAGAATGCAATGACCTCTTGCAAAACTTAATCCATACCAGATTGAGGCTAAAACTATCAAGAGCGTATCCCCTGCTGTGCTTCCCCCCTCGTGTCTTTAAGCAACAGTTGTGGCTACTGAAAGCTCCTCTCTTGAGGATCAGCAGCAACCGCATGCCTAGTTTGCTCGAGAGTAAACCTCAGCGATCTTCAAAAAAAACATGACCAGATTCACTTTGGATCGCTCTACAAACTATGGCAAGTTCTTAAAGAAAGGGGAGTGCCTGATCACCTCATCTGTCTCCTGAGAAATCTCTATGTGACACAAGAAGGTACAATTAGAATGGAATATGGAACAACTGATTGGTTCAAAATTGGGAAAGGAGTACGATAAGGCTGTATATTGTCTCTCTGCTTATTTAATTTATATGCAAAATTCATCATGTGAAAGGCTGGACTGGATGAATCCCAATCTGGAATTAAGGTTGCCGGAAGAAATATCAACAACCTCAGATATGCAGATGATACAACCTTGATGACAGAAAGTGAGGAGGAATTAAAGAACCACTTAATGAGGGCGAAAGAGGAGAGCGCAAAATATGGTCTGAAGCTCAACATCAAAAAAACGAAGATCATGGCCACTGGTCCCATCACCTCCTGACAAATAGAAGGGGAAGGAATGGAGGCAGTAAGAGATTTTACTTTCTTGGGCTCCATGATCACTGCAGATGGTGACAGCAGTCACGAAATTAAAAGACGCCTGCTTCTTGGGAGAAAAGCAATGACAAACCTAGACAGCATCTTAAAAAGCAGAGACATCACCTTGCCGACAAAGGTCCGTATATTTAAAGCTCTGGTTTTCCCAGTAGTGATGTATGGAAGTGAGAGCTGGACCATAAAGAAGGCTGATCGCCAAAGAATGGATGCTTTTGAATTATGGTGCTGGAGGAGATTCTTGAGAGTCCCATGGACTGCAAGAAGATCAAACCTCTCCATTCTGAAGGAAATCAGCCCTGAGTGCTCACTGGAAGGACAGATCCTGAAGCTGAGGCTCCAAGACTCTTCATGAGAAGAGAAGACTCCCTGGAAAAGACCCTGATGTGGGGAAAGATTGAGGGCACAAGGAGAAGGGGACGGCAGAGGATGAGATGGTGGGACAGTGTTCTTGAAGCTACCAGCATGAGTTTGACCAAACTGCGGGAGGCAGTGGAAGACAGGAGGGCCTGGCGTGCTCTGGTCCATCGGGTCACGAAGAGTTGGACACGACTAAACAACAACAACAACAACAACAAAAGACCTCAACGGAGCGTGCTTCCGAATAAGACGTGCCTACTGCCTAGGGTCAAGTCTGGATGGGGCGCGAGCTACTTGCAGCATAGTGCCCTGGCGCTCGTTGGAAAGTGCAAAAACCAGGGGTGCGAAAGAGGCGGTAGTTCAACAGGTAGTGTCCAGCCAGGAATTTCTGCACCTGTTGGATTTCTGCCTGGCAAATTGGCAATCACAACCATTAAAAGGACATAAACGCCACATGGGGGCTGGGTTTGCTTATTGTTGCTTGTACACCACCTTTTACAAAATACATCAACCTGAACATCTGTGTTCTAACGAGGCCACTAATACGTGTGAAAAAAATTAGTATTAAATAACATTATAAAGCCCCAAAATTATCAGTTGACAAATGCTATCAGGGCACAATATAACAAAATACAGTATATATTTTAAAAGGCCCCATACTCACATGTAAGAATAGTAATATTGGGTTGGGGAACTGTTTAGTGTGGGATTTGTTAGGGGCAGGTTGGGGTTGTTGTCTCTGCTTTTAGATCTTATTATGATTCAATGTGGAAATTGCTCAATTTGGTTGTGTACGTTTGTGTGCTGTTTGACCACTGTTGTCAGATTTGTAATTATGTATTTTTTTCATGTTGAAAGTCGCCTTGGACATAGTTTTGACTATGGAAAGGCAGAATACAAATAAAATGACGTATTTATGTAAAACAACACATGTTCAAAGCCCGTTGAAACATGCAGAGGGAGAAGCGTCGCGCCTGCAAAGATAGCTTGGGCTCTGCTGTAGAAAAGGAAGTTGAAATATACTTGGAGTCGAGAGTGGATTTCATGCTCTTTATTCAGCTCATAGTGGTGAGGAGGAATGGAAGTCCCCCCAGAATGTCTGCTTTATATACATTATTTACACAATGGGCCGCATGTGATTGGCTAATTCCGGGATTCTCCTGTAGGCCAATCAGGTTGTGGATTCACTTCCACCTGGAGCTGGATTGGGTGGCTCCTGTGGACCAATCATACTGCTGCATTGTTCTAGGACCAATCAGACTGCTGCCTTTTGGATCCTATTGTTCTAGGACCAATCGGACTGCTGCATTTTGGAACCTATTCAACTCAGTACGTAACAGAAGTCCTGTGTTTTTAAGAGAAAGATAATTGTAGCAAATAGCAAAAGAGGGTGGCCATAGCTACACTGTTCATTTAAAACACATGGCTTCCCCCCAGTATCCTGGGAACTATAGTTTGCTAATGCTGCTGAGAATTCTAGCCCTGTTGCGGGCAAACTGCAGTTCCCAGTAGTTTTGAGGCTGCAAGAGGAGAGGAAATCTGCATGGGGGAGAGTAACGGTTTGTGTTTGTTTTCCACTTATTTCTAGTATATATTTTGTGTTTTTTATATTGTGATTTTGTGTTGTGAACCGCACCGAGATCTATGGATGAAGGTTGGTATACAGATTTAATAAACAAACAAATAATTCAGACAAGTCCTTATCGTGCTCCTAATGCATGCAGGTTTTTTTGCAGTGTCTACAAGATGTCATGCACCCTACTCCCTGTTTAATCTGGAATTATCCTTCCAAGAGGGAAATCCAATATGTGGGATTGGAAGTTTTTGAGATATCTCAACTACGGGGGGGCGGGGGGGTGAATGGCGGCAGCAGCAACAAGGACTTTATTAAGTTTTCAGGATACATTAAATAAATGGCACAGGGTTGCTTCGAATTAACTTCTGAAATAAGAATATTGAGGGGTGCCTTCAATAGGTTCAGCTTCTTAAGGAAGACTGGACCTTCAGAGAGAGTATACCGTTTAAGGCTCAAACCGGTTGGAAAATGAACAGAGACCAGACCAGGATATAAGAAAGCAAAGCAGCTATAAGCCTGATCTTTATTAAAGCTGTTGCAACAGGGTGCTCCCCTCACACGCAGGAGAGAGGAGGAGGACCCCGGACAAAGGTGTGTAAGCCCTTATATCAGGGGTCAGCAAACTTTTTTGGTAGGGGGCCGCTCCACTGTCCCTCAGACCTTGCGGGGGGCCGGACTATATTTTAGGGAAAAAAATGAACAAATTCCTATGCCCCACAAATAACCCAGAGATGTATTTTAAATAAAAGGACACATTCTACTCATGTAAAAAACACGCTGATTCCTGGACCGTCTGCTGGCCGGATTGAGAAGGCAATTGGGCCTGATTTGGCCCTCGGGCCTTAGTTTGCCTACCCATGCCTTATATAGACTTTGAAATTGCCCACCCTGTAGCTCAAGACCACCCCCAGAAGATGCATTTTAAATAAAAGGACACATTCTACTCATGTAAAAACACGCTGATTCCCAGACCATCCACGGGCCTTAGTTTGCCTACCCATGCCCTATGTCAACGAGCCATCAAAGATCTTGATGTCCCCTCCACGATTTCCAGTGGGGCCAGTTCATGCATCCTACTGGTTTATCCTCAAGTGGGACGCAGGTGGTGCTGTGGTCTAAACCACTGAGCCTCTTGGGCTTGCAAGTTGGGTCAGCGGTTCAAATCCCCACGACGGGGTGAGCTCCCGTTGCTCTGTTCCAGCTCCTGCCAACCTAGCAGTTCGAAAGCATGCCAGTACAAGTAGATAAATAGGTACCACTGCAGCGGTAAGGTAAACGGCATTTCCATGCTCTGCTCTGGTTTCCGTCATGGTGTTCTGTTGTGCCAGAAGCAGTTTAGTCTTGCTGGCCACATGACCCGGAAAGCTGTCTGTGGACAAACACCGGCTCCCTTGGCCTGAAAGCGCCGCAACCCCATAGTCACCTTTGACTGGACTTAGCCGTCCAGGGTCCTTTACCTTTACCTCAAGTGTTGAGAAATCAGCTAATGGGACAGGGCAGTGACAGAGAAGCTGTGGCCCTACAGACCCTACTGTACTTGTGTGGGATGTGAAACACAAGAGCAGTCAAGTACGACATTCCTAGAGTGAACATGTTTACACATGGGGAGGAATGTTTGTCCAGCCAGCAGATAAACTTTCTGTTTCCTTCTGGGCTGGGACAGACTTCCTCTGCATGTGGCTAGAAGTGGGCATGGCCTCACCTGTGCAGGTAACGACAAAAGCACAGGGCAGGGCAGCCATCTCTCTCTGTATAACTACTTGTATCGAAGAAGCAACATCTGCTTAGCCAAAGATGCCCTCTTGGCTCCAGCCAAGAGAGGACAAAGGAACTTTATTCTTATAAGATAGTTTCTAGGTATATGTTACTTTTCTAAGCTAAGTCTGCCTTCTGGGATCCTATTGTGAACAGAATGATGTGTGAGTAAACCTTTTAATACTTTTATAGAAGACTGTGTTGTGTCTTATCTTCTATGAGGGAATAAAGGGGTAAATACTAGAACAGTTATCATAGAGGCTTTAGCGAGTCTGAGCAAATGCATCCGCTGCGAGTTTAAAAAGGGGGAATGTTACTCTGCTAAATTGTGAACTTGTTAACACAATTTGGAAAGGCTATAATCAAACAATATATCCTCTCCTGCATCCCTGAACATTCCCACAACTTGACCATTGATCATGGGGGTTGGGGTTGGTGGGAGTTGGAGCCCAACGAGATCCGGAGGCCCACAGCTTCCTCACCTCTGGGACAGAAGTGATACAGGCCAACCCACAACCACCATCCCCCCGGAGCTGGCTTACATATCCAATTGATGACAGCATCAGTCCTGAGCCGCTGAAGACAGAAGTGACCTCTCCTTGTGTGTGCAGAGAGAGAGAGACTGTTTGCACTGACATACCAGCAAGAGCTGCAACATAGGAACCATTCAGAAGCCATTTTCAGAAGCCATTTTCTGCTATTCAGAAGCCATTTTCTGCTATTCCTACAGTATATTATAAGCATTTGCGCAACCACCCAGAAGAATTGGAAGGCCATGTTTTGTTTTGTTTTAAAAACAGTGCTTCCTGCAATCCATGCACTGTTGGCGATCTGTTGCCCTGAAAGAACCAACGTCCATAATTCTGAGGTGCCTGATCACCTGGTGCCGATCCTTCTGCGCCACAAGCGACCAGACAAGCACAGGAATGGTTTAAATACACAAGGAACTATTTAGATCATGCTGGCCTTAGACAGAGTTTAGGGTTATTTATTCAGGGCCATATGCATTGTTCCTCTTCTGCTGGCGCGAGTGGTTTGCGCTTTTGTAGAGGAACTTTCCCTTTCAGTTACTGCACCCTCAAAATCAGCTCTGGAAAGTGGGGGAACCTCTGGGGAAGATTGGGGAGCGGTGCAGGGAGGAGGAGGAGGGGAAACAAGTGCTGCTCCCTAGAGCTTTGGGTATAATCCTGATTTCTTCTTCTTCTGGGGTGTGGGGAAAGGGGCATTAGAAGAAGAAAAAGCAAATGTCTAGGAACACTAGCTTAATGGTGTAATCACGGGCTGTCTTATGTCATAGTGGCTTAGCAGGGAGAGCAAAAGCAATTGGTTTAGCCAGCTGCCGATGTCACAGGGCTCTCCCCCAATCCCATTTGAGACTGGGCAATGGTAGAGCCAATAACATCTGAAAGGCTGGAATTTCTCAAGTTGAGGGCCTTCATAATGTAAGTATCTTCCCAACACATGATGGGCGAAGCCACTGTTAGTGTGTGATCAGATCATATGAGTAGAGCATTTTCTTTATATATGTGTGTGTGTGTGTGTGTGTGTTTTAACATACCATTTTCAACAGTAATTAAATATACGTTTACATCTTATTCCATTTTTTGACTTCCATCATTCCTGTCTGAAAAATTTCCAATCTAATCTCTTAGTATACATTTCTTATTTTCCCTATTATATTTCGAACTCATAACCAATATCTCTATCTTTTTCTACTTTGCAACACTTTGTATATTTCTCCTTACAAAACTCTTCGTAGTCCTACTAGTGTAATTTGTTGATTATAGTTGCTCTTCAAGTAATTCATCTACTTATTCCAATCTTCTGTAAATCTCTGGTCCCGCAGGTTTCGAATCCTTCCTGTCATTTTGTCCAATTCTGCGTAGTGCATTAATTTTGTCTGCCATTCTTCTTTCGTTGGAATTTCTTCTTGCTTCCATTTCTGGACTAACGATACACTTGCCGCTGTTGTTGCATATAAAAACTGTTTGACATCTTGCCTATTAATGCTTCTGGTTTTTTTTAAGAATGCTTCCGGTTTTTTTAAGAATGTATATTTCAATTAAATGAGTAGAGCATTTTCAGGGCAGTGGGGTGGAGAGCAGGGACGGCTCGTTCTATCTCATGCCTCGCCCCCCCTTCTTTCTTTCTTGCAGATGTAAGTTTGCAAAATGACCGATTGGGAACAGCCGGCTGTGTGGACGATGGGGGATGCTAAGGATGCTTTGCTAAAGGAGGCGCTGAAAGGCAGCAGCTACAGGTGATGCTCTCTGCTAGCGATGATGATGATGATAATTTTTATTTAAAAATTCAGCACATCTAGTCCAGCCCCTGCAATGCAGGAATATTTTTACCCAACGTGGGATTCGAACCCACAACCCTGAGATTTAAGAGTCTTGTGTTCTACTGACCGGCCTCTTCTTCTTAATCATATTTTGTGTACTACCCCCCCCCTCAAGGAATAAGAAGCAGAATCTCATATCAGAGGTATCCAAAAGGCTGAAGAAACAAAGGGGAGAAGCTCGCGCCAATGGACAGCAGGATATTCAGCATGATGAACAGGTGGGTGGATACTGAGACGCTTTGGACTAAAACTCCCATCTGCCCCAGAATCTTATGGCTGTGCTGTGCCCATGGGAATTGTAGTCCACAGGGCACCAGGTTCGCAAAGACCGAGTTAGATGACTGCATTTCTCTTGTGCGGACAGATAAATGTTTCGGTTCTAATGAGAATTTTGTCAATCATTTCAATTTTGCAGTGTGAAATGAGTTTGGGGTTTGTTTCACACCTGCTTGAATTCCCATTTGCACCTGTTTGCAATTCTGAGCCAACTTTTGGAGTTTGCTATATCAGATCTGTAGCCTGGAATGAGTGTAGTGAATGTGATGAACTCAGAAAGTTGTAGCATAATCACAAGAAGTAGAACTAGTGGCTTAGAAAAGTGGTTTAAAGTAAAACATCTATAAAAAGCAGTGTTTACCGAGTTTGAATATTCATCAGATAAAGCATAGGTGGCTAGCTCAGCAGAAAACCTGATTGACGTTCGTCCCAGTTCAGTGGTGAACAGCAGGTTTTCCCGGGGAAGGCAGTGGAGTGAAAGGAAAGCCTCTTGGACCCATGCTTCAAACGCATGGAACATTTCAAGGTGAAAGGAAGTGTGAATGAGCCTTTGGAGTCCACAAAATCTGGAAGGCAACAGGTTTATTATTATTATTATTATTATTATTATTATTATTATTATTATTATTACCCCGCCCATCTGGCTGAGTGTCCCCAGCCACTCTGGGCAGCTTCGAACCAAATATTAAAAACAATACGGCATCAGACATTAAAACTTCCCTAAACAGGGCCACCTTCAGTTGTCTTTTAAAAGTAGAATAGTTGTTCATTGCCTTGACATCTGCTGGTAGGGCGTTCCACAGGGCAGGCACCACTACCGAGAAGGCCCTCTGCCTGGTTCCCTGTAACCTCACTTCTCACAGCAAGGGAACCACCAGGAGGCCCTCAGCGCTGGATCTCAGTGTCTGGGCTGGATGATGGGAGTGGAAACGCTCCTTCAGGTATACAGGACCGAGGCCGTTTAGGGCTTTCAAGGTCAGTACCAACACTTTGAATTGTGCTCGGAAACGTACTGGGAGCCAGTGTAGGTCTTTCAAGACCCGTGTTATATGGTCTCGGCGGCCGCTCCCAGTCACCAGTCTAGCTGCTGCATTCTGGATTAGTTGCAGTTTCCGAGTCACGTTCAAAGGTAGCCCCACGTAGAGCGCATTGCAGTAGTCCAAGTGGGAGATAACCAGAGCATGTACCACTCTGGCAAGACAGTCTACGGGCAAGTAGGGTCTCATCCTGCATACCAGATGGAGCTGGTAGACAGCTGCCCTGGACAGAGAATTGACCTGCGCCTCCATGGACAGTTGTGAGTCTAAAATGATTCCCAGGCTGCGCACCTGGTCCTTCAGGGGCACAGTTGCCCCATTCGGGACCAGGGAGTCCTCCACACCAGCCCTCCCGCTGTCCCCCAAGAACAGTACTTCTGTCATGTGATAGGTTGGTTATCACATGCACTAAGCAACTGTCTTGCCGGACGATCCTGAGACGTTCTCAAAAACGAAAGCTGACAACCTCATTGCAGTGTTGTTGGGAGGGCTGAAGCAGATCACAACATTGAGCACCTTGTTTGAGGGACAGAGGCAGACGAAATCTGAACTCACCCAGGAACTGGGGGCAATGCACTGACCCCTGTTTGCAGGTAGATCTGCCCATGACATGAGACATTATTTGCACTGGTCTCTTGTAGTCACGTGTCCTGGAAAAGCCAAGCAAGAAACTCCTCTTGAAGAAGAAGCCATTGCAGGAAAATACCATTTCCAGGTAAGAATGTAGCATTCATACCACAGCGTGGTGGGAGGGTGTTCCACAGGGCGGGTGCCACTACCAAGAAGGCCCTCTGCCTTGTTCCCTGTAACTTGGCTTCTTGCAGCGAGGGAACCGCCAGAAGGCCCTTGGAGCTGGACCTCAGTGTCCGGGCTGGACGATGGGGGTGGAGACGCTCTTTCAGGTCTACTGGACCGAGGCCATTTAGGGCTTTAAAGGTCAGCACCAACACTTTGAATTGTGCTCGGAAACGTACTGGGAGCCAGTGTAGGTCTTTCAAGACCGGTGTTATGTGGTCTTGGCAGCTGCTCCCAGTCACCAATTTAGCTGCCGCATTCTGGATTAGTTGTAGTTTCCGGGTCACCTTCAAAGGTAGCCCCGTGTAGAGCTACCTTCCATCCATCCTGTTTTTATCTTCTCTTGTTTTGCTAAGAAGCAGGCTGGAGAAAACTGCTGGAAATGATATCTCAAAGCAGGAAGCGGAATTTGGAGGGAACAGTGTGAAGACAAAGAAGCCGAAATGTCATCAGGTATGTTAGCCAAGATGAGATGTGACGCTGGGAAAATAGTTGAATGTTAGCAGAGAAGTGCAATTATACTGCCAACTTACTGTTGGGTTTCTAAGGTTTGCAAATTCACCCAAGATTGGAAGCAAGTTCATTTCTCAGTGAACATTTGGGTGCTGGGCTGCCATACATATCTCTAATCAAAAGGGCTAGAAACTTGATTTTAAAATGGATGAATGAGGACCCAAGTCACTTCAATCCTTCTGTGAGGCTGTTGCTAAAGTTTGCTTTGCTATGTCAGACATCTTTTCCCCAAAACTTTGCATGTTCTGAAATGGTTGTCTTCCATGAGAGGTCCAGAGGATGGCAGAACAAGAATGAGTCTTTTTTGTGATGGCTCCCTGTCCGTGGACTGCTCTCCCTTTCACCTTCATTGGTGAAAACCAGGCGTTCTGTTGATTAATATTCTGTGATTTTAAATGTGTAGGAGGAAAGTTCTTGTTTTTGTTTTTGTTTTTGCTGTATTATTATGTATTTTTCTGTTGTGAACCACCCTGGGATCAGAATCTTCAGATGAAGGGTGAATCTAAATAATAATAATAATAATAATAATAATAATAATAATAATAATAATGTTTTATTTCAGGACAAGGCTAACTTTACCCCATCCAAAATACCCTGGGAAGAGGAAGAGAGCTCATCAAAGTGAGTAGGCATTTTCTGATTGTTCTGCAGCGTTTAAACTATGTAATTACCTGCAAGGTGTCGCTGGAGGTATAAATGACAATCAGGCTTTGATGATGGTGGTAATAATTGTTAAGTTGTGGGCGAAAATATCAGACGACTCAGTGATTCTTCAAACAGCTCTTCTTTATTCTGAGGCCAGAACTGAACTGGGCTGAAGGACTCAGTCAGCCTGCTTATATAGAGCTCCAGTACCTTGTTACTGTAACAACTTTGTAAAACTATCCAATCACTGAATGTCACTTTCGATCCTTCATTTGCATACAAACTATCCAATCACTGAACGTTACTTTCGATCCTTCATTTGCATACAAACTATCCAATCACTGAACGTTACTTTCGATCCTTCATTTGCATAACTATCTACAGTATCCCCCTGCTGGCCCAGGGTGAGAACTTCAGTACATAACAACAACAACAACAACAACAACAACAACAACAACAACAACAACAACAACAACATTTCTACCCTGCCCATCGGGCTGGGTTTCCTCAGCCACTCTGGGCGGCTTTCAGCAGAACATTAAAAACAGAATAAAACATCAAACATTAAAAACTTCCCTAAAGAGGGCTGCCTTGAGATGTCTTCTAAAAGTCGGATAGTTGTTTATTTCCTTGACATCTGCTGGGAGGGCGTTCCACAGGGTGGGAAAGCTGCTATCACTGGATTAAGCCCATCAGTTCTTGTTGAATTAATTAAACTACATAGTTTTAATTGGATTTTTTTGGGGGGGGAGGGAGTGCAATTAATTGTTTCTGTTTTGAATTCTATTATTACCTTCCTCGGTAGTTTGTGCAGGACTTCTATTCTCAACACTGCTTTTTATAGGGTAGGAAGCCAAACGCATTTAATTCCGCTTGTGATACAGCTGTAAGGTTATGGGGCAGCAGTGGGGGTCTGGGGGACAGCAGACCCAAGGCCTGGGATTTATTGCAGATTAATCCAACTTCAGTTTTTAATTAAATGGTTCCATCAGTTTTGAAAGCCTCTTTTCTAGTTTCCAGAGCCAAGCCTGTACTTAATGACCCGTTTTTAAAGGGCCTCAGCAAGGTGGACTCATTCTGTGTGTCTTCTATGTGCTGGCAAAACTAGCAGCCTGCTTCGAGCACCATAATAATAATAATAATAATAATAATAATAATAATAATAATAAATAATTTTATTTATTTATATCCCGCCCTCCCCAGCCAAAGCCAGGCTCAGAGTGGCTAACAATAGTAAAAGTAACACAGTTTACATAAAATCACTATCTAGTAATTGAAATACATTCTAAAATCAATTCATTCTAAAATCGATTCAGAGTCAAATTCAAGGCAACCATTGGGTTCTATGAAGAACCATTGTTCTATGAGGGTTACTGAAGGAGGGGGTCAGACTGTGCCTTGGCCAAAGGTTTGGTGGAACAGCTTCATCTTGCAGGCCCTGCGGAAAGATGTCAAGTCCTGCAGGGCCCTAATCTCTTGTGACAGAGCGTTCCACCAAGTCGGGGCCAGTGCTGAAAAGGCCCTGGCCCTAGTTGAGACCAACCTAACCACCTTGTGTCCTGGGACCTCCAAAATGTTGTCATTTGTGGACCTTAAGGTCCTCCATGGGACATACCAGGAGAGGCAGTCCCGTAGGTACAAGGGTCCTAGGCCGTATAAGGCTTTAAAGGTCAAAACCAGCACCTTAAACCTGATCCTGTACTCCACCGGGAGCCAGTGCAGCTGGTACAGCACTGGGTGAATGTGATCCCTCAGCAAAGACCCTGTAAGGAGTCTCACCATGGCATTCTGCACCTGCTGGAGTTTCTGGGTCAGTCTCACGGGCAGCCCCACGTAGAGCGAGTTACAATAATCCAGTCTGGAGGTGACCATTGCATGGATCACAGTGGCTAGGTCAGGGCGAGAGAGGTAAGGAGCCAACTGCTTAGCTTGGCGGAGATGGAAAAATGCTGCCTTTGTTATAGCTGCAATCTATATTGACGTCATCCGCTCAAACCGACAGAGCGATGCAGCAAGATGCTGCTGGAAATGTGTTTAAAATGTGTGGAATTCCGCCTGGAAAGCTGGACAGGGGGTCAGAACTGTGGGCTGACCCACAGGGCCGCTTCCTGGGTCCAGAGGTGTCCCTTCCAAGTGACCGCAAGGCCCCTGCGTCAGCCATTCCACGGAGGGATGAACGGAACGAAGCGGACTGGAAGTCGGCTTGGACCAAAGGGCAGGGATGCTGTGGTTGCTAGGCAACCACTGTGCTCTCCTTTCTCCCACCATCACTCTGGCTCTGACTCCGCCAGCGAGGGCTCCTGGTTAGAAAATGGAGTCAGTCCCGCTTTGTGCTTCCCCGGTGGCAAGTATCGCCAAAGGGGATGTGGGCACCTGGGCACCCTGGCTGGCGCTCCCTCACCCCGAGGGCCAGACTTTGCTGGTGGCAAAATTGCCCTAGGGCTGCCTTTGCCAGCCTGGCAATCTCCAGGCCTTTCGTACTACAACTCCCACAGTTGTAGTCCGAAACCTCTGGAGGGCACAAGGTTGGCCAAGGCTGCCCCCTTGGCCTGGTATGAAATCTTTTGGAGGGTTGACATCTTTCCGCAGGGCCTGCAAGACAGAGCTGTTCCGCCTGGCCTTTGGTCTGGACTCAGTCTGACCCTTATGTTTCCCTCCCCTTATGGTCTTGATCTATGGGCTACTTTAAAAATGAGGCTGCATTTTAACCTGTATTTTAACCTGTATTTTAAATTGGTCCCCCCCCCCATTATGTTTTTATTGTAATTTTACTGTTGTTAGCCGCCCTGAGCCCAGCTCTGGCCAGGGAGGGCGGGTTATAAATAAAATTATTATTATTATTATTATTATTATTATTATTATTATTATTATTATTATTTTGCCTCGAAACCTTTCATCTGTTGAATTGTAGATTGTGTAATGCATGGGTAGGTAACCTAAGGCCCAGGGGCCGAATCCAGTCCAATCGCCTACTCAATCTGGCCCGTGGACGGTCCAGGAATCAGCATGTTTTTACATGAGTAGAATGTGTCCTTTTATTTAAAATGCATCTCTGGGTTATTTGTGGGGCCTGCCTGGTGTTTTTACATGAGTAGAATGTGTCCTTTTATTTGAAATGCATCTCTGGGTTATTTGTGGGGCCTGCCTGATGTTTTTACATGAGTAGAACATGTGCTTTTATTTAAAATGCATCTCTGGGTTATTTGTGGGGCATAGGAATTCGTTTTTTCTTCTTCTTCAAAATATAGTCTGGCCCTCCACAAGGTCTGAAGGACAGAGGACTGGCCCCCTGCTGAAAAGGTTTGCTGACCCCTGGTGTAATGCTACTGAAACGTACCTAGCGCTGTGTCTTAACGGGGGCAACCTTGGGTTTTTCTCTTTTTCCAGAGGCCTGGAGAGTGCCATGGACTTTGTGACAGAGGGTAACAGCCACGGCTTTCCTCATCTGAGGTAAAGTTGTGATAAGGGATTTTGGGAGCAAGCTCAGGGAGAGGGGCATACGGGGGATGCCACAATGCTCGCCAAGAAAAATATGTACGCACTTAGAAAGAGCAGCACTTCTTTAAAAAGTGCTTTGTGCGCATGTAGCAAAGCGGTTGGGGAGGAAATCACTTAATAGATTTAATAAGCTTTGGATTTAAAAAGACGTCTGTCTTTGACCTGTTGTGCTTAGGGAAAATAAATAAGAGCAGGGATTGGAGCCTAAAGCTTTAAACTTTTGTGCCCTATTTACTACATCATGATAGCTTCCTTTTTTTGTTTTTATTAATTTTTTGTTTTGGTTTTCCCCATTAATGTTTACGTTCAAAATCACAAATGAAACAAATACACAAGATTCTCTCGAATCATTAGATTTCCCTCCACCTCTCCATGGGTTCCGTACTTTTCCTTTTCTGCTGCATATTTTTAGACACTCCAATTATTATATTATCTGTTAAATCCAAAGTCTTTGTTACATTACAAGTGTTATTTAAGTCCTCCTAAAGAGTTCAATTGTTTACAGTGGTTTCCCCAATATCATAAAAATCCCGCCCATTCTTTGCTGAAGTTATGATCTTCCCGATTTCTGATTTTCCCGGTCATTTTTGCCATCTCTGTGTAGTCCATCAACTTGGTCTGCCATTCCACTCTGGTAGGGACATCGTGGTGGAAGAGCTTTCAGGTATTTTGAAGGGGTTGCCTGCCCAGCAAGACCCTCACTGGAAGATGCAGCACAGAATCATAGAATTGCAGAGTAGGAAGTGACCCTGAGGGTCCAATCTGCTGCAACGTCCAATCAGTCCAATCTGCTGCAGCGTAGGAGTCTCAGCTAAGGCAGGCTGGTTCAACCATTGCCTCTACTTTGCTTCCATTTCAGAGAAGAGCCCTTGGCCAAGAAAGTTCGGCTGGGAGCAGAGGAACGGCTGCCCGCATCCAGGGACGAAAATAAGGCAGTGAGTAGCATGGGGTTTTCTGCAACAACATTTCACACCTAAGCTGCTTTACTATGCCAGAATGTAGTGTCAGGAGTTCAGCCTACACTCGAGTAGGACCCTGGCAGAGACACATGCCCAACTGGCATGTTCTCTCCCTCCTGGTCGATTGTTCGGGAGCTTCAAAAGCTTTCTTCTGCCCGAAGATCACAGCGACCGATGCCAACTGACACCGGCACACTTAGGGGTCTGCAGAGTTTGCGCATCATGCGTGACAGACCTCAGCAACTCAGCGTTTTGGCTAATCTACCTTATTTACATATAAACCCACACGGAGCACTGCAACATGGCTCCCTCTCTCTCTAGCATCAGACAGCAAAGAGAAAAAGAACAAAGGACAACAGTCCTACTTCACGGAACACAGTAACACAAACATCCTGTCTCCGTCACTTCCCACTCTGTGGAGTCAAAACATATACAGTCATATGAAAGACAACAATCCCATGACTGCAGTCACGGAGCAGGAATTCTAACATGTAGCAGGGGTCTTGCAGATCAAAGCAAAGGTCCGTCTAGTCCAGCAGGGCTTGAAAGCAGGAACCGCCCAGCGTTTTTTGTCCCCCAGCAACTGGCATTCAGAGGTATACTGCCTCTGATTCTGGAGGCTCGACAATAACCATCAGTAGTAGATCCCTCAGCTCCATGAGATGAGCTTTTGACTAACACTGTTCTTTTCTTTTGAATAACTTTTTTATTAGGTTTTCTAAATGAGGATCATAGGGATAATAAACGATACAAATGAATAGGCCAAGTCTTCTCACGTCATTTGTATATCACAAAAACAGCACAATAAATCTGCAGGAGTGAATAATACATTTTAGGGCTGGGTGATATATCAACATATCGTCCAAAACTGGTTTGAAGTCCATATCGTGATATCGGTTTCATAATTTTTGACCTGGTGATATATTGCGAATCATGATGCGTGTGTGCTATGCAAAAATCACAATGCTGGAAAAACAACCTCTGTATAGCTCCATCCTTATTTCGGACATCGTGATATATTGGCATATCATGATGTTTAGCTGGTGATATACATCACGAAGTTGAAAAACGGATATCGCCCAGCAAAGTAATTATGCATTGTGTGAAAAAGGACTTTCTAATGCAGTCATATCTTGGTTGTAGAATTCCTTGGTACTTGGACATTTTGGCTTTACGAACGTTTTTCAGAAGCCAAATGTCCTCCGCAGCTTCCGATTGTGCGCAGGAAGCTCCTGCAGCCAATCTGAAGCTGCGCCTTGGTTTTTGAACCATTTCGGGAGTCAAACAGACTCCCAGAACGGATTAAGTTTGACAACCAAGGTACGACTGTATATGCCTTGCGTTGCATTGAGTTTTGGGGAGAGAAGGAACAAACTATCTCCCTACCTGCTGTCTGCAAACTGCATCATTTTTTAAAACTTTCCTGAATGTTTCAAAGCCTATCTTTGAGGTCCTAAGTTCCAGAGAAGCATGTTTGTGTGTTTTAACTGTAAAGAGATTAGACTCTCAAGGAGGCCAATTTTTCTTCCTGATTCTTGTTGTTGTGCAGTCACAGGACATCCACACAGCTTTTCTTGTGACAAACTCTTTCCCCACTTTTCGTTTTGGACAGGTCACAAGGCGGCAGGTGCAGAAAACGCCGCTCTGCTTGGAAACGGGCAGCACCTCAGCGGAGGAAAGGAAGAGGAGGAAGAAGAGGAAAGTCTCTGGTGCGAAAGCGGAGACGGAGGAGGTGGGAGAGAGTCCAGGAAGCTGCAGCAAAGCGAGGGCTCTGGAGCAGGAGAACTTGAACGGAGCAAAGGGAGTGGAGGAAAAAGTGGAGAGGGACGAGGAGGAAGGAGAGGGTGCAGAAGAAAGCGAGAAGAGCGAGGTGAAGACCCAGCAAAAGTCGGATAGAGAGACTGAGGTGCAAAAAGAGGGTGTCGGGAAGGCCAGGAGGAAGAAGGTCCAGGGGGAAGAGGCCTCGGAGGACGGCATGAGAGGAAAGAAGGCCAATAAAGGCCGGAAAAAAGGAGCCACCTCCAAACCTGGGAGTTTGGGAGGCTCCAGGAAGAGGAAAGCGAAGGAGGAGGATGGAGGCGCGAAGAAGAAAAGGAAGAAGGAGGAGGAATGCGGGAAAGAGGACAAGTGGAAGTGGTACGTGCTGCGTTTGGGTTGGGGCCTTTGCCATTACTATTTTTGAAATTGATTTTATAAATTTCAACCCAGTCATGCAGATTATTTCCAAATTGGTTCAATTTTGTTTAGGTGACTTCTTGATGCATCCTTGATTTCCAATGTCAACTGCATTTGCAGATGCTTATTTACTTCTGGTTACTTTCCATTTTGCAAAACGGATCGCTCAGTTGTCAGCTGCACTCTTACTGAGTTCTATTGACGTTATTATGGTAGGACGCGGGTGGCGCTGTGGTCTAAACCACTGAGACTCTTGGGCAGGGGTCAGCAAACTTTTTCAGCAGGGGGCCAGTCCACTGTCCCTCAGATCTTGTGGGGGGCTGGACTATTTTTTTTGGGGGGGGGAATGAATGAATTCCTATGCCCCACAAATAACCCAGAGATGCATTTTAAATAAAATCATACATTCTACTCATTTAAAAACACCAGGCAGGCCCCACAAATAACCCAGATATGCATTTTAAATAAAAGCATACATTCTACTCATTTAAAAACACCAGGCAGGCCCCACAAATAACCCAGATATGCATTTTAAATAAAAGGACACATTCTACTCATGTTAAAACACGCTGATTCCCAGACCATCCGCGGGCCATCCGTGGGCCGGATTTAGAAGGCGACTGGGCCGCATCCGGCCTCCGGGACTTAGTTTGCCTACCCATGCTTTTGGGCTTGCCGATCGGAAGGTTGGCAGTTCGAATCCCCGTGACGGGGCAAGCTCCCGTTGCTTAGTAGTTCAAAAGCATGCTAAATAGGTACTGCTGCGGCGGAAAGGTAAATGGTGTTTCTGTGCACTCTAGCACTTTTCACGGTCCTCCATGTGCCAGTTCAGTCACACACAGACACAATTCAGTCCTATAGTAACATTTCTCATAAGTAATACCTTTCCAAATGGAATGAATCTCCTAATGTATTTTACTTGTTATAGTTACAGATAGGTAGCCGTGTTGGTCTGCCATAGTCAAAACAAAAAATTTCTTCCAGTAGCACCTTAAAGACCAACTAAGTTAGTTCTAGGTATGAGCTTTCGTGTGCATGCACAGTGTATCTGAAGAAGTGTTCATGCACACGAAAGCTCATACCTAGAACTAACTTAGTTGGTCTTTAAGGTGCTACTGGAAGGAATTTTTTGTTTTTACTTGTTATAGACTTCCATCTACCTTGTAATGGCTCATTTTACCTTTCAAAAAGAGATATCCCCCTATATTTTATGTTTTATCCTCATCTTGGTATGAGGAAGCAATATATCCCTATTTACAGAATTATTCAAGGCACAACCAAATCTTAGTAGTGGGACCTTGTTTCATTAAGTACTGAATTCTTAGCTTTCCTGTTGAATGCATGTACAGTCATACCTCTTGTTACGTCCGCTTCATGTTACGTTCTTTCAGGATATGTCCCACAGTGACTCGGAAGTACCGGAAAGGGTTACTTCCGGGTTTCGCCGCTTGCACATGCGCAGATGCACAAAATGACGTCATGCGCATTTGCAGAAGTGGTGAATCGCGACCTGCGCATGCACAGATGCGGGTTGCATTCTTTTCAGGTTGCGAACGGGCCTCTGGAATGGATCCCGTTCACAGCCAGAGGTACCACTGTCGTATTTTTCTGGAATTCTTATTAAGATGCACAACAAACCTTTGAGTCAGTCCATCAAGTATATATATATCTCCCCCAACCACTGTTAAACTAAACTGGCATTGCCGATATCTTTAAAAAGATGTATTTGATTTTAGAGCTTTTCACATCCAGTCCCCCCCCCCCACATTAGCCTATATCACTGTCCCACTAAACCTTTATCTGTTTTATCAATAATGCTCACTGATGTAGGGCTCTCAGGGCAACAGCAAGACTTGGTTAGCCCTGCATCTCTGAGCAAAGAATCCACAAAGCTTTTCCATGTTCATAGAAAGGTAAAGGACCCCTGACAGTTAAGTCCAGTCGCAGACGACTCTGGGGTTGCGGAGCTCATCTCGCTTTCAGGCTAAGGGAGCTGGCATTTGTCCGCAGGCAGCTTCCGGGTCATGTGGCCAGCACGACTAAGCCGCTTCTGGCAAACCAGAGCAGCACACGGAAACGCCGTTTACCTTCCCGCCGGAGTGGTACCTATTTATCTACTTGCACTTTGACGTGCTTTCGAACTGCTAGGTTGGCAGGAGCAGGGACCGAGCAACAGGAGCTCACCCCATCATGGGGATTCTAACTGCCGACCTTCTGATCGGCAAGTCCTAGGCTCTGTGCTTTAACCCACAGCGCCACACCCGCATCCTTGATATGTTCTATATACTGTGGCTTAAATCTATTTGCCCACTAGGTGTCAGCATAAAGCATTCATTTCATGTTCTCAGATTTCACAGAAGCACATAAGTTGTCCTACAACCAGCATCTTGAATCATCATCAAATTGTAGAGTTGGAAGGCCCCCCCCCCCCCGAAGGTTCTCTAGCGATGCAGGAATCCTAAACAATCCCTGTGTTATGGAAATTCCCGGGGGGGCGGGGGGTGCACATCTTTAAAGTTGTTAAAGGTCACAAATATTATGTCTGAATGTATCCTTTCAACTTGACAGCTCAGGGAAGTTACATAGCTTTAAACATGATATAAAATCAACTCCTTTGCCAGTTTCCTCCATTTCAAAGCTATTTTCCCCTTGAAAAAAGGACTCCGGGAAGTTTCCAGAGGTGACAATTGCTGAGCTGATTGTTGGCCAAGGAAAGCCTAATCCCATCCCCAGACTTGCCAAGGGGTCCAGACATGCAAAGGAAGTTCTCTTGTACTTTGGGTGGTGGGACTTCAGAGGTGTTCGCCTCTGGTAATCTTATACCTGGGTCTTGCCTTGCCATGTCGAACTGTATTCTGGGATATGGTGGGGAAGTTTTAAAAGTCACCCCATCCTCGGGGTTCAAAAATCCTCTTTGAACCTGTTGCGCAATAAACTTTGGTCTATAGCTACAGTGGTGCCCCGCAAGACGAACGCCTCACAAGACGGAAAACCCGCTAGACGAAAGGGTTTTCCGTTTTGGAGGCGCTTCGCAAAACGAATTTCCCTATGGGCTTGCTTCGCAAGACGAAAATGTCTTGCGAGTTCCTGCGGTTTTTTCCCCCTTCCCCCCCTTTTTCTAAGCCGCTAAGCCGCTTATCAGCTGATCCGATAAGCCGCTAAGCCGCTAAAAGCCGCTAAGCCACTAATAGCGCTAAGCCGCTAAGCCATCAATGGGCTTGCTTCGCAAGACGAAAAAACCGCTAGACGAAGAGAATCGCGGAACGGATTCTTTTCGTCTTGCGAGGCACCACTGTATTTGCTCCGGTTGGTGGCTGGACTCCTTCCTTTATTCCGCAGGGACCCGCGGGCTCAGCCCAACCAGCTGGGGGACTGAGCAGCCTCACACCTAGATTTTTCCGTAACATCCAGCCTCTGCTTAAAAACCTCCAAGGAAGAGCAGCCCACGACTTTCCACCGCCAAATAGCTCTTACATTCAGACAGTTCTTCCTAATGTTTAGTCACAATCTCCTTTCTTGGTTTTTTTATCCATCAGTTTGGGTCCTGCCCTCTGAAGCAGGAGAAAACAAGCTTACTCCATCTTAATTTCAGGGTTGTGCGTCCAAGCCCCATGTCGGGCAAAAGATTCCTGCATTACGGGGGGCAGGGTTGGACTAGATGACCCTTGCAGGTCCCTTCCAAGTCTATTATCATCAAACATTTATAGTTTTAGATTTAGAAGTTTGGATTGGATTGATTGATAGGCTGGGGCTGAAATCCTACAGCCATTTACTTGAGAGTAGTAAGCCCTTTTGGACCCAGTGGAGCTTACTTCTGAGTAAGCTTCCAACCAAGTCAGTTGCTGACTTTGTACTCGTACTTGCTAAGATTAGGCCTGTCATATGTCTTTTTAAAAATAAATAAATTATTATTTTATTTTTCCATATTTAGTTACATTTCGTTGCACAGATCTATCACATAAGGCATTGCTCCAACAAGAGCATTGACTTCCCTCCCTCCCTCTTTCTGACTTCCCAACATCTTTTAAGAAATTCTTCCCATTTCTATGGCCACTTTTTTACCTTATATCTTCTTATTTTGTAAACCACCTCCTTATATTTAAATCAGTTCCATATTTTCTCATCACAAAGCATTTCAATTCAATTCAATTCAATTCAATACAATTTTCTTTCATATAAAATATAAATTTGCCACAGTTCTTCTGAAACAGTTTGTCTCGCCGATTCCGGATCTTCCCCATCAGCTTTGCCATCTCCACATATTCTACCATCTTTATCTGCCCTTCCTCCAATGTAGGAAATTCCTGCTGCTTCCATTTCTGGGCCAGGAGTATTCTTTAGGCTTGCCGTATGTCAGGAAAATTCACGACAACGCGGTGTAAAAAGCAGCAGAAGCAGCTCAAAAAGCTTAAAGCCACTATTTTTGGGTTAAAAAAACCCTAGCTAAGACCCCACTTTTATTGAGATCAGGTCGCTTATTTAAATAGTATTAATGCAAGATTTCTCAAATGTTTCCTTCTGTACTGTGCAAAAACAAACAAACAAACAAACAAACTACAAAGACAATTGCCACAATTGTCTTTGACAACATACAAACCAACTCAGTGGCGTAGCGTGGGGCAAGCACCGGGGGCAAGGCAAGTAATTTGCGCCAGCTAACCCGTGGATTTGCGCCCCCTAACCCTAACCCCCAGATGTTGCACCCGGTGCGGCCGGCCCCCCCCTGCACCCCCCACGCTACGCCACTGAACCAACTTAATTGAAAACTTTCCCCAAATATATATATATATTTTAGAAAGAGTAAGAAACGAAACTGTCATTTGCCACATATTAAAATACTGGAGGGGAGCGATGGGAGTCCAAAAACATCTGCCAGAGCATCTTCTTGGAGAAGGCTGGATCACCAAACGCAAAACCTCCCAAACTAGCAAGCAACCCCCTAATGTTGCTCCTGTCTCTTTAAATGAATCTGGCCCAGACGGAAAGGCTGCCTAGCAACCGCTTTGCTTGCGTCACGTGGGGAGAGAGGCAGATGCTGAGCCCCCTGAACTACATTTCCCATCATCCCTCAGTGCTCTGGCATTGTGGGTAGCCAGGACTGCTGATCAAAGCATGCCTGCTTTTTTATTATTTTAAAAAATAGTGCATCGTTGTCCTTAATGATTATGATGATTATTTTGGAAAGCATGCATGGAAACAAATGCATTTAATTTTTGCTGCTTTTGTAAGCCTTGCTTTAAGAGGGCTGGGGGGGAGATCAAAGCAGTTCCAGGTGGAAGGTCGTGCAGGAGGGACATACAGCTGTTGCCATGTGGCTGGGATGCGATGCAACAACTTCTTAGCTGGCAAGGAGGCATAGCAGGATCAGGCTTTTGCAGACTGACATGCCCGGCATCCTGGGATGCTTAAGCATGTGCTTTCACTGGCTGCATGGGCATCATGCCCATTCCATGCCCAGATCCCTCCAGCATCCCTCCAACGCGTCCTGACATTTAATGCCATGCGGTTTCACGCAGCTTGCAGGAATGCGAAGACCTCAAGGATCAGGTATGAGAGATTTGCAGCAGCAGCAACAACAGTAATAATAATAATAATAATAATAATAATAATAATAATAATTAACTGCAATAATGGCCTCGGAGAATAAGAGGAAAGTCAGCACTCAGAAAGTGAGCAAAGAAAGGGCAATATCTAAAGAATATTTAAAACAGTACCGTGAAAAATGCAAATCTCCTGGCAGGTGTAGACTGAATCTTGAACGTTAAAGGGAATCGTAAACGCAAAAATTGTTCCCGGTATGTAATAGATATAATAGGAAGTGTGTATAGGAATAGAGTACATATATTTAGAAAGCACAATGAGGTGATTCGGAAGTCAAAGATATGTGTGGTGTTAGGTGATGTGTAGTCAATTAATGTTTAGTTGTCATTGTGGTATTGTTTTTGTCTGTTTGTGTTGTATGTTTTGCAATAATAATAATAATAATAATAATAATAACAACAAAAAACAAACTGCAACCCCAAACCCACTTATTTATCGCAAAGTGCCAACACAGCAATGTAACCTGTATATCTCATTTTTTCCCCGTGTGTGTCATGTTTATGACTGCTGTTGTAATAAATAATCCTTCATTTAAAAAAGAATAGCTTCGTGCCTTTGGGGTGGAGGTGGGTGAGGAAGTTTCCTAGGAAACTTTGTTCGGGGGGGATTATTATTTTTTAAATTCATTTTATAACGTATATTTTTTTCATCTCATGAAATTTATCTATGGCTTGGTTGTGTGTGCTGTGTTGTGTTGTGTTGTGTTGTGGGGGGCCCTCCAAGCAGGTTGCAAAAGGATAACACAGTAAAAACGTATATTTGAAGAAGTGTGCATGCACACGAAAGCTCATACTAAGTTAGTTCTAGGTATGAGTTCTAGGTATGAACCAACTAACTAACTTAGTTGGTTCATACCTAGAACTCATACCTAGAACTAACTTAGTTGGTCTTTAAGGTGCTACTGGAAGGAATTTTTTTTATATTTTTTTATTTTTACTATGGCAGACCAACACGGCTACCTATCTATAACAGTAAAAACGTACAACATAATTTAACAGAAAGCTAAAAGCACCACAGAACAGACTGGATCAAATTCCTGCAATGATTCCTGCATTTCTGGGAGTTGGACTAGATGACTCAGGATCCCCTTCAAACTCTACAAATTCATGAAAATATAACTCATACGAGCTTTGCAATGCTTTGTTTTGTTCTTTTATATTTGATGGAAGCTGGCAGTAACCCAGTCAGATGGACGGGGTACAACAAATTATTAATATTAATATTAATATTAATATTAATATTAATATTAATATTAATATTAATATTAATATTAATATTAATATTAATATTCATTACCTCTCTGGAACTTGTCACTGATTTTTTGGGAGTTTCTATAATTGACTTTTGTTTTTCTTACTTGACCATCCAGTCCTATTCTCACAGTGGCCAACCAGGTCTAATTTCATTTTGCATCCTCTCAAAGGAGTCCAGGGCAACAAGCTGTGCAGCTGCAAAAGAGTACGATTAAAAATGAAACCTGTTAACTAAAGCTGTAAAGTACATCTGAAAACAGTGAGAAATAGAGACATACACAGTTGATTGCTTCCAGGTTACCAGGGACATTGTCTCTCAGCCCTTAGATGCCTGGGTGGCCAGAGTTTTAAAATTCCTCTTCAGTGTTAATGATGAGGATAGACAAGTGCTCGTCCCCCGCAAGGGCATTCCAGAAAAAGGGAGCCACCTTAAAGAAGGCCCTGCTATGGGTAACGGCAGCCATTGCAAACTTTGTAAATTTCACATCTTGCAAACAAGGTCTCCATTGCCTGAGTAAATAAAACAATGGCTTCATCCGTGTAAATGAAATAAAGATAAATAAAATAATGGGTCCATTCGTTGGCACTTTGGAAATAAATAACATTTGGTGGTAGATTTGGAAAATAAAATAAGATGATGGGTCCATTGTTTTATTTAGAGAAAATAATAATAATTATTTATTATTTGTACCCCGCCCATCTGGCTAGGTTTCCCTAGCCACTCTGGGCGGCTTCCAACAAAGATTAAAAATGCATTAAAATGTCACACGTTAAAACCTTCCCTGAACAGGGCTGCCTTCAGATGTCTTCTAAATGTCAGGTAGTTGTTTCTTTCCTTGACATCTGATGGAAGCGCATTCCACAAGGCGGGTGCCACTGCTGAGAAGGCCCTCTGCCTGGTTCCCTGTAACTTGGCTTCTCGCAGGGAGGGAACTGCCAGAAGGCCCTCGGAGCTGGACCTCAGTGTCTGGGCTGAACGATGGGGGTGGAGACACTGCTTCAGGTATACTGGGCCAAGGCCGTTTAGGGCTTTAAAGGTCAACACCAATACTTTGAATTGTGTAATGGGTCCGTAATAATGGCCCGCAGTCTCAAATGATGGCTTTGTAAGAATGGGCCCATGAAATTTGGGATATAAATAAAATAATGAGTGCACCATTCTGTAGGGACTCTGGAAAGCCTGGGCTGAGCTTAACTCTTGCGTCTTTCCCTAAAATAAAATAAATAATAATAATAATAATATAATAACCGGATTTTCAAATACAAGAAACAAAGCCGTCCAAGTTAACTTTGAGCAGAAAAGGGAAATGTCATCCTTGGTTCTTTGTCCTCTTTTGCTCTCGCCAGGTGGGAAGAGGAGCAGCATGCGAACGGTGTGAAGTGGCAGCAGCTGGAGCACAAGGGACCGTATTTTGCGCCGCCCTACGAGCGGCTGCCGCGGGGAGTCAGCTTCTATTACAACGGTGGGTATAGTCTTTCCTTCAGTTTGTATGGAATGGGCTGCAAGGTCCGTGCCTTCCCTGATGTCACCCTGAGTGGCGGCGGGCTGGGATGAGAGAAAGAGATGGAACAACAACCCACTCAGGATTGGTGCGACTGCGTGGCTGTGTTAGAATTCCCGCCCCGTGATTGCAGTCATGGGATTGTTGTCTATCACATGGCGGTGTATGTTTTGACTCCACAGAGTGGGAAGTGACGGAGACAGGATGTTGTGCTACTGTGTTCCGTGATGTGGGACTGTTGTCCTTTGTCCTTTTCCTTTTTGCTGTCTGATGCTAGAGAGAGAGGGAGCCATGTTGCAGTGCTCCGTGTGGGTTTATATGTAAATAAAGTAGATTAGCCAAAATGCTGAGTTGCTGAGGTCTGTCACGCATGATGCACAAACTCTGCGGATCCCTAAGTGTGCCGGTGTCGGTTTGCATCGGTCGCTGTGATGTTCGGGCAGAAGGAAGCTTTTGAAGCTCCCGAATGAACGACCAGGAGGGAGGAACATGCCAGTCTCAGGCATGTGTCTCTGCCAGGGTCCTACTCGAGTGTAGGCTGAACTCCTGACAGGCTGTAGCCTGTGGCTTGAAGAGGAAGAGAGTAAGAGAAAACCTGCCAATGATCAGATGTTCCTCCTTTGACCCTCTCCAAGTTAACCAAGTTGGATATATTTGTTCCCTGACCATCTGCACTAAGCAACCCTTAATCTCTGGAATTTAGAGACGTGGGTGGCGCTGTGGGTTAAACCACAGAGCCTAGGATTTGCCGATCAGATTGTTGGTGGTTCGAATCCCCCCGACGGGGTGAGCTCCCGTTGCTCGGTCCCTGCTCCTGCCCACCTAGCAGTTTGAAAGCACGTCAAAGTGCAAGTAGATAAATAGGTACCGCTCCGGTGGGAAGGCAAACGGCGTTTCCGTGCGCTGCTCTGGTTTGCCAGAAGCAGCTTAGTCCTGCTGGCCACATGACCCGGAAGCTGTACGCCGGCTCCCTCAGCCAATAAAGCAAGATGAGTGCTGCAGCCCCAGAGTCGGTCACGACTGGACCTAATGGTCAGGGGTCTCTTTACCTTTACCTAGCTGTCCCTTTTATTGTGCAATTGTGACGGTTTGTGCTCATGATGATAATGGGGCGGTTATATGCAATCAATGCTGTTACCTCCTGAAAGAGTTTCGGGATACTGCTTCCTTTTCAATCAGTGCACAACCCTGAAATCCCTGCTGAAATCCTGCAACTTTTGGTTCCAATAAATGTTCCGGGTCAGGGTATTTTTTGTCGCGCTTTGGTTGTGTCATAGCGCAAGATGCCCCCCGCCAGGCGGCAATAATGCGGTAATATGGTGGAATCGTTGCAGAGCAAAACAGAATGATGTGTGGACAGTCCAGTATAAATCCACCAAGAATGATTTCATCAATAGTATGTTTCAGACTGTACCTGCAATGCCCCAACCCCCCCCCAAAACCCCACCCTAGACTGAAAGGGCTTTTATTTACTGCCATAGCCAACCCTCTGTGCTGGACAGGTTGGTGAAGGAAACAGGCAATGGTTAGATGGCAAGGTCTTTGTTATGTACTGAAGTTCTCACCCTGGGCCAGCAGGGGGATAATAATAATAATAATAATAATAATAATAATAATAATAATAATAATAATTTATTATTTGTACCCCGCCCATCTGGCTGGGTTTCCCCAGCCACTCTGGGCGGCTTCCATAAAAACCAGAAATACACTAAAATATCACAGATTAAAAACTTCCCTGAACAGGGATCGAAAAGTGACGTTCAGTGATTGGATAGTTTTAGAAAATGGCAACAGTTACATTGTTCTGGAGCTCTATATAAGCAGGCTGACTGAGCTCTTCAGTTCAGTTCTGTTCTGGCCTCTGAATAAACAAGAGCTGTTTGAAGAATCGCTGTGTCGTCTGATATGTTTGCCCACAACTTAACAGTCTTGGGCAAAGGTCAACTAAAACAAACTTAGTTTTTGGTAAAGGTTTTTCAGTCTGAACAGTTAACCACATCTGCAGGGGGTCATAGAAACATAAGAAGAGTCTGCCGGATTAGTCCAAAAGGAGATTTGGTCCTAACAGATGCTCTCCAGAAGCCTCTTTTAGCATGGCAACACCTGTCCTTTGGAACTCCCTGCCTCATAATAATAATAATAATAATAATAATAATAATAATAAATTTATTTATATCCCGCCCTCCCCAGCCGAAGCTGGGCTCAGAGCGGCTAACAACAATAAAAATAACACAACATTCTAAACTCAATTCATTTTAAAATCAATTCAAAATCAAATTAATGGCAACCATTGGGCTAGAGTGATGTTAGGCAGGCCACCCTTGCTTCACTATTTCAAGCACCTATGGGAAACCTTTTTTTAAAAAATACTTTAGCAAGCCTTCCCAAACATGTTTAGTTAACCGTATTTGCTTTGAAAATGTTGCTGGTTTTTATCTGTGCATTGCTTAGAATGATTTTATGTACTTTGCTTACAGATTGTTTTTGTCTCTAGGACAAAAAAAAAAAAAAATTGACCTTTTTACAACTCAAAAGCGGAAAGCAAAATGGCTAAAACAGTTTTGTTCCTTCCTGCGGGGCCTCTGTTGTTCTTTCCAGGCAAGCCTATGAAACTCAGCCCGGCGACGGAGGAGATAGCCACGTTCTATGCGAAGATGCTCGATCACGACTACACGAGAAAAGCGATTTTCAAGAAGAATTTTTTCTGTGACTGGACAGAGGTATTTGCCTGTGGCTTCCTGGGGAGGGGGGAGGGCGTGGCTCAGTGGCCGAACATCTCCCTTGTGTGCAGAAAGACCCAGGATCAGTCCAGGTGAGGCTGGCAGCTGGAACCCTGGGTAGATGCTGCCAGTCAGTGTAGACAGAACTAGGCTCAATGGGCCAGTGGACAGCTTTTTGTGCTCCTGGCAACTGCCCCACAGTAGGTGAGTTATGACCCAAAAATGTCCAAGAGGGCTCAACAAGCCTTTTAAGTGGAGATCTTTATCTCAGTCTATCTATATTGGATTTGAAATCTGTTTTACCTTTGTAATCACTTTTAATCCTTTGTATCTGTGGAACTGCTTGTAATCATTTGTAGATGTTGAATCGTTTTTATTGCTAAATTGCTTTAAGAGGCTTTACATGAAGTAATTCATAGCTGGAATCAAATAGATTTAGCTGCTCTTCCTGCATTGCATTCTACGACTATGTAAAATCAAATAATTAAATAAGTAACGGCAACAATCAGAAATGAGCACAAGACAGGAAGGTCCCAGGATCTTGGAAAGTCCTGGGACCATATACAGTGGTACCTTTGGTTGCAAACAGGACCCGTTCCGGAGGCCCGTTTGCAACATGAAAAGCCCGCAACCTGAAGTGCCATATCTGCAAAGGTGCGCAGCGTGATTTGGTGTTTGTGCGCATGTGCGAAGTGCGATTTAGCGCTACTGCACATGCGCGAGCAGCGAAACCCGGAAATAACCCTTTCCAGTACTTCCGGGTCGCTGTAGGACGCAACCTGAAAAAACGTAACAAGAAGCAAACGTAACATGAAGTATGACTGTACAGTGGTACCTCTGGTTGCGAACAGGATCTGTTCTGGAGCCCCGTTCGCAACCTGAGAGGAATGCAACCTGCGTCTGTGGGTCGCGATTCTCCGCTTCTGTGTATGCACGTTACGTCACTTTGAGCGTCTGCGCATGCCCGAGCGGCGAAACCTGGAAGTAACCTGTAATGGTTATAAGGGGTTGCTCGTGCGTAAGTTACCGCTACTCCTGGCTAGGTTGCCTGGATAAACCTGTCCTGGCTGACAGCCCTTCACTTCGTGGCTGTTCAGTCACTAGCAGAATCCGTCAGTGGGCGTTTTTTGAACCTCTTCCAGCAAAGAAGTTGTTTGACGCCAAGTCTCCTACTCTCCCTGCGCGGAAGTCTTCTGCGCAGGGAGGGAGTGGGCAGAGGAGTGCCCGTGCTCTCTCCACTGTTTTTGGGCGAAGAGTCTTGGAGACCCCTCTCCGAATCCCCCATCTGCCCCCCTTCTCTACTGGTGTTGTGCTGATTCCCTTCCCCAGCCGATGAGCTCCCTCTCTCCCTGCTGGCCCCCTCTCCAGCATCGCTTGGGAGCCTTGCCTCCACCTCTGACTCTGATGTCAGTTCCCTGACATAACCCATTCCGTTACTTCTGGGTCGCTGCGGGACGCAACCTGAAAAGATTTAACCCGAAGCGTCTTTAACCCAAGGTATGACCGTACTTGCATTTTACTGACATTCTAGACACATTTTTTGTTGTTGTCGTTGTATCAGGCTAATTTCCTGTCGGCCTTGAGACGTCCCTAAGGTGCCTCCTCAGATGCATAAGAAAATAATTGCAGTCTTGATGGATCAGAGCAAAGTATAGTGTTTCTGGCAGTAGTCGGTTCAGTCCCTCTGGGAATCAGGCAGACAAGGGGATGAGGGTGGAGAGCAGGGCCTTGTGGTTCATCCCCCTCAACTGGTACTTGGAGGTAGACTACCTCCAACATGGAGGCTCCACTGAAGAGCCACTACCAGCCATTTTGGGTGTTCCTGGGCTAGGTAAAGGTAAAAAAAGGTAAAGGACCCCTGGACAGTTAAGTCCAGTTAACTATGGGGTTGCAGTGCAGATCTCGCTTTCAGGCCGGCGTTTGTCCACAGACAGTCATGTGGCCAGCAGGACTAAACCGCTTCTGGCGCAACGGAACACTGTGAGGGGTGGCAGAGCGCATGGAAAACGCCATTTACCTTCCCACCACAGCAGTACCTATTTATCTACTTGCACTGGTGTGCTTTCGAACTGCTAGGTTGGCAGGAGCTGGGACAGAGCAACGGGAGCTCACTCCATCGTGGAGACTCGAACCGCCAACTTTCCGATCAGCAAGCCCAAGAGGCTCCGTGGTTTAGAGCACAGCACCACCCGTGTCCCTAAGACACATGAATCTGCGGGATGCAGCTAATTGGGGTTCTCTGTTGGGTGAAGGCAGGCGTTATTGGCGATAATCTCATGGCTCGTAAGCCTTATTTCTTGGTGTGACAGGCAGCTTTAGAACTCAAACCTCTGTCTCCTTGATTTCCTGTAGCAGATGACGTCGGAGGAGAGGAAGAAAATCAAGCAGTTGGACAAATGCGACTTCAGGGAGATTCACGAATATTTCGTGGAGAGACAGGAGGCTCAGAAAGCTCTGCCAAAGGAGGAAAAACAGGTTCAGATGCACCCCTGCTAGCTGATAAAACCCAAGGCCTTTTTGGCCACCGAACTGCAATCCTAGATTTGTGATTTCCACCTAACTTAAGGGAACAGTTTGCCCCAGATGCACCTATTCAACCACTTTATAATTATAATTATTATTCAACCACTTTGTTCAGTGGAACTTTTGCAAGTGCCTCAAAATGTCCGTTTTCAGGAGTTGATCTTTTACTGTGGCAGCATTTGGAACTCCCTGCCTCTTGACACTGGGCAGGCTACCTGTATGGATTTTGTATTTCAGGAAGCCTTCCCAGATATATAATTTAGTTACTTATAGTTGTTTTAAAACTTCGATCTGCGTTTAAACCATAATTTATTTTATGCGTACAGTGGTACCTTGGTTCTCAAACTTAATCTGTTCCAAAACCAAATCGTTCCAAATCCAAGGCGTGCTTTCCCATAGAAAGTAATGCTAAATGGATTAATCCTTTCCAGACTTTTAAAAACAACCCCTAGAACAACATGAATTTTACTATCTAACAAGACCATTGATCCATAAAATGGAAGCAATAAACCAGCAATAAACCAGCAGTTCTCGACCTGTGGGTCCCCAGATGTTTTTGGACTACAACTCCCATCATCCCCGAGCTCTGGCCTTGCTAGCTAGGGGTGATGGGAGTTGTAGTTCTACAACATCTGGGGACCCACAGGTTGAGAAAGGCTGCAATGAAAAATGTACTGCAGTCACACAATCAATCTATCAGTAGCTGGACTGGGTTCTACACAGCCACAAAGAAAAAGAGCCGCAAAAACAAAACGCAAAATAAATAGCAAAAACAGACAGACCTCAGCGTTACACTCAAAATGGAAGCATAACCTTCAAAACAGGGCTGTTTGGCTTCTGAAAAAATTTCACAAACCAGAACACTTACTTCTGGGTTTGCAGTGTTTGGGTTCCAAGTTGTTTGAGTACCAAGGCATTTGAGAACCAAGGTACCATCTGTACATGCTTTTAATGCCTCTGTGTTGTCTGCAGTTTGATCATGTGCACTGCTTAGATACCTCTGTGATAAAGCTGTTTATTAACTCTTTCTAACTCATTGAAATCAAAATGAATAGTCTTGCAGGTTAGGCTGTACAGTTAGCCTACCCCCAGAAGGTGGGGACAAGCTGTAATAATAATAATAATAATAATAATAATAATAATAATAATTTTATTATTTATACCCCCCATCTTCCTCTACCCTTATCAAAGCCTGACTTAAAACTATTGGAATAACACCTGGTTCCGCACATTAATTTACCTCTCAGTCTTATTCCTTTTGCCCTTTTTTTAAAACCCAGAAATTGAAAAAGGAAGCAGAAAGAATACAAGAGGAATACGGTTACTGCACGATTGACGGGCACCGGGAGAAGATTGGCAACTTCAAGACGGAGCCGCCGGGGCTTTTCCGAGGCCGTGGGGACCACCCGAAGATGGGGAGGGTCAAGAAGAGGATAATGCCCGAAGATGTCATCATAAACTGTAGCAAGTGGGTGACTGGGTCATAGAAGGGCGACTCTGGGGGGCTCAAAGGGGGGTTCATCTCTTGAGGAGCAAAGACAGAGAGGCCTGTTGCAAACTTCTTTCAATATTGCATTTTTTAAATTTATTGCTGGAACCTGCCCTGGTGAAAGTCAGGGAAGAAATTAAATAAAGGGAATACCTAAGGAGACATAGACCCATAGACACAGTCCAACCCCCTGTGTCCCACTCTCAACGTTTTCATCTGTTTTTATAAGGGCCTTCTCAGTAGTGGCACCCGCCCTGTGGAACCAGGGCAATCTTTACCTGGGGGTGCAAGGGGTGCGGGGCACCCTGGAGCCAAATTCGGGGGGGGCACCCCTCGATTGGCAGCAGTGAAAAACAATGGAGCGAAAGTTCCCGCCCTCCTCCTCTATTGCTCTATTACTCTGCAGCGTCAAATATTCCCTTTTCCTCTGCGTCATTTTTACAGGTGAGCGATCCCCCCCCCCAAAAAACGGTCAACAACTTTGGCTTCCCCCCTCGGAAGGAGAAAAATAACAATTCCCTTAATAACAATTTAAACAATTTATTTAACTAAAACAATAACATTATAGGATATGTATCCATGTCTGTTAACTGATGTGGTTAAACATATTTTTTTTTAATAAAAAAATAACAACTTAGACTGAGTTTTAAGCACACATGAAAAACTTAAAACAAATCATCATTTGCTGATGAATAGTCTTTGGACTACAATGTAACTTAAATAGAAAGCTATATTTAGAAAGGTTTTTCCTCCGAAAGCATTTTATTTTCAAAATCCAATTTAAATTAAAAAAAACACCCTGATTTAAAAAATAATAATCTGATTTAAATAAAAAAAACCTTCGATTTTTATCCACCCTGATTTCCGATTCCCTGTAAAAGCAGTCCAGGGAACTCAGTTGTTTGGTCACTTATACGAACAAAACGCATGTTTTCACCATCCAGATTGTGAGGTTTCCTGTTCTGCTTTCTGATATCTTAACCTTTTCCCCCCCCTTCTCCCCCATTTTTTGTCCAGGGGTTCCAAGATCCCGAAACCCCCTCCTGGGCACAAGTGGAAGGAAGTTCGGTGTGACAACAGTGTGACCTGGCTGGCATCGTGGACGGAGAACATTAATGGGGCCATAAAGTACATTATGTTGAACCCCAGTTCCAAGCTGAAGGTGAGGGACGGGGGCGTTCCCTTCAGGAGTACAGTGGACCCTCCGGATACACATTAAATTCGTTCCGGGGGTCCGTACCTAACCCAAAAAGTCCTTAACTGGAGGCGCCGCCTTTACACACATGTGCGGTGCGCAGAGCGCTTCTGCGCATTCACATGATGCAAAATTCGGAAGTATACACTTGTATCCAGTTCTGCTTCTCTTCCCAGGGGGAGAAGGACTGGCAGAAATACGAAATTGCTCGCTGCTTGAAAGGGGTGGTGGGCAAGATTCGTGCTCAGTACCGGGCGGACTGGAAATCGAAGGAGATGAAGAAGCGGCAGAGGTCCGTGGCCCTTTATTTCATCGACAAGGTAAGGGCTGCTTTCCGGGGCAGGGGAATATCACTCTTAAAGCCGGTTGCGAATATTCCTTTGTAGTAGTAGTAGTAGTAGTAGTAATAATAATAATAATAATAATAATAATAATAATAATATTAAAAACACGATAAAACTTCAAACATTCAAAGCTTCCCTAAACAGGACTGCCTTCAGATGTCTTGTAAAAGTCAGGTAGTTATTTATTTCCTTGACATCTGATGGAAGGGTATTCCACAGGGCGGGAGCCACCACCGAGAAGGCCCTCTGCCTGGTTTCCTGTAACCTCGCTTCTCGCAGTTAGGGAACCTCCAGAAGGCCCTCGGAGCCAGTTTTCTAGGATTTCTGACAGGGTGTACCTCCAAGCCTTGCCTGGAATAGCTTCTTGGGATTGGTCCTGTTCAGTTTCTGTTAATTGATTCTCATGAAAACTTACAGATTCTGGCTTCACACAATTAACTCAAGGCAGTGTCAATTTACTCTTGGCAGAAAGCCAAGGTCTGCTTGACCTAGAAACTACTTACTCTGATTGGTTAACGACCAACACTCAACTCTGTTATCTAGGAATGCTAGCAAAGTTTGGGTTAGGGTGTGTGTTAGGAGTAGGAGTGCTGTGTATGGTTAAGAGAGAGAGAGAGAGAGAGAAAGGATTTATTTTACTTTGTTTTATATGCAGAAACTCTGCTGGTTTCTTTTTCCTTTTAATAAATCCTGTAAATAGTTATTCTGAGTCTAGCTGACTAGTCATTTCCACCTCAACTAGCTTCTTCGCTGTGCAGGAAAACTCTTCTACGTTTGGGCTAAAGCCATTAGAGCTATGCCTGACACTTCAAAGTTCCATGAGGTCCTTCTGCATGACCTTCTGCATGCAGAACACATGCAGTGGAGCTCAGGGCCCTAACTGAGCTGTGGCCCTGCTAGGGTAGGAACCTGCCTCTGCTTCTCCCATCTCGCTGTCCGTTTCGGACAGTCGCCGCCTGGAGAGCACAGATTCTGCCGAGTGGCAGCCATGCACTGTTGGCTGCTGCTGTTAGCACCCGCCTGTTTCAAGAGCATTAGCATCACCCAGTGGCGGAGCAAGCCGATTGGACGCATGGGGTGGCGCATGTGTCCTGCGCCCGGGGGCGAGGCCAGCTGCCTGAAGGGGCGTGGCCTCCGGAGTCTGCCTGCCTCATCCCACTCAGCCGCCCTATAGCTGGGGGGAGGCAGCGGGCAGAGTTTCTGGGTCAGTCTCAAGGGCAGCCCCACTACCTGGTTTTGGGTTTGCACGCCTGGTTTTTCACACCTTGTTTTGGGAGAGGGGTGGGGTCAGGAATGTTTTCTGGAGACACTGAGTGTCGGCTATCTCCGCTGGTACGTCTTCTTCCTGCTGCTCTCCCAATACTTCCCAGCTTCTCCTCTCTGTAGCCTCTGAACTATGTCTTTCTGCAAACTGCTGCTTTGTTTTGAATCTATAGTGTTCTCTTCTCGGGAAGGTGCAGAAGAAAGGGGGCGGTCCCCACGATTCCTCCTCAGTCCAGTCCCTGACATGGGGTCCAAAGGAGTGAGGAGGGGAAGCACCAAAGGTTTCTGGTCTCTCAGCTGCAACGGTGGCGTTGGAAGGGGTTCCTTAGGGGGTCACCCATCTGCCCCCCCTGCAATGCAAGATAGAAGCAGTGTTTTGGAGAGAGCCTGCGTTTGACTGCCCCCGCTCCCCCCATGGCTCTGAGACCCAGCGCTGAGGGCCTTCTGGCGGTTCCCTCCCTGCGAGAAGCGAGGTTACAGGGAACCAGGCAGAGGGCCTTCTCGGTGGTGGCGCCCGCCCTGTGGAACGCCCTGCCATCAGATGTCAAGGAAATAAACAACTATTTTACTTTCAAAAGACAACTGAAGCTTTTAATATTTAATGCTGCATTGTTTTTAACACTCGATTGGGAGCCGCCCAGAGTGGCTGGGGAAACTCAGCCAGTTGGGCGGGGTATAAATAATAAATTGTTATGATAAATTATTATTGTGTCCCTCCCCAGCTGGCCCTGAGAGCGGGGAATGAAAAGGAGGAAGGGGAGACGGCGGACACAGTGGGCTGCTGCTCCCTCCGTGTTGAGCATCTGAGGCTTCACCCTCGGATGGATGGGAAGGAGAACGTGGTGGAGTTTGACTTCCTGGGCAAGGACTGCATTCGCTACTACAATCTGGTGCCTGTGGAGAAGCAGGTGAGAGAGAGGCAGCGTCGCTGGAAAAGAGGGATGCAGGCAGTTCCTTTTGGGGTAAACAAAACCTGCGTCCAGTCAGGCTTCCCCTGCGCGGATCTGCTGGGAGCTGACCTGGCAGGCGAGCAGAGTAGCAGCGGTCCTGCGTCCGTGTGAGATAAGGGATAAATCAAGTCCAAAGACAGTTCGGTTCTTATCTCTAGAAGCGTTTATTTACAAAGCAGTAAATCCATCAGAAACCTCCAACATGTTCCGTGCTCCAAAAGCACACAACGCAGCCTGCAGCCGAGCTGCGTCTCAGACAGAAGCGAAAGCAAGTCTGAACCGTGACACAGACTGTGACGCGCTTCTCTGCGTTAAACTCCTCCCAGATACAGGACACCACGGAGTTTTAACCCTGTCAGTTCCAAACTCCACAGTTCCTTGGGTCAGTGGGCACCATTCTCCCCCTGCAACAGAACAAATTAATAATAACAATAATAATAATAATAATAATAATAATAATAATAATTTATTACTTGTACCCCGTCCATCTGGCCACTCTGGGCAGCTTCCAACAAAGATTAAAAATACATTAAAATGTCACACATTAAAAACTTCCCTGAACAGGGAATTAACAGCTTGCTGAACCAAAAATAGATGGTGGTTGGTGCGATTAGTATTAATTAAGTTTATAACCCAGCCTTCCTCCTGAAGGGGACCCAGGGCAGCAAACACACAGGCGATAGATAAGAATTTGAATGTGAATTTATATACCACGCTTTATCAGTAGATCCCAGGGCAGTTTATAACATTAAAAGCACACTACAGAACGTCAATGATAAAAAATAATAATAAAAAGCATACTGAAAGATAGCCTGGTGATAAAATAGATAAAGCAGTTACAACATCTAAAACCACCTGTAATACAGATGCTGAAAGTTATCTCCTTAAGAGCCCAGCTCTTTGCAGCTTCCCAGCAGTGAAAATGACATCTCACTTTATTGGCCGAGGGAGCCGGTGCACAGCTTCCGGGTCATGTGGCCAGCATGACTAAGCCGCTTCTGGCGAACCAGAGCAGTGCATGGAAACGCTGTTTACCTTCCCGCCACAGTGGTACCTATTTATCTACTTGCACTTTGATGTGCTTTTGAACTGCTAGGTTGGCAGGAGCAGGGACCAAGCAACGGGAGCTCACCCCGTCGCAGGGATTTGAACTGCCGACCTTCTGATCAGCAAGTACTAGGCTCTGTGGTTTAACCCACAGCGCCACCACGTCCCTTATTCCTCTACATACCCCATAACTTATAAGAGAGATGCTATATGTGATTTTCATTGTTTATTTGCTTGTTTTGTAACAAAAGAAAATCCTGAATAAAACCTTTTTTTAAAAAATCAGTTTACCGTATTTTTCCTTCTATAACATGCAGATTTTTTCTCCTAAAAATGAAGGGGAAATGTCTGTGCGTGTTATTGAGCGAATGTGTGGTCCCTGGAGCCAAATGGCGCGAGGGGAGGCAAAAAAAATCAAATCGCGGGTCTCGGAGAAGGGAAACCTGAAAAGAGGAAGTGGCTGCTTTCCTGCATTCTGCCTCAGGGTCTTACTGCCCACCCACCTCTGTTTCCTTGCTGTGTTTGCTCAAACAGAACAAAGAGCAGGGAAAGCCCCTCCCCTCCAGGCTGTGCTCCGTGCTGCTGAAAACATGCAGGAGGGAGAGAGAGAGAGAGAGAGAGAGAGCGCGCGCGAGAGAGAGAGCTGGCTGGCTTGGGTGGGTAGGTGAGGGAAAAATTTGCCTTCCTTTCCTCCCTCCCGTTATACCCCTCTCCTGCATTCTTAGCCAGCTGCTTCTCTGCACACCCCTCTCGTGCTCCTTGTCCGTTCTGTGTTTTTCCTTCCCTCCCCACTTAAAATGTGGTTAAAAAGCATGGATCCACATGGATCCTCAGGATCTTTGCATTGGGTCACCCCAAATTCACCATCAGATCACATGTCTGTGGCCACAGCATGAAGCACAAAAATGATACATCCACTGTTTCATTCAGAATGTTTTTTCCCTTGTTTTCCTCCTCTAAAAACGATGTGCGTGTTATGGTCAGGTGCGTGTTATAGAGCGAAAAATATGGTACATCTATAAAGAATGCCCTTATTAAATAATCCATGAGTTAGTATCAACCTTTGGAACTGGCCTTTGGGCTTCTGGATAATTTGTAATCGAGGTAAAGCTCCAGTGATCTCCCGCAAAGGTATGTTTGGCTTTTATCCTTCTTGCCAGCCTTTACTTGTGAGTCGCTTTACTTACTCCTGCCGTTCTCTTGAGCTGACCTTGCTCTCAGAATTTCCTTCTTGATCATTGCAGGTGTTCAAGAATTTGCAGCTGTTCATGGAGAACAAAGGACCTGGGGACGATCTTTTCGACAGGCTGTCTGTAAGTTTGGGCTCACCTTCACGGATGTTTCGATCCTGGGTATTTTTGAATGCCCAAATTCTCCAGGCAATATCAGAGGGAGAAAAGGAAGGACAAACCTAGACAGATCCTGAAGCTGAGGCTCCAAGACTTTGGCCACCTCGTGAGAAGAGAAGACTCCCTGGAAAAGACCCTGATGTTGGGAAAGATGGAGGGCACCAGGAGAAGGGGACGACAGAGGACGAGATGGTGGGACAGTGTTCTCGAAGCTACCAGCATGAGTTTGACCAAACAGCGGGAGGCAGTGGAAGACAGGAGTGCCTGGCGTGCTCTGGTCCATGGGGTCACAAAGAATTGGACACAACTAAACGACTAAACAACAACAACAGTCGTTCGTAGCTTCAAGAACACTGTCCCACCATCTCGTCCTCTGTCGTCCCCTTCTCCTTGTGCCCTCCATCTTTCCCAGCATCAGGGTCTTTTCCAGGAAGTCTTCTCTTCTCATGAGGTGGCCAAAGTCTTGGAGCCTCAGCTTCAGGATCTGTCCTTCCAGGGAGCACTCAGGGCTGATTTCCTTAGGAATGGATCGGTTTGATCTTCTTGCAGTCCATGGGACTCTCAAGAGTCTCCTCCAGCACCAGAATTCAAAAGCATCCATTCTTTGGCGATCAGCCGTCTTTATGGTCCAGCTCTCACTTCCGTACATCACTACTGGGAAAACCATAGCTTTAACTATACGGACCTTTGTCGGCAAGGTGATGTCTCTGCTTTTTAAGATGCTGTCTACAAGTGATAAATTATTATAATAGTATTTCTGACAGTAAGAACTGTTCGACGGTGGAATGGACTCCTACGAGAGATGGCAGGCTCTCCTTCCTTGGAGGTTTTTAAGCAGAGGTTGGAGGGACAACTGTCAGGGATGCTTTTGATGAGATTCCTGCATTGCAGGGGGTTGGGCTGGATGATGCTCAGAGCCCCTTCAAACTCTACAATTCTATTATTATTAAGCTAAGTAAGCCTGGGTCTGGTCAGCACATAAATGAGTCATCACTTAGGACAGGCACCCCCAAACTCGGCCCTCCAGCAGTTTTCGGACTACAGCTCCCGTGATCTCTATCTAACAGGACCAGTGGTCAGGGATGATGGGAATTGTAGTCCCAAAACAGCTGGAGGGCCGAGTTTGGGGATGCCTGACTTAGGAACAACCCCATTTCCACTGCTGTGAGTTCCTTAAGTGGAGTTCCCCTGACTTTCCCCCCTAAACTTCAAATCCTGAATAAAAAATGTGCACCTCACCACCAAGACCATTCCATTCTAACCATCCAACCTCCCGAAATTTCAACACCCCTTGCGATGGTTTAACCCCTTTCTGTTTTCAACAGTACAAATTCTACAGACACCCTCCATTATCTCCTCAAAATAATTTCTCCTGCGTATTCCCCATCTTACCTTAATGGCACATGTTAATTTATCGTTAATAGCTATATCCCAAATCTCTTTGTACCATTCTTCCATTCTTATATTCTTCTTGCCCCTTCCACTTCCTGGATTATAATAATTCGTGCGGCTGTCAATAAATTTGGGAGCGAGACCTTCATAGCCTGCGAACCTTCCACACCCATCGTAAATTGATACTAATGCTACCTCTGGACTTTTGGCCAGCACGTTTTTATTCTTATTTATTTATTTATTTATTTATGATTATTACTTTGTCAATCAATCAATCAATCAGTCAATTAACTAACTAACTACAGTGGTGCCTTGCAAGACGAAAAGAATCCGTTCCGCGAGTCTCTTCGTCTAGCGGTTTTTTCGTCTTGCGAAGCAACCCTATTAGCGGCTTAGCGGATTAGCGCTATTAGCGGCTTAGCGGCTATTAGCGGCTTAGCGGCTATTAGCGGCTTAGAAAAAGGGGGGGAGGGGGAAAAAGTCAGAAAAACTCGCAAGACATTTTCGTCTTGCGAAGCAAGCCCATAGGAAATTCGTTTTGCGAAGCACCTCCAAAACGGAAAACCCTTTCGTCTAGCGGGTTTTCCGTCTTGTGAGGCATTTGTCTTGCCGGGCACCACTGTAACTAACTTCCTTTCCTTTCCAGACCTCAACCCTGAACAAACATCTCCAGGACCTGATGGAAGGTTTGACAGCCAAGGTCTTCAGGACTTACAATGCCTCCATCACCCTGCAGGAGCAGCTGGATGCCCTCACAAATGGTAAATGGACTCAGGGCAAACTTTTCTGCTGCACAGGCTGGACTTAATTCCAGCAAGACTCTGCAGGGTCTCTAGAATAGCAGTAGTTAGTAACGGTAATAATAATACTCCAACCGTCTCGCTGGGTCGTCCAGAATACAGTGGACGCTCGGGTTGCGAACGTGATCCGTGCAGGATGCACATTCGCAACCCGCAGCGTTCGCAATCTGCGCACGTGCGGGTTGCAATTCGGCGCTTCTGCACATGTGCAAAGCGCAATTTAGCGCTTCTGCGCATGCGTGACCGCCGAAACCCGGAAGCAACCTGTTGCTGTGCTTCCGGTTTTCGGCGGTCCGTAACCTGAAAAAGCACAACCTGAAGCGGCTGTAACCCAAGGTATGACTGTAAATACTAATACAGCGGTACCTCGGGTTTCAAACGCTTTGGGTTACAAACACTTTGGGTTACAAACTCCGCTAACCCAGAAGTAGTATCTCAGATTGAGAACTTTGCCCCAGGATGTGAACGGAAATCATGCGGCGGCAGGCCCCATTAGCTAAAGTGGTGCTTCAGGTTAAGAACTGTTTCGGGTTAAGATGGGACCTCCATAGAATCATAGAATCCTAGAGTTGGAAGAGACCACAAGGGCCATCGAGTCCAACCCCCTGCCAAGCAGGAAACACCATCAGAGCACTCCTGACATATGGTTGTCAAGCCTCTGCTTAAAGACCTCCAAAGAAGGAGACTCCACCACACTCCTTGGCAGCAAATTCCACTGTCGAACAGCTCTTACTGTCAGGAAGTCCTTCCTAATGTTTAGGTGGAATCTTCTTTCTTGTAGTTTGGAACCATTGCTCCATGTCCGCTTCTCTGGAGCAGCAGAAAACAACCTTTCTCCCTCCTCTATGTGACATCCTTTTATATATTTGAACATGGCTATCATATCACCCCTTAACCTCCTCTTCTCCAGGCTAAACATGCCCAGCTCCCTTAGCCGTTCCTCATAAGGCATCGTTTCCAGAACGAATTAAGTTCGTAACCCGAGGTACCACTGTACACACATTTTTGAGATGGGAGGGAGATGTGCTCCTGTTCCAAATGGGGAATGCAACTTCCAGGTCACTCTTGAATTTTGGTGGTGTTCAAGTTTAGGAGAATGTAAGAAGGGTCTGGCTGCAGGATCAGGCCAAGGTCCTCTCGGATCCATTCTCCTGTCCTCACCGTGGCCAAGCAGATGTGTCTGGGAAGCCCCCAAGCAGGGTTTGAGCACAAGATCACTTCCCCCTGCTTGTGTTTCCAGGATCTAGCCTTCAGGAACATTCCTGCTCCAACAGTCAAGGCAGAATGTAGCTGTTGTGACTAGGAGATGTTGAGAACTTTATCCTCTGTGAAGGCCACAAGATGAGAGATCTTACTATCCCTAGTGACTAGGGCTGGGTGATACCTGGTTTTCAACATCACGATATATCACCAGCTAAACATTGTGATACACCATGAGGTCTGAAATAAGGATGGAGCCATGTCGAGGCATTGGCTGGCTTCATGGTTTTTCCTACATTGCGATTTTTGCACAGCACACACACACACATCACGATTTGCAATATATTGCCAGGTCAGATGTTTAGAAAATGTTATCGCGATATGGACTTCAAACCAGTTTGGGACGAAATGTCAATATATTGCCCAGCCCTACAAGCAACTGGTATTCAGAGGCGCAAGAGGGTGGGGTCTGTTGTCAGAAACTGGGAGAGCCCCTGGCATAGATGGGGAAGGTTGCACCCTCGACCCTTGGAGCTGCAAGTCAGTGTTGGCATTGAAGGGGCTACCGGTCTTATCAGAAAAAATCCTGTGTTCCTATGAATTCTTGCATTTGCAACGAGGCTGGTGCCTGGTGCGATAGTGCTGGCTTCTGATAGCCCCTATGTCAGAAACACAGGTAAAGGTAAAGGTAAAGGGACCCCTGACCATTAGGTCCAGTCACGGACAACTCTGGGGTTGCAGCGCTCATCTCGCTTTATTGGCCATGGGAGCTGGCGTACAGCTTCCAGGTCATGTGGCCAGCAGGACTAAGCCGCTTCTGGTGAAACCAGAGCAGCGCACGGAAATGCCGTTTACCTTCTCGCCGGAGTGGTGCCTATTTATCTACTTGCACTTCATGCTTTCGAACTGCTAGGTTGGCAGGAGCAGGGACTGAGCAACGGGAGTTCACCCCGTCGCGGGGATTTGAACTGCGACCTTCTGATCGGCAAGTCCTAGGCTCTGTGGTTTAACCCACAGTGCCACCCGAGTCCCTACAGAAACACAGATACACCTACACAAATGCTGACCTCAGACTTGCCTTTTGGTTCCTGACAGAGGACGACAACGTGGCTGCCAAGCTCCTCTCCTACAACCGAGCCAACCGCGCAGTTGCCATCCTTTGCAACCACCAGCGGGCAACTCCAAAAACCTTCGAGAAGTCCATGCAAAACCTCCAGGCTAAGGTAACCCAGCAGAGGGGGGTGCTGAGACAATCCAAGGGCTTATCTCCATCTGTCTTGCTGATCCAGCCCTCCTCCTGATTTTCTTGCACAAAGCTTTCCTGGTGCGCTGTTGTGGCTGAACAGCTGGGTGGCTAACAACAACAACAACAACAACAACAACAACAACAACAATTTATTTATACCCCATCCATCTGGCCACTCTGGGCAGCTCCCAATAGAATATTAAAAACACGATAAAATTAAAAACATCAAACATTCAAAACTTCCCTAAACAAGGCTGCCTTCAGATGGCTTCTAAAAGTTGGATAGTTGTTTATTCCTTGACATCTGATGGGAGGGCGTTCCACAGGGTGGGCGCCACCACCGAGAAGGCCCTTTGCCTGGTTCCCTGTAATCTCACTTCTCGCAGGGAGGGAACCACCAGAAGGCCCTCGACGCTGGACTCAGTGTCCAGGCTGGATGATGAGGTTGGAGACGCTCCTTCAGGTATACCGGGCTGAGGCCGTTTAGGGCTTTAAACACTTTGAATTGTGCTTTAAACACTTTGAATTGTGCTCGGAAACGTACTGGGAGCCAATGTAGGTCTTTCAAGACCGGTGTTATATGGTCTCGGCGGCTGCTCCCAGTCACCAGTCTAGCTGCCGCATTCTGGATTAGTTGTAGTTTCCGGGTCACCCTCAAAGGCAGGCCCCACGTCGAGCACATTGCAGTAATCCAAGCAGGAGATAACCAGAGCATGCACCACTCTGGCGAGACAGTTAAGCTGGATGCAAGACAGGAATGCTGAGAACTTGTAGCCCATCCACGCTTGCCTAGAAAGACAAGACCTGAACCCACCGTGCTTTTTGCCGTTCCAGATCAACGTCAAAAGGGACCAGTTGTGCGATGCAAAGCTGGAGCTCAAGAAGACGAAGACAGATTGCAGAACTAAAAGGGATGTGAAATCTAAAGCGTGAGTGAAGCCAGTTCCTTTTGCATCCTGGGTTATCCTTTCAATTAACTGTTAGGAGGTTTGTCATAGAACTGGCATGCGGGGAACTAATTCAGGATGGTGGTTTTTCCCAAATGCAGGTGCTCGCAGGGTAACCTTGGCAAAGCGGACACTTATGTGATAAACATTATATGCTAGAGTTGTCTCTCCCCTAATAATAATAATAATAATAATAATAATAATAATAATAATAATAATAATTTATTATTTATACCCCACCCATCTGGCTGGGTTTCTCCAGCCACACTAAAATACAATAACCTATTAAACATTAAACGCTTCCTTAAACAGGGCTGCCTTCAGATGGCTTCTAAAAGTTTGGTAGTTATTTTTCTCTTTGACGTTCCACAGGGCAGGTGCCACCACCGAGAAGGCCCTCTGCTGGGTTCCCTGTAACTTGGTTTCTCACAGCGAGGGAACCGCCAGAAGGCCCTCGGCGCTGGACCTCAGTGTCCGGGCTGAACGAAAAACAAAAGAAAACAAAAACAAAACAAAAGGAGAGCCAGGATTCTGGATCAGACCAATGGCCTCTTTTGGTCCAGTGCCCTGCCAACCAAATGCCTCCAGGAAACCAGCAAGCAGGTTATGAAGGCAGCCACCGCCCTCTCCCCTTCTGTTGCTTCCCAGCAGGTATACTGTCCCTGACGCTGTAGGTTTTTTATGGCCTTCATGGTTGTTAGTGGACCTTTCCTTCTTTGTCTAAGCCAGCGCTCATCGCCACAACTCAGCAGATTGAATTCCAGAAATTAAGCCTGTGTTTTATGAATACCACCCCACTCCTTTTCATCTATCCTAAATTGGCTGCCAGCCAAGCTTGCTGTGCAAAATGTTACGAACCTCGTGCCATGTCCTAATTTCACAGGCCTCTTCGCGTGTTGCCTTTTAAAATTAGAAAGGTATTTTATTTTTGTAAATTACTTTGCGGTGGCGGTGGCGGTTTGTTTTTACAATTAAGCTGTATATAAGTTTTGTTAGTGGGACGTGGGTGGCGCTGTGGGTTAAACCACAGAGCCCAGGGCTTGCTGATCAGAAGGTCAGCGGTTCGAATCCCCACGATGGGGTGAGCTCCCGTTGCTCAGTCCCTGCTCCTGCCAACCTAGCAGTTTGAAAGGACCTCAAAGTGCAAGTAGATAAATAGGTACCGCTCCGGCAGGAAGGTAGACGGTGTTTCCGTGCGCTGCTCTGCTTCGCCAGAAGCGGCTTAGTCCTGCTGGCCACATGACCCGGAAGCTGTACACCGGCTCCCTCGGCCAATAAAGCGAGATGAGCGCCGCAACCCAAGAGTCGGCCACGACTGGACCTAATGGTCTGGGGTCCCTTTACCTTTAAGTTTTGTTAATTAAATAAACAGACAAGCAGCCTGAAATCTTAGACTATAGCAGGCATAGGCAAACTCGGCCCTCCAGCTGTTTTGGGACTACAACTCCCATCACCCCTAGCTAACAGGACCAGAGGTCAGGGGTGATGGGAACTGTAGTCCCCAAACAGCTGGAGGGCCGAAGTTGCCTATGCCTGGACTACAGGGACAGAGGGCACAGTCAGAATGTTAATAAGGAAACCTGCCAAGCTATTCTGGTAGCGAACCATGAGGACTAGCTGCTCGCTTTGTCGGTCGCTGTTGCGTTCTCACATGAAGCGGCGCCTCTCTTCCGAACCAGCGCTTTAGAAAAGAAGCAGAAGCACGTGGAGAAGTTGGAAGAGCAGCTGGAGAAGCTGGTCCTGCAAGCCACGGACAAAGAGGAGAACAAGCAGATCGCTCTGGGCACCTCCAAGCTGAATTACCTGGACCCGCGCATCAGTGTGGCCTGGTGGGTTGACATGCCTGGGGAAGGACGGATGGGCCTGCTGTGTGTTTGGTACAAAAGCGGAAGCCCGGTCATGATTGCTAGGATTTGCCTGCCCTCCGCCCTAAAGTCCCAGGGTTCGGGTTGCAACAATTAAAATGCAGTCTTTAAAACTGTTTGGAACAGCTTATGGGCACAGGGTACTGAAAACATACACCTCAAAGGCCAGGGCAAAGAGGTGCATCTTCAGCATCCTCTGGAAGCTGTACAATGAAGGTGCCAGGCGCAATTCTATGGGGAGGGAGTTGCACAGCTTAGGGGCCACCACAGAGAAGGCCCTGTCCCCCTGGGCCACCACCCTCTGAGTCTCTGAGGGTGGAGGAACTACCAAGAGGGCCCCCTCTCCCGATCTCGGCACCTGAGAGGGTCTGTAAGGAAGGAGGCGGCCCTTCAGTTATTTGGGACCTGAGTTATTTGGTGCTTCAAACACCCATACAAGCATCTTGAATTGGGCCCGGAAATTAACTTCCAACCACTGCAGCTGTTTTCAAAGCAGGGGGTTGCGTGAGACCTGAACCCAAAGCCCAAGAAGCCCGGCTTTGATACCAAAAAGGTGCCCTGACATGCTTTTTTTGCCCACAGGTGTAAAAGGTTTTGCGTTCCCATAGAGAAGATTTTTAACAAGACCCAGAGGGAAAAGTTTGCGTGGGCGATAGATATGGCAGACGAAGATTTTGTATTCTGAGGAGATCCCGGCTACCTCATTTTCGTGCCTTCGTTGTGACTCCGTTTCTTTTCTTTTGCAAGCAAAAAATACATCTCTAAAGGAAGGCGTGGTGCCTGTGTTTTGTGCAAGAAGGTCTAAGATGGGGAGCCAAATTGCCAGTCTCTTCTTGGGGGCTCTGTGGCTGCAACAGGGGGCTCTTTGGTCCTTTCTGCAGCACAGATTTAAACTGATTTCGTTCCCCCCACTCGTGGCTCCCTCTCCTCCTCAAAAGACCTTAGCAGATCCAGTTGAACCTCGGTTGTCAAACATAATCCGCTCTGGAAGCCCATTCGGCTTCCGAAATGTTCGACAACCGAGGCTTGGCTTCCGATTGGTTGCAGGAGCTTCCTGCACTCAGCCGAAGCCGTGTTGGACGTTTGGCTTCTGAAAAACTTTTGAAAACCGGAGCATTTACTTTTGGGTTTTTTGCGTTTGGGAGCCAAAACATTCTGAAACAGAGGAGTTCAGGATCCGAGGTTTGACTGTACAGTTCTGCAGTGGGGACGAGGTGTGTCTGTAAACATGGAAAATAATAATAATAATCCCAGGGTTATTTGAGGGAAGCCATTATGATTTAAGCCAATTCATGCTTTGATACAGTAGAGGTATCACTAGCCATTGTACAGGTGAAACTCGAAAAATTAGAATATCGTGGAAAAGTTCATTTATTTCAGTAATTCATCTTAAAAGGTGAAACTAATATATGAGAGAGACTCATGACATGCAAAGGAAGATATGTCAAGCCTTTGTTATAATTGTGATGGTTATGGCATACAGCTGATGAAAAACCCAAATTAACAATCTCAGAAAATTAGTCAAAACAAAACAAATTCCTTCCAGTAGCACCTTAAAGACCAACTAAGTCAGTTCTTGGTATGAGCTTTCGTGTGCATGCACACTTCTTCAGATACACAGAATTTGTTTTGTTTTGACTATGGCAGACCAACACGGCTACCTATCTGTAATCAGAAAATTAGAATATTGTGAAAAGGTGCAGTAGCTATTCAACCCATAACACTTGCAATGGGTTCCTGAGCCTTGAAATCATAGAATCATAGAATCATAGAGTTGGAAGAGACCACAAGGGCCATGGAGTCCAACCCCCTGCCAAGCAGGAAACACCATCAGAGCACTCCTAACATATGGTTGTCAAGCCTCTGCTTAAAGACCTCCAAAGAAGGAGACTCCACCACACTCCTTGGCAGCAAATTCCACTGTCAAACAGCTCTTACTGTCAGGAAGTTCCTCCTAATGTTTTGGTGGAATATTTTTTCTTGTAGCTTGGAACCATTGCTCCGTGTCCGCTTCTCTGGAGCAGCAGAAAACAAGCTTTCTCCCTCCTCTATGTGACATCCTTTTATATATTTGAACATGGCTATCATATCACCCCTTAACCTCCTCTTCTCCAGGCTAAACATGCCCAGCTCCCTTAGCCGTTCCTCATAAGGCATCGTTTCCAGGCCTTTGACCATTTTGGTTGCCCTCCTCTGGACACGTTCCAGTTTGTCAGTGTCCTTCTTGAACTGTGGTGCCCAGAACTGGACACAGTACTCCAGGTGAGGTCTGACCAGAGCAGAATACAGTGGCACTATTACTTCCCTTGATCTAGATGCTATACTCCTATTGATGCAGCCCAGAATTGCATTGGCTTTTTTAGCTGCCGCGTCACACTGTTGGCTCATGTCAAGTTTGTGGTCAACCAAGACTCCTAGATCCTTTTCACATGTACTGCTCTCAAGCCAGGTGTCACTCATCTTGTATTTGTGCCTCTCATTTTTTTTGCCCAAGTGCAATACTTTACATTTCTCCCTGTTAAAATTCATTTTGTTTGTTTTGGCCCAGTTCTCTAATCTGTCAAGGTCGTTTTGAAGTGTGATCCTGTCCTCTGGGGTGTTAGCCACCCCTCCCAGTTTGGTGTCATCTGCAAATTTGATCAGGATGCCCTTGAGTCCATCATCCAAGTCGTTGATAAAGATGTTGAATAAGACTGGGCCCAAATGGTCTCTCAGTCATCACGATTATAACAAATAAAGGCTTGACATATCTCGCTTTGCATGTCATGAGTCTATCTCATATATTAGTTTCACCTTTTAAGTTGAATTACTGAAATAAATGAACTTTTCCACAATATTCTAATTTTTCGAGTTTCACTTGTATTTTGCCTGACTTTATGAGATGGTCAGGTCATTGCAAGAGCCCAGAGTAAAAGTGTGCTTTTACCATTTTGCTTAGACTGTGGTTGTGGGTGTTGCAATAAATTTGGGGGGGGGGTGTTCTGAATGTGGGAGTCACAAGCAGCCTCACATCTCCGACCTTTTTAAAGGGTGCATAGCCTACCCCCCTTTTTTTAAAATGAAGGAACGCTAAAGCTGGCCAGAAATAGTGCAGGGACTGTTTTCTGAAAGAAGACTCTGGCGAAAACTTTGGTTAGGTTTTCCTAATCCAGTCTGTGTCCTCTGTATATCAGAGACGCTCTTCAGCCCATGCCTTGCTTCACGAATTTTGCAAGTTTGGGAATCTCTGGCTGTGTTTTGAAAGCTCCTGGGTCCTGTTAGGGCAGGGGTCAGAAAACATTTTCAGCAGGGGGCTGGTCCACTGTCCCTCAGACCTAGTGGGGGGCCGGACTATATTTTGGGGGAAAATGTGAACGAATTCCTGTGCCCCACAAATAACCCAGAGATGCATTTTAAATAAAAGGGCATATTCTACCCATGTAAAAACACACTGATTCCCGGACAATCTGCGGGAAGGCGATTGGGCCAGATCTGGCCCCCGGACCTTAGTTTGCCCACCCATGTGTTAGGGAATACGTTGAAGCAAGCAACTGTATCTGTAGTCAAAAGAGTCTAGGCGTTTGAGCAAAGATGGAGAGCAGACAGGTGAGTCCTTCGAAACAACAAATTTCCTCCAAAACCCACAGGAAGAAATGCCCAAATTGCCACCTACTGTGCCAGAAGGCAGGAGAAGTTATGTTTATGAAAAAATTGGGAAGACGCCACCATTACCTGCCAGAGCATTTGGTGGCTGTCACTTGAAATCAGCACCCTTTGGTACTGACAAACCTACAGCACTTGGTTCAGTTTCAGTATAATCATTGTGGTTTGATTTAAGAAGGCACCCATGTTCAGCAAATTCATGTTTGCAGGCACAACATTAGCCATGAAATTGGGGTTTGAGGGGGAACAGGGTGATTTTAAAGGTTTGCGCTGTCGGTCTGGAGTGGAAGTTTATCCTTGAAAAGAACTCTTAAATAATACTTCAAAGTTATCGCAGTGGGTGGTTCAAAGATTTCTACTGGAAGAATGATACTACTATGCCACAATCCTGATGATAATTGCTTCTAGTTTGCTTGTTTTCCTACAAATTGAGGGTGGTGCGGTGTTACAAATGGATTTTTGTTTCCATACAAAATGGTAACTGGTGCTTTTTGCCACACATGAACCGAACACGCCTGTAACGCAATTCTGGCTTCTCAAAAGTCCTCTGGGGGTCTAGTAATTTTCTAAAGTCACATTCAAGGAACTCAGGTTCTTGGGTGATGGATTGTTTACGGCTTGTTTGATGTTAAGTTGCCTGGAAAGCTGTTCATTAAAATATGAGTATTTTTGTCTATGTCGGACTTCAGGTTTTTCGAATGTGTGTGCTGAAAACAAAGGGGGGAGCAACTTGCTCCAAAATCTTACATTTTTTGGTTTCCATCAATGCTTTTTGCCTTATTTGGGTGTCGGGTCTCCTTAAAGGTCAGTAAACTCTCTCCCCAGTTTAGAGCCCTTCATGGGGTTGTGCATGAAAATTAAAAGCAGGAAGCTTGTTCTGTGTGTAAAAATTAAATTAAAAAACCCAGCAAGTCAGGTAATAATAATAATAATATGGAATAATAATAATTTATAATGGAAAAAACACACGGGACATTTTTTTTAGTAACCCTAACATGTTGACATTGACTGGAATGAAGAAAAAAAGAACAGTGCAGTGACAAAAAGCAATAGATTTCGAGGAATTTATTTTTTGTACCAGGTGATCTTTATTTACAGAACCAAAAATTGGCTGGAATTTGGGAGCGCTGTTTACTACTGTGCCAGATGGCAACAAACCAGGAGAACTCCGTTGTAAGTCTACTTCTGTGTAAATTCTGCGGCTGTGAAGCTCACTGGCTGACCTTGGGACAGTCACTCGCTCTCAGCCTATCCTACCTTGCAGGGAGGTTGTTGTGGGGACTGAATAGGGAGGAGAAGAAGCTGTCGACATGCAGAGGGCCAGGAGGCCAGCTGGAAAGCCCCAGCTGTCCCGTCTCCATCCATTGGCCTGTGCTCTCACGTAAATCAGCGACCAGGGCTTCAAAGCCAGGGCACGCTATCTTTTTTTTTTTTTTTTTAAATAATATTTATTAAAATTTAAAAGTTACATAAAGAAAAGAAAGAGAATTAAACATAACAAAACAATACAATACAAAAACAAAAACAAAAATACTACATATACATATACATAACAAAAACAAAACAAAAACAATTAAGAAAACACATCCAATACTTTCAATGTTGTTGACTTTCATTTACTTGTTTCAGTGACCTCCTCATACCTCCCTTTTTTGTATTCCACTTCGATTAATTGTTTCAGCAAATCCTTTCCATCTTCCTCTATTTTCTGTCCTATCATTTATCTTAACACATTCTAACATTATTTTTTTCCTTTAATCCATTTACAATCTATTGTACTTAATTCTTTATAGCATTTCTGCTAAAGCCATGTAACTTCATTCCAACATCTTTCTAACACTCCTTAATTTTACAGTATTTCTGTAGATAATCTTTAAATTTCTTTCAATCTTCTTCCACCAACTCTTCTCCCTGGTCTCGGATTCTGCCAGTCATTTCCGCCAGTTCCATGTAGTCCATCAACTTCAACTGCCACTCTTCCCGGGTGGGTAAATCTTGTGTCTTCCGCCAGGGCACGCTATCAGCAGAGAGAGCTGCATGCACAGAATAGGCGTGAGGCTTGTGGAAGCATACTACAGATTAATCATAAATCAGGACAAAAAAACCAGGTCTCTCGTGTCGTCTCAGAGAGAACGGGAAAAGCGAAAGCAATACACACAACGGAAGTTCCCAGCATACTGTGCTGGAATGTAAACGGACATGGAATGGAAATGTCAACAGAACCGTGAGTGCCACGTTGAGTTACTTGGAGGGCCAAAGCTGAGATATTAATGCAATAAATACATGTAGCTATATTAATTCATAAGGTAAAGGTAAAGGGACCCCTGACCATTAGGTCCAGTCGTGACCGATTGGGGTTGCGGCGCTCATCTTGCTTTATTGGCCGAGGAAGCCGGCGTACAGCTTCCGGGTCATGGGGCCAGCATAACTAAGCCGCTTCTGGCGAATCAGAGCAGCGCATGGAAACGCCGTTTACCTTCCCAAGGAGTGGTACCTATTTATCTACTTGCACTTTGGTGTGCTTTCAAACTGCTAGGTGGGCAGGAGCAGGGATCGAGCAACGGGAGCTCACCCCGTCATGGGGATTCGAACCGCCGACCTTCTGATCATCAAGTCCTAGGCTCTGTGGTTTAACCCACAGCGCCCGCGTCTCAGTTCATAGACACACGAAAACACATTGCAAAGAGCAGAAATGTGCCCTGTAGCCTGAGTGGGGCCTGATTCTGCTTGAGACCAGTCCCTGGTCATTATGGCCGACACAAAGTCCTGAGCAATTCCCTTCTCCACGATGTTGCCTTTGAGGGAAGCGCACAGAGAGGCAACCTGAGAAGGGGCCTTTTCAGTGGTGGCCCCGCACTTGTGCTTGCTCTCCCCAGGGCAGCATGCCGGTTCCCTCATTGTCAGTTGTGAGGCAGCAGACAAAACCCACAGGCCTTCGCTCTTTGATTTGGAGGTGAACCAGTTATGCCCTCAGCCTCTGTCCGGGCTCATTCTTTTCCTTTTTTTTTTTTTGGAAATCGTTTTTATTTGATTTTACAAATATAAATTTATAACAAAACCAAATACATATATAGAGATTACTCTGAATCTCGAGACTTCCCATTCCCCTCCATGGGTCCTATTGTCAACTTTTGCACCTGTGTTTCATAATCTATATTTTCTATCTCTCCATATCGTCCATAGTATTTGTTACATTAGAAGCGAGATTAAAATCCTGCTAATTTTTTCCTCTGCTTACAGTGTTCTCCTAAATAAATTATAATTCACGCCCCCCCCCCATTCTTTCTTGAAGTTTTTGAATTCTTGGTCCTTGAGCTTTCCAGTCAGTTTTGCCATTTCGGAGTAGACCTAACAGCTTGGTTTGCCATTCCTCTCCAGAGAGGATGCGTAATTTTCTCATTTTTTTATTTTGGGATGAGCGCTTTGGGTCTTGTTTTATTGCTATATTTTTATATTAGGCTCTCTGCATCCTGTTTCTATTTTTACCCTGCACGAGACACCGTAAAAAGCGATGAAAGAATGAGAATAATGATGGTGAGGACAACAACAAAAATTACAGACTCCAAGGACTTTATTATACCAGTGAGAAGGGCTTGCTAGCAATAGCCGGAGAGGCTTGAGCCCAGCATCTCTTGACGCCGGAATTAGGTGCTGACTGTAGAAGACCGCGACACCCGAAAACTATTTAAAAGCAACGCTGAGGCTATTGTGAGTGGTGCAATCCTGATTTAGATCCCATTCCTGTGAACGCCAGACTTTACGGTGACCGAAGCTGAATTTAGGGCGTGCCTGTATATATTTTGCGAAGGAGCTTTCTCTTGTCATCAGAAGAAGATGAGGATCCTTCTGGTTACGGTTTTGGCTGCCGTCCTTTGGTCAGGAAAAGGTGAGAAAGGAGACTGTTTTCTTTGTCCACCGCCGCAAGGATCCCTCGCCTTGCTTTTAAGAACTGCACGGCAGGGAGACAAAAGTAAAATGATTCCCAGCGTGGATCACAGAATCGTAGAATTGTAGGACTGAGAAGGGACCCCATGCGGTCATCCAGTCCAACCCCATGCAGTGCAGAAATCACAGCTGAAGAAACCCTGATGGTGTGGTGGGAGAAAGACTCACCTGTTGAATTTCTGCCTGACATGCAGCTTTTCAAAGGCAGCGGATTCGGGGAAGAATCTGGCAATCAGAGAGACGGAGCAACACTGGAATCTGATTAATCTGGAGGCAGGGCAGAATGCGATAACTTATGGATAGAGTTCTTGCCGGAGAGAAATCTGGTGATTGAGAAGTGGGTTGAGCCTGGCAGTCAGAATTCAACGTTTGCAAGCAGGTTGGACAAGGATAATGGCCCCAGTCCAAGTGGTGTAAGAAGAGCTGTTGGATCAGGCCTCCTAGTCCGTTATCCTGTTCTCATAGGGGTAGACTGCCCCTGTCAGTGGAGGTACATCTTTAGTGGACAACAATATATTTTACTGCGAGCGATGGGGGAGTTTTGCATTAATTCTCCTCGTCTTCCTTCTCCAGCTCTCTTGCTGAAATGCTATTCTTGCAGCACGCATTCCAACAGCTCCCACTGCATGATCCCCACGGTGTGCTCAGAGCTTGACAAGTACTGCAAGACCACGGTTGGGCCATCGGAGACGGGTAAGTCGAGTCACGCCTTCGGAAAAGCAGCCACGCTCCCTCCCGGCAGCTGGTTTGCATCTAATATCAGCGTGCGAAATGAGCGGTAAGGAAGAAGGGGCAAGCAGCCAAGGCACCTGAAACTGAACCAGCCCAGCGTCGCCATAAAAATCTTTTAAACATTTCGCAAGTGCAAGGCTTGCATCGCTCTCACTCTCTGCCTTTACACTGCCGTCCTTGCAATATGGATGGGATCTATTTGCATTAGGATTAGCAGAGTAATTAGTTTCCTTTTGTTCTTGTTTTTATTACGTATTTTGTGTTTTTTATATTGTAATTGTATGTTGTGAACTGCCCTGAGTTCTACGGATAGAAAAAAATGGGATACAAATTCAGTGCTTTTTTTCCTGGGGGGATGCAGGGGTACGCATACCCCTAAATCTTTGTACTTTTGTCCATTTGCTGTATTTACTTTTCCCAATTGAAACTATAAAATGGTGGTTTTCTTGAGTCAAAATGAGAGTACCCCTAAACATTTTTTAAAGAAAAAAAGCACTGTAGAAATTTATTTATGTAGTAACAACAGTGTGGATGGCTATGTGGGCTAAACCACAGAGCCTAGGACTTGCCGATCAGAAGGTCGGTGGTTTGAATCCCTGCAATGGGGTGAGCTCCCGTTGCTCGGTCCCAGCTCCTGCCAACCTAGCAGTTTGAAAGCACGTCAAAGTGCAAGTAGATAAATAGGTACCGCTCCAGCGGGAAGCTAAATGGCGTTTCCATGTGCTGCGCTGGTTTGCCAGAAGCGGCTTAGTCATGCTGGCCACATGACCCGGAAGCTGTACACTGGCTCCCTCGGCCTATAGAGCGAGATGAGCGCCGCAACCCCAGAGCCGTCCGCGACTGGACCTAACAGTCAGGGGTCCCTTTACCTTTACAACAACAACAACAACAACAACAACAACAACAACTTTATTTTGCATGAACGTGAACTCTTTTCTTTGGTGCTAAGTTTTGGAATTTTGGACTAAAATTCTGGGTTCCTTGGCTATTTTGCCTGTACCACAACTACTTCTCTATGAGGGAAGATGAAAAAACAGCAACTACCAATGAACCAGGAGGTCCCTTCTTCATGGTCTGCAGCAGGGACGTCTTGGGTCATTTGGAAGCTGCTCACATCTTCCTTGGAATGTGTGTAGACTCTGAGAGCCAGTGTGGTGTAGTGGTTAAGAGCGGTAGTCTCGTAATCTGGAGAACCGGGTTCGCGTCTCCGCTCCTCCACATGCAGCTGCTGGGTGACCCTGGGCCAGTCACACTTCTCTGAAGTCTCTCAGCCCCACTCACCTCACAGAGTGTTTGTTGTGGGGGAGGAAGGGAAAGGAGAATGTTAGCCGCTTTGAGACTCCTTCGGGTAGTGATAAAGCGGGATATCAAATCCAAACTCTTCTTCTTCTTCTTCCTTAGATTTCTCTATTGCACTTGCCAGTGAGCACACTGAGTCCATTCCCGGGCTAAAAACACTGGGCAAGGGCCATAGCTTGCTGGTAGAGGATCTGTTTTGCAAGCAAAGGGTCCTGGGTTCAATCTTTGCCAGCATCTCCCGGTAGCTGCCAGTCAGTGTAGACAATATTGAGCCAGATGGACCAATGGTCTGACTCAGAAGACCGCAACTTCCTACGTCCCACTACAAGGGGGTGAAGAGCAAGCTCACTTCTCAGTAGGCAGGTGCTGCCAATAGTGCCTACACATTTTGCTTCCTAACTTTCCTTCTACAAGGGCTAGAAACTTCCTTTAAAAACTCCCTGAAAGCTCAGAGTCAAATTCCCTTGCCGGATCTTGGCCTGCTACAGCAGAACCCCCCCCCCCCCCTTGCTAGTAGAGACAATGGTTCATTAGGGAGAGTTACAGTGGTACCTCTGGTTGTGAACGGCATCTGTTCCGGAGCCCCGTTCACAACCTGAAAGGAACGCAACCCGCACCTGCACGTCTGCGCACGTGCGGGTCGCGATTTGCCACTTCTGCACATGCACGTGTCGTCATTTTGCGCAGCTGTGCATGCGCAAGTGGCGAAACCCGGAAGTAACCCTTTCCGGTACTTCTGGGTCGCCGTGGGACACAACCTGAAAACGCGCAACCTGAAGCAAATGTAACATGGGGTATGACTGTATAGTGGTACCTCGGGTTACATACGCTTCAGGTTACAGAGGCTTCAGGTTGCGGACTCCGCTAACCCAGAAATAGTACCTCAGGTTCAGAACTTTGCTTCAGGATGAGAACAGAAATGGTGCTCCGGTGGCACGGCGACAGCGGGAGGCCCCATTAGCTAAAGTGGTCTTCAGGTTAAGAACAGTTTCAGGTTAAGAATGGACCTCCAGAACGAATTAAGTTCTTAACCCAAGGTACCACTGTATCAGGAAACAAGGAATATCCTTGTCAGTGGGGACAGCTGAAACGCATGATCACATTTCTTTGGAACTTCTCAGTAGGATTAAGTCTTCTGGGTAGGGTTTCGTTTCCTAGCAACAACATGTGCCAACATCCCTTCGTTCTCAGATGAGGTCACAGGCTGCAAGGTTGCCTATTGATTATGGATTAGGATGTGGGGAGCCAGAACAGCATACCAGGAATGGGTGAGACTTCTCCTTAACTCCCCTCCCTCTCTCTTGCTATTTCTTCGTTGATCAAGGCTCCTCAAGCACAGCACATGTCTCCAAGACATGCGCGGCGGAATGCACCGAAACCAACCACCACGGCGTTTCCACATCCTGCTGCCAGAGAGACTTTTGCAACCGGAACGGAGCAGCCAGAACGTGGCTCGACAACGTGGAGCTGGCCATCGTGGTTCCTCTCGCCAGCGCAATTCTCTGGGTTGGACCTTGAAGCTTCGGGCAAAGAACTTTCACCCAGATTGTTCTCCTTTTCTATTTGTGGGGCCATAAAATTACAGATCACATTCATTGGGGGGGGGGGGCACCAGGAAAAAAATATTGAATTCTAAGTGCATTTCAAAGGAACATTCCTGTCCTAAGTGCATTTTCTCTGAAGTTAAAGTCCTGTGGATTTGATAGAACTAAATTTGAGTGAGCCTCCTCAGGATTCCCTAGTCTTGTTTTAATTCCCAGCCTCAATCGGTTATAATCTGTGTGTGAAAAGTGTGTTTTCATCAATAAAATACAGGGGTCCAGCGATGGGAAGTGGATGTAAGCTTGACAATTTGGGGGCCTCTTTTAGAGAGGGATCCATGAGCCTGTTGATTTCGTTTCCTCGCTTTCCCAACCTTAAATTTAGTTCTCCGCATTGCTGCATTTGCCTGTAATTTTAAAAAGGCCCTCTCAAAACTGTATTGGCATTTTATCGCATATTTTCCTCATGCGCACACATTTTTTGCAAGCAATCCCCGCCCCTCCATATAAAGATTTTTTGGGTGTCATTTTCATGAATATATGCATTTTTATGTACATGAGCGGCCTATAACCTTGGTTAAATAATAATAATAATAATAATAATAATAATAATTTTTATTTATACCCTGCCCTCCCCAGGCAAGCGGCTAGCACCAGGTATAAAAACCATTGATTAAAATACAACTTAAAAACAAGATTAAGTACAACATTAAAATGCAGCCTCATTTCATTAGAAACTCAAATCAAAAACTTTTTGGGGATGAAAACGTCAAGTCTTCACCAAGGTCAACTATTCAGACTGGTCCTACGTGGGCTAGAACAAAGCCAGGGAAGTCCCCAAATAGGAGTTCCATCACAGAAGGAAAGAGGGGAAGGTGATCAAGTTGATTCCAAGCCAAAGACCAGGCGGAACAACTCTGTCTTACAGGCCCTGCGGAAAGAAATCAGATCCTGCAGGGCCCTGGTCTCCTGAGACAGAGAGTTCCACCAGACCGGGGCCAGTGTTGAAAAGGCCCTGTCTCTGGCTGAGGCTAATCTGACTTCCTTAGGGCCCGGGACCTCTAGGGTGTTGCTATTTATGGACCTTAAGGTCCCCTGCGGGAGAGGCAGTACCGTAGGTACGAGGGTCCTAGGCCGTGAGTTTTCATGTTTTCTGCAGACCTTAACTAGGAATGTTTCCAGGTTAACCCAGTTGTGGTCTGTAGCTACCTCCCTACTCTCCCCAAATCAAGCATTCGCTGTGATGTGAAATCTTGCCTGAAATCTTACCCATGAGAATTTGGTTTGGTCATAGAATCACAGAATTGCAGAGTCAGACGGGGCACCAAGGGTCATCTAGTCGAACCCCCTCAGTGCAGGAATGATAGCGTATAACAGGAATGGTATCACATTCCCATTTACTATTTATTTTTATCATATTCAAGAGCTCGGGCTGCAACAAGCACTCTTCTGAAGAAAGCTTGCTCTAGCTTCCAGAACATAAATTAGGTGGTTGTTGTAAAGATTCTTAAATCTTAATTAACTCACAAAACCATTGAATTCATAATTGCAGGGGTTCTTAATTGTTCCAGAAATGAGCAGGTATCCTCTTTGTACAGAAGTCACTTTCATCCCCACACTGGTCCACCCACTAAAAGTTCCTTCTCTGTTGTATAATCATACTGTTCTACAAGATGTGACTCTTAATCTCAGGGTCCTGGGTTTGAATCTCAGGGTCGTTGGGTGAAAAGATCCCTGCATTGCAGAGGGTTGGGCCAGATGATCCAGTCCTAGGTTTCTACATGCTGCTTCGTGCGGATCATTGCTCACTTTGGGGTGCAATCCTGATGCTCCTTCTTCAGATTCAGCCCTGCTGATAACTCTTAACTAACGCAGTCGTCCCAGGGGAATCATAACGCAAAAGTTGATCTTAACACAAAAGTTCAAAGTAAAAGTAAATCAGTGTATTATGCAGGATGCTGGTGAGCATCCTATGAGCACCGGGACAGAAGAAAAGCAGAATCATGTCATGCTTAGATGTTCTTCCAAAGCAGGGGGAAATAAATGAAAGAAGAAAGAGACATTTGGTGTTGATTTGATTTAGCTATTCACACTTCGCTTGTGCAATGTTACCTGTTGAGGTGAAACCAGATGCAACTGCTGGGAGCGAGAAACTGCCACGTGCCTGTTACATGTTCCTTCGAGCCTGTGTTTGCCAGGAAATAAATGGTTGCTAGATGCCAAAAGACACATGCAAGGAAGGAGTGCAATGCATGCACTGCAATCTGTGCTGGCATCCTCGCTTCCCACTCCTTTCTCCTAAGAAAGCCCTTCTTCACGCAGTGCGTAGGTAACCTGCAGAACTCACTCCTGCAGGAGGGCAGTGGTGGTCTCAAATTTGCATGGCTTCAGTGGCATAACATGGGTTGCCAGTGCCCGGGGCTGCACAGAGTGGATGGGAAATGCGCAGAGTACACATGCACATTCAACTACCTAATTACATCCACATCACCCAGGAGATGGTGATGATGATTTATACCCCATCCACGCTCTTCTTATGTTCCTATGGATAGTCTGATTCACTATAAGGCAGTTTCCTATGTTCCTAAGAACAAAACTCTGCAAGTCACAAAGCTGAGCAAATGGATCCTTTCTTCAATCTCTCCTGAATCCACACCCTGTCAGTTTCATGGAATGGCCTGAAATTACCTCATGGGATCTCTCCTTTCGTCCTGGTCTGAAAGGAGGCGATCTCTTCATTGGGGCTGTGGCTTTTATTTTATTCATTTACTTTAGGAAACCTAAATGCTGCTCGATTGTAAAAATGCTAGAAAAACCCAGCAGCCACAAAAGCTTCTTAAAAGGTAAAGGTAAAGGGACCCCTGACCATTAGGTCCAGTCGTGGCCGACTCTGGGGTTGCGGCACTCATCTCGCTTTATTGGCCGAGGGAGCCGGCGTACAGCTTCTGGGTCATGTGACCAGCATGACTAAGCCGCTTCTGGCGAACCAGAGCAGCGCACGGAAACACCATTTACCTCCCCGCTGGAATGGTACCTATTTATCTACTTGCACTTTGACATGCTTTCGAACTGCTAGGTTGGCAAGAGCAGGGACCGAGCAACGGGAGCTCACCCCGTCGCAGGGATTCAAACCGCCGACCTTCTGATTGGCAAGTCCTAGGCTCTGTGGTTTAACCCACAGCGCCACCCGCGTCCCCAAAAGCTTCTTACCAAAAGATAAAATAAAAATTACAGCCGATGTGCAAAAGTTAAAATATTAAAGCAGATTGAAATCTGAAGCCTCTGATTTTTTTTCTTTCCAGAGGGGAATCGGCATTTGCAAAATTTCAAAATACCCTGAGTGGTTGCTTTATTCACCCACCATGATCACACCACCGACTTTGTCTTCTAGTCCTGGGATACTGTGGTTGACTGAAGAGCAATGTCTGGCTTGAGGTGCCTGCCCTGCCCTGTGGAAGCTGCAGGAGTGGTTTTTCCAGTAGCGCCACCTCAGAGGTGTGCAAGGTCTCTGCAGCATCACCATGCACCTGCTGACCTTCCCAATGGAGTGCAGTTATGCAAACCGATGTGGTTTTGGGTCATCTCAGGAGTCATAAGAAGAACCGCGCAGGATCAGGCCAAAGATCCTCCTGCCCAGCCTCTGCTGCCCAACAGCGGCAAGCAGGGAATCAAGGCAAGAGGGTTCTCTGCCTGTTTGCCCCCTCCGGTGAGCGACATTCAGAGATACACTACGATGAAATGTTTTATCACTCGTTTGCCACCCAGAGTTCCTTCCCTTCAAATTCTTAATTTTTTTATTTTCAGGTAGATAGCTGTGTTGGTCCGACTCTTCGTGACCCCCTGGACCAGAGCACGCCAGGCCCTCCTGTCTTCCACTGCCTCCCGCAGTTTGGTCAAACTTATGTTCGTAGCTTCGAGAACACTGTCCAACCATCTCGTCCTCTGTCGTCCCCTTCTCCTTGTGCCCTCCATCTTTCCCAACATCAGGGTCTTTTCCAGGGAGTCTTCTCTTCTCATGAGGTGGCCAAAGTCTTGGATCCTCAGCTTCAGGATCTGTCCTTCCAGGGAGCACTCAGGGCTGATTTCCTTAGGAATGGATCGGTTTGATCTTCTTGCAGTCCATGGGACTCTCAAGAGTCTCCTCCAGCGCCAGAATTCAAAAGCATCAATTCTTTGGCGATCAGCCTTCTTTATGGTCCAGCTCTCACTTCCATACATCACTACTGGGAAAACCATAACTTTAACTATACAGACCTTTGTTGGCAAGGTGATGTCTCTACTAGTAGCACCTTATTGACCAACTAAGTTTGTTCTGGTATAAGCTTTCGTATAAGCTTTTTTTAGTTGGTCTTTAAGGTGCTACTGGACAATTTATTACTATTATTTTTTTTTAATCTTTGTTGAGTTTTAATAACGACAGGCAGGTACAGCAAAAAACAAAACAAAACAAAACAAAACAACAAACAAACAAACAAACAAAAAACCAACAACAACCAGAAAAAACGAAATAAAAATTTGCTTTTTTAATCAGATGTCACACTTGCCAGTGAATAAGGATAGCATATTTACTGAGTCAATCATGAAACATAACCAAAACATGTGTGTTTTATAATTACAAGGGGGTTCCATGGCCTAAATCAAAGCAATTACATTTTTTTTTGTACATTTCAAAAACGAGATTTGAAAGCAGCCTTGAACTATACTGAATCAAGACACTTGTTTGGCCTGTGGGAGCTGACACTTCTATATTTAATTAAAAACACATTTATTCAAAAGCTTTGTCCTCTGCCATAATACCACAAAACGACCTCTGCAATCCTCAGTCCTTCATCACGGGAAACTGACAGTCCCGAGTCACCGTGTTTGTAACACAATAAGGATGCTTTAGCTGTGACTCCTGTATTGCAGAGGGCTGGACTAGATGACACATGGAACCCCTTCCAACTCTACAATTCTATGGAATTAGACCAAATGCTGTGGAAGCCATCTCAAACACTTTGACGCCTAATAATAATAATAATAATAATAAATTTTAATTTATACCCCGCCCTTCCCAGTTCAGAAAACCGGGCTCAGAGCGGCTAACAACAAATTTAAAACACTTAATTAATGCAACAAAAAACAAGCATAAAATAAAGTGTAAAACGTGAATAACAATAAATTCAGAATTCAAAAATCAATTTAGGCGGGAAATCCATCCAATAAACATTAGATGATCACTAGCTGGCTAAGTTAGTCCTATTTGGGCCAGTGAGGAGACCAGGGGAGAATTGGCTGTGGGATCCCAGAGCGGGTGATCTTCATAAAAAGGGGAGAGGGAGGAAGGAAGGGGAATAAAAGATCAGGCTAAGTTCAGATTGAAAGCCAGGTGGAATAGCTCTGTCTTACAGGCCCTGCGGAAGGAAGTTAAATCCTGAAGGGCCCTGGTCTCCTGGGACAGAGCATTCCACCAGGTTGGAGCCATCACTGAGAAGGCCCTGGCCCTGGTGGAGGATAATCTGATTTTTTTAGGGCCCGGGACCTCTAAACTATGATTATTCATGGATCTTAAGGTCCTCTGCAGGGCAGACCAGGAGAGGCGGTCCGGTAAATACGAGGGGCCTAATCCCTTACCGAGGAAGAGTGGGACACAAATACTACTACTACTACTACTACTATATTATTATTATCATTTATACCCCACCCATCTGGCTGGGTTTCCCCAGAAATTCTGGGAGGCTCCCAACAGAATTAAAATCAGAATAAAACATCAGGCATTAAAAACTTCCCTAAACAGGGCTGCCTTCAGATATCTTCTAAAAGTTGGAAAGTTGTTTATTTCCTTGACATCTGATGGAAGAGCATTCCACAAGAAGGGCGCCACCACCGAGAAGGCCCTCTGCCTGGTTCCCTATAACTTGGCTTCACACAGTGAGGGAACCACCAGAAGGCCCTCGGAGCTGCAACTCAGTGTCCAGGCAGAACGCTGGGGGTGGAGACACTCCTTCAGGTACAATTCCAAAGAATTATAGAAGCTTCCTTTTTCTATAGCAGTGCTCACGAAGCATATGTAGACCTAGAATAAAATAAGATCTTTGCATTGCGTCTAAATGTCCATTGAGGAATAATAATAATAATAATAATAATAATAATAATAATAATCCCTTGCTGTGAGAAGCCAAGTTACAGGGAACCAGGCAGAGGGTCTTCTCGGTAGTGGCACCCGTCCTGTGGAACGCCCTTCCAGCAGATGTCAAAGGGAAAAATAACTACCAAGCTTTTAGAAGACATCTGAAAGCAGCCCTGTTTAGGGAAGCTTTTAATGTTTAATAGGTTATTGTATTTTAATATTTTGTTGGAAGCCGCCCAGAGTGGCTGGGGAAACCCAGCCAGATGGGCAGGGTATAAATAATAACCCGCCCCTCTGGCTGGGTTTCCCCAGCCACTCTGGGCAGCTTCCAACACAACATTAAAATACAGTAATGGCTTGAACTTTAAAAGCTTCCCTAAACAGGGCTGCCTTCAGATGTCTTCTCAAAGTCTGGTAGTTGTTCTTCTCTTTGACATCTGCTGGGAGGGCGTTCCACAGGGTAGGTGCCACCACCGAGAAGGCCCTCTGCCTGGTTGCCTGTAACTTGGCTTCTCGCAGTGAGGGAACTGCCAGAAGGCCCTCGGAGCTAGACCTCAGTGTCCGGGCAGAACGATGGGGATGGAGACGCTCCTTCAGGTCTACTGGGCCGAGGCAACAAACGATTTCTGGAAGCAACACTTGCCCCTGGCGATGGGCTGTTCCCGAAGGCACGGCACCTGTGAGTCACCCTCCCACATTCCATTGTTCACAGATGCTCCCTTCCAGCTGGGAAGGAGTACAGATGCTCAGCCCATCCCCTGCTCAGCTGATCACCCCGGCACACCTCAAAAGTTTATGATCAGCCCTGGAGGATCCAGTTCAAGGCAAAGGGGATCCCTTGAAGATGAAGACCTGCTCCTTTGTCCCTCTCTGCGTGGTGCTCCTCCTCTGCATAAACGAAGGTAAGCCTCCTCAACTTCGACAGCACAAGCTGATAGCCCCTCTTGATTCCAAGAACGGTGGAATTTGGCTGTTTTTCAGGAAACACAGACCAGCCTCAGGCACGGATGGGGATAATCGTTTCCAGCTCACCTGCCTGCGTTCTCGTGGACGGCAGGAATTTTCTAGCATTCCTAGCAAAGATGTTGTAAACCCAGATTACTACGATAAGTCTCTGGATACTGTAGAAAGAGGGGAGGGTGTGTGTGATCTGTTAGGCCATCTGCCAGCGAACCTATATTGCAGGGGATTGGATGACCACAGAGCCTAGGACTTGCCGATCGTAAGGTTGGCGGTTCGAATCCCCGCGGCTGGGTGAGCTCCCGTCGTTCGGTCCCAGCTCCTTCCCACCTAGCAGTTCGAAAGCACCCCTAAGTGCAAGTAGATAAATAGGTACCACTTTATAGTGGGAAGGTAAACGGCGTTTCCGTGCACTGCTTTGGTTCACCAGAAGCAGCTTAGTCATGCTGGCCACATGACCCGGAAGCTGTCTGCGGACAAACGCCGGCTCCCTTGGCCTATAGAGCGAGATGAGCGCCGCAACCCCAGAGTCGGCCACAACAGGACCTAAGGGTCAGGGGTACCTTTACCTTTACCTTTAGGGTTTACTTGCATCTATAACAGTATTGGTGTTGAGGTCTGGGAGGAAAGGTCCTAGTGGCTAGTCTATGACAAGAGATTGTTGGACCACCAGGAAGGATGGGTGGGAAACGCGAGTCTATTCTATTTCTGGGGATGTTCTGGGCTGGTGGAGAAACACAGAGTGGCTGTAACTCATCCTTAAATGCTTTTGCTTTAATTCTTTTTTTGAAATAACTTTTTATTTGATTTTCCAAAATATAAACATACAACAAAAACAATTCCGAATCTAATTATCGAGATGACTCTGAATCTCCCAACTTCCCTCATTCCTTCCACTGTTGATTCTATTTTCAACTGCATATCAACACTTCTCCAGTTTTTCATCTTCCTAAATTATCTACGGTAGGCGTTCTGTTACAAGTGTGTTTACAATCCTACTAATGTTTTGACCTGTTTACAGTGATTTTGCATATACATTATAACTGCTTCTTTTTTTCTTAAAAAAATGTTTAGGGGGTACTCTCATTGTGACTCAGAAAATCACTTTTTATAGTTCAAATCAGGAAAAATAAATACAGTAAATGGACAAAAGTACAAAGATTCACAAAATGTTTAGGGGTATTCGTCCCCCTGGGTCCCCCCAGAAAAAAAAGCACTGCATTATATACATTTCCCATTCTTTTTTAAATTTCTTGGCCCTTTGGGATCTTGGTACCTATAATTCCTAATACGAAAGTTTTGGTTTTTTAATAAAAGTTATTTTGAACATTTCCCCCCCATTTCATTATACAGTGGTACCTTGGGTTACATATGCTTCAGGTTACATACGCTTCAGGTTACAGACTCTGCTAACCCAGAAATAGCGCTTCAGGTTAAGAACTTTGCTTCAGGATAAGAACAGAAATCACGCACTGGCGGCGAGGCGGCAGCGGGAGGCCCCATTAGCTAAAGTGGTGCTTCAGGTTAAGAACAGTTTCAGGTTAAGAACGGACCTCCGGAACGAATTAAGTACTTAACCCGAGGTACCACTGTATATCATTTCCCAAATGTTTTTAGTTACTTTACACATTCACCACATATGTCAAAAAGTACCTTCTTTTATTTTACATTCCCAGCATATATTGGTATTTGTTCTATACATTTTTGCTAACTTTACCGGGGTCAAATACCACCGGTGCATCATTTTCATAATTTTTTCTTTCAGTAAAGAACATGCCGTAAATTTCAGACCTGCTTTCCATAGCCTCTCCCAGCCTGTCATTTGTATACAGTGGAAACTTGGGTCACGTCACCCTCAGGTAAGGTAAACTTTGGGTTGCGAAAGCGGCAAACCCAGAAGTGTTTCGCCAGAAGTGGTCCTCTGGTTGAGAAAACTTTGGGATATGGCCGGACCTCCAGAACGGATCCGTTTGCAACCAGAGGTACCACTGTACAGTGGTACCTTGGGTTAAGTACTTAATTCGTTCTGGAGGTCCGTTCTTAACCTGAAACTGTTCTTACCCTGAAGCACCACTTCAGCTAATGGGGCCTCCTGCTGCCGCCGTGACGCCACCGCACGATTTCTGTTCTCATCCTGAAGCAAAGTTCTTAACCTGAAGCACTATTTCTGGGTTAGTGGAGTCTGTAACCTGAAGCGTATGTAACCTGAGGTACCACTGTATTATGTCCCACATCTTTCTCCCTATGTATCATCACATGCTTTTGCTTTAATTCAATAATTCTTTGCACTGTCTTTCCCCAGTTCACCCGCTGTGGTGCTTCACGTGCGAACCATCGTCCAGCAACTGGTCTTGCCTGAAGGCCACCAAGTGCTCAGAGAATGACAAGCACTGCATGACCACAGTTGCCTCTTTCAGGATTGGTAAGTTGAAAGCAGGTTTCCACTTCAGCGGGACAATTAACCCAATTTTTAAGCTCTAAATGTTGCAGCGAAAGCAGCAGCAACAACAACATATTTATACCCCGCCCATCTGGCTGGGCTTCCCCAGCCACTCTGGACGGCTTTCAACAGAATATTAAAATACAATAGTCTACTAAACATTAAAAGCTTCCCTAAACAGGGCTGCCTTCAGATGTCTTCTAAAAATCTGGTAGTTGTTTTTCTCTTTGACATCTGGTGGGAGGGCGTTCCACAGGGCAGGTGCCACTACCGAGAAGGCCCTCTGCCTGGTTCCCTGTAGCTTAGCTTCTCGCAGCGAGGGAACCGCCAGAAGGCCTTCAGAGCTGGACCTCAGTGTCTGGGCAAAACGATGGGGGTGGAGATGCTCCTTCAGATATACTGGACTGAGGCTGTTTAAAGCCCTAAACAGCCTCAGTCCAGTCCAGCACCAACACTTTGAATCGTGCTCAGAAACGTACTGGGAGCCAGTGTAGGTCTTTCAAGACCGGTATTATATGGTCTCGGCGGCCGCTCCCAGTCACCAGTCTAGCTGCCGCATTCTGGATTAGCTGTAGTTTCCAGGTCACCTTCAAATGTAGCCCCAAGTTGGGTGCATTGCAGTAGTCCAAGTGGGAGATAACTAGAGCATGCACCACTCTGGTGAGACAGTCTGCAGGCAGGTAGGGTCTCATCCTGCGTACCAGGTGGAGCTGATAAACAGCTGCTCTGGACACAGAATTGACCTGCGCCTATATGGACAGCTGCGAGTCTAAAATGACTCCCAGGCTGCATACCTGGTCCTTCAGGGGCACAGTTACCCCTTTAGGACCAGGGAGTCCCCCAAACCTGCCTTCCTCCTGTCCCCCCAAAACAGTACTTCTGTCTTGTCAGGATTCAACAAAGCAACATTTGGTAATGTGCTTTTCAGGCAGAATGTTCCAGGATCAATGCCAGGAAACAGGGAATTATCTTCACATGTGGTGGGGGTGTAATTATGTACAATATTTTTTTCCGCAAAAGGTTTTTAAGGAGGTAACAGAAATCACTGGGTTAAAGCTGACCAAAAGTCCAGAAGTAGCATTATTATCAATTTACCATGGGTGTGGAAGGTTCGCAGGCTACGAAGGACTTGCTCCCTAATTTATCGACAGCTGCATGAATTACTGTATTTTTCGCTCTATAGGGCGCACCTAGTTTTTAGGAGGGGAAATAAAGGGGGGAATTATTCCCCCCCCCAGCCCCAAAGAGCAAAGAAGCCAAGACAGCCAGTGGGATCCATCCCGCTGGCTGCCTTGGCCTCCTCTTTAGCCACGCACAACATCTGCAGCTGGGAGAGGTTGCGACCAGCTTTGTTTTTAACCACGGGGCTGGGGCAGGGCAAGCCTGAGGTTCCCCTGACCCCAGGCCCCAAAACAGTCTATCTGGAAGCCTTTGGAGCCCGGCAGGAACTCCCGCTGTGCTCAGAAGGCTTGCGGAGAACAGGCTGCTTTCCGCAAGCCTTTGGAGCCCTGCTGGGGATCTAGGGAACATCAGGGTTATCCAGAATGTGTGGGGATTGGGCTGGCTCTAGAGAACATATGTTCAAGCAGAGAGAGCCCGCCCCCGTTAGCCGCCGTCGCAGGGGAGAGCAATGACGACCTCTAGGTGTATGGCCAACACCTCCCCTCAAACAACCCCTTTAACCGGGAATTGCCGCCACAAAGAGAAGGGGGGCATGGTCACCGCTACATGCCCACCCCCATTTAGGGAAGATAGGCTAAAGGATTCCACCCAAGGCCTGATACTGCCAAAGTTGTGACTTTTTTTATATATAATATTTTATTAAGTTTTACAAAGAAGAAAAATTAACACACCAACAAAAAATCCACAAATATCACATGGAAGAAGAAGAAAAAAAAATACGAGGCACTACCCTTCTGTAAAACAAGAAAATCCTTAATAAAAAAAATAAAAAATAAAAAAAATAAAAAACAAATTTAGCATAAAAAACTCTCTTTCAGGTTTGTACCCTTCAAAACCTTATTTCCCTTACTTCCACCCGCCTCCCTTTCTTGTATTCCACTTAACAATTAATTCAGCAAGACCATTCGTTATTTATTTTCATCCTTTATCCCTCCCTTTGTACTCTTATTTATCTTAATCACTAGAACCCCTTCGTTTCATTTTCAATGTCCTCAACATTCATATATTTTACAATGTTTTTGTAGGTAGGCTTTAAACTTCTTCCAATCCTCTTCCACCTGCTCTTCTCCCTGGTCTCGGATTCTGCCGGTCATTTCTGCCAATTCCATGTAGTCTATTACTTGCATCTGCCAATCTTCCCGGGTGGGTAGATCTTGCGTCTTCCAATGCTTTGCGATAAGTATTCTTGCTGCTGCTGTAGCATACATAAAAAAAGTTCTATCCTTCTTTGGCACCAATTGGCCGACCATGCCCAGGAGAAAGACCTCTGGTTTCTTCAAGAAGGTATACTTGAATACCTTTTTCAGTTCATGAACAAAGTTGTGACGTTTTGCTATGGGAAAGGCAAACCTGCCAATGCAGGAGAATTCCTTTCTGGCCCTTCAACAGCGACCTTGACATAGCAGCCCCCGCGTACCTGTGGAGAAGAGGTTAACCTGCAAAAGAAGTCTTAACTGTGGGTGGGTAGGGTGGGAGAAGCTCTGGAGCCAACTGGCGATTCCCAGGTAAGATCCACCCCCTATTGTGTGGGCAGGTAGTCCCTCCCCCCACCTGGCCTGATCACCTTGGCAACACTTCCCCAGGCAGGATTGGGCAACTAACAAAACAAAACAAAACAAAACAAAACAAAACAAAACAAAACAAAACAAAACAAAACAAAACAAAACAAAACAAAACAAAACAACACAAGCAACACAATGACCAGTCTACTAGATTGCATTGCAATTCTTATTGCTTAATATACATAATTTGGTACAACAAAAACAAAATGTGTACACTTGTAAATTCTCTAATATGTTTGAAATCAAATGAACACACGTCTGTCAATCTTTGAAAGTCCGTAGAAGTACAGTGGTACCTCGGGTTAAGTACTTAATTCGTTCCGGAGGTCCGTACTTAACCTGAAACTGTTCTTAACCTGAAGCACCACTTTAGTTAACGGGGCCTCCTGCTGCCGCTGCGCTGCCGGAGCACAATTTCTGTTCTTATCCTGAAGCAACGTTCTTAACCTGAAGCACTATTTCTGGGTTAGCGGAGTGTGTAACCTGAAGCGTATGTAACCTGAAGCATATGTAACTCGAGGCACCACTGTATAATAAATCTATAGTTGAAACAAAGTAATAGATGTTTTCCTGTGGGCTAAGCGGTAAAACTTTTTAGGCGTTTATGGTGCCGAAGTAGTTAGTGAATAACGACATAGACAGTGATCCCGGATAATCTGACCTCCAGGTATCCCACCTGGGGAAGGCGAAGCCAAGCCTGTGATAATGGTGCCGTATAGGGTCCAGGGGGCTGCGTGTGACCACGCAAAGGGCGCCCCCCATTTAACGTGGGGAGCGGCCATTGTTCATGCTTTCATGCGTTTTACACATTGACTCAAGCGATAAAGCCACATTCTACATCTGCTCACACATACAGATAAGTTGTAAGCTGCCCAGTTTTTCGGGTGTTCTAACCACAAACTTATAAAGTTTTAAGCAAGTTTGCGGTTGTCTAACTGGAGCAACCATTTGACCTTTTGAAAAGGCAAGCAAGCAACCTTTCCTTTTTGGCCCCTGGGAAAAAAGCAGCACATTTTTTTATTCCTCACATTAACCTGTAAACTGTTTTCTCCTTGCAACCCAGGTGGGGCCAGTAGAATAACACTTTCCCCTTCTCTTCCCCTTTCCATTTCGAAGGCTTCTTGACCGTCAGAAAGAGAATCACCAAGAAGTGTTCGCCGAGCTGCCCGAATCTGAACATGGATATGGGCATTGGTGCCTTCCAAACGTCCTGTTGCCAAAGTTCCCTCTGCAACTTTTTGGGACACGTGGCAGCTAAAAACGAGACCCGGTGACGGGCTCTGTGTTCGGATCTGTGTTCAGATGTAACCCCCTTCCTGGTGGCCGTTTGAGAAGCCAACTTAGCATAGGGCTGCCAGGTCTCAAGGCCAGATCTGCCATTTTCACCCTGTCCTCCTAGGGGTGCAGTGATAAAACTGCTATCACATTCGATGATGTTCCCCAAGAAACCCGAAGCTTTTATTTTAGGGATTATAGAAACGGATATACAGTGGTACCGTGGCTCTCAAACTTAATCTGTTCCAGAATTCCGTTCCAAAACCAAAGGGTTCCAAAACCAAGTAATGCTTTCAAACTGCTAGGTTGGCAGGAGCAGGGACCGAGCAACGGGAACTCACCCCATCGCGGGGATTCGAACCGCCGACCATCTGATCAAAAAGCCCAAGAGGCTCAGTGCTTTAACCCACAGCGCCACCCGCATCCCTCAGCTATTGCTGTAAACTCCCCTTGTGTTCATCAAGCTCTGCCCTTGAGGTCTACAGTCACTTCCAAGCAGGGTGGATAAAAATCAATATATATATTTTTAAAAAATAAATAAATAAAAATAAGATTTTTTGGATTTAAATTGGATTTTTAAAATAAAATGCTTTTGGAGGAAAAATCTTTCTAAATATAGTTTTCTATTTAAGTTACATTATAGTTCAAAGATTAGGATTTGTTTTAAATTTTTCTTGTATGCTATAACTCAGTCTAAGTTTTTTTCTTTAAATTGTTTAACCACATCAGTTAACGAACATGGATACATATGCTCTAATGTCATTGTTTAAGTTAAATAAATTGTTTAAATGGTTATTAAGGAAATGATTGTTTTTCTCCTTCCAATAAAGCACAGCAGAAAAATTGTCCAAATATAAACAGCTGACTTATTAAACCTCACAATAATTTCATAATTATCTGTCTGTGTATTTCTAATAGTATAACCGAATCATTCATGTTTTACATAACTGTAAAAAGTACTCTGGAAATTTATTATTCCAAAAATGAAACCTCCATCTGGTTGTAAATATTAAGATTATATTAGCAAGAATGAGTCTTTCTGTAAAAAGAAGAAGATTTAAATCAAGTCTTACTGACAGTGATTTAAACTGTGATTTAAATCGATTTGATTTAAATCTGTCAACCTGCTCAATGAGGGAGACTGCCTGTGAAAAAATCAAAAGCTTCTGGAATATAGTATATTCTGAGCTTAAAAAAATGTTTAAGTATAACTTTATGAAAAATACAGAAGCTTTTCTACTAGGGATGACGGACACAGGTATAGCAAGAGAAGATCAGAAAATATTCCTCTATGCCACAGGAGCGGCAAGGATCCTAATTGCTAAAAACTGGAAAAAAGAAACTGTGCCAATAAAAATGGAACAGCAAGACAAACTGTTAAGAGTATATTGAACTGGCTAGATTAACAGAGGCAATTAGAGATCACACTAGACAAGAGTTTCACAAAGCCTGGGGGAAATGCAGAGAATACTTCACAAAACAGTGCCCTAAAATACATACCTGGACTTGTTTCGATTAATGTCTGCAGGAGACTGTGGATATTTAAGTTATAATTAGAAAAATCTTAATAATTATCCATAAAGGAAACAGTTTATAAGAAGTAAATAAGGAGGCCAGATACAGGATAAAGGAAGTCTTTTATTTGCTTAAAACAAAATAAAAAAATTCCTTCCAGTAGCACCTTAAAGACCAACTAAGTTAGTTCTTGGTATGAGCTTTCGTGTGCATGCACACTTCTTCAGATACATTTTATTTGCTTGTTTGTACTGTTGTGTGTTATGCTCTTTGCATTTCTGAATTGGGAGTGGTGGGGGGTTTATGTCATGTTGTAAATAAAATTTTCAATAAAAATTAAATTAAAAAACAAATCCGCTTTGTTTCCAAGTGACCTGTTTTCTGCGCATCCATCCTGATTCGCTTGCAGGTTGGCTGGGGAACGTTGCATCGATCAAGTCTACGGGGCGGCCGTGTTTGTATCACTGCGTTCTGGTCGCCTCGCCGCAAAAAGGATAACGTAGAGTTGGAGAAGGTGCGGTAAAGGGCAGCCAAAATGATCCATGGGTTGGCGCAACTCCCCCCGTGAGGAAAGGGCGCAGCATTTGGGACTTTTTCATTTAGAGAAAGGGTGAGCAGGAGCCGAGATGATAGAAGTTTATGAAATTATGCCTGGGATGGGGAGAGTGTATGGAGAAAATATTTTCTCCCTCTCTTATCAGCCAGCTGGAGAAAGGAGGGAATAAATGGAAGAGTGCTGCCCCCCTGTGGCCAACAGATGACAAGCCTCCAATGTGTGGTTTTCTTATACAGTGGTACCTTGGTTCTCAAACTTAATCCGTTCCAGAAGTCCGTTCCAAAACCAAAGCGTTCCAAAACCAAGGTGTGCTTTCCCATAGAAGGTAATGCAAAACGGATTAATCCGTTCCAGACTTTTATAAACAACCCCTAAACCAGCAATTTAACATGAATTTTACTATCTAACGAGATCATTGATCCATAAAACGAAAGCAATAATCAATGTACCGTACTATAAAATAAATAAGACAGTATTGTAGGTGATAAAAATAAAAATTAATTCTTTTTCCTTAACCTGCACTGATGATAGTCATTGTTTGGATAGGGGGCTTTTATACATTTCTGCAGTCACACAATCAATCAATCAGTAGCTGAACTGGGCTTGCTAATTGACTGATGCTGTTCCACGGGAGACCGGTGATTGTCCGGAGCCAGCTGGGGGCCTGCCTGATGCCCCCGTCTCCCTGGCAGTATCCCAACAAAAACATCCCTTCCTCCTTTGCAGCTGGTCACCCTTGTACAGTGGCTGCTGGTGTCCTCTGGGGCTGGTGGGGGTGTAATGGTGGAGGCCAACAGCAGGGGGCGCCAGAGCCAGTTCACTTCACCGTCCTCTTCCCTTCTGAGTCCTGCGAAAAGGCAGCACTGAGATTAAGGAAGAAGAAGCCAGCAGCCAGGACACCCCTAGGACATAGGCAGGTGGGGGCTGGCTGAGGTTGGTGGTGGAGCAGCTTCCCATTCACTCTCATGGACCAGCCCCCACTGCCCTTGCAAACAGACCTTATTCCAGACTGTTGTAAGAGCAGCATCCCCCCTCTCCTCCCAAGGTGGGGGTCTGTGGGCAGAATTCCTGCGCTGCGGCGGGTTGGACTACAGGACCCTTGGGTGTCCCATACAACTCTTTGATTCTAGGTGCCTGTGTAACTTCTGCTAGATTCACGTATAAGCTAAAGAAGCTATAGCTTAGGGCCCAAGCCCCCCCAAAAAATTAAAGGGGAAAAAGCTGGATGTATATTTCCAAAGCATAAGATAAAAAACAAATAGAATAAAACCTACATACAGCAACAGTGTTTTGTGTTGTGTAGGCTCCTATGACTATATGACTATGACTATTGTGTAGTCATGGGCCCTGCCTGCTAGCCTGCTCCCTAAAATATCACCGGTTTGCTCCTTTCTCCATATAGGGTGCCTACATTCTGCTGTTTATGATTATTAGTAGTTTGCACCATATATTTGCACCTATTATTATTTCATGTTATAGCAAGTTTCTAGAGACTAGATGAGTCTTTCTTAAACTGTGTTTCTAAAGGGACTTTTGTTACTGCCAACCGCCAATGTGTTTGCATTATTACAAACTATTTTATGTTAGAGCTTGATAAATATTTCACTATTAATATACTTCTTAATTGCAATTCAGTTCAACAATCACTTTGATAAAATATGTTATTTTGTTGTGTGCAAATGGCTTTAGATACCTATTAGGTCTATGAATTATAATAATAATAATAATTATTATTATTATTTATTATTTGTACCCCGCCCATCTGGCTGGGTTTCCCCAGCCACTCTGGGCGGCTTCCATAAAAACCAGTAATACATTAAAATATCACAGATTAAAAGCTTCCCTGAACAGGGCTGCCTTAAGATGTCTTCTGAATGTCAGGTAGTTATTTATCACTTTGACATCTGATGGGAGGGCGTTCCACAAGGCGGGTGCCACTACCGAGAAGGCCCTCTGCCTGGTTCCCTGTAGCTTTGCTTCTCGTAATGAGGGAACCGCCAGAAGGCCCTCGGCGCTGGACCTCAGCGTCCGGGCAGAACGATGGGGGTGGAGACGCTCCTTCAGGTATACTGGGCCGAGGCCATTTAGGGCTTTAAAGGTCAACACCAGCACTTTGAATTGTGCTCGGAAACGTACTGGGAGCCAATGTAGGTCTTTCAAGACCGGTGTTATGTGGTCTCGGCGGCTGCCCCCAGTCACCAGTCTAGCTGCCGCATTCTGGATTAGTTGTAGTTTCCGAGTCACCTTCAAAGGTAGCCCCACGTAGAGCGCATTGCAGTAGTCCAAGCGGGAGATAACTAGAGCATGCACCACTCTGGCGAGACAGTCCGCGGGCAGGTAGGGTCTCAGCCTGCGTACCAGGTGGAGTTGGTAGACAGCTGCCCTGGATACAGAATTGACCTGCGCCTCCATGGACAGCTGTGAGTCCAAAATGACTCCCAGGCTGCGCACCTGGTCCTTCAGGGGCACAGTTACCCCATTCAGGACCAGGGAGTCCTCCACACCAGCCCGCCCCCTGTCCCCCAAAAACAGTACTTCTGTCTTGTCAGGATTCAACCTCAATCCATTAGCCGCCATCCATCCTCCAACCGCCTCCAGGCACTCACACAGGACCTTCACCGCCTTCACTGGTTCTGATTTGAAAGAGAGGTAGAGCTGGGTATCATCTGCATATTGATGGACACCCAGTCCAAACCCCCTGATGATCTCTCCCAGCGGCTTCATATAGATGTTAAAAAGCATGGGGGAGAGGACGGAACCCTGAGGCACCCCACAAGTGAGGGCCCAGGGGTCTGAACACTCATCCCCCACCACCACTTTCTGAACACGGCCCAGGAGGAAGGAGCGAAACCACTGTATAACAGTGCCCCCAGCTCCCAGCCCCTCTAGACGGTCCAGAAGGATGTTATGGTCGATTGTATCAAAGGCCGCTGAGAGATCCAGCAGAACTAGGAAACAGCTCTCACCTTTGTCCCTAGCTCGCCGGAGATCATCAACCAGCGCGACCAAGGCAGTTTCAGTCCCATGATGAGGCCTGAATCCCGATTGGAAGGGATCCAAATGGTCCGCATCCTCCAGGCGTGCCTGGAGTTGTTCAGCAACCACGCGCTCAATCACCTTGCCCAAGAATGGAAGATTTGAGACTGGGCGATAGTTGGCCATACTGGCCGGGTCTAAAGATGGTTTTTTAAGAAGCGGTTTGATGACCGCCTCTTTCAGCGGATCTGGGAATGCTCCCTCACAGAGAGAAGCATTCACCACCCCACAGAGCCCATCGCCCAGCCCTTCCCGGCTTGCTTTTATTAGCCAGGATGGGCAAGGATCCAGGAGACAGGTGGTTGGTTTCACGCGTCCAAGCAGCCTGTCCACATCCTCGGGGGTAATGGATTGAGATCGATTCCATGCAACTTGACCAGACAGAGCTCTAGCACTCTCCCGCCCCAGCCCTGCTCCCACGGTGGTGTCTAGCTCCTTCCGAATATGAGTGATTTTATCTGCAAAAAACTTTGCAAAATCGTTGCAGGAGATCTTGGGGTCTTTACAAAGCCCCGGTGGTAAAGGTGGTTCCGTTAAATTACGAACCACCTGAAAAAGTCTCCTGCTACTATTTTCTGCAGATGCAATAGAGGCGGTGAAGAAAGTCTTCTTCGCCGTCGCTATCGCCACTTGGTAGGCTCGACGTTGAGCTCTAACCTGTGTCCGGTCAGATTCGGAGTGAGTTTTTTGCCACCGACGCTCTAGCCGTCTCAGCGATTGTTTCATCGCCCTCAGCTCCGAAGAAAACCACGGAGCTGTCCGGGCTCCATGCAATCGGAGAGGGCGCTTCGGAGCCAGACAGTCGATAGCCCTGGTTAACTCCGCATTCCAGCGGGCCACCAGGGAATCAGCTGAAAGGCCATCAACATGGGATAAGGCATCCCCTACCACTCTCTGGAAACCATTTGGATCCATTAAGTGGCGGGGGCGGACCATCCGAATTGGTCCCACCTCCCTGCAGAGGGGAAGGGTCGCGGAGAAGTCCAGTTGCACCAGGAAGTGATCTGACCATGGCACTTCTTTTGTTTCACTTTTACTTAGTGTCAGATCACCCACGTCACTAGAGGTGAACACCAGGTCTAAGGCATGTCCATGACTATGAGTTGGGCCAAACTTATTCAGGGACAGCCCCATGGAGGCCATGCTTTCCACGAAGTCCCGAGCAGCCCCTTGTAAGGTCGTGTCGGCATGGATGTTAAAATCCCCTAGGACAACCAAACTAGGTGTCTCCAGGAGAAAATCCGCCACGACCTGAAGCAGCTCAGACAGGGAATCCTTGGTGCAGCGGGGAGGTCGGTACACCAAAAGGAATCCTGTACTGCCCCTATTGCCCAACTTCCAGAACATGCACTCAGAAAACTGGATCTTCCCAGTAGGACGCCTGGTGCAAGCTAGTGACTTCCTAAAAATCACTGCAACCCCCCCTCCCCGCCCACATGACCTGGGTTGCTGTGCGTAAGAGAAACCTGGTGGGCAAGCAGCGGCAAGGACAGGCCCATCTGCTTCCTCCAACCAGGTCTCTGTCACACATGCCAGGTCAAGTCCTCCATCCACAATCAGGTCGTGGATGGCAGTGGTTTTATTCATCATTGACCTGGCATTACACAGCAACACCTTCAGGTCATGTAGGTTTCCCCTGTTGATTCCAGTATCCATCCGGTCAAGGCCAGACCCGGAGGCAGGGATAGTCTTCAAACAACGACTAAACCTGCCTCCTCGGTAATGACATGGTCTGGTCTTAGCGTAACTCCGCCTCCTGCCCATGATCACCGAGATCGGATGTCCCAGTGCTTCCCCCCCTGTGGAACTTGTCCCAGCCATCGTGATGGCTGGGGCCCCACTCCCAGGCAGCCCTGATCTAGCCCCTTCAAAACAAAACATAAACTATACAGAACCAATAAAACAACAACAACAACAAAAAGGAACAGAACAATTATGCTAAAATTAATCCCCAACCAAATATCCATCCCACCCACCCCCAGCAATGGAAAAAAAGAAATAAAAATTTAAATTGCCACCGACTGCTTGAGGACATTTTAAAGCACATTAACCCCCTGGAACAGGGAAGCAATGGCAGAACACTTCCCACCCTTCCCAAGAGTTTGTTCCAAAAGTTTGTTCCTGGGCCACGCCCCCTGGGCCAGTTGGAAAAGGCCCTGGAAGGGAGCAGGCCCTGCAGTCCTCACCCAGCCGATGGTCCGAGGCCTCACTGCAGCAGGAGTCCCTTTATAGCCAGGAGAGAGGGCCTGGGCCACGCCCCCTGGGCCAGTTGGAAAAGGCCCTGGGAGGGAGCAGGCCCTGCAGTCCTCACCCAGCCGATGGTCCGAGGCCTCACTGCAGCAGGAGTCCCTTTATAGCCAGGAGAGAGGGCCTGGGCCACGCCCCCTGGGCCAGTTGGAAAAGGCCCTGGGAGGGAGCAGGCCCTGCAGTCCTCACCCAGCCGATGGTCCGAGGCCTCACTGCAGCAGGAGTCCCTTTATAGCCAGGAGAGAGGGCCTGGGCCACGCCCCCTGGGCCAGTTGGAAAAGGCCCTGGGAGGGAGCAGGCCCTGCAGTCCTCACCCAGCCGATGGTCCGAGGCCTCACTGCAGCAGGAGTCCCTTTATAGCCAGGAGAGAGGGCCTGGGCCACGCCCCCTGGGCCAGTTGGAAAAGGCCCTGGGAGGGAGCAGGCCCTGCAGTCCTCACCCAGCCGATGGTCCGAGGCCTCACTGCAGCAGGAGTCCCTTTATAGCCAGGAGAGAGGGCCTGGGCCACGCCCCCTGGGCCAGCTGGAAAAGGCCCTGGAAGGGAGCAGGCTCTGCAGTCCTCACCCAGCCGATGGTCCAAGGCTTCCCCGCAGCAGGAGTCCCTTTATAGCCAGGAGAGAGGGCCTGGGCCATGCCCCCTGGGCCAGCTGGAAAAGGCCCTGGGAGGGAGCAGGCCCTGCAGTCCTCACCCAGCCGATGGTCCGAGGCCTCACTGCAGCAGGAGTCCCTTTATAGCCAGGAGAGAGGGCCTGGGCCACGCCCCCTGGGCCAGTTGGAAAAGGCCCTGGGAGGGAGCAGGCCCTGCAGTCCTCACCCAGCCGATGGTCCGAGGCCTCACTGCAGCAGGAGTCCCTTTATAGCCAGGAGAGAGGGCCTGGGCCACGCCCCCTGGGCCAGTTGGAAAAGGCCCTGGAAGGGAGCAGGCCCTGCAGTCCTCACCCAGCCGATGGTCCGAGGCCTCACTGCAGCAGGAGTCCCTTTATAGCCAGGAGAGAGGGCCTGGGCCACGCCCCCTGGGCCAGTTGGAAAAGGCCCTGGGAGGGAGCAGGCCCTGCAGTCCTCACCCAGCCGATGGTCCGAGGCCTCACTGCAGCAGGAGTCCCTTTATAGCCAGGAGAGAGGGCCTGGGCCACGCCCCCTGGGCCAGTTGGAAAAGGCCCTGGGAGGGAGCAGGCCCTGCAGTCCTCACCCAGCCGATGGTCCGAGGCCTCACTGCAGCAGGAGTCCCTTTATAGCCAGGAGAGAGGGCCTGGGCCACGCCCCCTGGGCCAGTTGGAAAAGGCCCTGGGAGGGAGCAGGCCCTGCAGTCCTCACCCAGCCGATGGTCCGAGGCCTCACTGCAGCAGGAGTCCCTTTATAGCCAGGAGAGAGGGCCTGGGCCACGCCCCCTGGGCCAGTTGGAAAAGGCCCTGGGAGGGAGCAGGCCCTGCAGTCCTCACCCAGCCGATGGTCCGAGGCCTCACTGCAGCAGGAGTCCCTTTATAGCCAGGAGAGAGGGCCTGGGCCACGCCCCCTGGGCCAGTTGGAAAAGGCCCTGGGAGGGAGCAGGCCCTGCAGTCCTCACCCAGCCGATGGTCCGAGGCCTCACTGCAGCAGGAGTCCCTTTATAGCCAGGAGAGAGGGCCTGGGCCACGCCCCCTGGGCCAGTTGGAAAAGGCCCTGGGAGGGAGCAGGCCCTGCAGTCCTCACCCAGCCGATGGTCCGAGGCCTCACTGCAGCAGGAGTCCCCTTATAGCCAGGAGAGAGGGCCTGGGCCACGCCCCCTGGGCCAGTTGGAAAAGGCCCTGGAAGGGAGCAGGCCCTGCAGTTCTCTTACCGTCTAGCATATATTCAACACAAAAACCAGCAACAATTTGTTGTTGACAAAGGACCATAGCTGTCAACTTTCAGATTTGAAAATAAGGGATCAGCAGCCTCACCTGTCCTGGGGACAGTCTATGGGATATCTAACAATCCGGGACAGCAGCAGGAAGAAGCGGGAAACAGCGCTGGAATACGGGAATTTCCTGCAAAAAAAGGGAAGGTTGACAGCTATGCAAAGGACAGCTGGACATATAAAGGGCCCTATTACAGTGGTGCCCCGCAAGACGAATGCCTCGCAAGACGGAAAACTCGCTAGACGAAAGAGTTTTCCGTTTTGGAGGTGCTTCGCAAAACGAATTTCCTATGGGCTTGCTTCACAAGACGAAAATGTCTTGCGAGTTCCTGCGGGGTTCTTTTCCTTTCCCCCCTTTTTCTAAGCCGCTAAGCCGCTTATCTGCTTATAAGCTAAGCCGATAAGCTGCTAAAAGCCGCTAAAAGCCACTAAAAGCCGCTAATAGCGCTAATAGCACTAATCCGCTAAGCTGTCAATGGGCTTGCTTCACAAGACGAAAAAACCGCTAGACGAAGAGACTCGCGGAACGGATTCTTTTCGTCTTGCGAGGCACCACTGTATCTTCAAACCTAAATCCAGCCCTGCTTTTGTGCATCATGTCCTTCTGGTGCCCAGCTTGACAGACCCTTCAAAACAGAGCCAAGCAGATTCGCAGAGACCCTGCATTCTCCGTCACCAAAGAACGTCTGCGGTGACAGTCTAGATACCGACACCCAAACATAAGAGAGTCCCAATTTGCTGGAATTTTTTCCTGTTAGCAGCATGGTGGCTTTGACATCAAATGCCCACTAGGGGGAGCTTTAGAACCAAGGCTATGGCCACCTGGGAAAATATTATAGTCAAATGAAATAATAATAGCAGCAGCCAGGATTGGAAATAAAAGCAAAGGAATCATAAAGTCATAAAGGAATGTAATGTAGGATACATGTTATAGAAATAAGTATTACATTTAAGGCAGTAGATCGATTTGAACAAGTAAGGATGAAAACTCAATACGTTAAGCGAATATTGCACGGAAACTGAATTGAATTTGTTATATGAATATGAATTAAAAATTATGGGGGGAAAGAACAAGATGTCCTCTTGCTTTCTTGCACAACTGCAATGCAGAGATTGCAAGTGGGAGCTGCAGCCAGGAGTGGATGAAGCACATTTTAAAGGTTAATATCCAACTGAAGGTGGGACACGGGTGGCGCTGTGGGTTAAACCACCAAGTCTAGGACTTGCCGATCAGAAGGTCGGCGGTTCGAATCCCCGCGACGGGGTGAGCTCCCGTTGCTCAGTCCCTGCTCCTGCCAACCTTGCAGTTCAAAAGCACATCAAAGTGCAAGTAGATAAATAGGTACCACTCCGGCGGGAAGGTAAACAGCATTTCTGGGCGCTGCTCTGGTTCGCCAGAAGTGGTTTAGTCCTGCTGGCCACATGACTCGGAAGCTGTATGCTGGCTCCCTCGGCCAATAAAGCGAGATGAGTGCCGCAACCCCAGACTCGGCCATGACTGGACCTAATGGTCAGGGGTCCCTTTACCTTTACTTATCCAATTGAAGACAGGACGTTTTCCTTTTAGGAGTGGAAACACCCTTGGAAAAGGACTTGGATAAAACTATGGGAGATTATTTCACTATATGATTGCAGCGGCGAGATTGTTATGGGCCCCGCAAGCAGTCAAACACTCACTCTTGTTCTTCCAGCATGACGTTCTGGTGAGCTTATCTCATTCATCTCCCAAACAGCCCTGCAAGGTCGATTAAGCAGAGATAAGGAGTGGCCTTCATTTAGCAGCGCCTCCGCCCCCAACTAAGCTTCGTAGCTGAGTAGGAATTTGAACCCAGGCCAGCTTGGCAAGTCCAACATTGCATCTATTCTCCCATACACGGTAGTTGGCGTGACATGAGAGTGTTGTGTTCTGGCTTTGGCATGCTATGAGATTTGCTTGTTGGGATGCTAACATTGTAATTGCGACCGGTTTGCTTCCTTCTTTCCCTGTCTCTCAGGTTCGGGAAAGGGCCATCAAAACAGTCAAGCAGATGGAGGAGGAAAGGCTTCAGCGTTTGGAGAAAAGGCGAAGAAGAAGGGACACGACAGGAATTTATAAAACGATGACCGGCATGGAGAACGCGGATAGAAGGACGTTTTATCCCTTTCTCATAACATGAGAATTCAGGGCCATTCGATGCAGCTGAATGTCGGATGATTCAGGACAGAGAAAATGAAGGTTTTTTTCGTGCAGCGCAGAGTTAGACTGCGGAACTCCTTCCCACAGGATGGCCACCAACTTGGATGGCTTTATTTATTTATTTTTAAATTCAGTTTTAAACATTAATCATAAACATAAGCATATAGGATTTTCTGAACCCTTAGAATTTCCTCCACCCCTCCATGGTTTCCATTGTCAAACTTTTTCTACTGCATCTGATCGTTTCTCCATTTATCTTAAAAATTCATAATTTTTTTAACCTTGGTTTTTCATACATTACAAGTGTTGCCATGATCCTACCAAAGTTTTTAGTTGTTTACAGTGTTCTCTTGGATAACTTATAAATTTTCCCCAATCCTTGTTAAATGTTTTATCTTCCTGGTTTCTGATTTTCCCGGTCTTTTTCGCCATTTCGGACGTAATCCATCGTCTTGATCAGCCATTCGTCTCTGGTCGGGACTTTATCGTCTTCACATCCTGAAATATACTCAGTCTCGCAAAGTGATTTCATGCTCTTTATTCAGCTCATAGTGGTGAGGAGGAATGAATGAATGTCCCCTCAAAGTATCTGCTTTATATACATTATTTACACAATAGGCTGCACATGATTGGCTAATTCCGGAATTCTACTGTAAGCCAATCAGGTTGTGGATTCACTTCTATCTGGAGCATGATTGGGTGGTTCCTGCCAACCAATCATACTGCTGCATTGTTCTAGGACCAATCAGACTGCTGCATTCTGAATCCTATTGTTCTAGGACCAATCAGACTGCTGCCTTTTGGATCCTATTGTTCTAGGACCAATCAGACTGCTGCCTTTTGGATCCTATTGTTCTAGGACCAATCAGACTGCTGCAGTTTGGATCCTATTAGACTCAGTACATAACACATCCGCGCTGCTGTCCCAACTTGAATGGCTTTAAGAGAGGACAAGACAAATCCCCCCCCCTTTTTATAATCATTTTTATGGAGTTTTCCATATTTATCATAATCACATTTCGTTACATACAACAATAATCTTAAACATTGCTCAGCTGAGCACCGACCTACTTCCCTCCCTCTTTCTGACTTCCGAACATCTTTACTAAATTCTGAGCATCTCTATAACCTCCTCTTTACTTTCTATCTTCCTTTAACATTTCACATTATATGTAAATCAGGTCCTTATATTCACATTACAAAACATTTCAACTCAAACCTACAAACGTTTACAAATGTTTGCAATTTTCTGCATTTTGATGTTTTAATGTTTTAATGTTTCAATGTTGTATTTTAATCCATCCCGCTCGCTGTCTTGGCTTCTGCCATAGCCGCGTGCAATCTCTCCGGCCGGGAGAGGCTGCGCGAGGCTATGGAAGAAGCCCCACCTCCCGCAAAAGCCCACAGGAGCCACGCACCCTTTAAGGAGCGTGCGGCTCCTGTGGGCTTTTCTACAAGGAGGAAGAAGAGACTGGCCGCGTCAGTCCCTTCTCCCTCCTAGGGAAAAGCCCCCAAGAGCCGCACGGAGCTTGTGTGCGGCTCTTGGGGGCTTTTCCTGCCTGCCTCCCACCTGCATTTGCTCCATAAGACGCACACACATTTCCCCTTACTTTTTAGGAGGGAAAAAGTGTGAGATTTTGACCAGCTTCGGCCCATCTGAAGCTGAAGCTGATACAGGCTCGTCATATCTTGAGCCCAAGCAGAGCGTCGTCACACAGCAGAAGGATAATCAGTATGTGCCACATTCTTAACTTTATTTACACTTTTATGCTGAGAGAATACAAACATGCATCTTGCCTCTGTGAGAGCAGAGAAGCAACTCCTCTCGGAAACAAAGAACACCGAGAGAACAGTGAAAAACAGGAAACCAGTGAACGTCACATCTAGTCTCCCATTCCTGTGGGAACCCAACAGTAACTCTGACTGTGGAATGCAAAACAATGCCTTGTGACTGCAGTTGCTGCTCAATGAGGGAAATAGAAACCAACAAAAAGTGCATCTTATGGAGCGAAAAATACGGTAGGTTTCTAAATACCAGTTTCTGGAAAGCTCAGGAGGGGAGAGTTGCTCTTGTGCTTGCAGTTTCTCCACAAGCATCTGACTGGCTACAGAGAGAACAGGATACTGGACTAGTTGGGTCACTGGCCTGATCCTGCAGGCTCTTCCAAGCTTGCCCACCTCTTTAGGGCCGGTTTCCTATGTTGCGTGGCAGGCTAAACTGCAACCAGTGTCTGCCTCATGATTCAAACTGGTTTTCATATTGCATTTTCAAGTTGCTGCAACTTGCCCTGGGTAAGGGCAGGTAAGAAATCAAATAAACAGCAACAACAACAACTCGTGACACACATAGGCAGCAATGAGGAAAAGCAGAACCATGAATTCCAATTCTCCTATTAAAACACGCTTTGCAGAGATCTAACTGGGCAGGGTGACAGTAAGAGCTGTTTGACAGTGGAATTTGCTGCCAAGGAGTGTGGTGGAGTCTCCTTCTTTGGAGGTCTTTAAGCAGAGGCTTGACAACCATATGTCAGGAGTGCTCTGATGGTGTTTCCTGCTTGGCAGGGGGTTGGACTCGATGGCCCTTGTGGTCTCTTCCAACTCTAGGATTCTATGATTCTAGGGTCTGATGCAAACATACATTAGTATTCTGAAATGCAAACCAGTTCTTAGTACAGCAATTCAAGTCAATTAAATTGAAATTAATATATACTGCATCGATTTTAAAAGATCATGAGGATGTGCTGTATAAGAACATTAAAAAGCCCTGCCCAATCAGAGCAAAGATCTGACAACCCTTTCCGTGAAACCATGGAGGGCAGCTGCCAGTCAGAGTAGACACTATGGAGCTGTGGACAGAGTCTAAACTAGCATAAAGCAGCTTCTTTTGACGTCAGGCCAAGGTGCACATGTCAGGGCCATCCTCACAACAAAGCTGTATGGTAGACCAGAATATAGAACGTAGCCTTATACTGTCTGCACTGATTGGCAGTGGGTCCCTCGCCCCCCAGTTTACCAGAACCTGGTATGCTGTGCCGCTGAGGGGTATGTTCACATTAGCACCTTTGAGCACAGTGAAGTTGAAGCTGATGTATGTTCACATCAGCACAGCTTCTTTAGTGTCAGATTCGTTTGTTTGTGTAGTCACCAGGGGCCATTGACAGGGCAGGCGTGTCTTCACCCTATGTTTGCACTGGAATGAATTTGGAGCAGCTTAAGGGCTCCAGAGCTGGTGTGATAAACAAGACATCAAACAGTAATCATAGAAGGAAGGAGAGTCGGCCACCGTCCGAGGAGGTCTGTTCCACTGTCAAGCAGCTCTTAATGCCAGAAATATCTTCCTAATAATAATAATAAATAATAATTAATAATAATAGTAAATTTTTATTTATTCCCCACCCTTCCCGGTTCAAAAAACCGGGCTCAGGGCAGCTAATGACAAATTTAAAACACTTAATTGGTGCTACAAAAAACCAGCATAAAAATACAGTATAAAACGTGAATAACAATAAAATCAAAAATCAGCTTAGGGGGAAAATCCATCCAATAAACATTAGATGATTCCCCAGGGCTAGCTGGCTAAATTAGTCCTATTTGGGCCAGTGAGGAGACCAGGGGAGAATTAGCTGTGGGATCCCAGAGTGGGCAATCTTCATAAAAGGGGAAGAGGGAGGGAAGGAAGGGGAATAAAAGATCAGGCTAAATTCAGATTAAAAGCCAGGCAGAATAGCTCTGTCTTACAGGCCCTGCGGAAGGAAGTTAAATCCTGCAGGGCCCTGGTCTCATGGGACAGAGCATTCCACCAGGTTGGAGCCATCACTGAGAAGGCCCTGGCCCTGGTGGAGGATAGTCTGACTTCCTTAGGGCCCGGGACCTCTAAACTATGATTATTCATGGACCTTAAGGTCCTCTGTGGGGCAGACCAGGAGAGGCGGTCCTGTAGATATGAGGGCCCTAAGCCACAAAGGGCTTTAAAGGTCAAAACCAGCACCTTGAACCTGACCCTATACTCCACCGGGAGCCAGTGCAACTGGTAAAGCATTGGGCGAATATGCTCCCATGGCAGGGCATGAGGAGCCTTGCCGCAGCATTCTGTACCCGCTGAAGTTTCTGGGACAGTTTCATGGGCAGCCCCGCGTAGAGCGAATGACAGTAGTCAAGCCTGGAGGTGACCGTCGCATGGATCACTGTGGCCAGATTGGGGCAGGAAAGGTAAGGGACCAACTGCTTGATGCGGCGAAGGTGGAAAAATGTTGCCTTGGCTGTTGCTGTAACCTGCGCCTCCATGGAAAGGGAGGCATCAAGGATTACACCCAAACTCTTAACTCTAATGTAGAGTCGGACTCTCATGCAATATAACGGAGTATAGGATATCTATTTATTTTGGATAATGTGTGAACACAGATGAAAGACCCAGCACTCGAAAATCAGGGGGTTAAAGGGAGTGTGAACACAGCCTAAGCTGCCCAAAGGCAAATGCGTGGCCCATGTTCACCCCAGTGAAATCCAACGCAATGTAGCTATTTCACCACACTGCAAAAAGGCAGGGACGTTCTTCTCCCTGGAGTGGATTAATGGCTCACTCTAAGAGGGTAATTTACATTGCAATTTGCATGCAATCGTGTTAGGCCCCTTTATGAGTTTCGGGGCGTCTCCCAAACATCACCCGCTAGGCATCCTGACTCAATCACACATGAGCTATGGGGACACCTCGGGAGTGAGAGAAACCAGGTGCAAATTGATGCTAAATATAGCTCTTGCCAATTAGGGAGTGGGGAGCAAGAGTTGCAAAACCAGAAGGCCCATGTAACGAAGGCATGTTTTATTTGCATAGGAACATACCAAGAGCCTGCAGGATACGGCCAACGGCCCACCTAGTCCAGCACCCTGTTCTCACAGGGGCCAACCCAATGCCTGTGGGAAACCAGCAAACAGAATTTGAACTCAAGACCAAATCTCTCCTCCTGTGGCTTCAGCAACTGGCATTCGGAAGCATTTACCGTATTTTTCTCTCTATAACACTCACATTTTTTCTCCTAAAAAGTAAGGGGAAATGTCTGTGCATGTTATTGAGCGAATGTGTGGTCCCTGGAGCCGACTGGCCCGAGTACAGGGGCAAAAATCAGGCAAAAATCAGATCGCGGAGGAGGGAAGGCTAAAGAGAGGAGGTTGCTGCTTTCCTGCATTCTGCCTCAGGGTCTTACTGCCCACTGTTTTCGCTAGGAGCGCAGCCGACAGCCACCACCTCCTCCTCTCTGTGCTCTGCTGCTGCTACTGCTGCATCCAGCATTGCAGGCAGGTGGGAGAGAGAGAGAGAGAGAGAGAGAGAGAGAGAGAGAGAGAGAGAGAGAGAGAGAGAGGGCTGGCTTGGGTGGGGGGAAACTTTTGCCTTCCTTTCCTCCCTCCCGTTAAACCCCTCTCCTGCATTGTTAGCCAGCTGCTTCTCCGCACACCCCTCTCATGCTCCTTGTCCCTTGTGTTTTTCCTTCCCTCCCCACTTAAAACGTGGTTACAAAGCACAGATCCACATGGATCCTCAAGATCTTTGCATTGGGTCACCCCAAATTCACCATCAGATCACAAAGCATGTCCATGGCTACAGCCTGCACCAAACAAATCACGCACCCACTGTTGCCTGGGGCCACAATGGTGTAAAAACGTGGTTACAAAGTAAAGATCCACATGGATTCTCAGGATTTTTGCACTGGGCTACCCCAAACTCACCGTCAAATCACATGTCTGTGGCCACAGCATGAAGCAAAAAAAAAATGATACATCCACTGTTTCATTCAGAATTTTTTTTTCTTGTTTTCCTCCTCTAAAAACTATGTGCGTGTTATGGTCAGGTGCATGTTATAGAGCGAAAAAATACAGTACTGTCTCTGACTGGGGAGACAGAGCGCAGCCTTCCTGGCTAGTAGCCATTGATAGCCATGAATTTCTCCAATCCTCTTTGAAAGACATCAAGGTTAGTGGCTGTGGCGATCACACAGGGTGCCCGGACGTTTAACGGTCTATTGATCCCTGTGCCACCACTGTGCTTGCTTCCCCACTGCCACCAACCAGTTAAGTAAAGGTAAAGGTACCCCTGACCATTAGGTCCAGTCGTGACCGACTCTGGGGTTGCGGTGCTCATCTCGCTCTGTGGGCCAAGGGAGCCAGCGTTTGTCTGCAGACAGCTTCTGGGTCATGTGGCCAGCATGATTAAGCCGCTTCTGGCAGTGTCTGCCATTTACCTTCCCGCTGGAGTGGTACCTATTTATCTACTTGCAATTTGACGTGCTTTCGAACTGCTAGGTTGGCAGGAGCTGGGACCGAGCAACAGGAGCTCACCCCGTCGCAGGGATTTGAACTGCCGACCTTCTGATCAGCAAGTCCTAGGCTCTGTGGTTTAACCCACAGCGCCACCCGCGTCCCTCACCAACCAGTTACTCTCTGGTAAAACATAAATTATTATTATATTTAGTCTGCATGCAGGGATTCCAGATCTTACAGCATGGTCATTTCAAGCGGGACTTGTCCCTCACTGCAGTGCAGTCAGCGTTCAGCTTTCCTACCCGAGATAATAATAATAATAATAATAATAATAATAATAATAATAATAATTTATTATTTATACCCCGCCCATCTGGCTGGGCTTCCCCAGCCACTCTGGGCGGCTTCCAAAAAAAATTACAATACTGTAAAAGCTTCCCTAAACAGGGCTGCCTTCAGATGTCTTCTAAAAATCAGATAGTTCTTTATTTCCTTGACATCTGGTGGGAGGTCATTCCACAGGGTGGGCGCCACCACCGAGAAGGCCCTCTGTCTGGTTCCCTATAACGTGGCTTCTCGCAGTGAGGGAACCACCAGAAGGCCCTCGGCGCTGGACCTCAGTGTCCGGGCAGAACAATGAGGGTGGAGACGCTCCTTCAGGTATACAGGACCAAGGCCATTTAGGGCTTTAAAGGTCAGCACCAACACTTTGAATTGTGCTCGGAAACGTACTGGGAGCCAATGTAGGTCTTTCAAGACTGGTGTTATGTGGTCTAGGTGGCTGCTCCCAGTCACCAGTCTAGCTGCCGCGTTCTGGATTAGTTGTAGTTTCCGGGTCACCTTCAAAAGGATCCCTGTCTTCCTTCTTCCTTCTTCCCAGCACATCTTGACCCAGAATATCTTTTCCTGTCACCTCACACCCAGTTACCCGGCAGCCTTCCAAACCCCTGTCTCTTTTCACACCACAGGGCAGGGCGAAGGACAGTACTCATGCATCGCCAATGGCCCTCAATAGCCTGTATTGTTTCTTAATGGCCCTTGATTGGCCAGGTTGTTTTGCATAGACTAGCCCTGGAATTTCTCTTCAGCTTGTATTTCTCTCTTCACTTCCCACGTAATCAAAACACTATCATTTATTAATTTCTAGGGCTTATTTATTTTTTTATAATGATTTTAAAATTATAATCCAATGATAGCTCATTATAACAATGCCAATTTAAAATACAATTACTACTTTCAATCATTCGAATACCATGAAAGGAGTCTGGAAACTTGCCAAGCAACAGATAAGGTTTATTATTAAGGCACTGGCAGTATGGCAGAGCACTCTTCTTCCTAGGCTGGGAGGGAAAATGGCGGAAACAGGTTACTGACAGAGTGACGTTTGCAGCTATTGTTAAAGTTGGAAAAACAAAGAAGCACGGGACTGAGTGACGGAAATTTTTTGGGAACAACATTGGGATATCAGCTCCGCTTAAGGCATGGCGGATAGGAGCAACAATCGAGAAAAGATAGACATAACATTTTACAAGGACAGGAAGAAACAATACAGACAGAATAAATGTCACACACAGGGAGAACAATGATACAGTATGAGATCTTCACTTGTAGTCTTAAAATTCATTTAATGTGTCAACACGCATAGAAGTTATCAATACTACAGCTGTTGTATAAGGGATTATTATTGTGACTGGGATGTAATTGGAATCAATAAGATTTTGGAATGCAGAAATAAAGAAAATCAGCAAAATCAATTATTCTAGCACGTGGGGGGCCACCTTATCTAAATTATATAATTTGGTATTAATTTCTAGGGTTTAGGGGGGTCCCCCTCCTAAATCTGTATCAATATATTGGAAGCACCCAGAGTAGCTTTATTACTTACTACTACTACTAGGGACGCGGGTGGCGCTTTGGGTTAAACCACAGAGCCTAGGACTTGCCGATCAGAAGGTCGGCGGTTCGAATCCCTGTGATGAGGTGAGCTCCCGTTGCTCGGTCCCTGCTCCTGCCAACCTAGCAGTTCAAAAGCATGTCAAAGTGCAAGTAGATCAATAGGTACTGCTCCGGCGGGAAGGTAAACGGCGTTTCTGTGCGCTGCTCTGGTTCACCAGAAGCGGCTTAGTCATGCTGGCCACATGACCCGGAAGCTGTACGCTGGCTCCCTCAGCCAGTAAAGCGAGATGAGCGCCGCAGCCCCAGAGTCGGCCACGACTGGACCTAATGGTCAGGGGTCCCTTTACCTTTACCTTTACTACTACTATTACTAATAATAATATAGGTGGATGAACTCCTAGGAGGGATGTTCTAGTCAGGGACCTTCTGTACTGGCAGGGGCTTGGATGAGAGGACTGTTGAGGTCTAACTTTATGATTTTGAATTATTAGGGGTATCCCATGAGTGAGCCCATCTCCGTGGACATCACAAAGGGCCAAGGAAAATGGAAAAAGAGGCAGGCCAGCTAAGCTTCTGTGCAGGTTTAGTGTAAACAACAAACAAAGGTACCATAAAGCGAGGCTTCGGGGAATCGGTTTCCTCCACCGTGGCCGTAAATGAGCAGATCGAACGAAAGGGAGTTCTTACCAGTTAGTTTCTTTAATAAACACAGTGAGGGACCAAAGAAAGTGTCTACCCAGAATGGCGGTGCTCCCAATTAAGGATCACACCTCCTCTGTCCCTATTAATCTACATCACTCCTATGTCTTGTACTCTGAGTTTGTAGCCTCTTTGCTTTCTGTTCTGACACTTTCTGAGCTCTCCGTGACTTTGGGGAAGGGGGGCGGATACTATCCAGAGGCTGTGAATCTGTTCACTTTCTCTCTTCTGGTGTTTCTTCTGCTAGCTGTTCCCCATCCAGTATTTCCCAGCTTCTGCCTTCTGAACTGTGCCCCTCTGCAAACCGCTGTTCCAAATCTACACTGTCCTCCTGCTTCTGGGAAGATTCAGGATCAGGATCGGGGCGGGGGGAAGGATCCCACCATTCTTCCTCAGTGCGGCTCTCCTCAGCACGGTCCCTGACACATAAGGTCACAGAAAAGGCCCCACCCAACACATTGTTCTTTTAATAAAAAAGAAATCTCCAGACTAGCATCACTTAAGGTAAGGTAAAGGGACCCCTGACCATTAGGTCCAGTTGTGGCCAACTCTGGGGTTGTGGCGCTCATCTCACTTTTCTGGTTGAGGGAGCTGGCGTACAGCTTCCGGGTCATGGGGCCAGCAGGACTAAGCCGCTTCTGGCAAACCAGAGCAGCGCACGGAAACACCGTTTACCTTCCCGCCGGAGCAGTACCTAATTATCTACTTGCACTTTGACTTGCTTTTGAACTGCTAGGCTGGCAGGAGCTGGGACCGAGCAACGGGAGCTCACCCCGTCATGGGGATTTGAACTGCCGACCTTCTGATTGGCAAGTCCTAGGCTCTGTGGTTTAACCCACAGCACCACCCATCCCCAGCATCACTTAAAGGCAGTGCTAATTATGAAGGCAGGCAGGCACCATCGGATGTTTTGCACCCAGTGCCCCGGGAGAAGCTGTCTCCCTGCTGGGTGTGTGTTTGGTGCAAGGATTTGTCATTGCCCGAAATCCAAGGTGATTGACCTGAAGAAGCCGAGCAAGACAAGCTGGTCAGAGGATAATGCTATTGGAGACAAAGTAGAGAGATCTCAGGTGTAGGCACACTGTTCCTTGGCTGCTACTGAGAATGGGAACCTTGGCTTCACACAGAGAGAAGGAAATGTCCTTTAGAAGGGACTCGTTCATCAGAAGATGACATTTCCTCCTCCTTATTCCATTCATGTTTCCGCCTTGCCTCTGAGGAACTCAGGTTCTTATCCTCAAAATAACCCTATGGATATAGGTCAGGCTGAGTGTCTCCCCCAAAGTCACCCAGTGAGTTTCATGAACCACACTGGATCTCTCATGTCTTGGTGTGATGGCCTCGGATTCGGACTCTGAACCAGAGGAAGATGAAGCAAAATGGAAGCCCAGAACAAAAGAAGACCCCAACTTTTATTAGTTACTAATCCCCGAAACTACACCCCTAAAACTACATCACAACTACATCATTGATACATCACAAAAAGGAGGGGTTGAGGGAGGAGTTGTGTTGGTAATCTGAGTGTCCTGTCACCTGGCTGGTTCCCCCTTTCCCCCTCCCCATGAGTACTTTCCAGGTGACAAAGGGGAGTTTGCAGTTTCCTGCCCCCAGAGGGAAGAGCTGATCATTGTCCTTTGTTCCAGTCCATGCTGAATCCACTCCTACATGCAAGTTCTTTGTGACTTTGATGGTCTTCTGTCTAGGACCATCAGGGTTGGCATAGTAACTGGGCAGGGCTCCTGTGTATGTGCTGGTATGCTCAAGGGATTATGGCTGCCCTGTATCAAACCTTCCCCATTTTGTAGTCCTTCCTTCGTGGAGTAAAATAAAAGTGGAACGGTGCAGATCCGATGTATGGTTGATTTTCTATGAATTTATAACAGAAGTGTTGCATATGTTGTGTGTGTGTGTGTCGAGTTTGTACAAACTGAATGATTGGGGGGGGGGTGGTTCCTGCGACAGATGCAACAGGAATGTGGGGGAGGAAGGGTTTAGATTTCTTGTGCCCTGGGGATGGTTTTGGGGAAAGCCAGCCCTATAGAAAAAGGGGTGGGCTCTACTGGAATGGAACTGGAACCAGACAGCTGGCAGTAGCGGCAGAGCAAGCCAATCACCATGGGGGCGGGGCTAGCCACTGCAGGGTGGGGCCAGCTGGGACAGGACACTCCGTGGGGCCTCGAAGGAGCCTGCCTGCCTCCTGTCACTCAGGCCCCCTACAGCTGAGGGGGAGGCGGCGGGTGGACCGTTTGGGGCAGCCGGAGCCTGTGGGTGCCCAAGCCACCATGTCACTCCCAGGAGAGATAATAATAATAATAATTAGTAATAATTAATAAATTTTATTTATACCCCGCCTTCCCCGGCCAGAGCCGGGCTCAGGGCGGCTAACACCAGTAAAATTACAGTAAAAACATAATAGGGGAAAAACCCACCAATTTAAAATTACAATAGAAACATAATGGGGGGGGGAGCCAATTTAAAATACAGGTTAAAATGCAATTTAAAATGCAGCCTCATTTTAAAAGTAGCCCATAGATCAAGACCATAAGGGGAAGGAAACATAAGGGTCAGACTGGGTCCAAACCAAAGGCCAGGCGGAACGGCTCTGTCTTGCAGGCCCTGCGGAAAGATGTCAAGTCCCGTAGGGCCCTGGTCTCTTGTGACAGAGCGTTCCACAAGATCGGGGCCAGTACTGAAAAGGCCCTGGCCCAAGTTGAGACCAATCTAACCACCTTGCGACCTGGGACCTCCAATATGTTGTCATTTGTGGACCTTAAGGTCCTCCGCGGGGCAAACCAGATGCGTGGCTGGGGCACGCTACAGGCCCGGTGGTGAGTGCCGCCTGACATTTTGTCACCCCCCTCTGTGGTGACACCCGGGTTGAACTGCCCGCACCGCCCCCCTTCCTCCGCCCCTGGCTGGCAGTCAAGATCAAAAAGGATGCAGAACAGCTTTTAAATTAATTTCAGGATGAAATGCAACAGCCCACAGAGAGCCTCAGGCTGACAACTCATCCCTTTGGAATGAGAGCGTCAAGGCCCAAAGTTGTTCTACTAAGGATAGGCTGGAACATGTCAATGGGTGTACATGAATATGTGTACCTTGCAAAGGACTGTTCCTCCCACATATGCACACATTTCAAAACTGACACCACATTTTCTGTGCTTAACAACAACAGATGGAATGCTCTACCCAGGGACGCATGCCTGACACCCTCTTTGCCCAGTTTTTGGTGCTCAACAAAGACTTTTCTCTTTCCCTGGGCTTTTGGTTCTTAATCAGGCTCTTAAGGGCCCTAAGGAAGTCAGATTATCCTCCACCAGGGCCAGGGCCTTCTCAGTGATGGCTCCGACCTGGTGGAATGCTCTGTCCTATGAGACCAGGGCCCTGCAGGATTTAACTTCCTTCCGCAGGGCCTGTAAGACAGAGCTATTCCACCTGGCTTTCAACTTGAACTTAGCCTGATCTTTTATTCCCCTTCCTTCCCTCCCTCTCCCCTTTTTATGAAGATTACCCACTTTGGAATCCCACAGCTAATTCTCCCCTGGTCTCCTCGCTGGCTCAAATAGGACTAATTTAGCCAGCTAGCCCTGGTGATCATCTAATGTTTATTGGATGGATTTCCCCCCTAAATTGATTTTTGAATTCTGATTTTATTGTTATTCACGTTTTATACTGTATTTTATGTTGTTTTTTTGTTGCATCAATTAAGTGTTTTAAATTTGTTGTTAGCCACCTCTGAGCCCGGTTTTCTGAACCAGGAAGGGTGGGGTATAAATTAAAAATTATTATTTATCAGAAGGGTGGAATCGTGGTCTCTCATAGTGGAGCTATAGTGCTGCCTTTGTTCCTTAACTGTATTTTTATCCTCTCTTTGTATTGCTGTGTTAATTAGCTTTTTATTGTTGTTGTGGAACAGTCTCTTTTGGAAGGTTGTGGAGTCTCCTTCCTTGGAGGTTTCTCAGCAGAGGTTGGATGGCCATCTGTCATGGATGCTGTAGCTGAGATTCCTGCATTGCAGGGGGTTGGTCTAGATGACCCTAAGGGTCCCTTCCAGCTCTACTATTCTTTGATTCTAACTACAAATCCCATCATCCACCAGGCTAAGGAAGGCTGCCGTGGACTGATCCTTTTGGGAAGAGACTGCTAAACACTGGGAAGAAGGATATTCTATCCCTGTAAGCTGCTCCTTCCTTCAACAGCAGTTGCTAAATGTAGTGATGTATGGAAGTGAGAGCTGGACCATATAGAATGGATGCTTTTCAATTCTGGTGCTGGAGGAGACTCCTGAGAGTCCCATGGACTGCAAGAAGATCAAACCGATCCATTCTGAAGGAAATCAGCCCTGAGTGCTCACTGGAAGGACAGATCCTGAAGCTGAGGCTCCAAGACTTTGGCCACCTCATGAGAAGAGAAGACTCCCTGGAAAAGACCCTGATGTTGGGAAAGATGGAGGGCACAAGGAGAAGGGGACGACGGAGGACGAGATGGTTGGACAGTGTTCTCGAAGCTACGAACATGAGTCTGACCAAACTGCGGGAGGCAGTGGAAGAGAGGAGAGCCTGGCGTGCTCTGTTCCATGGGGTCACGAAGAGTCGGACACAACTAAATGACTAAACAACAACAACAACATGTTAGGCTGAAGGGTCTGTAGTGCAAAACATTTGGACCACTACCCCTTATTCAGGCCCTCCCATTTTCATCTACCACCCTGAAACCGCTTGATTTGTTCCAAAACAAAAGTGTCATTTTCGTTTCATTTATGAGGCGGTTCCCATGAAGTTATTCTTCCATATTAATAAGAGCACACATGGAACATTTGCGAATGTGGAATCCAACACAGATACCAGCATATATAATTTCACTCCTTGCATAACCAGCCTCTGGCACATGAACTGGCACATGAAGAGCAACTCATCCTCTTATTCGAGGCTGACGTAACCTGTTTGAAGCTATCAAGGCTTCCACTGATGAGAAAACCTGTCCTGGAACTCTCTGTTTTCCCAACAAGTGAAACTTGAAAATCAGGGAGTCAAATGAATGTGAAAAAAACAGTCCTCACTTTCTGGCTCCAGGACTTCATTGTGGCGTTAAATGTCCAGTTTGTTCCTATAATTACTTTTAAACGGAAGGATTAGAAAATAGCCACTGTGATACAGTGGTCAGCGTGTTGAACTATGACCACATAGACTCAGATTCAAATCACTGCTCAGTCAGGAAGCTCGCCTGGGGAATCAGGCATGGTGTGATAGAAGGATCTACTCTGACGTTGTTGTTGTTTAGACATTTAGTCATGCCTGACTCTTTGTGACCCCATGGACCAGAGCACGCCAGGCCCTCCTCTCTTCCACTGCTTCCCGCAGTTGGGTCAAACTCATGCTGGTAGCTTCAAGAACACTGTCCCACCATCTCGTCCTCCGTCGTCCCCTTCTCCTTGTGCCCTCCATCTTTCCCAACATCAGGGTCTTTTCCAGGGAGTCTTCTCTTCTCATGAGGTGGCCAAAGTACTGGAGCCTCAGCTTCAGGATCTGTCCTTCCAGTGAGCACTCAGGGCTGATTTCCTTCAGAATGGAGAGGTTTGATCTTCTTGCGGTCCATGGGACTCTCAGGAGTCTCCTCCAGCACCAGAATTCAAAAGCAGCAATTCTTCAGCGATCAGCCTTCTTGATGGTCCAGCTCTCACTTCCATACATCACTACTGGGAAAACCATAGCTTTAACTATACGGACCTTTGTCGACAAGGTGATGTCTCTGCTTTTTAAGATGCTGTCTAGGCTTGTCATTGCTTTTCTCCTAAGAAGCAGGTGTCTTTTAATTTCGTGACTGCTATCACCATCTGCAGTGATCATGGAGCCCAAGAAAGTAAAATCTTTCACTGCCTCCATTTCTTCCCCTTCTATTTGCCAGGAGGTGATGGGACCAGTGGCCATGATCTTCGTTTTTTTGATGTTAAGCTTCAGACCATATTTTGTGCTCTCCTCTTTCACCCTCATTAAAAGGTTATTTAATTCCTCCTCACTTTCTGTCGTCAAGGTTGTGTCATCTGCATATCTGAGGTTGTTGATATTTCTTCCGGCAATCTTTATTATGGCTAGGGATTCATCCAGCCCAGCCTTTCGCATGATGAATTCTGCATACAGTGGTGCCCCGCAAGACAAATGCCTCGCAAGACGGAAAACCCGCTAGACGAAAGGGTTTTCCGTTTTGGAGGCGCTTCGCAAAACGAATTTCACTGTGGGCTTGCTTCGCAAGACGAAATGTCTTGCGAGTTCCTGCGGTTCCCCCCCTTTCCCCCCTTTTCCTAAGCCGCTAAGCCGCTTATCAGCTGATCCGCTGATAAGCCGCTTATCAGCTGATCCGCTAAAAGCCGCTAAACCGCTAATAGCGCTAATCCACTAAGCTGTCAATGGGCTTGCTTCGCAAGACGAAAAAATCGCTATACGAAGAGCCTCACGGAACGGATTAATTTCGTCTTGCGAGGCACCACTGTATAAGTTAAATAAGCAGTGAGACAATATACAGCCTTGTCGTACTCCTTTCCCAGTTTTGAAGCAATCAGTTGCTCCATATCCCTATCTAACTGTAGATTCTTGTCCCACATAGAGATTTCTCAGGAGACAGATGAGGTGATCAGGCACTCCCATTTCTTTAAGAACTTGCCATAGTTTGTAGGGCGATCCAAAGTGAATCTGGTCAGGATTATAAATACCTGTGGGCTAACAATGAGAAAGAGTGGGAGCACCAGGCACACAATCTCATCGCGACATATTGGCTCGGAGTTCCCCCAAATCTCTCTGAATTACCTTATATTTGCGTTCCTGTAAGGTAACAGGAGACATCAACAAGAAACATCAACAACCTCACGAAGAGTCGGACAAGACCACCACCACCACCAACAACAACAAAAGGTAACAGGCCCTTACTCAGTCCTGATCACCTGGAAGTAGAGATGGGCGAATCTATCAAGCTTCTCATTTTTCCAATCTCAAATTTTGTTCTCCACATTTTCACAGCAGGCTGATGATGATGATGATGATAAAATACAATCCTCATGACAATTCACAAGCATTTTAGTGTGAATTTTTCCTATTATACACATTTTCATATGTGGTTTTTTCACCAGTGTACATACTTGCACAATGAATTTTCATTATGCATTTTTGTATGTTTTTTTCACGCACACCTTACTTTAGTACATTCATTTTAGCACAGAGCTGCATTGCAAAATTCGGGGAACTGAGAATTTCAAAGGACATCTGTGTTTTGGTTCATGTATTGTTTCAGGAAGTGCAAATGAGGCCAATTCTGCTTTAAAGGCAAACGGAACTGAATTCCTCCCACAGTCCTATAAGGGAGCCTCAGGCGCCTACAGATGTGTGTGTGCAGCCCATCTTTGCAAATATACAGTAGTATTTGAGGATGTTCTAAACATACATCGAAATGCCCCAAATTTCTGTGTTTTAGGGTTCTGATTTTTGCTATAATGCTGCTCTTCCAATTTCCCTCCTCCCCAAGGCTGGGTTTTCCATTTCCTTGTGTGACATTTTGTTCCATTCTTTACTTAGAGCATTTGTACCCTGCCAAGCAGATCCCCCAGAACAGATTACATGCAACCAAAACAAGACAGTCAAGAACAGAGGTCAGCAACCTTAATCGGAGGATGGGATGGTTGACGTTCCGTCCGCCGGAGAATGGGCCAGAGTGTGTGCACATGCACACTCTTCCAGGTCAGAGGAGCGCCCGTGCACATAGGTAAAGGTAAAGGGACCCCTGACCATTAGGTTCAGTCGTGGCCGACTCTGGGGTTGTGGAGCTCATCTCGCTTTACTGGCCAAGGGAGTCGGCGTCCAGCTTCCGGGTCATGTGGCCAGCATGACTAAGCCGCTTCTGGCGAACCAGAGAAGCGCAGGAAACGCTGTTTACCTTCCCACCGGAGCGGTACCTATTTATCTACTTGCACTTTGACGTGCTTTCGAACTGCTAGGTTGGTAGGAGCTGGGACCGAGCAACAGGAGCTTACCCCATCACGGGGATTCGAACCGCTGACCTTCTGATCGGCAAGCCCTAGGCTCTGTGGTTTAACCCACAGCCTCACCCGCGTCCTGCCCGTGCACATGCACACATGCTATTTTGGGTGCTTCTCCGTTCTGCATGTGTCTCCGCACGCTATTTCTGGCACACATCTGGGTCGGAGGAGTGCCCGTGTGCATGCGCACAGGTGCCATCAACCCAGAAGTTGGTCTCCATGCTGTGCCACACCATGCTGTGCCATAGTGTGCTGCGCCGGTAAGCGCAGGCGGGGCGGGGGGTGGGAGGGGTTGCCATGGGCCGGTTAGACAAACCTCATGGACAGCTACCAGCCCATGGGCCTTAGGTTGCCAACCCCTGGTCAAGAATGTCTACCACTTGGAAGGTTGGGAAAGGTTGTGGAAGAAAGGGGTTAAGTTTACTGCATGCACGGCTCTAAAGGAAAACATTATGAAAATGATGTATGTTGTTGTTGTTTAGTCGTTCAGTCATGTCCGACTCTTCGTGACCCCCTGGACCAGAGCACGCCGGGCACTCCTGTCTTCCACTGCCTCCCGCAGTTTGGTCAGACTCATGCTGGTAGCTTCAAGAACACTATCCAACCATCTCATACTCTGTCATCCCCTTCTCCTTGTGCCCTCCATCTTTCCAACTTCAGGGTCTTTTTCAGGGAGTCTTCTCTTCTCATGAGGTGGCCAAAGTCCTGGAGCCTCAGCTTCAGGATCTGTCCTTCCAGTGAGCACTCAGGGCTGATTTCCTTCAGAATGGAGAGGTTTGATCTTCTTGCAGTCCATGGGACTCTCAAGAGTCTCCTCCAGCACCGGAATTCAAAAGCATCAGTTCTTCAGCGATCAGCCTTTTTTATGGTCCAACTCTCACTTCCATACATTACTACTGATGTATAGATGGTACTTAACCTCAGTAAAATTAGCAAAGATTTACCATATGAGTGATAAGTTATGTTGAATATGTAAAGAAAAAGAAGGAACCTTTTACCATATGTGGTGGACGCGTCCAAAGGTGGAAGATATATAAGATATATAATGAATTGAAAAAAATGTTGAAATATACATTTATTAAGAAACCAGAAGCCTTTCTACTTGGAATAATAGGAATGGAATTTCCTAAAAAAAAGATGTTAGATGGTTTTTGTATGCCACAACTGCAGCGAGAATTTTACTTGCCCAAAATTGGAAATCACAGGAAATACCAACAGTGGAAGATTGGCAGATGAAGATGTTGGTCTTTTTGGAGCTGGCCGACCTTACCGCGATCAGAAAGAGGAGGAACCTCAAGAAGAATGGAAGAAATTGAAGGAATATTTAGTAAAATATAACAATATAACATAAGTGGAAATACTTGCAAGTACTAAATTTGGTTTAGGATTAAACTATGTTGAATTGTATAAGATGATGGATTGAGAATATTATGAAAAGAAAGGAAGTTAGTAATTTGAACAAGTTAATTTCATTAGAAAGTGGATATTGGAAAGTTGCTAAAATGAGATTTAATGAAAATCAGATTTGAGGAAGTCACCCAATAATGGAATGCAATTTGGATTTTTAACTGTAAGAAGCTTTGAATGTATGTATGTTTTTTCTTTTTTATATGTTTGTTATTTTGTGTTGTGTTAAATTTGGAAAAGTAATAAAAAAAAATTGAAGGAAGAAAAGGAACGTCTAACGCTGAGAGTTTCCAGGGATCTTTTGCAGGCAGATCTCCTGCTGCAGACCTCAGGCCTCTCCCCTTTGAGGTTGTCACCTACATGTGATCTCCTCCCTCTCTTTCTCTCTCTCCTGCATAATGATGAATTGCCTTTGGTGATCTCACAGGCCCACACCCATTCCCACACTGACCAACTCCTATGCTCATTCGTCAGCCAAGTCTGTCCCTCCCCATCCTCAGCTTCTTGAACCCTAAAATTATTGTGACCATGGCAACAAAAGGTAAACACCTCAGGGGTGTATATAACCATAGTGGCCAGCAGTCTGGGATACAGTTCCACAGATCACTGCAAAGATGAAGACTCTGCTGGTTGCCTTGCTGGTGGCGATCTTATGCGCCGGGAAAGGTAAGGCACATTTCTCACCTTTGCTTAGGAAAAGAGCTGCAGAAAAGGACGAGAGACTTGGAGACTCATAGAATCGCAAGACTGTAGGCTTGGGAGGGATGCCGTCTAGTCCAAACCCCTGCAACCCAGGGGAAGAACATAAGGTGTAAGCATCAGAGCATTATAATCTCAGGGCTGTGGGTTCAGTTCTGTGATCTACAATCTAAAAGGGGGACCTGCTCGGACCTGCTCGGACCAGTGCCTCGTGTTTAATACTGAATGCCCCATTAAAAAAAACCCTCACCCAAGTTTCTAACACCATGGAGAGGTTTCTACTGAAGATTTATGAATGTATAAGAGGAACCCTGCTGGCTCATATCTATGATCCATTGGATCTATCATCCTGTTTCTGTTAGTTCCCAGCCAGATGTTTTCAGGAAAGAGGGCATGAAGGCAACAGCTGTTCTCCTGCCTCAGCCACTGGCATCCTGAGGTATACTGCACTAACTCTGGAGGTTTCATTTGGCCAGTGGAATTGTAGGAATTAATTAGGCATTGGTGCGAAGAAGTGTTGTTTCCTCTTCCTTCGTCCCATCTGTCTGATGGTGTGGGATTTAGAGGGCAAGTCAGATGAGGGAAGGTGGAAGGGACTGTGTGAATGAAGGCTTGTGTGAGTGTAGCCTTTCAGAAACGTCTAAAAGGCAATGGGAGAAGAAGTGACCAAACAAAGGATATGCAATAAACTATTGGATTAAATAACAGAAAAGTAGGTTTAGGTTGTCCCTAGCCCAGCTGAATGTTGGAAGATTCTTATCCCTGCAGAAAAGTTTCCTAAGAAAGGTTGGCTCACCCAGACACGCTTCAGATACGCAGGGTGTACCTGTGGCAGGAACATGTATCTGTCTAATGCGCCGCCATGCTCTCCCCTGCTCCTGCGCATAGAACATGTTACGTGATCTGACATTAGTGTACGGAAAGCTGTGTATATGAATAATCTGCCTAGGCGTTCCAGCCACCCTGCGGGGGGGTTTTTTGCATCAGGAAGATTGTAAGAGTGGGCAATTCACATACAGGTATGGCTCTATGTCTGTGGATGTTGAACGGCACGCATTTTGCACAGTGTGCCGAAAAGTTGCGCAGGAGAATGAAATTTCTCAAGACATGCATAGCCTTCATGCTGGGCCCTTTAGGAGCATGACATGCCGCACCCTTTAGGAGGAAAATGGGGGAAATTAGGGATGTGATATTTTTGGATCATATGTTTTGTTAAATTTCTAATAAAAAATTATTTAAAAAAAATATATTTGAAGTCCCATCCTCCAAATTACAATCCCATAGGATTGTAAGACTATAGCTGGGAAGGGGTGGGGACACATAAGCGGATTAGATTGAAACCAAACAAACAGTAAACAAAGGAAGAGATTTGGGTTGGAAAACAGCCCCTCTGGGCTTCCTGTGCGCCAGGGGATGGAACCCTCTCCCAACACTGCAGGAGAGAGACAGAGATGATCAGATAATGACAGGGGAATTGCATTTTCTGCATTCCTCTTTGCTTGCAAGAGGAATATGGCTCCCACCTGGCTGTTTGGCACTCAGTTCCCCATGGAATGCGAGTACAGACAAAGGCACTGGGTGCATGGAGCACTCTGGCTGCCGCGACCCCCTGATCCCGTTCCTGGAAGCACAGGTTATCCTGCTAATTGGGTTTTTTAAACTGGAGTAAACCACAGGCACGTGCTAGAGATGATGAGATAAGAAACTGCGAAAACAACCCAGCTACAAGGATTTTAAAGGTTTGGCTTGAGAGGGGATTTCATTCAGTGAAAGAGATGAGGGGCACACGGTTTGCTTATATTAAAGTTTTTCTCTACATTTATGATATAGCAAACCCTCCCAGGAATGCAAGTTAAAAAAACCACATCTGTAAAAGTAAGGGTGGAAGAAATTGGAATATAAATATTTAACAAAACTGGAACTCGGTCCAGTATATCTGAAGGAGCGTCTCCACCCCCATCGTCCTACCTGGATGCTGAGGTCCAGCTCCGAGGGCCTTCTGGCGGTTCCCTCACTGCGAGAAGCCAAGTTACAGGGAACCAGGCAGAGGGCCTTCTCGGTGGTGGCACCCGCCCTGTGGAACGCCCTGCCACCAGATATCAAAGAGAACAACAACTACCAGACTTTTAGAAGACATCTGAAGGCAGCCCTGTTTAGGGCTTTGTTAATGTTTGATGCATTATTGTATTTTAATATTTTGTTGGAAGCCGCCCAGAGTGGCTGGGGAAGCCCAGCCAGATGGGCGGGGTATAAATAAATAAATAAATAAATAAATAAATAAATAAATAATAACTGTGTGTGAGAGAGAAAGGAACTGAGAGAGAAGGGGGGGAAACATTACGTTTTGAAAATACAGAGCAAAGTTTTCCCTAACATCTGTTATCCACAAAAGAATGCTTTTTGAGATAAGGATAATTGGCCATAAATCAGTGGCAGGGCAGAAAGGAGTCTACCAGCTGCGGGAATAGAAGCTATGTGAAGTCTGGATTCAGACCATTCTTTCTAGGCTGGAGAAATGGCCAAGATGGCTTGTTTACTGGAAGCCAAATCATGGGATGAAGCAATGCAGTGACTCTGGAAACTGTGAGATAACTGCTTCTCTCAAGGCATGATGGGAACCATCACCAGTTGTTGGAATGAAGGCTATAACATCATATATGGATAGGAAAATATCATGGGCGTGGGAACTATCACATGCAGGAAAGAATAAGGATTACACTTAGAGTTCCTCACTTGAAACTTTATAAATTACCTAATATACCAACACAAATGAAATCACAAGATTGGAGCTGTTATATAAGGGATGATTATATCTGAATGGAATGTAATGGAACTTATTAGGATTTTGGAAGGCATGTAGAAGAACGAAGCCATCAAATCTAGCACATGGAGAGGCCAGTTTGATTAACTGTATAATTTGACATTTGAAAAATTGGCATTAATAATTGTATTAACTGGATAAAATTGAGGCTATTATATAATGAGGCTGAATATAATGAGGCTGTTATTGGAATGATATTGGAAAATCAATGAAAACATATTTAGAAAAAGAAAAAGAAAAACCGCTCCTCCATTTTGCCAACATGTCTGGGGCACAGGGCTGTGAAACAAACCATTGGTCATATTTGGCTTTGTGGCGTCCATCACATTGCTTACAAGATGTCACCAGGAAGCCTATTCATTCTGAAGGCAAAGTTTCCCGCCCTCACTTGGATTTGGCTTCCTTGGTCCATCGCAACTTCTCACAGAATCCTTCAGCTGCGGGGCGGTGTCAAGGTGGCAGGCAGCCCCGTACATTTTACTAAAAGCCAGAAAGAATTACAAACTGAGAGCTGTAATCCTGTGGGAATTGAGGTGGGCAGAACCTTGCTCTGTGAACATGGCAATACTTGAGAATAAATATGCAATGAAGTGTGCTTTGTGGGAGCGGCCTGGCCTGTTTGTCTCCTACTTTTCTGCGGTTGTTTGCTGGGTGCACAGAGCAGCCTTTGTGCTGGGTGGAGCTGATGATAGACATAGTACAAAACATCTGGAAGGCACTAGGCTGGAAAAGCCTGCTTTTCTTTATTCTTATAATTCTTATAATCATTATTGCTATTATAATATAATAATAATAATAATAATAATTTATTATTTATACCCCGCCCATCTGGCTGAGTCTCCCCAGCCACTCTGGGCGGCTGCCAATCAAGTATTAAAAACAATACAGCGTTAAATATTAAAAACGTCCCTGAGCAGGGCTGCCTTCAGATGTCTTTTAATGATAGGATAGCTACTTATTTTCTTGACATCGGAAGGGAGGGTGTTCCACAGGGCGGGTGCCAATACCGAGAAGACCCTCTGCCTGGTTCCCTGTAACTTGGCTTCTCGCAATGAGGGAACCGCCAGAATGCCCTCGGAGCTGGACCTCAGTGTCCGGGCTGAAGGATGGGGGTGGAGAAGTTCCTTCAGGTCTACTGGACCGAGGCCATTTAGGGCTTTAAAGGTCAGCACCAACACTTTGAATTGTGCTCTGAAACGTACTAGGAGCCAATGCAGATCTCTCAGTACCGGTGTTATGTGGTCCCAGCGGCCACTCCCAGTCACCAGTCTAGCTGCCGCATTCTGGATTAATTGCAGTTTCCGGGTCACCTTCAAAGGTAGCGCCATTTAGAGCGTGTTGCAGTAGTCCAAGCGGCAGATAACTAGAGCATGCACCACTCTGGTGAGACAGTCTGCGGGCAGAGAGGGTTCTCATCCTGCGTAGCAGATGGAGCTGGTAGACAGCTGCCCTGGACACAGAATTAACCTGCACCTCCATGGACAGCTGTGAGTCCAAAATGACTCCCAGGCTGCGCACCTGGTCCTTCAGGGGCACAGTTATCCCATTCAGGACCAGGGAGTCCCCCCCACCCGCCCTATTATAATAATGATTGGAAGCCTTTGGAAGTCAAATATTTCCATTTGCAAGTCACTGGCCATTTTGTATTTCAGCAGAATCCTGGCTAGGTTGCAAATTAATGGATCACTTTACCCAGCCAGATGGGTGGGTTATAAATAATAAAACTATTAAAATGATTACTGTCATTTTTCCTGTCTAAGGAAACATCCCCCAACCCGTTTTTGTCTCCTAGTCCTGGTCTTTTGCTAGGAGGTGTGTTGTGAGCAGGTTCCAGCAACAGAAGTGTTGCCAGTGAAACTGCTCTCCCTTGAGGGCATCTCAGTAGGCTGGCTCTTTGCCAAATTGCTTGGGATCTTACCACCAAGAAGTTGCAACGCCCTTGCCATAATTTGCGCTTAATGAAGGCTTTGGAGATGTGCAGAGCAGAATGTCAACAAGGTCCTTATCTATGCATCTAGATTTCCACAGCGCATTGCATAGAACCCTACAATATGCACCTCTGAGGCTGCTGGCTGGAGGAATCCCGGAAACGTAGAGTTGGGACCCAATGGGTCATCTAGTCCAACCCGCTGCAATATGGGAATACCATCAAAAGAATCCCTGACAAGTGGCCACCCAACCTCTGTTGAAAAAGGAAGGAGAGTCGACCGCCTTCAAGCTCAGGGGTCAGCAACCTTTTTCAGCCGTGGGCCGGTCCACAGTCCCTCAGACCATGTGGTGGGCCAGGCTATATTTTTTTTGGGGGGGAAATAAACAAATTCCTATGCCCCACAAATAACCTGAAGGAGCGTCTCTGCCCCCATTGTTCTGCCTGGACACTGAGGTCCAGCCCTGAGGGCCTTCTGGCGGTTCCCTCATTGTGAGAAGCAAAGCTACAGGGAACCAGGCAGAGGGCCTTCTCGGTGGTGGCACCCGTCCTGTGGAACGCCCTCCCATCAGATGTCAAAGAGAAAAACAACTATCTGACATTTAGAAGACATCTGAATAGGAAATTTTTAATATGTGACATTTTAATGTATTTTTAATCTTTGTTTGAAGCCGCCAGAGTGGCTAGGGAAACCCAGCCAGTTGGGCGGGGTACAAATAAATTATTATTATTACTATTATTACTATTATTATTACCCAGGGATGCATTTTAAATAATAGCACACATTCTACTCATGTAAAAACACCAGGCAGGCCCCACAAATAACCCAGAGATGAATTTAAATAAAAGGACACATTCTACTCATGTAAAAACACGCAGATTCCCAGACCGTCTGTGGGCTGGATTGAGAAGGCGACTGGGCCGGATCTGGCCCGCGGGCCTTAGGTTGCCTACCCCTGTTCTGGTTCTTATTATGATTTCACACTCTTTAGTTAAACCATTCCTGCTTTCGAGTGGCTGGGGAAACCCAGCCAGATGGGTGGGGTATGAATTATAAAATAATAATAATAATAATAATAATAATAATAATAATAATAATAATAATGGCAAGCAGTTGACCTGCTTTCTCACTGATGCTTTTCAGTGTGTTGTGGTTTTCATGGCCTGCTCAGAGGTAAACTCTGGTCTTAATAGCCTCATGCAGAACCTCCTCCTTAGAAGGAAATGTGCTTTGCGCTACTTAGTTCAAAATGTGTTAAGCCAGTCCTGCTCTGTTTGGGGGCGCCTTTGTGTTAGAAATAAAAATCCCCGCTCCTTATGGGGCAACCCAGTCAGATGGGTGGGGTTAAATAATCATAATCATAATCATAATCATAATCGCTGTGGTCTAAACCACTGAGCCTCTCGGGTTTGTTGATCAGAAGGTTGGTGATTCGAATCCCCGCGATGGGATGAGCTCCTGTTGCTTTGTCCCAGCTCCGGCCAACCTAGCAGTTTGAAAGCATGCCAAAAAAGGTGCAAGTAGATAAATAGGTACCGCTCCGGCAGGAAGGTAAACGGCATTTCCATGCACTGCTCTGGTTTCGATGTTCTGTTGCGCCAGAAGTGGCTTAGTCATGCTGGCCACATGACCCGCAAAAACTGTCTGCGGACAAACGCCGGCTCACTCGGCTTGTAAAGTGAGATGAGCACCGCAACCCCAGAGTCGTTCGCGACTGGACTTAACTGTCAGGGGTCCTTAATAATAATAATATTCAAAGAGTCCTCTAACCAGGAAACACCTGCCCCAATAGAACAGTCTGAATTTGGTCTCTGGAAGATCTTCATCCTCTGGTTTGGGTAAACTTCAGGATTCAGAATGTGGGAGCAAGCAGTTCTCCACGGGGCCTTGAGAAAAACACCTGGGCATTCTATCCGATGGGGATCTCTCAGCTAATTTTGGAGGTATCCATACCTCTAAGGCGCCAGTGTGGAAGCTGTGGTCTTCCAGATGTTGAATGACAGCTCCTGCTATCCTTGACCTTTGACTATGCTGGCTGGGACTGATGGGAGTTGAGGCTAAACAGTATCTGGAAGAGCAAAGTGTTCTTCGCTCCCTGCTCTAAGGCGTGTTGCTTCGCCCCAAGGTCTCACAGCCTTGAAGGTCACAGCCAGACTGAGACAAACGTTGATTTATGTTCACCTGGGAAAGAGATGCCTTTGCTTGACTTTTGCTTCTCTGTTTTCTTTCCGCACAGCCCACGCCTTTTTTTGCTACAGGTGCGAGAACGAGCCTTCCAACTGGAACTGTATGAAAGCCGTTAAGTGCGCAGAACAGGACCAGTTCTGTACCACCATCACTTCGACCTCAGGAACGGGTAGGTAGCAAACCTTTATTATATTCTCTCTGAAGCTACAGTTGCTGAGCGTGAGGTGAAGCCCTATCCCTCAATGTCGCTAGCCAAGGGCACTGGCAGTATGACAGATCACTCTTCTTCCTAGGCTGGGTGAAAAAAGGGCAAAAACAGGTTACTGACTGGGACAGAGTGACGTTTGCAGCTATTGTTAAAGTTGCAAAAAACAAAGAGCACAGCTCTGAGGGAGGGAGGAATTTTTGTAACAACAATGGTGTACCAGCTCCGCTCAAGGCATGACGGATAGCAGCAACAACCGAGAAAAGACAGCCACAACATTTTACAAAGACAGGAAGAAAGAATAGGGACAGAATAAATGTCACACACAAGAAGAACAATGATATAGTATGAGGTCTTCACTTATAAATTGTTGAATGTGTTAACACAAATAGAAGTTATATACAGTGGTACCTCGGGTTACATACGCTTCAGGTTACATGCGCTTCAGGTTACAGACTCCGCTAAAATATTACCTTGGGTTAAGATCTTTGCTTCAGGATGAGAACAGAAATTGTGCAGCGGCGGCACAGTGACAGCAGGAGGCCCATTAGCTAAAGTGGTGCTTCAGGTTAAGAACAGTTTCAGGTTAAGAACAGACTTCCAGAACAAATTAAGTTCTTAACCCGAGGTACCACTGTTTATTGTAGCTGTTGCATAAGGGATTACTAACGCCCTCCCACCAGATGTCAAAGAGAACAAGAACTACCAGACATTTAGAAGACAACTGAAGGCAGCCCTCTTTAGGGAAGCTTTTAATGTTTGACGGACTACTGTATTTTAATATTTTGTTGGAAGCTGCCCAGAGTGGCTGGGGAAACCCAGGCAGATGGGCAGAGTATAAATAAATGATGATGATGACTGGAATGTAAGTGAAATCATTAAGATTTTGGAACGCAGAAACAAAGTAAATAATCAAACCATCAATTCTAGCATTTGGGGGCCACCTAAATTACATAATTGGGCATTTGTATGATTTGTATTAGGAATTGTATTATAATCTGGCAATGTTATAATGAGGCTGTTATTGGATTATTGTAATTGGAAAACTAATAAAAATTATTATATAACAAAAAAGAAAGCTAGCCGTCACCTATGGCCCATCTGTAAACTCTGAACCCAGCTCCCGTTGCTCGGTCCCTGCTCCTGCCAACCTAGCAGTTCGAAAGCACGCCAGCGCAAGTAGATAAATAGGTACCGCTGCTGTGGGAAGGTAAACGGGATTTCCGTGCACTCTGGTTTCCGTCACGGTGTCTGGTTGTGCCAGAAGCGGTTTAGTCCTGCTGGCCACATGACCCGGAAAGCTGTTTGTGGACAAACACTGGCTCCCTTGGCCTGAAAGCGAGATGAGCGCTGCAACCCCTAGTCGTCTTTGAGTGGACTTAACCATCCAGGGGTCCTTTACCTTTTACCTAGTAAAAGGGGACCCCTGACCATTAGGTCCACTCGTGGCTGACTCTGGGGTTGCAGTGCTCATCTCGCTTTATTGGCCAAGGGAGCCGGCGTACAGCTTCCAGGTCATGTGGCCAGCAGGACTAAGCCGCTTCTGGCAAACCAGAGCAGTGCACGGAAACGCCGTTTACCTTCCCGCTGGAGTGGTACCTATTTATCTATTTGCACTTTGACGTGCTTCCAAACTGCTAGGTTGGCAGGAGCAGGGACTGAGCAACGGGAGCTCACCCCGTCGCGGGGATTCGAACCGCCGACCTTCTGATCGGCAAGTCCTAGGATCTGTGGTTTAACCCACAGCGCCACGCGCCAAATATGGAAATAAAATTCCCAAACGACAGTTTGAAATGTCGTGACTTAAAACTCAGGGAGCACCCTCACGGCCTTTATTTTAACAATGGCCTCCAGACATTTTGCTGGGTGTGGAAAGACCAAGCAACGGAAGCTCACCCTGTTGCGGGGATTTGAACCGCCGACCTTCTGATCGGCAAGTCCTAGGCTCTGTGGTTTAAACCTTTTACCTACCCGTGTATAATCGCCCCTTTCATTCCTGTCCTCCAGGCAAGAACGCCGTGTACCAGCTTAGCAAGAGATGCACTCCTACCTGCACGGAGAACTTCATCGACACAGGCCTGACGAGCGTTTCGACCAAGTGTTGCAGCCATTCCTTATGCAATATCAGCGGGGCCACCAGTGTCAAAACCAGCGGCCTGCTGATGGCCGTGGGCGTCCTGGCCAGTTTCTTCTACATCTTCCAATCCCTCTTGTGAGGAGGTGTTGCGGAGCAAAGGTCACAGTTCTCCTATCCAAAACTGTCAAATGTCGCTCCCCTTTCCCTTGTTTGAGATCAATAAACCCGCCGTGGACAGCAAATACCACCCCACGGAAGCATTGCGGAAGGGCTTGCTCACCTGGATCACTGCCCTGAATGCTAAAATTCCTGACTTCTTGCTTGGTATTGCAGAGCGTGGAGTTCTCTCCACCTGCCCAGAAACCTCTCGCTCCTCTTTGGTGCTGCAATGCGCCATCTTCTCCTCCCCAGTCCCTCGACAAAGCAGCTGATGCGTCTTCTCCTCCATCCACCCCATATCATTTGCCCTCCCCCAAAGCCTCAGGTCATTCCCAGACAACACATTTTCTGACTGGTTTGCACAGAGTTCGGTTTGCACAACCTTTGCCATTCCCAGACAACCCACGTGCAAAATCAGTTTGCACAAAGTTTTCGAGGAAGTTAAATAAGATTAAATGACGTTGCATCAAGCAAATTCCATCTCATATGTTCCTTTATCCTTCCTCGTTGCTTTCCTTATTGAAGGGAGTCCCGGGGGGAGCGGCTTGGTTGCAGAAACCGATTTTTATTTTTCTGCCGGAGTTTTCTTTTATGTTAGAAGAGCAAAAGGCTGGAGGAGGCACAGGTCTTGGTGAGCTCAGAGCAGGTCTGCAGCACCGGCTCAAGCTGGTTCCACGATCACCTTTCCTAATTTCCCCAGGCATTCAAAGAAGTCTATTTTTTCTTAAAAAATGTGTGTATGTATTTTGGGTGGTGGTTGCTGGTGATCTCTAATTTAAAAACAAAAACAGAGGCTGTGCCAAGCTACGGTTTCTGGGGATTTCATTAGAACTGAGATCTTTTGTTGTAAAAAAAAAAAAAATCTAACAAATAAATTAAATAAAAATAAACCAGCCTCATAGTAACTGGACCAGGCCAGCCCCCATTGATTGGCTGGGCACAAGATCAGAAGTTGGGATTGGCATTTGTTGGGTGGGGAGAAGGCAGAAGCAAAGGGAGCCATCAGCTGATGGAGGTGGAAGGTACATGCCCCAAACAGGATGTTTTTAAAAGTCTCTCCCACTTTGCACCTTCCTCCACATTTGATGTTCTGTTCTGCGCCTGTGATTTGTAAAGCTGGAGTACATGTTAATAAAGTTTTGCCATTTAAGATCTGCAGCCTCAGTTGTCATTGATAATCTGTTTCAGTAGCCATTGCAATATTATAAACTGAAGAATAGAATAATAGAATTGGGTTATTGCTTTTGATCTTGCTGTGAACCAAAAATCTCCAAATGAATCTGAACTTCAGTGTCTAAAATCCCTGATAGAGGACAAGGCTCCTGAGACCACATTAAAGGCAGCCAAATTCTGTGTGATTGCCATAAAACTTAGGGAACAAGCTGTGCTATCATAATGATTAAGGTTTTAAATGGTAATTTTAGGTTATATGTTAATGACTAAGTTTTAATTTATATATTTTTTAACTGTTGCTATATCTAATTGCAAATTCAAACGTATCCCTATCGTGTTTTATGACTTCCTTGGTATTGTATGTGGGCTAGAACTGGTCTGAGGCCGAAATAATAAATTCAAATATTCTGTTTCAGTAGCCATGACAATATTATACACTGAAGAATAGAATAATAGAATTGGGTTATTGGATTATTGTTTTTGGTCTTGCTGTGAACCACCCTGAGACCTCCGGGTATAGGGCGGTGTATAAGTTGAATAAATAATAAATGATAAAAATAATTGCAAAGTTGGAAGAAACCCCCAAAGGTCATCTAGTCCAGCCCCTACCAATGCAGGAATCTCAGCTAAAGAATCCCTAGCAGATGGACATCCAACCTCTGTTGAAAAAACTCCATTGAAGGAGAACCCACCACCTGCTGAGGAAGTCCATTCCAACGTGGAACAGTTCTCACTGCCCAGAAACTTCTTCCTAATGTTTAGTCGGAATCTCCTTTATTGTAATTCGAATCCGTGACTTGTGTCAGGCGGCGGAGGAAACAACCCCACAGCAGGCTGCCAGGAACGGATAAGGCAAGGAAAAGTCCTTATCACCTGCTTTTTAAATCAATATTTATGGACAGATGCTTGGAACTCAGCTTCTTAGAATAATGGCGTTGTCCCAAGTGACTCTCCACCCCCGTTTACCCCCCACTTCCTCATTCATCATCATCTCCTCTACTGGTGGTGCTGAGGGTCCTCTGCTTCTGAGTCCTTTGCTCTCCTACTTTCAAGGCTCACCAGTTTCTGGGAGATGGAGGCTCTGGAATGCTTTCTAAAGACACTGCGTCCATCAGTTGTTGCCCTCCTGGAGGTTCCTCTTCCTCCTCCTGTTCTCCCATTATTTCCCAACTTTCCCGTCTCCACTCCCATGGGCATGACCTGCCTGGGCTAGGAGGGCACTTGTGCCCGCCACCTCTCTGCGCGCCTCGCCCAACCCAGCCTCACCCCTTTGCCACGGTGACGTTGCCGGAGGGAGGGAGGGAGGAAGGAAGGAAGATGGGGAAGGCCACGCCAGGCTGGGAGCAGGCAGGCAGGCAGCCGTGGCTGCTGGGCTGTCTGTCTGGCATAGCTGTTGGCCAATGAAAGCCTAATCCCATCCCCAGACTTGCCAAGGGGTCCAGACATGCAAAGGAAGTTCTATTGTACTTTGGGTGGTGGGACTTCAGAGGTGTTTGCCTCTGCTAATCTTATACCTGGGTCTTGCCCTGCCCTGTCGAACTGTATTCTGCTGATCTTGTACCAAGGACTTGTCTGGACATGTCTGCCAAGGTTAAACTAGTGTAACCCCTGTCTACCCCTCCCCTTTTGTGACATATCAGTGATGTAGCAATGATGCTGTACGGACTGTATTCTGGGATATGGTGGGAAAGTTATAAAAGTTATAAAAGTCCTTGTTACCCCAAAATTCCTCTTTGAACCTGTTGCACAATAAACTTTGGTCTGCAGCTATTTGCTCCAGTTGGTGGCTGGACTCCTTCTTTTATTCTGCAGGGACCCGCGGGCTCTGGGTGACTGAGCAGCCTCGCACCTAGATTTTTCCATAACAGACTAAGTCCACAATCAGTCAGAGATGAATGGATGGAGGCAGGATGCAGTGAAAGCAAAGCAAATTTTATTTTTCTCTTGCAACAGAGTTCCCTCCCCTCCTTGCAAGGAGGCAAGAGAGACCCGGAACCCAGAAGAAACATCTCTTTTAAGGGTTTTGCATTTTGGAAGTGGATTACAAGCACATCCCCTCTACAAACAGTCAGAAATGACATCACACAGAAGGTGGGATTACTGTGGCTCAGGCAGGCCCAGGGTGTGATATTCCTGAGGATTTAGCAAGTTTTACATTGTTCCAGACACGGTTTATACAAAACATTAGCATTTAATAAGACAATCGGGATGCCCGTCAGACATCCCTCAATGCAGAGCATCTGGGCAAACAATGACAATTAATACGAAGGAGGTTCATGGATATAGGAGAGAATTTCCTTCAGGGACTTCCCCTGATTGCTCTCTGCCTACCTGCTCTCAGGCAAGAGGGATTAAGGAGGCAGAGGAAATATTGAGAGCCAAGATGGCTTTTGGATTGCTCTCCTATACTAATTTAGACGTATGGTTTACTGTATGTATGTGTGTTTACCTTGTGCAATTATCAACATTTATTCTAAAGCCTTAGAATTCCTATAACAATGTATAACCCCCCTGACAGGTTCCATCACTGAGTACAAACCATCATGAATCCACAGTATATGGCTCCATTTATTCAATGGATTGACGATTTGCCACTTAAGAGCAGTTCGCTTATAGACATGGACCAGGGTTCCCCAAGCTGGGGTGTCCAGCTGTTTCCGGACTACAACTCCCATCATCCCTAGCTAGCAGGACCAGTGGTCAGGGATGATGGGAATTGTAGTCCCAAAAAACAGCCGGAGACCCTGACATGGACTTTGCATGGACAAATATAACAAAATTAGAAACTTGTCGATACAAAACGCAGTAGGTTAAGAAATTGCTAACAATTGTTGCAGGAATATGTGGTTTTATTTTTCTTCTTTCGTTTCTTTTGCTTAAAAAATGCAGAACCTTTCATGTAAAGAAAAAAATTGAATAAACACTGAACAGGGTGCCTGGAGGAGGCCAACGCTTGCCTGATGTTGCAGGGTCAAAATGTAGCCAAAGGGAATCATTAAACTTTCTTTGCAGAACACAATAGCTGAGCCCGTAGAGAAAGCAGCTTACTTCAAGGGCATTCCAGACTGGCCCTTCCACTTAGCGTGGACCAGACACTTTTCATTTGGGGGGCCACAGGTTGCACCAGTTGTGTTTGCAGCAGAAGACCGACTTGGGTGCGCTGCTTGAATTATTGCTTTCGGTGGGACATTCCTGGCCACACTTCTTGGTGATGAGAACCTTGGCACTGTCACCTTGAGGCAGGAAGGAAAGGAAAAAGAAAACTCACGTGAAGCCCTTGCCCAATACAGAATCCAAGCCTAATTACAGATACCGACATATTCATTCTCTGCTGTCTCCACAACTGCCAGAACTTAGCTTGTAAGCTCCTTGCAGCAGGGACCTAGGTGTTTTGGTTGTGGTTCATTTGAGTTTTTGACTGCCTATGTTAGTCTGTAAAAGTGCATTGATGATCCTAGATAAATAATTGCCGTTGTAATGAAGATTTGTCCCGAGGGCAGCATGAATGGGGTGGTGGTGGCCAGGGCCGGATTTAGGTTTGATGAGGCCCTAAGCTACTGAAGGTAATGGGGCCCTTTATATGTCCAGCTGTCCTTTGTCAACAACAAATGGTCACTGTTCTTTGTGTTGAATATATGCCAGCTGGTAATTTATGGACCTAATAGGTATCTAAAGCCATTTGCATGTAACAAAGTATGTATTTTATCATTATCATTGTTGAACTGAAATACAATTAAGAAGTATATTAATAATAATAATAATAATAAAAAGGTAAAGGACCCCTGACAGTTAAGTCCAGTTGTGAACGACTCTGGGGTTGCGACGCTCATCTTGCTTTACTGGCCGAGGGAGCCGGCGTTTGTCCGCAGTTTTTCCGGTTCATGTGGCCAGCATGACTAAGCCGCTTCTGGCGAACCAGAGCAGCCCAAGGAAACGTCGTTTACCTTCCCGCCGGAGCGGTACCTATTTATCTACTTGCACTTTTGATGTGCTTTCAAACTGCTAGGTTGGCAGGAGCTGGGACCAAGCAACGGGAGCTCACCCCGTCATGGGGATTCGAACTGCCGACCTTCTGATCTGCAAGCCCAAGAGTCTCATTGGTTTAGACCACAGCGCCACCCGCATTCCTGTCTTCCCTCTACCCATCCCAGGATCTGTGCATGTGGAAATTGCACAGAATTTCCGTAGGGTTTTTGTTTGTTTGTTTGCTCAAGAGGGCAGGCCAGTCTTGAGATCTGTTCAAATGTGCAGCTAAGCAGCTGATCGCAGGACTCACCTGTTTCATCAACTTCCCTCATTGTTAGACATGCATTTTCATTGTCATCGCAATTAGTCATTTTCAGGCACTTCCAATTAGAGGGCTGTCTTTCGCAAGTGAAACAAATAATCGAATGAGCTGCAAAGCGAAGGGAGAGAGGGAGATAAAACTTTGGGGGCAGGAAATTCCTGGAGAGCACAATCACTTTAAGTACTTGCTTTTAGCTTTTTAAAAAGCAACAACTGATAACTTCATTGTTTTCTATTTTTTGTAAACTGATTTGAGGATGTGTTTCCCCCTATTTTGGCTTCCTTTTAATAATAATAATAATAATAATAATAATAATAATAATAATAATAATAATTTTTTATTTATATCCAGTCCTCCCCCCAGCTGAAGCCGGGCTCAGAGCGGCTAACAACAGTAAAATGACAAAACATTCTAAAATCATTTCATTATAAAATTAATTCCAATCAGATAAATGGCAACCTCCACCTTAGCCATGACAAAGGGCTGGCCTTGCCGGGTGCAATTTTTTTATTTTTAAAAAAGCCAGCAGGGTGCTCCCCATAGCCCTCCCAGCCTACCCCCCCCCCCGTCATAGCACAACCATCTTTTGAAACTCTATAGCAGTTTCGTATTATGTGGCGCCAGTAGGTGGCATCATCCTGCAAAACGATGCTCCAAAGTCCTCCCAGGAACACTGCAAAGGAATTGGATCGTGGTGAAAGCAGTTAGTCAAAACCAGGTCAGCATTTGTGATAGGTCAATGCAAGAAATTCTTGGCTGGGTAAACAGCAAACAGCAGCTCCTTCCACCTTTGAGGTGTTGCCAATTGAAGGTTGGCTTATTCTTTCGGAGGCTCAGCCAGTCCTCCTCCGGTGAGGACAGCTTCATTTTCTCCTCCACTCCACACTTTCAGGAATAAGCAAAACAGACCCAGTTTGAAATGAATGCCAACACGATTTCCTTATGGATTTAGCATGCTCCGTTGCAAGTAAATCCCACTGAAGCTAAGAACAGATTCATGAATTTAGGCTTCTTTCAGTTCCGATTTCCCCCCAGCTCTCCACATTTTGGCACCAATTTGCCTTAAACAATGTCCTTGCAATATTTCCTCAGTGTTTAAGTGTGAACTTTCCCTAATGTTTTTGCATGCAATTTTGAATGTACAGTGATACCTTGGGTTAAGTACTTAATTTGTTCTGGAGGTCTGTTCCTAACCTGAAACTGTTGTTAACCTGAAGCACCACTTTAGTTAATGGGGCCTCCTGCTGCTGCCACGCCGCCGGAACACGATTTCTGTTCTCATCCTGAAGCAAAGTTCTTAACCTGAAGCACTATTTCTGGGTTAGCGGAGTCTGTAACCTGAAGCGTATGTAACCTGAAGCGCATGTAACCTGAGGTACCACTGTATGTATTGTTGTGAGCAAGTTTCCATATATTGCATTTCTGCACATTATTTCCCCTTAATGTATGCAACAGATTATTTGGTTGGAGAATAGCATTGCAAAATTCAGAGAAGGGTGAATTTTGAAGGAAAGCTGTGTTCTGGCCCACGTCTTGTTTTGGGAAGTGCAAATTATTAATAATAATAATAATAATAATAATAATAATAATAATAATTTATTATTTGTACCCTGCCAATCTGGCTGGGTTTCCCCAGCCACTCTGGGCGGCTTCCAACAAAAAAAATACACTAAAATGTCACACATTAATAACTTCCCTGAACAGGGCTGCCTTCAGATGTCTTCTGAATGTCAGGTAGTTGTTTATCTCTTTGACATCTGATGGGAGGGCGTTCCACAGGGCGGGCGCCACTACCGAGAAGGCCCTTTGCCTGGTTGCCTGTAGCTTTGCTTCTCACAATGAGGGAACCGCCAGAAGGCCCTCGGATCTGGACCTCAGTGTCCAGGCAGAACGATGGAGGTGGAGATGTTCCTTCAGCCAAGGCTGTTTAGGGCTTTAAAGGTCAGCACCAACACTTTGAATGGTGCTCGGAAACATACTGGGAGCCAATGTAGGTCTTTCAAGACCGGTGTTATGCGGTCTCGGCGGCCGCCCCCAGTCACCAGTCTAGCTGCCGCATTCTGTATTAATTGCACTTTCCGAGTCACCTTCAAAGGTAGCCCCACGTAGAACGCATTGCAGTAGTCCAAGCGGGAGATAACCAGAGCATGCACCACTCTGGCCAGACAGTCTGTGGGCAGGGAGGGTCTCAGCCTACGTACCAGATGGAGCTGGTAGACAGCTGCCCTGGATACAAAATTGACCTGCGCCTCCATGGACAGCTGTGAGTCGAAAATGACTCCCAGGCTGCACACCTGGTCATTCACAGTTACCCCATTCAGGAACTATGCTCTCCTTAAATTGCAAAGCAAACCAACCCCCCCCCCCAACTTTGGAATGGAAACCAGCAGCCTTAATTTCCCTGCAAAAACAGCCAGGGTCATTCTATTAAAGCAGGAAGGCTGTCTTCGGTTTCCCAAAGCACCATTCTGCTCTCATGCTTTGGTCAGGGAGGAGTGCAAGAAAGGAGCTTACCTATCTGTGTGCAGACGATCACCGCACCCAACAAGGAGAGGAGATAAGACGCCTTCTTCATTGTCGTTGCTCCAGCTGACTCTGAATGATCAAGTTGTCCTTTGGAGAGGTTATTTATAAAGGGACAAAGGCTGCTCTAGAATCCCCAATTATCCGCAACAGGGTGTGAGCTGTTTGGAAGAAATTTTCCATTGTGGTCCAAAGGAAAGCCCAGGAATACATTTGGCACCAGCTTGGCTTCAGGAGTTACGGGAAGGAGGTGTGCAAGATCCTATCCAACTTAGGGACTCCACGCCGGATTTTTGTAGGGTTTAATCCTTGACGCAATGGTTCCCAACGGTGCCCTTGACCAACCACATTCTGTCTGTGGCTCCCCTGGGGGAGCCATGCACAATGGGGTTTCCATTTTAGGACATGTGTGGGTGAGGATTCTCCCGTTCCGCAACTGCTCTACCACTTCCCGGTGGTGGTTTTTGGCGTGCGTGTAAATGGGAGCGCATGTTCTGATGGAAAGCCAAGCAAGGCCACGGCTCTGTAGGGCCAAGTTGGTGCATTCCACCTGGCATTCCCAAGTCTGCCTTTCCCGAAATTAGTGTGTGTGTGGAGGTGGAGAAGATTAAGATTAGGATCAGAAGCAGAAGTGTTTTGTTATTGCAGGGAAGGAGAGAAGCGCGCATTGCAACAAAAGAAAAAAACCCTTTCCCGCCAGATAAATGCCAGTGGATGGAGTCCTTAGCATGTTTACTTGGAAGTGAATTCCACTGAAACAAGTGAGGGTTAAAGGTAGAGGTAAAGGGACCCCTGACCATTAGGTCCAGTCGTGGCCGACTCTGGGGCTGCAGCGCTCATCTCGCCGGCGTACAGCTTCCGGGTCATGTGGCCAGCATGACTAAGCCGCTTCTGGCGAACCAGAGCAGCGCATGGAAACGCCATTTACCTTCCCGCCGGAGCAGTACCTATTTATCTACTTGCACTTTGAGGTGCTTTCGAACTGCTAGGTTGGCAGGAGCAGGGACCGAGCAACGGGAGCTCACCCCGTCGCGGGGATTTGAACCGCCGACCTTCAGATCAGCAAGCCCTAGGCTCTGTGGTTTGACCCACAGCGCCACCTGCGTCCCTAAGTTAGGGTTACTTCCAGGTAAATATGGCCAGGGTCAGACTGTTAAAGGCAGAACACCTCTGTTTCTTTTGTTTGTCCAAAGTCCTTTATATATTGCTTTTCATCAATATAACTACAAATCGGTTAGCAAAAATGAAATAAATGCAATCGAATGAGAAACAGCAGCAGCAGTGTAAAACAGCAAGATAGGATTGTGAGGGTTGCTTAGGATGATGTCTGTGGATTTGGGGTCTGCAAAATGGAAGTCTGCAGTGGAAGGAATGGCTGAAGTAGCCAAGCCGGTCCCTCTGTTAATATACTGGACCTGGGTGTGTCTGTTGAGCATCCCCTTACATGACTAAAGTGTTGCCATAGAAACGACGAGCTGATGATGCTTCCAGAAGGAGGAAGTAGGTCTTTATCCCTCACCTGTTGGAGGCCACTTTGTCCTAAAGGCAGGAAAACAATAGGGCAGGGGTCAGCAAACTTTTTCAGCAGGGGGCCGGTTCACTGTCCCTCACACCTTGTGGGGGGCGGACTATATTTTGGAAAAAAAATAAAATGAACAAATTCCTATGCCCCACAAATAACCCAGAGATACATTTTAAATAAGACCATGGAGAAGAGTCGGTGGAGGAAGATTGGAAGAAATTTAAAGATTATCTACAGAAGTATTATAAGATTAATGAATGTTAGAATGATGTTGGAATGAATTTATGTGATTTTAGCAGAAATGTAACAAAGATTTAAGAAAAATAGACTGTTAATTGCTGAAAGGAGGGAAAGTAAACTTATATTAATACCAAGATAAATTTTCAGGACAAAAATTTGAAAAGAGGGAAAGGATTTGCTGAAATGGATAATTGACTTAGAATACAAAAAAGGGAGGTGTGAGGAGGTCAGGGAAATAAGCCAATGAAAGGAAAGTAATGGAAAGATTTGCTGTATCTTTTTTTCTCTCTTTGATTCCTTTTTTTTGCTGAATGGAATTTAATTCTTTGTTTTTTCCTTTTGATTTTTCTTTCTTTCTTTTTTGTATTTTATCTTTCTTGTTGAAAAGGATGTTTTTCTTGATTTTTCTTTTTGTATCTTTAAAAACTTTAATAAATATCTTATATAAAAAAGAGATACATTTTAAATAAAAGCACACATTCTACTCATGTAAAAACATGCTGATTCCTGGACCGTCCGCGGGCCGGATTTAGAAGGTGATTGGGCCGGATGTGGCCCCTGGGCCTTAGTTTGCCTACCCATGCAATAGGGCATTGCCAGTGAAGTGACTGTGCTGTTCTAATCTGCTTTTAATAATGTTTATTTGGTTTTGTCATAGTATTTTTTCGTATGTGTCTTTGGGACTTCCTTGATGGGAAGAGCTGCACAAATCCAACAAGCCAGAGGAAGTTTATGGAAACCACAAGTTAATAATGCCTTGTTTTAAAGAAGGAGAGAGAGAATAAGTTGTTGTTGTTCTTACATGTGTTTCATATGTCTCTTCCCTGTGATGTGGAAAGCTTGCAGTCAGAGATATTTTGTCGACAGCCACACCTTCCCGACTCTACCTCCTTAATGGGGGCACCCGAATCTCCCAGTCTCAGAAATGGTTCACGGATGCTGGCTGAGTTGGAGGGCATGTCTAATCTGTGGAGAAATTTTCTGGGATTTTGTGCCTTGGGGAAAACCACACGACTGTTGATGAACGTGGGAAAGGAGACAAAAGATTGGATAGAGCACCAGGACGGAATGCAGCAGATCGCTTTCTGAATTGGCAAATCACGGGCACTTCCAGTCACCCAACACATTGGTGAAGTAACAGAGTAGGCTGGCGTCAAGAGCCTTGTTGCACAACTTAGTCATTAACGAACCCTATGATTTAATTACTTCAAATGGGGTGCTGGAAAACAAGGTTGCTAGCATCTAATGGCTAGAATCGCTTCTGAGGCTATGTTGCAATTTGAACATGTGTTCCGGTTTTTAAGGTGGCGTGCGCAAAGGAGGAGAGTTTGAGCCAGCGCAACAGAGAAGAAACAGTCCCAGGATTACAAAAGCCATCCCAGATGTGATCCCAGAACATCTCTATTTCCCCCGCCAGTGCTTCTGCCACCAAGCTCAGGAAGGAGGATGAGCAGGATCTTGTCCCGATTGACAACGGTGGTGGCAACTGTGGCTGCGAGGGAGCATACCCCGGGCTCTCCATGACCTCTCCATTGCTGCTGTTGCTGGCCTTCCTTCTTGGACAGCTTGTGGAAGAGCGGGCAAGGAGGAAGAGAGGCTGCCATCACTAGGGCCGCCCTGGGCAGGAAGAAAGGGGAAGCAGCATTCACATCTAATCATCTACTGGTTTCCCTATTTCATCTTATCTTTCCTATATACGACACAAATTTTCCCCCTTCTTTTTGAAATGTTTCCTCTCCCTGTTGCCTAATTTTTCCTGTTAATTTGGCTATTTCTGCATATTCCATTACCTTCTGTCTCCATACTTCTACTGTTGGTATTTGCTGTTGTTTAACCTCCTTTACAAGGGACGCGGGTGGCGCTGTGGGTAAAACCTCAGCGCCTAGGACTTGCCGATCGTATGGTCAGTGGTTCGAATCCCCGCGGTGGGGTGAGCTTCCGTCTTTTGGTCCCAGCTCCTGCCCACCTAGCAGTTCGAAAGCACTCTTAAGTGCAAATAGATAAATAGGTACCGCTTTATAGCGGGAAGGTAAACGGTGTTTCCGTGTGCGGCACTGGTGCTGGCTCATCAGAGCAGCTTCATCACGCTGGCCATGTGACCCGGAAGTGTCTGCGGACAGCGCCGGCTCCCGGCCTCTAGAGTGAGATGAGCGCACAACCCTAGAGTCTGTCAAGACTGGCCCGTACGGGCAGGGGTACCTTTACCTTTACCTTTAACCTCCTCATCTTTAGTATGCCAATTTCACGTCTAATCTTACTCCTTTATAGAATTTATATACAGTGGTGCCTCGCAAGACGAAAAGAATCCATTCCGTGAGGCTCTTCGTCTAGCGGTTTTTTCTCGTGAAGCAAGCCCATTGACAGCTTAGCGGATTAGCGCTATTAGTGCTATTAGTGGCTTTTAGTAGCTTAGCGGCTTAGCGGATAAGCGGATAAGTGGCTTAGAAAAAGGGGGGAAAGGGGGGGGAAACCCGCAGGAACTCGCAAGACATTTTCGTCTTGCAAAGCAAGCCCATAGGAAATTCGTTTTGCGAAGCACCTCCAAAACGGAAAACCCTTTCGTCTAGCGGGTTTTCCGTCTTGCGAGGCATTCGTCTTGCGGGGCACCACTGTATTGGCGTGTGATCTTCTCTTTGCAAATCTACCAAAGAATAAAACATTTCAACCTGAGCAATGTTGGAGGCTATGCAGCCGTGTTGATGCGTTGCTCAGAGGCTGGGTCTGTAGCTCTAGCACCTGAGGCAGTTGCTTCACATTGCCGCCTGGGTGGGCCAAGGATTGCAGAGCTGTCTGCTTTTCAAAGCTGCAGAAGAAAACACACCTGTCTTCCAGATTAAACTCTTCCTTATTTGCCCTCATCCAGGCAATCATGGATCTCAGGCGCCTGTTCTGAGCCACACCTGGTGACGGCGGGAACACAGAAAGAGAGCCCTGTGTCGTGATGAATCCACACTCCAAATCCCTGACAACACTGCCTCTGGCCAGGTTGATGCTGCCAAACCTGGAAGGAGAGAGAGACGATGGATTCACATGCTCTTTCCTCCTGCACACACTCTCGGCATCAGCACGATTTTTGCATCCCCCTGGGTGTGCTTCATCTTCTTTGGCGATCCCTCGTAGCCAAGTAAGATCATCTTCCATAGACACGGTTTTAACAGTGAGTCCGTAAGTGACTGTGGAGGCCAATTCTGGATCCACACATCCGTCCACAGTGGGGACATAGGTTTCCGGGTGGGAGTTGATCACAGTGAGGGTTTGCCAGGTGTACCTTCCTCTTAGCACGTTTCTCCCTTTTTTTCTTAAAAAAACACCCTCTGCAACTTCCAGGTTCCCTTGCTGGGAAGCCATGGCCTTTTAAAGAGGTACTCCCTTCCCATCTAGATCAAGGGAAGTAATAGTGCCACTGTATTCTGCTCTGGTCAGACCTCACCTGGAGTACTGTGTCCAGTTCTGGGCACCACAGTTCAAGAAGGACACTGACAAACTGGAACGTGTCCAGAGGAGGGCAACCAAAATGGTCAAAGGCCTGGAAACGATGCCTTATGAGGAACGGCTAAGGGAGCTGAGCATGTTTAGCCTGGAGAAGAGGAGGTTAAGGGGTGATATGATAGCCATGTTCAAATATATAAAAGGATGTCACATAGAGGAGGGAGAAAGGTTGTTTTCTGCTGCTCCAGAGAAGCGGACATGGAGCAATGGTTCCAAACTACAAGAAAGAAGATTCCACCTAAACATTAGGAAGAACTTCCTGACAGTGAGAGCTGTTCGGCAGTGGAATTTGCTGCCAAGGAGTGTGGTGGAGTCTCCTTCTTTGGAGGTCTTTAAGCAGAGGCTTGACAACCATATGTCAGGAGTGCTCTGATGGTGTTTCCTGCTTGGCAGGGGGTTGGACTTGATGGCCCTTGTGGTCTCTTCCAACTCTATGATTCTATGATTCTATGATTGTGCTTCAACTGTATGGTGCAGATATGGCCTTTGTCCTGTGGCCTAGCAAATGTTCCATAGACTTGTGGAAGCTTTTGCCAACATAGCGCTGCCCCAGGGTGGTGGGAACTGTAGCCTGAAACGTCTTGGGCAAGGCTGGCATTAGGGATTTTGACCACCTCAGCCAGGTTCTGTCCAGCCAACGAGAGCCTAAAAACTGCTCCCTTCCCATCTCTGATGCTGAGGCTGCCATGCAGCCAGGGAGCCCGCTGGCAGATGATTGGCAGGTGATTTGCATCATCTCTGCCCCCACATGAGGATGCTGAAATCCACTAAGCATGTTCGTGCCTGCTCACCTGCAACCAAAGCCACCTCTGTGTATTTCCACCCCTTCCACGTCCTTGCAACAACAGGTGAGACTTCTTCATGAACTGGGCTGGAATGCTGGGTGCTGGCAGACACTCCGCTTGGGGAGAAAGTTGGCTCAGTTCACACTGAAAGGCAAACTCAGTTCACATGGCCCTGAACAATGGAGACAATGGAGAGATGTGCATTCAGGGGTGAACTCAGCGCCTACTGTGGCTGTAGAGACCGATAGGGGAGAGACATGTTTTGTTGCAGCCGGGGCAGATGAAGGCGTCTGGTTGCGCTGTAGACAGGATGTCTGCACTCCTCCCAGAGATCATTCCTCCTCTGCTCACTGCTGTGGATATACAACCTGTCAGTCTCCAGGCACTGCGGTCATCTGCAAGGGATTCCCACACAGTGGGGTTGATGTTGTCAGCCTTCGGGTCACTTTTGCCAACATCTTTGCAGTGCAGAGTTGTTCTCTTTTAACCAAACTGCATGAAATCATAAGGGGCAGTGCAAGGTGAATCTCTCAGGGCAGAGAGTTCAACAGTTCAGTGGTTCCCACCAAAAAGGCCCTTTGCATTCTTCCTGCCAAGGGAGGTTCGCTTATGGTAAGATTGGGGATGGATGGATTGGTCCATTTCAGTTCTGTCTGTTCTCATTTTTCCAATCTTAAGCTCAGTTCTCCATAGCCCTCATGAGGACTCATCAGCATTTTAGTGCAAATATTTTCCAAACATTAGGAAGGACTTTTTGATAGCAAGAGCTAGAAGGTGATGGATGCTCATTCCATTTTTATATAAGTACATTTTAATAGATTTTTTAAAACATATCAGTTCCAATAGTCATACAACATAACCAAAATGGTCAAAGGCCTGGAAACGATGCCTTATGAGGAACGGCTAAGGGAGCTGGGCATGTTTAGCCTGGAGAAGAGGAGGTTAAGGGGTGATATGATAGCCATGTTCAAATATATAAAAGGATGTCACATAGAGGAGGGAGAAAGGTTGTTTTCTGCTGCTCCAGAGAAGCGGACACGGAGCAATGGTTCCAAACTACAAGAAAAAAGATTCCACCTAAACATTAGGAAGAACTTCCTGACAGTAAGAGCTGTTCGACAGTGGAATTGGCTGCCAAGGAGTGTGGTGGAGTCTCCTTCTTTGGAGGTCTTTAAGCAGAGGCTTGACAACCATATGTCAGGAGTGCTCTGATGGTGTTTCCTGCTTGGCAGGGGGTTGGACTCGATGGCCCTTGTGGTCTCTTCCAACTCTATGATTCTATGATTCTATATCTTCTCATCTTATACAATATTTTAGACTTCTGTCAACACCTCTGATGATTTTCCGTTCTTTATCACTTACTCTGCATTTTTTAATTTCTATATTGCATTTAATTGTCCTTAACTAATGATTATTTTCATAGTATTTCTTGTAATATTTCAGAGAATTCACCTTACAAAACTTCTTGCAGACCTACTAACGTAATCTGTTCATCACAATTACTTTTCAAATACTTCATATATTTACTCCAGTCCTCTAAGAATCCCTGATCCTGCAGATTTTGAATCCTTCCTGTTAATTTGTCTAATTCTGCATAGTTCATCAACTTCAAGCTCCATTCTTCTTTTGTCGGTAATTCTTCTTGCTTCCATTTTTGTGCCAATAATATTCTTGCTGCTGTCTTTGCATATAAAAACAACTTACAAACCTGTCTATTAATATCATCTCCTACAATTCCAAGTAAAAATGCTTCTGGTTTTTTAATAAATGTATATTTCAACATCTTTTTCATCTCAATATATGTCATTTCCCAGAAGCTTTTCACTTTTTTACATTCCCACCACAAGTGATAAAAAGTTCCTTCCTTATCTTTACATTTCCAACATTTGTTACTTATTTTATACATTTTAGCTAATTTTACAGGGGTAATATATATACCACTTATACATCATCTTCATCACAGGATGCTCCTTCCTTTTTAAACAAGGGTTGGGTAGCCACCTATAGGAGATTCTTTAGCTGTCATTCCTGCATTGCAGAGGGTAGGACTAGATGGTCATTGGGGTCCCTTGCAACTTTATGACTCTGATTCTACGTCTGCTCCCCTGAATGCCAGATCCTGTGCATTGCACATGGCTGCTTTGCTCAGGTCCATGTGGTGTAGTGGTTCAGAGCAGTGGACTTGTAATCTGGTGAACCGGGTTCGATTCCCCACTCCTCCACATGCAGCTGCTGGGTGACCTTGGGCCAGTCACACTTCTCTGAAGTCTCTCAGCCCCACTCGCCTCACAGAGTGCTTGTTGTGGGGGAGGAAGGGAAAGGAGAATGTTAGCTGCTTTGAGATTCCTTAAAAGGTAAACGGACCCCTGCCCATTAGGTCCAGTTGTGGCCGACTCTGGGGTTGCGGCACTCATCTCGCTTTATTGGTCGAGGGAGCCGGCGTTCAGCTTCCGGGTCATGTGGCCAGCATGACTAAGCCGCTTCTGGCGAACCAGAGCAGCACACGAAAACGCCATTTACCTTCCTGCTGGAGTGGTACCTATTTATCTACTTGCACTTTGACGTGCTTTCGAACTGCTAGGTTGGCAGGAGCAGGGACCGAGCAACGGGAGCTCACCCCGGCCCGGGGATTCGAACCGCCGACCTTCTGATCAGCAAGTCCTAGGCTCTGTGGTTTAACCCACAGCGCCACCCGCGTCCCTCTTGAGACTCCTTCGGGTAGTGATAAAGCGGGATATCAAATCCAAACTCTTCTTCTTCTTCTACATTCCCAGAATCCTGAAAACCTTCCGAAAGATGGGTGAGCAACGATGTGCGCACCATCACACCCCTGGCAACCCCTCGGCTGCCTCTGTGTTTTGGTGTCACGGACAGTTCTGAAAGGATGCAATGACATTGCTTTCTTTAACTGGAATTTCCTGCGAGGAGCCTGCCAGGCAGGCGAGACATTGTCACCTTGCGCTATTTGTCAGATAATTCTGCAGGTAATGAGAAAACCCTGCGCTTCCTAGCAGAATAAGGAAGGGAGCCAGCGGAAGCCAATAACTTTGCCTTCCTCCAGGGCATCAGATAGCCAGCCACCGCCAATACACTTCAGGGCATGAACAACCAAGAAATCACCCTTACATTTATTGGAAGATCATTTCCACCCTCCCACTCCAAAGTCAGAAGCAAAGGCCTTGAAGAGCCAGTGTGGTGTAGTGGTTAAGAGCGGTAGTCTTGTAATCTGGTGAACCGGGTTCGAGTCTCCGCTCCTCCACATGCAGCTGCTGGGTGACCTTGGGCCAGTCACACTTCTTTGAAGTCTCTCAGCCCCACTCACCTCACAGAGTGTTTGTTGTGGGGGAGGAAGGGAAAGGAGAATGTTAGCCGCTTTGAGACTCCTGAAGGGGAGTGAAAGGCGGGATATCAAATCCAAACTCTTCTTCTTCTTCTTCTTCTTCACTCTTCCAGTGGACAACCGATGCACGGGACAGGAGGGGGAACGTCGTAGGGCGCAGGGGGTGTCGGTGCTGATGGAGGAGGCGCACTTCAAGGTGTGGGATGAACTAGTGACTAGTGGGGAGAGGAATGCAGCCTGAATGCTCGTTGTCATATAACCTCCCTGCAAGCAAATCAGAACAAAATGCTCAATAAAGACTGGGCGTAGACTAACCATCGTATAAATTTTGTGCAAGCAAAATCTGGCGGAATGCTCAACGAACTGATCAACCGGAGGAGATTTAAATCTGAATCGTCTGCTTTACTGATGGGACTTGAACTTGTTTATGCATCTCGGCCATTCTGGGATTAGCTTACAACAGGAATACCTCTAAAGCTGCCAAAGAAGAAATATTAAGATATTAGAAACTTTTATTTGTTTAAACTTTTTATTTATTAATTATGCCGGAAGGTACTTTATCCTGCCTTTTTCTTCTGGGATCTTTAAGTAGATATCTTCATTGGTTGTTAATAAACTAACAACAGAATCCTATACCTATCTACCCAGAAGAAAGTCCCATTGAGTTCAATGGAGCATATTTTGAGATAAGGACTTGTAGGATTGCAGTCTCAAAAAACTTTAGCTATCTGGCTGACAATCTATTTCTTGTGACGTCATCTTGGGTTGCTACCTGGAATTCAGGTGAAATTTAAGGCTGGATTTCATTTTAGTGATCCCATTGGCATTTCCATATTTCCATTTCTGCCAAGACCATATAACACCTGTCTTGAAAGACCTACGTTGGCTCCCAGTACATTTCTGAGCACAATTCAAAGTGTTGGTGCTGACCTTTAAAGCCCTAAATGGCCTCGGTCCAGTATACCTGAAGGAGCGTCTTAGATAGATAGATAGATAGATAGATAGATAGATTCTTTATTGTCATTACACAAGTGCAACATTGCACAAGTGCAACGAAATTGGATGCCATCCCTTAAAAACAACAAAAGCAAAACAACAACAACAACCAAACAAACCACATTCCAGCCACACCCACACCCACACCCATCAAACTCCCAGGTCACACTATCGAGTTACTGCATTTAAGAAGGCCACAGCTCTTGGATAGAAACTATTTTTCAGTCTATTTGTCCTTGACTTGATGTTTCTGTATCTCCTGCCAGAAGGCAGTAGTACAAACAGACTGTGTCCCGGGTGAGATGCATCCTGCAGGATATTGTTTGCTTTCCTAAGACAACGGGAACCGTACAGTTCTTCCAAAGATGGGAGGGGATGACCAATAATCCTTTGGGCTGTGGTTATGACCTTCTGGAGCACCTTCCTCTTCCTAGCTGTACAGCTGGAGAACCAGGCACAAATACAGTATGTGAGAATGCTCTCTATGGAGCCTCGGTAGAAGGACACCAGCAGTCTCTCACTCAGATTGTTCTTCTTTAAAAGTCTGAGGAAATAAATTCTCTGCTGGGCCTTCTTCACCAGAGCAGTGGTATTTGCGCTCCAAGTCATGCCCTGATCGATAGTCACTCCCAAAAGCCTGAATTCCGCCACCCTCTCCACCCGTTCCCCGTTGATATACAAGGGCTGAATGTCCGCCTTTTTTTTTCCTGTAATCCACCACCAATTCCTTGGTCTTAGCCGTATTAAGAGCCAGATTGTTCTCTCCACACCAAGCACAAAGCCGCTCCACCTCGTCCCGATAGGCGGACTCATCCCCTCCTGAAATGAGCCCCACCACCGTAGTGTCATCAGCAAACTTGATGATTTTGTTGCTGGAATAAATGGCTGTACAATCATACGTATAGAGAGTATAGAGCAGGGGACTCAACACACAACCCTGTGGTGAGCCAGTGTTAAGGCTAAGGGCTGTGGACATATGTGACCCTACTCTAACCCTCTGAGAACGTTCTGACAAAAAGTCCAAAACCCAGAGACAGGTGGAGTTGGAGAGTCCAATCGCCTCTAGCTTGGACACCAGTCTATGGGGGAGGATAGTGTTAAAAGCAGAGCTAAAATCCACAAACAGCAGCCTCACATAACTCCCCGGCTGCTCCAGATGGAACAGAGAAGCATGGAGAGTGGTAGTGATAGCGTCTTCCGTGGATCTATTTGCCCTGTATGCAAACTGGTAGTTGTCAAAAGTTGATGGAAGACAGGAAATAATGTGACGGCGCACCAGTTTCTCAAAACACTTCATGATGATTGGAGTCAGTGCAACTGGTCTGTAGTCGTTCAGACTACTGATTGTGGATTTTTTAGGCAGAGGAACAATAGTTGACGACTTCAGGCAGGGTGGGACAATAGACTGGTGTAAGGACTTGTTGAAGATCTTAGTAAAGACCCTCGCCAGCTGATCCGCACAGCCCTTCAACACCTTTCCCGTGATGCCATCAGGTCCAGCAGCCTTCCTCGGATTCACCATCCTCAATACCTGTCTCACCTCATGCTCCTCTACAGTGAATGAGGGGCCCCTATGGGCTGGTGGCTGTAATACCGGCGTCTCAGGTGGCTCCTTCTCGAAGCGAGCAAAGAAGAAGTTAAGCTCCTCCGCCAGCAAAGGGTCACCGTCGACAGCACCAAGGTTAGGTTTGTAGTTGGTAATATGCTGAATCCCCTGCCACATCTGTCTTGTGTTGTTACTCCTTAAATTATCCTCAATCCTCTGCCTATAGACCAGTTTTGCCCGTCGAATACCCCTCTTCAAGTTTGCTCTTGCCACACTGTAAAGCTGCACCTCGCCCGACCTAAAAGCCCTGTTCCTTTCCCGCAACAGGCACTGGACCTCTCTATTCATCCAGGGTTTCTGATTGGGGTAAAACCGGATGGATTTATTTACTGTGACAGTGTCTGTGCAGTGATTGATATAGCACAGAACTGCCGCCGTGTGCTCCTCCAGGTCTGAACGATCGAAAATGTCCCAATTGGTTCTCTCAAAACAGTCCTGCAGCTGATGGATAGCACCTTCAGGCCAGATTTTAACAGTCCTTGATATTGTGGGAGCCCGTTTCCTGAGTGGGATATATGCTGGTACCAGGAACAGAGACATATGGTCGGACTGGCCCAAATGTGGCAGCTGTAAAGCCCTATAGCCGTGATTTACATTCGAATAAACTTTGTCCAGTGTCTTGTCCCCTCTTGTGGGACATTTCACATGCTGATAGAGCGTTGGGAGCACTGTTTTAAGTTCAACATGATTGAAGTCTCCCGCAATGATGTGCACAGCTTCAGGATGCTTGTCTTGCTGGCTGCTGATAAGGCTCTGCAGGCATCCCAGCGCCAAGTTGGCATTGGCATCTGGTGGCACGTACACACCAGTTAGCATAACAGCTGTAAACTCCCTAGGGAGATAGGCTGGTCTACATTTAACAGCCACATATTCCAAATCCGGTGAACAGTAACTGCCAACGGTCTTAGAATTATTGGACCAGCATTTGTTCACATATACACACAGCCCCCCTCCTCTGGTTTTTCCGAAGTCCATGCCTCGGTCATGACGATGTACCACACAGCCTTCCAACTGAATAGCCGTGTCTGGTATGGACGGTTGAAGCCATGTCTCAATGACAAATAAAACGCAGCAATCTTTTACAAGACTGTTCTTTGCCGCCAGCAGCCTCCTCAGTCTTCATCTCCATCGTTCTGCCCGGACACTGAGGTCCAGTGCCGAGGGCCTTCTGGCGGTTCCCTCGCTGTGAGAAGCCAAGTTACAGGGAACCAGGCAGAGGGCCTTCTCAGTAGTGGCACCCGCCCTGTGGAACGCCCTCCCAACAGATGTCAAAGAGAAAAATAACTACCAAACTTTTGAAGACATCTGAAGGCAGCCCTGTTCAGAGAAGCTTTTAATGTTTAATAGACTGTTGTATTTTAGTGTTTTGTTGGAAGCCGCCCAGAGTGGCTAGGGAAACCCAGCCAGATGGGCGGGGTATAAATAATAAATTATTATTATTATTATTATTATTATTATTATTATTATTATTTCTCTCTTTCATATTATAGGCATTCTTTCCCTGGCCAAACATGTTTGCATGTGCAGTATTATTTTAAAACTGTGTCTTAATTAAGCCCTGGGAAGGCGTACATGGCCTCGGGCTAAGCAGGAAACCTCCTTGTTCCCTTTTGCTCTTTCAAGTTAAAGGTAAAGGAACCCCTGACCATTAGGTCCAGTCATGGCTGACTCTGGGTTTGAAGCACTCATCTCGCTTTATTGGCCGAGGGAGCCGGCATACAGCTTCCGGGTCATGTGGCCAGCATGACTAAGCCACTTCTGGCGAACCAGAGCAGCGCACGGAAACACCGTTTACCTTCCCGCTGGAGTGGTACCTATTTATCTACTTGCACTTTGACGTGCTTTCGAACTGCTAGGTTGGCAGGAGCAGGGACCGACCAACGTGAGCTCACCCCGTCGTGGGGATTCGAACCGCCGACCTTCTAATCGGCAAGCCCCAGGCTCAGTGGTTTAACCCACAGCGCCACCCGCGTCCCCCTTTGCTGTTTCAAAAAGCCCCCCAAACTGAGCCAGATTCCTTCTGAAAATCCGTGATACTTTTCAACAGATGGAATCCAACAAGTCACGCTGTGTCCTGTTAAAAAAACCTGCATCTATAGCCAAGAGAAACAGACTGCCATTTGGCAAAAGGTTCACATCCCGGGTTAAGAAAAAAATAAAGGAGCGGGGGGGGGGGAGTTTTAGGAGAAGTGCAACAAGCACAGCGGGAATTTCCAGCAAAAAACCCTGTGAGCAATCAGATGCATCTTCCTCTGATGGCACCGCCCTAAATGAGCATCATATAATGTCAGAACTGCCAGCTGTTCCTTTCCAGCTGGTTAAGACCTTGCCAGGATGAAGACTTTCACTGCCGTACTCTTGGTGGTTGCAGCCCTATGTCTGGAGCAAGGTGAGCTTTGCTGGGGTTAACCCAAGGAGAGGTGGGGGGGATTTTGAGAAGGGGCCTGGGAAACATATTTGAATAGTTATAGGCATGGAATGCACACTCTGTTGTTGAGGTGCTGCAGTGGAGAGAGAGAATGCCCACTGTTGAAAACAGGTTTTGGAGCTGCTTTAAATCCTCAGCTCTTTGCAGGTAGGGAAGAAATTGACTATGTTTGCATTTTAAGAGAAGCCACTCATTTGCACTTCTAGGACCAATACGTGGACCAAAGCACAGATTATCCATTGCAATTTGCGCTTCTCTGATTTTTGCAGGGTGCAGTTCCCCAGCCAACGAGTGTCAGCATTCAGTACCTAGGGGTAAACATAACAGCAAAAAATCTGAGTCTATTTAAGGATAATTATGAAAAATGTTGGTCTGAAATTAAGAGAGACTTGGACAGTTGGACAAAACTGAAGCTTTCTTTGTTAGGCCGAATTGCTGCTATTAAGATGAATGTATTGCCAAAAATGTTGTTTTTGTTTCAAACATTACAGATTGTGGACAATACGGAGTGCTTCCGGAAGTGGCAGAAAGATCTATCTAAATTTGTCTGGCAGGGCAAAAAGCCCAGAATTAAGTTTAAGATATTAACAGACGCGAAAGAAAGAGGGGGCTTTGCCCTGCCAGACTTAAAGTTGTACTATGAAGCCGCAGCTTTCTGCTGGCTAAAAGACTGGCTACTTCTCGAAGACACTGACGTACTGGACCTGGAAGGTTTTAACAATGCTTTTGGTTGGCATGCATACTTATGGTATAACAAGGTTAAGATCAATAAGGCCTTTAAGAACCATATTGTCAGGAAAGCAGTGTTTAATGTCTGGACAAAATACAAAGACTTATTGGAAAATAAAACTCCAAGGTGGCTTTCACCTCTGGAAGCTAAGGCCCGAAAAAGACCCAATATGGAGGCCAAATGGCCAAAATATTGGGAAATATTAGAAAAAGATGGAGACAATTGGAAATTGCAGAGTTTGGAGAAAATGAAGGACAAAGTGCGAGACTGGTTACATTATGCTCAGATTAAAGAAGTTTTTAAAAATGACAAAAAGTTAGGGTTCCAGGTGGAGAAATCGAAGTTAGAAACAGAATTGTTAGAACCAAAGACTAAGGTACTATCTAGAATGTATAACTTGCTGTTAAAATGGAACACACAAGACGAAATGGTTAAATCGGCTATGATAAAGTGGGCACAGGACATTGGGCATAACATTATGTTTGAGGACTGGGAAAGGTTATGGACCACTGGGCTGAACTTCACTGCATGTAATGCTCTGAAGGAAAATGTAATGAAAATGATATATAGATGGTACATGACCCCAGTTAAACTTGCCAAAATATACCATTCGTCTGATAATAAATGTTGGAAATGTAAAGAAAATGAAGGAACATTCTTTCACCTCTGGTGGACATGCCCTAAGGTGAAGGCCTTCTGGGAAATGATATATAATGAGCTGAAAAAGGTATTTAAGTATACCTTCACCAAGAAACCAGAGGCCTTCCTTTTGGGTATTGTCGGCCAGAAGGTGTTAAAGAAGGACCGAACATTTTTTATGTATGCAACAACGGCAGCAAGGATACTCATCGCAAAAAACTGGAAAACTCAAGATCTACCCACACTGGAAGAGTGGCAGATGCAGCTGATGGACTATATGCAACTGGCCGAGATGACTGGCAGAATCCGAGACCTGGGAGAAGAGAGGATTGAGGAAGACTGGAAGAAATTTAAGGTGTATTTACAAAAACATTGTAATTTGGTTGAATGTTAAGAAGGATGCTAGATTATAAAAAATTGGCCACCACTAAATTAGATTTTGAATTTGATGATAAGTGAGACTAAAGAAAACATAAATTTTATGGAGAATTGCTAGATTATACTTAAATGAGTGGATATAAGATCGTAAACAAGTTGATAATTTGCTTGGAAAAACCTTTTAACGATGTAAATGGGAGCGGGAGACGTGAGGGAGTCCAAAGAAGTGATGAAACTACATTGTGATAGAAGTAAGATTGTTTATTATTGGTGCATTTGTATTCAAAAACTCTAATAAATATTTATTAAAAAAAAAAAAGAGTGTCAGCATTCGTGTGCATAAAAATGCATACGTTTGTGAAAATAACGTGCAAAAATGCTTCATACTGGGGGAATTGATTGCAAAACTGTGTACACTGGGGCAAAAAGTGTTTATTTTTTATTTTGTTCGTTTGTTTTTGTTTTATTTATTTCAAACCAAAAAAAATTGCAAACATCAGATTCAAAATCCATATTCATTTTCTAACATAAGCCTATTACATAAATTACCTAAATTGAAATATATCTAATTGCTCTAGGCTTCCCTTTGCTGTATGTGCCGGTAAATACAATGCAATTAACAAATTATATTATAAATGATATTATAGGTTCCCATATACTGGGGCAAAAAGTGTGTTTATTGGAATAAATTAGCACTAAAATGCTGGTGAATTTTCATGAGAATTATTCTCAATATTGCTATTTTGCAAATAGCTGCAGAAATGTGGAAAGCTGAATTTAAGAATGCAAAGATCAGATTTGATAGGCTTGTCCATCCTTAAGTCCAACTGTTCTGCTTGGGAGCTGCTGGCTGAAACTTAACATCTCTAACTGAAGATGAAGCAATCCACCGTATTTTTCGCTCTATGAGACACACCAGACCACAAGACACACCTAGTTTTTGGAGGAGGAAAACAAGAAAAAAAATATTCTGGATCTCAGAAGCCAGAAGAGCAAGAGGGATCGCTGCGCAGCGAAAGCAGCAATCCCTCTTGCTGTTCTGGCTTCTGTGATAGCTGCGCAGCCTGCATTCACTCCATAAGACACACACACATTTCCCCTTACTTTTTAGGAGGGAAAAAGTGAGTCTTATAGAGCGAAAAATACGGTACCTAAATCTGTTGACAAACCCCGTTACACAGGCTCTTAAAGCACCTGCCTTCTAGTGAGTGGGGAAGGTCCATGTTCAACCTCGTCCAGCTTTTTCTATTCCCAGGCAGGCAGCCCTGCTATCTAAGCATCTTTCACTGGACTTGGGGCTTTTAACTTGCTAAGTAAAAGGTAAAGGTACCCCTGTCCGTACGGGCCAGTCGTGCCCGACTCTCGGGTTGCGTGCTCATCTCGCTTAAGAGGCCGGGGGCCAGCGCTGTCCGAAGACACTTCCGGGTCACGAGGCCAGCGTGACCAAGCTGCTCTGGCGAGCCAGCACCAGAGCAGCGCACGGAAATGCCGTTTACCTTCCTGCTATAAAGCGGTACCTATTTATCTACTTGCACTTTAGGGGTGCTTTCGAACTGCTAGGTGGGCAGGAGCAGGGACCGAACGACGGGAGCTCATCCCACCACGGGGATTCGAACCGCCGACCATACGATCGGCAAGTCCTAGGCTCTGTGGTTTAACCCACAGCGCCACCCGCGTCCCTTTAACTTGCTAGCTATTGGCTATTTATTGCCACTGAGCAGTGGTTATTCTGCGGCTAGCTCAGACTTCACACAGGTAAGCAGGCAGAGGGCTCTTTGCAACAACCAGTAGCAGCCGCAATTTCCTTACAGAGCGCAAAGGAATATAATCACTTGCCTAAAAGCAAATAAAATCCCCAAACGACAGTTTGAAATGTCGTGACTTAAAACTCAGGGAGCATCTTCATGGTCCTTATTTTAACGGCGGTCTCCAGACATTTTGCTTGGCGTGGAAAGATGCTGTGCTTTGCACATTTCTAAATGGAGGAGTGCTGGGAAGGTTTTCTTGCAAACTGGACTATGTAGGTTAAAGTTCTACAGGTAAAGGGTGTGGCTTGGAGATAGAGCACCTGCTTTGCATGATCCCTAATCCAATCCAATTCAATCCCTGGTGTCTCCAGGTAAGGCTGGGAGAAATCTAGGAGGGTCACTGTCAGTCAATGCAATGCTGAGCTAAGATGAACCAGATGGTTCAACTCAGCCTAAGGCAATTTCCTCAGCTCTTCTTAATTGAGGTTCCCACTCCGTGCCCAGATCTTAATTTCCTTTCCCTTGATAAGAGAAAGCTTGGAAAACCTGCTCAGCCTGAGGCTCGAGCTGTTGTGTTCTTTCACACCTTCTGGGTTGTTTCTGGCGGTGTGTCAGATGTTGAGTTTGCAGGTCTGTGGCTGTCAATGTATGGCTACAAATGGCAGGAATCATGTCTGAAATCCTCTGGGTCTAACTAAAGCCCAATAGTGGTGATTCCCAATAGAACATTCTTCTAAGTATGCTATGCTTCTAAATATTCTAAAACAGGGGTCAGCAACCTTTTTCAGCCGTGGGCTGGTCCACTGTCCCTCAGACCATGTGGTGGGCCGGACTATATTTTGAAAAATAATATGAATGAATTCCTATGCCCCACAAATAACCAAGAGATGCATTTTAAATAAAAAGACACATTCTACTCATGTAAAAACACGCCGATTCCCAGACCGTCTGCGGGCTGGATTGAGAAGGCGATTGGACCGCATCCGGCCCCTGGGCCTTAGGTTGGCTACCCCTGTTCTAAAACAACATATTAAAATACAGTAATGCATCAAACATTAAAAGCTTCCCTAAACAGGGCTGCCTTCAGATGTCTTCTAAAAGTCTAGTAGTTGTTGTTCTCTTTAACATTTGTTGGGAGGGCGTTCCACAGGGCGGGTGCCACCACCGAAGAGGCCCTCTGCCTGGTTCCCTGTAACTTGGCTTCTCGCAGGGAGGGAACCACCAGAAGGCCATTGGCGCTGGACCTCAGTGTCTGGGCGGAACGATGGGGGTGGAGACGCTCCTTCAGGTATCCTGGTCTGAGGCTGTTTAGGGCTTTAAAGGTCAGCACCAACACTTTGTTTTTTTTAATGTTATTTATTAAAGTTTCAATTAATACACATAAACACAAACAACAATACAAACATACACAAACAAAAACAAGTATAATTTAAACCTTATTTTCTTGAGCCTTGTTTCCCCGACCTCCTCACACCTCCCCCTTCTGTATTCTAATTTCTAATTGTCAAATCAGCAAATCCTCTCCCTTATTTTCCATAATTTTTTGATCTTACTTTTCCTTTTCCTTATTCAATACCGCTGAAAACCACTTGACTTTTAAACCCACGTCATTCTAGCATTCATTAATTTTACAATGTTTGTTAAGATAGTCCTTGAATTTCTCCCAATCTTCTTCCACTGTCTCTTTCTCCTGGTCCCGGATTCTGCCAGTCATCTCTGCCAATCCCATATAGTCTATCATCTTCATCTGCTATTCTTCCAGGGTGGGTAGATCTTGTGTCTTCCAATACTTTGCGATAAGTATCCTTGCTGCTGTTGTAGAGTACATAAAGAAAGTTCTGTCCTTCTTTAACACCACTTGGCTAACCATACCCAGGAGAAAGGCCTCTGGTTTCTTCAAGAAGGTATACTTAAATACCTTTTTCATTTCATTATATATCATCTCCCAGAAAGCCTTAATCCTTGGGCATGTCCACCAAAGGTGAAAGAATGTACCTTCATTCTCTTTACATTTCCAACATTTATTATCTGATAAGTGGTAAATTTTTGCAAGCTTGACTGGGGTCATGTACCACCTATAAATCATTTTCATAACAGCACCAGCACTTTGAATTGTGCTCAGAAACGTACCGGGACCCAGTGTAGGTTTTTCAAGACTGGTGTTATATGGTCTTGGCGGCCGCAAGGCAAGAGGTTCATAGCTGAATGGAAGCTACAAAGAGGTACCTGCCGTTGGCACACCCTTCCCACGAAGCGTTTACAGACAAGGTGGGGCGATCTCACCCATCAGACTCTGTCACCCTCTGAGTCTGTTGCGATCACACATTCACACTCTTGTCTGGTGGGTGGATCTCATCCCACCTACGAAGGCACTGCCTGGCTCTCAGCGACAAAGCTATGTCCTGCCTCATCGCCTTCCCCTCTGACTCCGCTTCCTCCCGTCCAACTCCTCCCTCTGGCTGAGCAAAGTGTTCTGCCCTCCTCGATTTGGCTCTGCACTCCACCAGAAGGTCCCAAAAGAGATCTAGAAGATCAGCTTCTCCCTCTCTGACATCTAGGGTCACAAAGGGGGAACACCTCTCCCTCATCTCCGGGTACCAGCCTTCCCTGCTATCCCTGCTCCTCTTTCTCCTCTTCCTCTAACGGCAAGGGGTGATGGAAGTTTTAGTCTGGCAACATCTGGAGAGTCAAAGGTTCCCCAGACCTGCTGCAGAACTTTTCTTCAGCTTAGAAGAAGGATGCTTAAGGTGGGGACAATGGTGAGGTGTCTAAAAATATAACATGAGTTTGGGTCATAGTTGGAGAAGAGCACTTCTGCCTCTCTTGATACCAGAATCCAGGATCAAGTGACCAAGCACGATGGGAACTGTGGTCCAGCAATATCTGGAGGGTTGCAGATGTTCTACATCCATTTAGACAGCCTTCATCAACCTGGCGTCTTAGGGTTTTTTGTGTGTTGATTTTATTGAGAACTACTATTATACACCTGTATTAAATGGAAACCGAAGAATGGATGCTTTTGAATTATAGTGCTGGAGGAGACTCTTGAGAGTCCCATGGACTGCAAGAAGATCCAACCTATCTATTCTGAAGGAAATCAGCCCTGGGTGCTCACTGGAAGGACAGATTGTGAAGCTGGGGCTCCAACTTTGGCCACCTCATGAGAAGAGAAGACTGCTTGATGTTGGGAAAGATGGAGGGCACAAGGAGAAGGGGACCACAGAGGACGAGATGGCTGGACAGTGTTCTCGAAGCGACCAGCATGAGTTTGACCAAACTGTGGGAGGCAGTGGAAGACAGGAGTGCCTGGTGTGCTCTGGTCCAGGGGGCCACGAAGAGTCAGACACAACTAAACAACACACAACCCATAATTGTGGACCCAATCCTTTGGACTACTCTGTCAACAGACTCCTTTGGCTTTCACTTTTAAGCACTTACTGAGAACCACTTAATTCTGTCGGGCTTACGCAGGCACCTAAGAATGCATCTTTGCACAACAGTTCCCCGATTTCTGGTTTCAATTTTTAAATAATGTTTTTTTATTATACTGTTTCATGAGTTTGACCAAACTGCAGGAGGCAGTGGAAGACAGGAGTGCCTGGCATGCTCTCTGGTCCATGGGTCACGAAGAGTCGGACATGACTAAACAACAACAACAACAAACCATTCAGTATTCCATTAAAACTTGTTCACACTGTTGACTAAACAACAACAAAATGGAAACACAAATTACCCAGCAATACTCCAGAGCAGACAGAAGGACTACAACTCCAATCAGGACTTTCTGGTAGGAGCTGATGGGAATTGCAGTTCAAAACATCCTGAGGGGGCCAGGCTGGTGGGTGGCGTCTGCACCAAAATGGCACAGCTGGCTCTGGAAGCCCCTGCAAAAGTCGTACTGAGGGCAGTGTCAAAGTGTTGCCTGTATGGCACAGCATGTCGAAATATGAAGCAATGCTTGTGGAAGGTCTGGTTGGTCTTGTATCTCAGCGTCTCTTCGTGAGAGTGAAGTTTATGTACTGGTCTCGTGTCTTGGAGTGAGTCAGCTCCTCCATTAAACCTCACCCTGCCCTCTCCCTTCCCATAACTCAGGCACCCCGAAGCTCAGGCGCCCCATTGTTTTGAAGTTCTTTCCCATCAAAGAGGCTCCTCACACCCACTGGCATCACAAGAGCACCCAGTATCACCCTAATAATCTCCGACTTGCCAAACACCCAAAAAGGAGGGTGGCGCCCAAAACAGACCGAGTGCCTCACAGGTAAACAACTTTAGGGAACAGAAGGGATGGCTCAGCGAAGGGCTTGATGGTGAAGAGATCAGGAGAATTGTTTCACAGAGGGAAAAAATGATGAGTGGTAGAACCAGGACAAATCAGGAAAAGGCCTCCCCTTCTTCCTAATTTGTAACTGCATCTATATAAATCGTTGCCACAAAGCATTCTGTGGCATCAGCAGAAGTATAATGTCTAGAATCAAGCAGTAGTATCGCTCTATTCTGCCTTGGTCAAACCACACCTGGAATACTGGGTCCAGTTCTGGGCGCCACAATTTAACAAGGATGTTGAAAAGAGGGAACTTGTGTAGAGGAGGGTGACCCAGAAGATCAAGCGTCTGGAAAACAAGCTTTATGAGGGAGCTGGGCATGTTTAGCCTGGAGCAGGGGAGCCTGAGAGGAGATAAGATAGCCATCTTCCAATATCTCAAGGGCTGCCCCGTGGAAGATGGAGGAAGCTTGTTTCCTCCTGCTGTGGAGGGTAGGACTCGAACCCATGGCTTGAAGTTACAAGGAAGGAGATTCAGACTAAACATCAGGAAGAATTCGCTGAGAGTAAGTGGAATAGACTACCTCAGGAGCTTGCTGACTCTCCTTCCTTGAAGCTTTTTAAGCAGAGATTGAATGCCATGAATGCTTTAGCTGAGATTGGGGTTGGACTAGATGACTCTTGGTGCCCCTTCAAACCCTACAGTTCTATGATTCTATGAAAGTGTGGATTTAAAAGGAACTTAGAGAGATTCATAGCCAGGGGGAGAGTTCTGTCAATGGCTATTAGCCACGTGGCTAAACAGCACCTCCAGAGACAGACCGCGTATCTCTAAACCTGGGAATATTATTAGACTACAACTCCCATCATCCCTGGCCATGACTGATGGGACTTGGAGTGCAGCAACATCTCAAGGACTACAGATTCTCCTATTCAAAGGGTGGCTGGGAACGGCCACTTAGATTTCCCAAAATGCCCCTCAGCAAGCTGGCATTGGGAGCATTGTTTGGAATTAAAATGGCAGCTGAACCCAGCCACTCTGAACCCCCGACCAGGAAATATTTTTAATAAAGGGAGTCCCAGGACAGGTGCCAGTAGAGGGGGTCTGCCACTGTGTTGTGGTCCTGGCAGTGGCCCAGGGGTCCGCAGTGCTGATGCCAGCCCTGGTGCCCCCCTTCACACATCCAAAGAATATTCAGTAGAAATCCTGTAGCAATAGCAATCTAATACCTCCAACTTCCCCACCTCTTTTTTTGCAGTTTCATCCTTGCACTGTTACACGTGTGAAAAAGCGAAATCCCACGAGGAATGCACCAAGAACAGGTGTTCGGATATGAACAAATATTGCGTGTCATTGGCCCACAAAGGTCCTGGTAAGTTTCATGATCTGTTTGCAGGAAGGCAGAGAGAAAAAGGAGCTGTACTTCATAGGCTTGGCAGGCTGGAACTGAAGATTTGATAATAATAATAATAATAATAATAATAATAATAATAATAATAATAATATATTTTATATCCTGCCCTCCCCAGCTGAAGCCGGGCTCAGGGCAGCTAACAACAATAAAATAGTACAACATTCTAAAATGATTCCATTATAAAATTAATTCAACTCAAAATGATGGCAACCATTAGGCTAAAGTTCTGTGAAGATTGCCAAAGGAGGGAGTCAGGCTGTGCCTTGGCCAAAGGCCTGGAGGAATAGCTCTGTCTTGCAGGTCCTGCGGAAAGATGTCAAGTCCCGCAGGGCCCTAGTCTCTTTTGACAGAGCGTTCCACCAGAGCGGGGCCACGACCGAAAAGGCCCTGGCTCTGGTTGAGGCCAGCTTAACCTCCCTGTGACCCGGGATCTCCAAGATGTTTTTATTTGAAGACCGTAAGGTCCTCCGTGGGACATACCAGGAGAGGCGGTCCCGTAGGTATGAGGGTCCTAAGCCGTATAGGGCTTTAAAGGTTAAAACCAGCACCTTAAACCTGCTCCTGTACCCCACCGGGATCCAGTGCAGCTGGTATAGTGGTATAGTATATTGATCAATTAAATTGTCAGTTTTGCTTAGTGAGAAAGGCAACGTTGACTTTTTAATGACCCTTTATTCTTATTTGTTTGCGGGAAGGTCGGATGGGATGGGCTATTCCAGGAGATTTCGTTTTGGTTGTTTGTGGGGAGATTAGACGATGCTGGCCATTTAATAAGCATTTGCACTGATTTGTTTGCATTGAAATACATGCTACCAAGCACATTCCAGCACATTCTATGCATTACATTAAAGCAAAAAGCCCAGTCTTTTGAGAAAGGGAAACCTCCCAACCGTTTACGATCGCTCAACCTGAATTTGCTGGCATGTGACTGAATCCCACCTGAACATAGTAGTGTTGTGGAAGTATCCATGGATAGGATTTTTTAAAAAGAATATACCCTTTATTGAAAGATAAAAAGTACATAATCATAAGTGCACAGAGTAAGATAAGACACAAAAGAAGAAGAAGGGAAAAAAGAAATCGCACCCATGTAGTAAACTAGACAGAACGCGAGGTGGGGACCTGTATACATTACAAAAAATAATAATAATTAAAAAATGCTATTGTCATTAACTAGACCTAAACCTATTATGGTATTCAAAAAAATGAATTCCAAATTAAATTTGCCCATGGCAAGTCTAGGTTTGTATGCACCTTGTTCATGTGTAGTGAGTTCGTACATCTCTTCAATCCAATCGTGGAAGGCTCATTTTTATTTTTCCAGTTCATCGAAACCTGTCTTTGTGCCGTAGTAAGGCCATGGGTGGCGCTGTGGGTTAAACCACAGAGCCTAGGACTTGCCGATCAGAAGGTCAGCGGTTCGAATCCCCGCGATGGGGTGAGCTCCCGCTGCTCGGTCCCTGCTCCTGCCAACCTAGCAGTTCAAAAGCACCTCAAAGTGCAAGTAGATAAATAGGTACCACTCCAGCGGGAAGGTAAACGGCGTTTCCGTGCGCTGCTCTGGTTCGCCAGAAGCGGCTTAGTCATGCTGGCCACATGACTCAGAAGCTGTACGCCGGCTCCTTCGGCGAGTAAAGCGAGATGAGCACCACAACCCCAGAGTTGGCCACAACTGGACCTAATGGTCAGGTGTCCCTTTACCTTTTTTAAGGCCACGGAGAATCCATTCATAGTGTTTATTTGTTATATAACCATTCAAAAGGATAATTTCCTCTGCAAATTTAAGATTATTCTGTAAAGTCGTGTTGATTGTCTCTATTACCTTCTGCCAAAAATTTATCAATATGAGACCTTGTACAAACATATGTTTTAGAGAAGAATTATTCCTGCGACATCTCCAGCAGCTATATGTCTTAGATAACCCTTTCATATAAAAGCATCCTGGAGTCCAGTAAATTCTAAATATTATTTTGTGTTATATGGGTCTTAATTTGAGGTGCAGAGAACCCTTGTTATAGAACTTAACGGTTTCCCATTGTTTAGTCGAGATTGAGATCCCCAATTCTTTATCCCATTCCTGTTTTATTTATTTTTATTTATTTTTATTTTTCAAAAGTATATCTTTATTGATTTAAAATAAATACATTTATGGGAAGACAAGCAAACATACAATCAAATAAACAAACAAACAAACAAATAATAGAAAAGTCAAACAAACAACCACAATATAAGAAACAACAAAATTAATATTATATATTGTCAGGGGTTCAGAAGCAGAGACACAGGAGGAGGAGGAATCCGAGGGGGGTGTAGGCAGTGACAGTGGTCAGAGGGATTCCACGAGTCTCTCCAGCGAATCGGAAGATTCACAGAAGGGAGCGCCGATGGCCAGGGCGAGGGGGGTGCCAAGGAGGAAACCCCAGAAGGAAGGGGCCAGCGGGGACTCCCTGAGCAGCAGTTGGAAATCAGGACCAGCTTCCCCACCAGAACGAAGTAGGGGGGAGGAGTCCCAGGCATCGGGACCAGTCTTCCCACCACCAGCGAGAGGAGATGAGTCAGGATTGACCACGCCCACATCGGAGAGCGGGGAAACGGTCAGGAGGAAGGTTACCGGCTGGGCGCGCGCGCCAAGTTCAAATGTACAGGCGAGCGACACAGCAGGTAGCCCGGATAGGGAGCCAGGTCCTAAAGCCCGCCGGAAGGAAGGGCAAGACTCAGGGGGGTCAGCGTCAGAAGAGTCCAGGAGGGAGGAAACCCCAGGGGGCAGAAGGACCCAGAGGAGGAAGGAACAGCGCAGGAGGTGGAGCCGGGCTAGGATCTTAAACTGGTGCAGAAGGGGTAGTGATTCAGAGGGGACTTCGCCGATCTAAAGTCAAGACGTAGGGCTGCATGCTCTGGGGTTTGAAATGGAAACTAAACTTCAATAAAGACATCAACCGGGCATTACATCAACCGGGCGTTGGTCCTCTGTGAGCTGGGACCTAGAGGCAGCTCTGACACACACACACACACACACACATATATATATATATATATATATATATATATATGCTTTCGTAGATTTTCACGGGTACAGGAATGCAGGTTTTGGTGTCCTCGGGTGTCTTCCCGTGTAAAAGTTGGGGTGTCTAGGCGACGTTTCGACGAGGTCTCACTCGTCATCTTCAGGCTGGTGCTTTCGGCTTCTTGTTATTGGAACAGAGCAGGATCTCAGTGTTTGAGTTCCTATAAATACTGTAGAGGGGGTGTGGTGTATAGCCTCCAATGTTCTGGGCAGAGAGGAAGTTCCCAGGCTAGTGTGCCTTTTCTTCATTTGTTCCTTAATTACTTGAGAGATATCTTGAGTGATTTCTTGAGTGATATCCTGAGTACCACTTAGGTGGGTCATTAGGTGTGGATTAGTTGCTAAAGTCTTTGTGTCTTGACCTCTTGAACTTTGTGAAGAGTTTTCATGAGAAGATGGCTGTACTGTACTTAGTTGTGCTCTGGCTTGGCTTCGTGTATAGGGGCGAGCTGTGGTTTTGTGGCTTGTGTCAGCCAGATCTGTGTAGGGATTGCAGGGGGGTGCAGCATCCGGAGGTGCCACCATGGATTGGCTACTGGATGGTGTCTGTAATTCATCTGTGGAGAGGGTCAAACCTGTACATGGAACACTTTGAAACCAATGCTTTAGACAAGTCAGAACACAAACCCAAACTTTGGCTCAGATATGTTGACGACACCTTTGTAATTTGGCCACACGGGAAGGAAAAACTGGATAGCTTCCTCACACATCTCAACAACTTACACCCCAAAATACAATTCACTATGGAAATAGAAGCCAACAACCAACTTCCCTTCCTTGACGTCCTAATCTACAAAAAACCTGATGGCTCCCTAGGACACACTATCTACCGGAAAAAAACACACACCAACCGCTACTTACATGCACAATCACACCACCACCCTGCACAAATAAACTCCGTAGCCAAGACTCTCATCTCCAGAACCAAACGCCTGGCTGACAAAGACCACTTGACAACTGAGTTACAGAATCTCTCAAACGTGTTAATTGCCAATGGATACCAGCAAAACAGGATTACGAAGCTAATCCAAAAGGAAACACCCCCCAAAAACCAAGACACAGAAGAAAACAATGGCATGGCCCTCCTTCCTTATATCAAGGGCACTACAGATAAAATTAGCAAAATCCTCCATAAACACAATATCAAAACAGCCTTTTGCACCAACCAAAAAATAGCCAATATCCTCAGAAACCCCAAGGATAAAATCCAGTTGGAAAACCAAGGGATCTATGAAATACCCTGCAAAGTCTGCCCAGCCACGTACATTGGACAAACAAACAGACGAATAAATGCACGTATCGCAGAACACAAGAATGCCGTCAAAAAAGAAGAAAAAACTTCCTCTCTTTTCCAACACATGAAAGAAACAGGACACGAAATTAATTTTGCAGATTCCAAATTGCTCTTTAACACGGAACATCACCACAAGAGAATAATCATGGAAGCCATCGAGATAGAGAAACACCCTCACAACATGAACAAGCGTGACGACACATCCCGCTTGCCAGACATCTGGAAATTAGCCCTCCCCACAAAAACTGACACCAGATCCAGAGGCACACAGAACGCCAACACCAATCAACCACACCAGACCCAAACCCAGACCCTCTCCACAGATGAATTACAGACACCATCCAGTAGCCAATCCATGGTGGCACCTCCGGATGCTGCACCCCCCTGCAATCCCTACACAGATCTGGCTGACACAAGCCACAAAACCACAGCTCGCCCCTATACACGAAGCCAAGCCAGAGCACAACTAAGTACAGTACAGCCATCTTCTCATGAAAACTCTTCACAAAGTTCAAGAGGTCAAGACACAAAGACTTTAGCAACTAATCCACACCTAATGACCCACCTAAGTGGTACTCAGGATATCACTCAAGAAATCACTCAAGATATCTCTCAAGTAATTAAGGAACAAAAGAAGAAAAGGCACACTAGCCTGGGAACTTCCTCTCTGCCCAGAACATTGGAGGCTATACACCACACCCCCTCTACAGTATTTATAGGAACTCAAACACTGAGATCCTGCTCTGTTCCAGTAACAAGAAGCCGAAAGCACCAGCCTGAAGATGACGAGTGAGACCTCGTCGAAACGTCGCCTAGACACCCCAACTTTTACACGGGAAGACACCCGAGGACACCAAAACCTGCAACATATATATATATATATATATATATATATATATATATATATATATCACTAATATATATATATAATATAACTAACATCATTTATATCCATTCCTCTTTTAATAACTGCGTATCAAACTGGTTTGCTACTAATAAACATTTATATAAGACAAAAGTGGGTTTAATAATAATAATAATAATAATAATAATAATAATAATAATAATTTATTATTTGTACCCCGCCCATCTGGGCGGCTTTGTTGCTACATAAAAAAGTGTCCCTGGATAGGATTGTGCTGTTTAAAGTCGGTGATATTCATCTCCAAACATGGTTGTCTCTTGCCACTGAACCCCACAGCAGTTTCTCATTCTCCCTCCCTTAAATCCTCTTGTTTTGTAGGCAGTGAATTTTCCGTCAGCAAGTGGTGTGCAGACGTCTGCCCAAGCAACTTCGAGATCAAGGGCGGTCAAACGGGCATCGAGACCAATTGCTGCGTTTCTGATTACTGCAACAGTGGTGCTCCCAGCCGCGTGAAAACCAGCTATGCTCTCATGATCATGGCGATATTCGCCAGCTTTGCCTGTATCTTCCGGACGGGGCTGTGATGGGGGTGGGGGTGGTAGAGATTGCCAAATGTCTTTTTGGAAGCTCATGGGAAGCACTAATCTCCACGTCTTTTTTTTTACAAGGCCTGATTCTGGCTTCGCTGAGAGCTATGCTACAAACATGATACGGGATGCTATTGCCTTTTTTTGTACGTGATGGAGGCAGGGGGGCCGCCACTTTCTGTAATGCTCGCCGATGCGAAAAAATAAAAATCTCTCTGCGTGCCACTAAGGTTTACAACAAAGGGGGGCACCTTTTTTATGGGGGGGGGGGAATTAAAAAATACGACCTCCCCTACTGCATTTTGAAGTGGCCCAGTCCAAAATACAACCACCCTGTTTCTGTGTAATGGGTAAGTGACATTTTGAGACTTCTTGGTCTTTGTGTCTAAAGTCTGTTTCGGGGGCTTAATCCGGCCCCTGTGGCAGTTTATTTCCGGGGATAAAATCCTAAAAAAAAAAACACCTTTGGCCCTCACGGCCCTTCACTTCATCAAATCTGGCCCTCTTTGAAAAAAGTTTGGACCCCACTGCTGGCTTAGACAAAACTGATTCTCTGTTTCTGACCTTGTCCTCATTTTCTTCTGAATCTGTGTGTAGACTCAGGCTCCCATGGCCTGATTTTTTCTCAACACGACACAAATATTCACAAAAACACACACACACACACACACACACACACACTTCTTTTGACATTGCCTTGCAAGGGTACAAACTTGAATAAAATATGGGGGGGGGCAGGTGAGCCCCACCCTGCACAATCGATCACAAGACACAGCACATGCACACCATTTGAATGGCAATGCCCATCAACCGGGAGGGGGGGCAGTCCCCTCCAATAATTTTTGGGTGGAGCCAAAGGGACGAGACCCTTATAGGTCCAATGTTGCTTTGCAGTGGACTTATTATGCTGGCAGTGTGTTCCTTTGGCTTACTAATGTCTTCCCTCCACACTGGGAGGGAGAAATTTCATAGAATCCTAGAATCCTAGAATCATAGAGTTGGAAGAGACCACAAGGGCCATCGAGTCCAACCCCCTGCCAAGCAGGAAACACCATCAGAGCACTCCTGACATATGGTTGTCAAGCCTCTGCTTAAAGACCTCCAAAGAAGGAGACTCCACCACACTCCTTGGCAGCCAATTCCACTGTCGAACAGCTCTTACTGTCAGGAAGTTCTTCCTAATGTTCAGGTGGAATCTTCTTTCTTGTAGTTTGGATCCATTGCTCCGTGTCCGCTTCTCTGGAGCAGCAGAAAACAACCTTTCTCCCTCCTCTATGTGACATCCTTTTATATATTTGAACATGGCTATCATATCACCCCTTAACCTCCTCTTCTCCAGGCTAAACATGCCCAGCTCCCTTAGCCGTTCCTCATAAGGCATCGTTTCCAGGCCTTTGACCATTTTGGTTGCCCTCCTCTGGACACGTTCCAGTTTGTCAGTGTCCTTCTTGAACTGTGGTGCCCAGAACTGGACACAGTACTCCAGGTGAGGTCTGACCAGAGCAGAATACAGTGGCACTATTACTTCCCTTGATCTAGATGCTATACTCCTATTGATGCAGCCCAGAATTGCATTGGCTTTTTTAGCTGCCGCGTCACACTGTTGGCTCATGTCAAGGTTGTGGTCAACCAAGACTCCTAGATCCTTTTCACATGTACTGCTCTCAAGCCAGGTGTCACCCATCTTGTATTTGTGCCTCTCATTTTTTTTGCCCAAGTGCAATACTTTACATAAGGCATCGTTTGTTCAGTTTGCATTTGGATACAAAATTCCTTCATCTGCACCTTCCCAAACCACAAACACATGAACCGAAAACGGGACTATCCTTCAAAACGGGCACATCTTGAAATGTCGCAACACAGCACAGGCTACGAGAAAATGGTGCAAACAAATTCACGGGAGTACGAAGTGGGGGGCAGAGGGGGCGGGATGCCCCGGGTGCCACTCTGGGGGGATGACTGTTAGGAGCTCGGCCTACACTCAAGTAGGGCCCTGGCAGAGACACATGCCTGGCTGGCATGTTCTTTCCCTCCTGGTCTTTCGTTTGGGAGCTTCAAAAGCTTTCTTCTGCCCGAACAACACAGCGACTGATGCCAACAGACACCGGCACACTTAGGGATCCGCAGAGTTTGCGCATCATGTGTAACAGACCTCTGCAACTCGGCATTTTGGCTAATCTACTTTATTTACATATAAATACACACGGAGCACTGCAACATGGCTCCCTCTCTCTCTAGCATCAGACAGCAATGAGAAAAAGAACAAAGGACAATAGTCCCACTTCACAGAACATAGTAGCACAAATATCCTGTCTCCGTCACTTCCCACTCTGTGGAGTCAAAACATACACCGCCATGTGATAGACAACAATCCCATGACTGCAATCACGGAGCAGGAATTCTAACAGTGACAAGATGGCCCCTGCCTTCCCCTAGCTGTAGAGCGGCCGAGGGCGTGCGCAATCAGTATGGGTGTCACTCATGTGGCGTCCCTACAGGTTGTCGCTCTCGCGTGCCATACATATGGGTGTCCGTATGGGCTGTCTCTCACACGGCGACCGTATGGGCACCGTTCATATGGGTGTCCGTACAGGCTTCTTCTTGCACAGCGACCATACGGGCTGTTGCTCTCGCACGCCGTTCATACGGGCGTCCGTATGGGCTGCCTCTCGCATGGTGATGCTGCACAAGTGCATTCTGTATGGGATACTGTGCAGGCACAGCTCGTACGGATGTCGTGCGGGAACCACCGGGCGGTTTGCCCCGCCCCTTGGCGTCCTGTCCCGGGTGCCAGAGAGGGTTCCTCCGCCACTGAACAAATGCATTTGTTGGTGAAAAGAACAGGCAAAATGCATTATCTGTTGGGAAATCGCTTGCCAAAATGTGCCTGTTAGGAGAAAGCGGGACTAAAATGCTGGTGAGGACTTTAAAGCGAAAGCACGAATAGGTGCGGGAATGTGGCAAACTGAATTTGAGATTGGAAAAATGGGGAACTGGTAAGATCCTTCCTTCTTGCCTTCCTCGTTGGTGGTACCCCACCCATTAGACATCAGGGAGATTCGGGGCTGATTTTAGCATCACGAACGGACGTGCAAAAACAGAATTGTAGAGTCGGAAGGGACCCCAAAGGCCCAACCCCCTAGTCCAGTCCTTGGGATTGTGAGCCTTGACGCTCCAAATCTTGCCTAACCAAAGTGGGAAAGGCTATGGCTCTGTGGCAGCGCAGTTGCTTTGCATGCAGAAAGTCCCTGGCATTTCCAGATTAGGCTGGGAGAGGCCAGCCAGGAAAACAAGAGATAATACCACTTGACCAAGGAAATCATAATGCACATTCCATTGAAGAATGCTGCCCTCCAATGGGCAACAACAAAAGAGCCGGATTCGGTTGTTTGGAGAAAAAGCAGCCCTGAAAATCAGGCATGGATTTGCTCAGGAATGGGGTCCAGACAATGCATTGCAACAAATGAAGAGAACTACGTGTTGAGATCCTTTGAATCACACACAACGCTTCTTTGGCGTCCTTAAATCTCCGTGTCCCTGCTCTCCTCTCATAATCTCAGGGCCAGGGCAGGAGACTGCTAGAGTCCTGTCTAGTTAAATTGCGTGGGATCAATTCCAATCTGTTACCTCCGATGATGTAGACGGGCTGCTTGGATGAGTGAAACCAACCACCTGTCTCCTTGATCCTTGCCCATCCTGGCTTATAAAAGCTAGCTGGGAAGGGCTGGGCGATGGGCTTCGTGGGGTGGTGAATGCTTCTCTCTGTGAGGGAGCCTTCCCAGACCCGCTGAAAGAGGCGGTTATCAAACCGCTTCTTAAAAAACCATCTTTAGATGCTGCCAATATGGCCAACTATCGCCCAGTCTCAAATCTTCCATTCTTGGGGAAGGTGATTGAGCGAGTGGTTGCTGAACAACTCCATGGTCTGGAAGAAGCAGACCATTTGGATCCCTTCCAGTCAGGATTCAGGCCTCATCATGGGACTGAAACTGCCTTGGTCACACTGGTCAATGATCTCTGGCAGGCTAGGGACAAAGGTGAGAGCTGTTTGCTAGTTCTGCTGGATCTCTCAGCAGCTTTTGACACCATCAACCATAACATCCTTCTGAACCGGCTAGAGGGGCTGGGAGCTGGGGGCACTGTCATACAGTGGTTCCGCTCCTTCCTCCTGGGCCGTGTTCAGAAAGTGGTGTGGGGGATGAGTGTTCAGACCCCTGGACCATCACTTGTGGGGTGCTTCAGGGTTCCGTCCTCTCCCCCATGCTTTTCAACATTTGCATGCACCCGCTGGGAGAGATCATCAGGGGGTTTGGGCTGGGTGTTCATCAGTATGCGGATGATACCCATCCCTGCCTCTCTTTCAAATCGGAACCAGTGAAGGCAGTGAAGGTCCTGTGTGAGGGTCTAGAGGCGGTTGGAGGATGGATGGCGGCTAACAGACTGAGGGCACAAGGAGAAGGGGACGACAGAGGACGAGATGGTGGGACAGTGTTCTTGAAGCTACCAGCATGAGTTTGACCAAACTGCAGGAGGCAGTGGAAGACAGGAGTGCCTGCCGTGCTCTAATCCATGGGGTCACAAAGAGTCGGACACGACTAAATGACTAAACAACAACAACACTTCTTTCTGTGATGTTTCTGGAGGTGGTCTTGGACTCCAGGGCTGGCAATTTAAAATGTCTATATAAGGGCAGACACACCTTGGTTCTGGGTCCTCCTCCTTTCCTGCGTGTGAGTTGCAACAGTTCAATAAAAATCAGGCTTACTAGCTGCTTTGCTTCTCAATATTCTCTGGTTGGCCTCTGTTCTTTCCTCTGACCAATGGAGAACATACAAAGGACTCTATAAGGGCTCTTGTGTCCCCCATAAGGGAATAAGGGCAGATTTTCATTTATTACAGGAGTAAACTCTACACAGATCTAAAGTGGAGCCCTTAAGGCAGTTGGATGGCACCTTGTACTCCTCCTTCCAACAACTCATACAGCCAAGCTAGTGCCAAACATCTTTCTCTGAGGCCAAGAGGGGGGAGGATCCTGTCATCTGCATAGCCCAGGACCCCCAGACATGCTGCCCAGGCTTGCACCTGGGGAGGTTACTTCAGTGCTGCTAACACAGTGGTTCACCCCTGGAGGCACACTCCATTGCTTCTCGAGAGAGACGGATGCTGGCAACGGTGATGTCCCCTCTCCCCACCAAAGAATGTCTCACATAGTGTCCTTCTGGGAGAGGCATGGCCATCCAGGAATGTGGTCCGATCAGCAGTCAGGCTTTGTTGTTGTTTTAAATCTCACATTTAATGTTAAGCTAAGGGCAGACATTTTACAAAACCCACACAATCTCTATAATCATGGGAGAGGGCACTTTCACCCCACTCCAACTTCCCGAATTCTAATAACTTCATTTGGGCCAAAGTTTGGTCCAGCACCCATCCATTATCCCCTCTCTCCTTGACAGGAGCTGCTAAAGCTGTAGCTAAGAGCCCACAGCGCTCCCTTGTGATGAACCTCCAGAGTTACAGGTTGGACTTGGAGCATCTCCCTTAAGCAATAAAAGATCCCTGGATCCTGAAGCGGTTCCACCTGGCCAGACTGGCCATTGGCTCACCTCAATGCAAAGGGCTTAGGATTTTGACTGTGCAGTGAAGGGGTGGTTTTAGGGCAGTGCAAGACTGGGTGCTGGCCAGCAGGCGGTGCCAAAACAATGTTATAGAATGGAACAGGAGAGTTAGGGAGTGCTGAATTTAGGCACTCCTGGCAAATAGAAGGGGAAGAAATGGAGGCAGTGAGAGATTTTACTTTCTTGGGCCCCATGATCACTGCAGATGGTGACAGCAGTCACAAAATTAAAAGATGCCTGCTCCTTGGGCGAAAGGCGATGGCAAACCTAGACAGCATCTTAAAAAGCAGAGACATCACCTTGCCAACAAAGGTCCATATAGTTAAAGCTATGGTTTTCCCAGTAGTGATGTATGGAAAAAACAAAATAAAAAAAATTTTCTTTCCAGTAGCACCTTAAAGACCAACTGAGTTAGTTCTAGGTATGAGCTTTCGTGTGCATGCACACTTCTTCAGATACACTGAAACAGAAGTCACCGGACCTTTCTATATAGTGATCTGTAACTGATGTATGGAAGTGAGAGGTGGACCATAAAGAAGGCTGATCGCCAAAGAATTGATGCTTTTGAATTATGGTGCTGCAGGAGACTCTGAAGAGTCCCGTGGACTGCAAGAAGATCAAACCGATCCATCCTTAAGGAAATCAACCTTGAGTGCTCACTGGAAGGACAGATCCTGAAGCTGAGGCTCCAATATTTTGGCCACTTCATGAGAAGAGAAGACTCCCTGGAAAAGACCCTGATGTTGGGAAAGATGGAGAGCGCAAGGAGAAGGGGACGGCAGAGGAAGAGATGGTGGGACAGTGTTCTCGAAGCTACCAGCATGAGTTTGACCAAACTGCGGGTGGCAGTGGAAGACAGGAGTGCCTGGCGTGCTCTGGTCCAGGGGAGGGGGTCACGAAGAGGCGGACACGACTAAACGAAAAAACAGTAACAACAACAAATTTAGGCAGTGCTGAAAGTTGAGTGCCGAAAGTCCGCCACTGGGCAAGGGGAATATTTACTGGGGCTCAACTTGCTTTGTTTTGTTCCCTCTGACTCAGTTCGGAAGGAAGGAAGATGTTGGGAAAACAGGGATTGTTTGAAACTTCAGAACGGTGAAAAGGTCTCAGTGAATGGGCCCTTTGGAAAATAGTGGGCCCTTTGCTCCTGCCCCCCTAAGTCAGGCACATTAATTTCAATAGGTCTACTCTTAGTACAACTTAGTTGACTACCATTTCATGTGTCTGGGGCTTCGATCCGTGGCTCTGCTATTGACAGCCATCCAGATCCAAAGTCTTTGTAAAGCTGGAACAACCCTCAGGACAGGCCAACACCCCATAGCGTATCAATATTGCTTAAATAATGCATCTCTTCAGGGCTGTAATTTCCTGACATTTTGGAGCTTGACAGAACATGCAAAGCCCTTCATGCAGCCTCTTAAACTGGGAGATGGTCTGCTTGTTTTGTTAATCAAATTAAAGTCACATCAACACAGTCACATCTGAGTTTTATAAATAGCTCGTGTTTACATCTTCTGAGTTTCGATACAAGGTGTGGCTTTTCCTATTGCAATGCTAAAGCAATAGGAAAAGAGCATCTCTGGGGAGAACTGGGACAGTGTTTTGCCGTTCCCAGCACCACAGGAACAGTCAAACTAGATGATCCTGGAAGTCTCTTATGCAGGGATTGGGCACCAACAATCTCCCACTCTTGCCCCTTAGCCACTGGTGTTTAGAGGTAGACCGGCCCTGAATATAACAATAACAATAATTTATTTATACTCCGTCCATTTGGCTGGGTTTCCCCAGCCATTCTGGGTGGCTCCCAACAGAATTAATGATAATAACAATGATGAAAAAGAGATAAAACATCAAACAATAAAAACTTCCCTAAACAGGGCTGCCTTCAGATTTCTTCTAGAAGTCTGGTAGTTGTTTTTCTCTTTGACATCTGGTGGGAGGGTGTTCCACAGGGCGGGTACCACCACTGAGAAGGCCCTCTGCCTGGTTCCCTGTAACTTCGCTTCTCGCAGTGAGGGAATCGCCAGAAGGCCCTCTGTTATGTACTGAGTTGAATAGGATCCAAACTGCAGCAGTCTGATTGGTCCTAGAACAATAGGCTCCAAAAGGCAGCAGTCTGATTGGTCCTAGAACAATAGGATTCAGAATACAGCAGTCTGATTGGTCCTAGAACAATGCAGCAGTATGATTGGTTAGCAGGAACCACCCAATCATGCTCCAGATAGAAGTGAATCCACAACCTGATTGGCCTACAGTAGAATCCTGGAATTAGCCAATCATGTGCAGCCCATTGTGTAAATAATGTATATAAAGCAGATACTTTGAGGGGACATTCATTCATTCCTCCTCACCACTATGAGCTGAATAAAGAGCATGAAATCACTTTGCGACTCCGAGTATATTTCACTGGCGACGAAGGTGGGATCCCGCTGAGCTGACTGCCACACACAGCACCGCAGCACCGCCACCTGCCGCACCGCTGCCTCGCACCGTGTATCCAGGCTTCAGCTCCGGGACACAAGGAACTCAGAATGGCAACTGACAGCAGCTTCTCGCCATTCAACCCAGCATCTGGAGACTGGGAAGCGTACGCCTCCCGTTTCACCTTCCTCCTAGAAGCCAAAGGGGTCACCGATGAAGAAGACGCCAAGAAGAGGGCAATATTCTTCAGCGTCTGCGGAGAGGAGACATTTGAAATCGCCCGGGCTCTCCTTGCGCCTGAAGACGTCGCTACTGTTCCATACAAAACAATAATGGAACAGCTGAAGGGGCACTTTTCGCCACAGCCCTCAGTGGTGGCTCGTCGAAATGCCTTCTACGCAAAGCGGCAAGCCCCTGGGGAAACCATAACTGGGTTTGTGACCTCTCTCCGCCAAGCTGCCCGGTTCTGCAACTTCTCAGAGCTGGAGAACATGCTTCGTGACCGCCTCGTCGGTGGCCTGAAGGATGAGAAGCTGCAACGACGCCTCTACGCTAAGAAGAACCTAACGTTCCAGGTCGCTCTGGAGGAGGCCCTGGCAACGGAAGCTGCTGAGAGGTCGACGCAAGAGGCACGGCTGAGCCAGCCGTCCCAACCGAGGGTCCACCACGAAGACCTCACCAACGACTCGGGATCCGACAGGGAGGAGGTGCACCGAGTACAGCAGCGCACTCAAGCAGCCCACATACCACAGCTGCCTCGACGAGAAGGAGGGAACTGCGCAAGCTGTGGAGAAAGTCACGAGAGGAGGACCTGCCGTTTCCGCAACACAGAGTGCAGGCAGTGCAGAAAATTGGGACACATCGCCCGGGTGTGTCGGGCTCGGCCCACCCGAAGCCAGGCATCAGATGACCAATCCAAGAGCCCCAGGTCCCGGGGCCCAACGCACCAAGGCAACTCGACGGAGCTCACAGACTTCCAGGTATACCAGTTGCCCCACCCCAACGTAGAGAAAATTTATGTAGAGGTACAGATAGAGGGGGCCCCATGCCGCATGGAGCTTGACACGGGTTCAACTCTATCCATAATCTCGGCAAGGACCTTAAGGAAACTGTGTCCTACTGGGGGTCCCAAACTCAGGCCGGCCCCATTCACCCTCCGGGACTTCCAGAAACGTAAGGTCCCCACAATGGGGGTGGGGACCTTCAGGGTGCAATACCGAGGGCGGACGCGGCAACTGGACTTGCTTGTGGTCAAGGGCCCCTACATTAGCTTACTGGGGTTGGCATGGTTTGGACCACTGGGACTAGCCATCACCGGGGTGAACCACATGAGCTTACAAGTGGACGTGGACGCCATATGCAAGGAGTTTCCGGGGGTTTTCGATGGGAAATTGGGACAGTATACGGGCCCCCCCATTGCTCTACAGCTTGACCCCGCAGTACGACCAGTCAGGCTCAAGGCCCGCCGGGTCCCATTCGCCCTGAAACCCCGTATAGACGAGGAATTGGACCGACTCGTGGAGCAAGGAGTGCTGGAGCCGGTGCCTAATGCCCCCTGGGAAACCCCAATCGTCACACCCGTCAAGCCTAATGGTTCGGTCCGCATCTGCGCAGACTACAAATGTACCATAAACAAGGCCCTCATGGCCCATGCATACCCAGTGCCAGTGGTCAGCCATGTCCTTGCCACCCTGGCTGGGTCGAAAATTTTTGGCAAGCTGGACTTGGCCCAAGCATATCAACAGCTGCCAGTAGATGAGGCCACAGCAGAGGCACAGACGATTGTGACGCACAGAGGAGCGTTCAGGGTAAAGCGGCTGCAATTCGGGGTCAGCGTGGCACCAGGCATATTCCAGAATCTAATGGACTCTCTCCTTAAAGGGATTCCTGGTGTCACCCCCTTCTTTGATGATGTGTTGATTGCCGGGCCCACACCAGAGGAGTTTGAGGACCGCCTCCGCACTGTTCTGCACCGTTTCCAGATGGCGGGTCTCAAGGTGAAGCGGGAAAAATGTCTACTAGGAGTGCCTCAAGTGGACTTTCTGGGATTTATGGTGGATGCAGAAGGGGTTCACCCGACTGGGGACAAGGTACGGGCCATTTGTGATGCCCCAGCGCCCAAGAACAAGACTGAACTTCAGGCCTTCTTGGGATTATTGAACTTTTACCATTCCTTCCTTCCCCACAAGGCGGCGGTAGCGGAGCCCCTACACAGACTCCTGGACAAGCGGGCCCCTTGGGTGTGGGGCCAGCGCCAGGAGGCCGCATTCCAGGCAGTCAAGGACTTGCTTGTCTCAAACTCGGTCTTGGCACACTTCGACGAGAGGCTGCCGGTGGTGCTAGCATGCGACGCCTCGCCCTATGGCATCGGCGCTGTCCTGGGACACCAACTCCCGGATGGAAGAGAGGTACCGGTAGCATACTTTTCCCAGACACTCAACGAAACCGAGCGGAACTACTCGCAAATCGACAAGGAGGGTCTGGCAATCGTGAAGGGAGTAAAAAAATTCCATGATTTCTTGTACGGGCGGCCCTTCACCGTGGTGACTGACCACAAGCCGTTGCTTGGCTTGTTTGCCCCCGAAAAGCAGACCCCCCAAGTGCTGTCTCCTCGCGTCCTCAGGTGGTCAATTTTCCTTGCCAGCTACCAGTATGCACTGATTCACCGCCCTGGAAAGGCGATGGGCCATGCAGACGCCCTCAGCAGGCTACCACTACCGGAAACAGGCCCCGACCCAGCACCTGCACAAGAGGTTATGAGCCTGGAGCTGCTTCCTGACCACCCCATTCAGGCACAAGAAGTTGCACACCATTCCAAGAAAGATAGGGTCATCTCCCGGGTCCTGGACTGGGTGTGGAGGGGATGGCCCAGCCGCAGCCCCGGGCCAGAATTCGCCGGCTACACAACCCGCAAACATGAACTGTCAGCCCACAAGGGGTGCCTGTTATGGGGAAGCAGGGTCGTTGTTCCCCAGCCCCTCCGCAAAAGGGTCCTCACAGCCCTACACGAGACACACCCAGGGGTAGTAAGAATGAAGGCCCTTGCCAGGAGTTATGTGTGGTGGCCGGGGATCGACGGAGAGATAGAGGCCTGGGTCAAACACTGCCAGGCCTGCCAGGAATCCCGCCCAGATCCCCCAAGGGCCCCAGTCCAGTCCTGGGAGTCCGCCCGAGCACCATGGTCACGCCTGCATGTGGACTTCGCTGGCCCCTTTCAGGGGAAAACATTCTTCATAGTGGTGGACTCCTACACCAAATGGCTGGAAGTCGCACTGGTACCGTCCACTTCTACGTCCGCAGCCATCCGGGTACTACGCAGGCTGTTTGCAACCCACGGGCTCCCTGACACTCTCGTCTCAGACAACGGGACTGCATTTACGTCAGGAGAATTTCAAACCTTCACAGTGCAGAACGCCATCCGCCACATCCGTTCGGCGCCATTCCACCCTGCCACCAATGGCCAAGCAGAACGCATGGTGCGGACCACCAAGGACACCCTTCGCCGCATGACGCAAGGGGATTGGGAGTACCGCCTTGCCACATTCCTTCTAGCACAGCACAGCACCCCCAGCTCAACGACTGGCCGGAGCCCCGCTGAACTACTAATGGGTCGGCGCCTTGCAATCAGATTGGACCGCCTTCACCCCGATAGAGCTCAGGATGAGGTAGTGGTGGGGGAAGGCAGGAACCCCCGGACCTTCGAGGCCCAGGACCCAGTGTACGCAAAGAATTTTGGGGCAGGCCCTGCATGGGTACCTGCCACAGTCACCAGGGTCACGGGCCCCGTGTCGTACGAGGTGCTAACAGATGGGGGGCAATGCTGGCGCCGCCACTGCGACCAGATACGGCGACGATTCCCGGGAGAAAACCAGGAGGAGGAGGACAGGTCAGAGGAGTCCCAAGGGAACAGTGGGGCAGTGAGGCCCATAGAGCAGCAGGGGCAAGCAGGAGAGGCAGAATCAGTAAATACAGAGAGGACCCGCGAGGCCGAAAGGACACCGGAACCAGAACCACGACTGAGCGAGCCGGTTGCGCCAGACCAAACAGCCCCATCCTTGGAACACGAGCCAGAACCTGAACCCCGGACCAGGGAACACCCCAGGCCGCAACGCACACGTAGGCCACCGGCGTACCTTGAGGACTATGAATGCGACCTTCCGGGCAGGACTGGAACTTAGAGGGGAGGGGTGTTATGTACTGAGTTGAATAGGATCCAAACTGCAGCAGTCTGATTGGTCCTAGAACAATAGGCTCCAAAAGGCAGCAGTCTGATTGGTCCTAGAACAATAGGATTCAGAATGCAGCAGTCTGATTGGTCCTAGAACAATGCAGCAGTATGATTGGTTAGCAGGAACCACCCAATCATGCTCCAGATAGAAGTGAATCCACAACCTGATTGGCCTACAGTAGAATCCTGGAATTAGCCAATCATGTGCAGCCCATTGTGTAAATAATGTATATAAAGCAGATACTTTGAGGGGACATTCATTCATTCCTCCTCACCACTATGAGCTGAATAAAGAGCATGAAATCACTTTGCGACTCCGAGTATATTTCACCCTCGGAGCTGGACTCAGTGTCTGGGCTGAACGATGGGGGTGGAGACGCTCCTTCAGGAATACTGGACCGAGGCCATTTAGGGTTTTAAAGGTCAGCACCAACACTTTGAATTGTGCTCAGAAACGTACTGGGAGCCAGTGTAGGTCTTTCAAGACCGGTGTTATGTGGTCTTGGCAGCCGCTCCCAGTCGTCAGTCTAGCTGCCGGATTAGTTGCAGTTTCCGGGTCACTGCGTAGAGCGCATTGCAGTAATCCAAGCAGGAGATAACCAGAGCATACACCACTCTGGTGAGACAGTCTGTGGGAAGGTAGGGTCTCAGATGGAGCTGGTAGACAGCCTCCATGGACGCAGAACTGATCTGTGCCTCTATGGACAGCTGTGAGTCCAAAATGACCCCCAGGCTGCGCACCTGGTCCTTCAGGGGCACAGGTACCCCATTCAGGACCAGGGAGTCTCCCACAGTTTGAAGACTGTCACGATAGGACTCCCACCTGCCTCAAGGTGGAACAAGATGGAAGCTCCGAACAAAAGAGAACCCAAACTTTTAGTAGCTGCTAATCCCCATGTTACCTCATGAAAGGGGAGGTCTGGTGGCAGTAATCTAAGCATCCTGGACCCTGCCCATGGTTCCCCTTGCCCTCCACCAAACACCCATCAAGTGTAACAAAAAAGATATTTACATTTCCCTGTTTCCCAGCCAAGCTAATCACACCCTTTAGTCTTCATCTGGGTTTGTTATTTCTGGAATGGCTACCTGTCTGGCACTCAGGTGTCAGGATGCCAGGGATTATCACTCAGGCAGAGGGGCTGCTGAGTAGCTGAGCTCACATGTCTATATGAATTTCTGAAGTTTTCCCTGTGAGCCAGTATATACCATAGATACATTGATCAGTGAATTCTTACATTTGGTATCGTGCAGCAAAGACCCTTTGAACAGATAGAAAGAAACTGTGATGAAGTGTTTTGTGGGGACAAATCACAAAAGTCACAAAAGTGATTGTGCTGATTTTGGTAGTGGGCTGCATGTGCATGATATCTGCTGGAAGGGCAACCCCCCCAACCTGCAACACCCTTAGCCCTCCATGAATTTGTCTAAGCCTCTTTTCAAGCCATCCAAGTTGGTGGCCGCCGCTACCTTCCTGTGGCAGTGAGTTCCGCAGCTGAACTACGTGCAAAGCGTCTCCTTTATTGTGGCCTGAATCTTACCATCTTCGGCCCCTGTGAGGGTGAGTTCAGGACTGTGGAGGGGAGGGAGGGAGGAATTTTCAGGGAGGAAGAAGCAGGTCTTTGGCCCAGGGCCCAGCAAAAAGGAAGCCCAACCAACCCAACTACTCAACCAGCTTGTCCGCCTCTCAGATTAAGGGAAAAGGACTTCCTTCCTGATACAGCTCAACCTGAGCACCTCTAATTTTAGAAATTAAGTCCTGCTTCCTCGCCCTTCCGCTGGGACTCACAAATTGTGAGACCGCTCCTGGCAGAAAGTGCTGCCTGCCTGCCGTCTCTGTGGGTGGTTGTATCGCCACTTTTGCAATGGGATTGTGTAGGAGGCTTTGGAAACGGTGAGTCACGGTGGCGAGTGTGACTTGCCATGCTTGAGGGAGCCCGTTTCTCATTGTGCAACACTTCAGCTGTGCCGATCTCAGGGTTGCGAAGCCGCGGTCTGCAGCTCAGGATAGAGGTCCTGGGTTCCGCTCATCTTTGAGGGTGTCCGGCACGAACTTACAAATGGAAAGCGTAATGCTGGTGGTCAACAAAAGAGGTTTAAAGACTCTCTCAAGGCAAATCTATACTTAAAAAATGTTATAAAAACACCGACAATTGGGAAGTGCTGGCCTGCAAGCACTCCAATTGGAGAACAGCCTTTACCAAAGGTTTCGTGGGCTTTGAAGACACTTGAACTCAGGATGCAAGGGAGAAATGTGCCAAGTAGAAGGCACGCTTGGCAAATCCACACCGTGATCAACTCCTGCCCGGAAACCTACGTCCCCACTGTGGAAGGACGTGTGGATCCAGAATTGGCCTCCACAGTCACTTACGGACTCACTGTTAAGACCATGTTCATGGAAGACAATTGAGGTTGAATCCAGACAAGACAGAATTACTGTTTCTGGGGGACAGGAGGTGGGTGGGTGTGGAGAACTCCCTGGTCCTGAATGGGGTAACTGTGCTCCTAAAGGACCAGGTGTGCAGCCTGGGAGTCATTTTGGGCTCACAGCTGTCCATGGAGGCACAGGTCAATTCTGTGCCCAGGGCAGCTGTTTACCAGCTCCATCTGGTACGCAGGATGAGACCCTCCCTGCCTGCAGACTGTCTCACCAGAGTGGTGTATGCTCTGGTTATCTCTCACTTGGACTACTGCAATGCACTCTACGTGGGGCTACCTTTGAAGGTGACCCGGAAACTACAACTAATCCAGAATGCGGCACATGTCTGACTCTTCGTGAACCCATGGACCAGAGCACGCCAGGCACTCCTGTCTTCCACTGCTTGAAACCATGGGTTCAGGTTCTACCCTCCAGAGCAGGAGAAAACAAGCTTGCTCCATTAGCCCTTGAGATATTTGAAGATGGCTATCTTATCTTCTCTCAGGCTCCTCTTTTCCAGGCTAAACACACCCAGCTCCTTCAACCATTCCTCATCAGGCTTGGTTTCCAGACCCTTCATAATCTTGGTCACCCCCCTCTGCACACATTCCAGTTTGTCAATATCCTTCTCAAATTGTGGCACCCAGAACTGGACACGGGACTCCAGGTGTGGTCTGTCCAAGACAGAATAGAGCGGTACAATTACTTCCCTTAATCTGGACACTAGACTTCTGTTGATGCAGCCTAGAATAGCATTGCCTTTTTTGCTGCTGCATCACACTGCGGACTCATCTTAAACTTGTGGTCCACCAAGATGTCCACATGTCAATCTTTTCCACGCATTCGTATGAAGCTTCAGCAATATTGATGGTTTGGCAGTGCATAGCAGAGGGTTCCATGCTGCAAAACAGCTTCATTGCAAAGTGTTTCCACTAATACGTTCCGCAAGGAAGGAATTGGCCCTACCAAGATACTTGCTAAATATGCAGGTGATTCTTTTTTTTTTTTTTAAAAAAAATATTTATTTGTTTTTACAGAAGAAGAGACATCACAAAAATACAGAACAACAAAACCAATCACAAATACACATAGAACAGATGAAGAGAACAAAGTACAAAAAAAAAAAAATTCCATCCATCAACAAAAGAAAAAATTTAAAATAAAAACTCCAATTTTAAAATTCATGATTGCAAAACTTTCTTTCTTGACTTCCTCGCGCCTCCCTTTTTTGTGTTCCTCTTTGTCCAATCAGATACAGCAAATCCTTACCCTCTTTAGAAACTCATTTCTAATTATTATAATCAATTCTATTATGTCTCCGATCTTTCCTCCTTATGTTTAAACACCTTTAGCATATTATTTACTTTTGACATAATATGACTTTAATCTTTCACCCTTTTTCTATTATATTTTTGCATACTTTTTAACACTGTGTCACTAATGCCATATTATTTTTATATCCAACATCTTTTTAGCATTCATAAACTTTGCAGTATTTCTGCAGATAGTCCTTAAATTTCTTCCAGTCCTCTTCCACCGCTTCTTCTCCCAGGTCTCGGATTCTGCCAGTCATTTCTGCCAATTCCATGTAGTCTATTACTTGCATCTGCCATTCTTCCAAGGTGGGCAAATCTTGTGTATTCCAATATTAATATGCAGGTGATTCTTAGGGTGTTGCATGATGCCACGACAAGGACACAGGAAATGTGCAAAGCAATGCAAAGCATCTCTTTGGAAAACATTAGGAGGGGACAAAGTTTCTGGGGTGGGAATCTGATTAGAGTCTAAAATGCATGCAAAATGAGCACAGCGGCACACTCCTAGCAACATTAACTGGAAAGGAGACAAGCATCTCAGCGCTGCTGAGTAAATGGCAGAACAGGAAATTTAAACCATTGCCTGTATTTAGACCCACATGAGCAAAACCGAACTTCTGGGTGAGTTGCAATTCAGTGGTTTCACGCCTGAGTTTGCCTTTGAAGTTTTCCTTGACTTCGGTGAGAATTGGGCACACCCGCATTTCCCTGCAGTAAATGCGTAAGAATGTAAGACACACCTGCAGGATCAGGCCAATGGCCCATCTAGTCCAGCATCCTGTTCTCACAGGATGCCTATGTGAAACCTGCAAGCAGGATCTGAGCATCAGAGCCCTCTCCGCACCTGTGGCCGCCAACTAGTATTCAGTGGGAGTAGGGTTATGGGTTTCCTTTTGTTTCATTCTGCATTCTGTGTTCTCATTTTGTGCTATAATAATAATAATAATAATAATAATAATAATAATAATAATAATAATAATTTATTTATACCCCGCCCTTCCCAGTTCAAAAACCGGGCTCATGGCAGCTAACAACAAATTTAAAACACTTTAAAACACTTAATTATAAAAGCAGCATAAAATACAGTATAAAAACATGAATAACAATAAAATTCAAAAATCAATTAGATAATCCCCAGGGCTAGCTGGCTGAATTGGTCCTACTCGGGCCAGCAAGGAGGCCAGGGGAGAATTAGCTGTGGGGTCTCAGAGCGGGTGATCTTCATAAAAGGGGAGGGGAAGGGAAATAAAAGAACAGGCTGAATTCAAATTAAAGGCCAGGCGGAATAGTTCTGTCTTACAGGTCTGATGGAAGGAGGCTAAATCCTGAAGGGCCCTGGTCTCATGAGACAGAGCATTCCACCAGGTCGGAGCCATCACTGAAAAGGCCCTGCTGGAGGATAGTCTGGCTTCCTTAGGGCCCGGGACTTCTAAACTATGGTTATTCATGGACCTTAATGTTCTTTGCGGGGCACCGCTCTGTGATCTTGGGATGAAGGGCAGTTGTTCTGAATGACAGAGCCACAGGAGTCCTCTGGGCAGGGCTGTCGTAAGCATATGCGGTGCCAGGGTGCAAAGATCCACCTGGCGCTGCCCCCCCCAGTTGCCCAATCCCAGGCACGTAGGAGGGCGAGGCCAGTCTCGCTGGCTCGGTCGCCCCCAAACGCACGGCGCAGAGCTGCCAGCAGCAGAAGAGCCCTCCGTGGTACTCTGACCGATGGGCGGGCTCTTCCCTGGACTCAACTCTCGGCCCCGGACTCTTGGCCTGGCGCCCCTGGGTGTCCCGCACCCCTAGCTCCTATGGGTAAGACGGCCCTGGCTCTGGGAGTCACAGTGTCACGGTCCGGTTCATGGGTGGTTGAAGTCCCGACAGGGGACATCAGGACCGGGGGCAAGATGGCGGGGTGGGAGCGGGAATGGGGGTCCAGGAGTCAGGAAGCCAAGGGTCCAAGTGTCAGAGAGCTGGGAGTCAAGAAGCCAAGGGTCCAAGGGTCAGGAAGCAAGGAGTCACAAAGTCAGGGGTTCAAGGATCAAGAAGCAAGGAGTCAAGTCTTTCACCCGCTTGTGAAGATTATCAGAGACCACAAAGAAAGGAATATATGATAACAACAAGAAGATGAAGAAAATAATAAAAAGACTATCTGGACAGAACTGGATAAAACTGTTTAATCAAAGCAGTAGCAGGAGAAGTTTGGTCCCCTTTCAGAGCTTAAAAATCTGGCTGTATAATTTGGAATTGATGTAATTTGGAATTAATGTGATTTGACTGGCCTGTTAATAAAAATTATATTTAAAAGAAGAAGAAGAAGCAAGGAGTCAAGAAACCTAGGTTCAAGGATCAGGAAGCATCCATGTTGTTGTTTAGTCGTTTAGTGGTGTCCGACTCTTCGTGACCCCACGGACCAGAGCACGTCAGGCATTCCTGTCTTCCACTGCCTCCCGCAGTTTGGTCAAACTCATGCTGGTAGCTTCGAGAACACTGTCCAACCATCTCGTCCTCTGTCGTCCCCTTCTCCTTGTGCCCTCCATCTTTCCCAACATCAGGGTCTTTTCCAGGGAGTCTTCTCTTCTCATGAGGTGGCCAAAGTCTTGGAGCCTCAGCTTCAGGATCTGTCCTTCCAGTGAGCACTCAGGGATGATTTCCTTCAGAATGGATACGTTTGATTTTCTTGCAGTCCATGGGACTCTCGAGAGTCTCCTCCAGCACCATAATTCAAAAGCATCAATTCTTTGGCGATCAGCCTTCTTTATGGTCCAGCTCTCACTCCCATACATCACTACTGGGAAATAATATTTGTCTTTGTAAAGAAACGTACCTAAAACTGCCGGAGAATCATTACTTCTTATCAGGACTTGCTGGCCTGCCTGAGATCATTACACAGTACTCCAAAAGCGGTTGCACCATAGATTTATATAACGGCATTAAGATATTGGCAGTTTTATTTTCAATTCCTTTCCTAATGACCCCTAGCATGGAATCTGCCTTTTCCCATAGTTGATGCATACTAAGTCCACAACAAGCTATTCACTATGACCCCAAAGTCTTGTTCCTGGTTGTGATAGTTGATGGGACATTTGTGCAGTCCGTAAGGGGCTGTTCCTATGATATCCCCAAGATTAATGAAATATACTCGGAGTTGAGAGTAGATTTCATGCTCTTTATTCAGCTCATAGTGGTGAGGAGGAATGGAAGTTCCCCCAGAATGTCTGCTTTATATACATTATTTACACAATAGGCCCCACGTGATTGGCTAATTCCGGGATTCTCCTGTAGGCCAATCAGGTTGCGGATTCACTTCCACCTGAAGCTGAATTGGGTGGCTCCTGTGGACCAATCAGACTGCTGCATTCTGGGTCCTATTGGTCTAGGACCAATCAGACTGCTGCATTCTGGATCCTATTGTTCTAGGACCAATCAGACTGCTGCATTCTGGATCCTATTGTTCTAGGACCAATCAGACTGCTGCATTCTGAATCCCATTGTTCTAGGACCAATCAGGCTGCTGCTTTTTGGATCCTATTCAACTCAGGACATAACAATTAACCTCTCCTAACTGCTCCACTGGGTCAGAATTCCCTTGGAGAGACACATTTATTGGGCCTATGCAGAACACACAGAGTTGAGCATGTTCCTGGGGAGCTGAGCCCAAGCAGAAAAATATTGCTTACTTCTTTTCTGTTGGAGGGGTTTCCTGCTCTGCTCCAAATATCCGGCTCATTTTTTCCACAGCTATTGAATGATTGCTATGGGGAGGGATGAACTGAGCCATAGCACATGAGTCATCATTAAATGTTTCCAGACAAGCAGTCCCTCAAATTACCTTCCTTGCTAGGAGTACCATAGCAAGTCTATTATTTGTGGGTGCATTTATGTCCATCTCCTTGTGACCTTGAAGCCTTTCAGTTTCTGGGACAACGCCCTAATCCTCGGGGATGGAGGATGATGTGTTAATCATCCCTTTCCACGCATAAGGACAACTTACTTAAGAACAGAAGAGCCTTGCTGGTTGAGGCCAATGGCCCATCTAGTCCAGACCAGATGCCTGTGGGATTCAAGTCCATTAACTCAAGAGTAGTCCTGAACAGGGCTGGGCGATATATTGATATATTGTCCCAAACCGGTTTGAAATCCGTTTAATAGTTTTTGACCTGGCAACATATTGCAAATCGTGATGCATGAGAGATCCAGCAGAACTAGGAAACAGCTTTCACCTTTGTCCCTAGCCCGCTGGAGATCATCGACCAGTGCGACCAAGGCAATTTCAGTCCCATGATGAGGCCTGAATCCCGATTGGAAGGGATCTAAATGGTCCGCATCCTCCAGGCGTCCCTGGAGTTGTTCAGCAACCACTTGCTCAATCACCTTGCCCAAGAATGGAAGACTTGAGACTGGGCGATAGTTGGCCATATTGGCCGGGTCCAAAGATGTTTTTTTAAAGAAGTGGTTTAACGACCGCCTCTTTCAGCGGGTCTGGGAAGGCTCCCTCCCAGAGGGAAGCATTCATCACCCCACAGAGCCCATCGCCCAGCCCTTCCCAGCTCGCTTTAATGAGCCGGGATGGGCAAGGATCAAGGAGACAGGTGGTTGGTTTCACTTGTCCAAGCAGTGAATATCAATATATTAGGGTTGCCGTATTTCAAAAAGTGAAAATCTGGACACAAAAGGTGTTGAGCGATTTCTGCCCAGACGCTGCTAGCAAGGGGCGAATACAGACTATGTCCAGGAAATTCCAGACATATTCCAACCCCACGATATATCACAATGTTTAGTTGGTGATATATCACAGTGCTGAAAACCAGATATTGCTCAGCCCTAGTTCTGAAGAGACACTAGTAAGAAAATGCATTCTTAGGAAGGAATGAGAGCTTACAAGAGCTTCATTTCTCACTATTCTGTGTTAACTTTCAGAGAATACGACACCGTGATTCCTGCATCGCAGGGGGCTGGACTAGATGGCTCCTTGGGTCCCTTCCAGATCAACAATGTTATGATCCTTATGCTCAGGACGACACCATTGCATGGAAAGCTCCCCTTTCTTCGCTCTTCACTCTTGGCCGTTGACACCAGGGCGTGGAGAAACTCACAGGACGATGACTCTACATCTGGAGTTGCCAAACAGATAACAAATGCTTAATGGAAATCCCTGGGCCTTATTGCTATCTTACGTAAGCAATCTTAATTTTAAAGGGTGGAGCTGAAAAATGCACTAGATGTTCTGCAAAACAACTCATGCCAATGGGGTTGGCGTTTTCCTCTCTCTCTCTCTCTCTCTCTCTGTGACATTGTGGCACAAATCAACCTGCCTGATGGATCAGGCCCAAGTAATAATAATAATAATAATAATAATAATAATAAATTATTCATACCCCGCCCTTTCCGGTTCAGGAAACTGGGCTCAGGGCAGCTAACAACAAATTTCAAACACTTAATTGATGCTACAAAAAAACCCAACAGCATAAAATACGGTATAATAATAATAATAATAATAATAATAATAATAATAATAATTTATTTGTACCCCGCCCATCTGGCTGGGTTTCCCCAGCCACTCTGGGCGGCTTCCAACAAAGATAAAAGATACACTAAGATAATGCGTAAATAACAATAAAATCAAGACTCAGAAATCAATTTAGGGGGGAAATCCATCCAATAAACATTAGATGATCCCCAGGGCTAGCTGGCTAAATTAGTCCTATTTGGACCAGTGAGGAGACCAGGGGAGAATTAGCTGTGGGATCACAGAGCGGGCAATCTTCATAAAAGGGGGAGAGGGAGGGAAGGAAGGGGAATAAAAGATCAGGCTAAGTTCAAATTGAAAGCCAGGTGGAATAGCTCTGTCTTACAGGCCCTGCGGAAGGAAGTTAAATCCTGCAGGAACCTGGTCTCATGGGACAGAGCATTCCACCAAGTTGGAGCCATCACTGAGAAGGCCCTGGCCCTTGGGGAGGATAGTCTGACTTCCTTAGGGCCCGGGACCTCTAAACTATGATTATTTGTGGACCTTAAGGTCCTCTGCAGGGCAGACCAGGAGAGGCAGTCCCGTAAGTGCGAGGGCCCTAAGCCATCTAGTCCCGCGTCCTGTTTTCACGGCGACCAACCAGATGCCCCAATGGGAAGCCCTGGAGCAGGATGCGAGCGCAACTTTGCTGTCCCCTCTTGTGGTTTCCAGGAGGCAAACTGGTGTTCAGAGGCAAACTGCCCCCTTTCAACCTTCTGGAGGCAGAAGACAGTCATTGTGGCTGGTAATATACTATATGCATCGTGCAGATTTCTCCCCATTTGCATTTTTAAAAATACTTTTGAATAACCACAACAATTCCCTACTGGGTAACAATCGAAACTAGTTCAAACCATCTGTCGCTTGTTGGAATTGCTTCGTGTTTTTGACTGCACAGGGCCTGTCCTGACTGCACAGGGCCGTCTTAAGCATATCCGGTGCCGTGGTGCAAAGCACCCTCTGCCACCCCCCCACCCCCCGTTTCCCAGAGAGGATAGATAGATAAGATAAAACTTTATTCGCATTAGCCAATGGCCATAGCAGCAGTAAAACATTACAGTATATGCAGAAAAGGAAATTTGATATAAGAGCACAATTTTAAGTCCTGAATCAGCAGTTAGTTAGTGGCCCTTATTCTGATTAAAAAGACCCCTGCTTCTTGGGAGAAAAGCAATGACAAACCTAGACAGCATCTTAAAAAGCAAAGCCAAAACGTTGCCAACAAAGGTCCGTATAGTTCAAGCTCTGGTTTTCCCAGTAGTGATGTATGGAAGTGAGAGCTGGACCATAAAGAAGGCTGATCGCCGAAGAATGGATGCTTTTGAATTATGGTGCTGGAGGAGACTCTTGAGAGTCCCATGGGCTGCAAGAAGATCAAATGTATCCATTCTGAAGGAAATCAGCCCCAAGTGCTCACTGGAAAGACAGATCCTGAAGCTGAGGCTCCAAGACTTTGGCCACCTCATGAGAAGAGAAGACTCCCTGGAAAAGACCCTGATGTTGGGAAAGATGGAGAGCACAAGGAGAAGGGGACGACAAAGGACAAGATGGTTGGACAGTGTTCTTGAAGCTACCAGCATGAGTTTGACCAAACTGCGGGAGGCAGTGGAAGACAGGAGGGCCTGGCGTGCTCTGGTCCAGGGGGTCACGAAGAGTCGGACACGACTAAACGACTAAACAACAAATCCTGATTGCCCCTGCTATGAACCTAGCCACCTATGCTGTTCTCTGCTCATTTTGATCTGATAGAAGAAAGGACATTGTGGCAGTGGCTGAGCGCCCTGGGATGGTGAGTATGAGTCGGGTGATGATCTCGTTCCTCAGGTCTTTGTAGAGGGTACAGGACAGGAGGACGTGTGCCACTGTTTCGGTGCTACCATCTCCACAGGTGCAAAGACATTTCTCAGGCAGGATCTTTTGGAATCGACCCTCAAGTACCGCAGATGGCAAAACACCCAGTCTTGCAAGTGCAAAAGCACGTCTGTATTTTGGGATAATAAGTTTGTGCAGATATGGGGCCATAGAATCAAAATGGAGAGGTGGAAAATGAACATACCAAGGGCAGAATTTCCTTATACTGGCCAGGTTGTTCTGATGCTCAATATCTTTTAGACCAATTAGACTGTTTGCTTTAGTGCGGCCCATAGTGAGTAGGCATTTTGGGGATAGGCCACAAGAGTGAAGTTTTTGATAGACGGTTTTAAGCCAGGCGCTTTTATGAGAATCTTGAAATAATAGGGATCATAAACCATTTGAGTTTAGGCGGAGCCAGAAGTTAAGAGTTCTTTGCCAAGTCCGTACTTCTACTGAAGGGAGACTTGCCTCCAGTCACAATGATGCGTTTGGGACGCATGGCCATTTCCCAGAGGAGGACGGAACTGCCGGCATGGCTGGAGGAGGCGGGCAGTGGCTGGAGGGTGGCTCCTCCGGCGGGGAAGAGGCAGAGGCTGGACGTGGCGCCTCCCAGCTCAGCTGGACGCTTCGTGCCACGGTGGCCATGGCAGACGGAGCTTTGGCGCAGCATGGCGGAGGCGGGCAAGGGTGGCGAGCTGATGCCAGGAGCCGCCGCGTCCAGCCTCCGCCTCTTCCCTGGCATCCTCCAGAACTTGGTGCCCCGGCACCCCACACCTCTATGGGTAAGACGCCCTTGGCACTGCCTTTCGTTAAGGTGCACAATGGTTTTAATTTGAATTGGCACCTGAACAACTTTGATGCTATTCCGCATGACATGGAGGCGATTATTCTTCTTGCTGTAAATACAGGAGGCGGTTCTGCAACCATTTGCGTTGTTTTGCATTGGACAAATGCAGCACACAATTTGGAGAACTGCGGATCTCAAATGAGAGCTCTGTTTTGGTCTGTGCCTTATTTCAGGAAGTGTGGATCAGGTAGCTCATCTGATGAACCTCCACCATCCCCCTTCTGTTTGTTTGCCGCTTAGCACAACCCTAGGTAACCCCCCGTCACCCCAGGGGGGCAGTACCACCAACTTTGGGGTCACCCTATATAAACAGGTTGTCCAGAAGTGCCCTGAGAAACTTTGGATGTGTCAAAGAAACCGGGAGTTGATTCCTGAATGTGGGAGAACGGAGAGTTCAGTTCTGCTACTGCCAACGCAGTCTTTGGGCTGAGCTAACACGATAACCCCTGACCTAGTATTTCAGGAATTTTGCCAGCCAGTTTTGCGAGTTTCATGCTCGGCTCCCGGATCAGTAGCAATTCTGTCAATCTCAGAGGCAGGGACTGGTCCCCAAGGTCACCCAGCAAGTTTCATGTGGGGAATTCGAACCCAGGTCTCCCAATCTGACACTGTAACCACTACACCACACCGGCTTTTCCACCTAGTGGCAGTTGGTGGAGCCTGGTGCCTCAAGGATTAAAAACAAAACAAAAGTAGACTGCACAAGGCTGAAGATTGCCAACATCTGTTTTTAGATTTACTGCTCTGTCTTTTGGTTATCATGCTGTCTCTGAAAAGACATTCGCTTTGGTGTGTTTTTTTTAAATGATATAGTGGCATGTACATGCTCTATTAGACTTAATATAAATGAGATTACCTGGCAAAAGTAAGCTCACATCTTTCATTGAGTTTTTATACATACTTAGGATACATATGCAAGAGGGTTGCTAATAATTATATTTTGGAGATGATTCATTTTCTGATTCAGCCGCCTTGTTTAATACTTTCTGGACATCCCATGATCATGTTATAAAGTAGTTGTGTTCTGTGCTGTAAATCAAAGCACTGCTAAGGGTTGACTCCTTCCATTTTACAATGTATTTCTCATCAATAAAAAGTTTGGTTTGTAGCGCAAGCATATTTTAATTCTGGAAGTGTGGCCCAGAGTGGGGGGGAAAAGCTTGAGAACCACTGTGTTAAGGGCTTTGCCGTACTAATGGTAACAGTAATAGTAAATTGGCAACCGGTTGCAGATCTCTGAGCCACAGGTGTTACATGCTGACAAGGTCTCACTCCTGTCAGCAATTATGCTGCAGCATTCTGCACTAACTGCAGCTTCCGGGGAAGCCCTGCAAATCCACAGACACTCCAGGGACCACGGATGATGACCGCTTGCACTTGTAGGTTGCAACAGAACCTCTGGGAGGTGGAGATTGTCTCTGAGTCTTCAATTAACAAAGAGAATATTGTTGTTGTTTAGTTGTTTAGTCATGTCCGACACTTCGCGACTCCATGGACCAGAGCATGCCAGGCACTTCTGTCTTCCACTGCCTCCCGCAGTTTGGTCAAACTCATGCTGGTAGCTTCGAGAACACTGTCCAACCACCTCGTCCTCTGTCTTCCCCTTCTCCTTGTGCCCTCCATCTTCCCAACATCAGTGTCTTTTCCAGGGAGTGTCCTCTTCTCATGAGGGGGCCAAAGTCTTGGAGCCTCAGCTTCAGGATCTGTCCTTCCAGGGAGCACTCAGGGCTGATTTCCTTCAGAATGGAGAGGTTTGATCTTCTTGCAGCCCACAGGACTCTCAAGAGTCTCCTCCAGCACCAGAATTCAAAAGCACCCATTCTTCGGTGATCAGCCTTCTTTATGGTCCAGCTCTCACTTCCATACATCACTACTGGGAAAAACCGTATGGTTTTAACTACACGGACCTTTGTCGGCAAAGTGATGTCTCTGCTGTTTAAGATGCTGTCTAGGTTTGTCATCGCTTTTCTCCCAAGAAGCAGGCGTCTTTTAATTTCGTGGCTGCTGTCACCATCTGCAGTGATCATGGAGCCCAAAAAAGTAAAATCTTTCACTGCCTCCATTTCTTCCCCTTCTATTTGCCAGGAGGTGATGGTGACAAGGCAGTGATCCATGAAGGAGAAAGAGAATATAGAAAGGGTTTAATTTAGAGAATACGATATTAAGGTATAATTAAGAAAGCAGGAGAAGTCAATATACAACAAACCAGAGGAGGAAAATTGAGGGAAGTCGTAGGGGGGAGGGAGATATTTTGTTTTGTTTTAGATGTTGTTATTCTGATGAAGATAAAAATGTAAAATTCAATAAAAATTATATATATATTTTTAAAAGAGATTGTCTCTGTGTCCTTCTGCAATCCTAAGCAGCACAAACGATTAGTACCCAGCTATACAGCTTTCCGTCTGGATTGACTTTTTACTCCTGCTGTCTCCCAGAATCTTTTCCCATCACACAAAGTGTGGCTCAACAGGTGTTGAATCATCCTGTTTGTTTGTTGACTTTTCTCTCCCGCAAGACATTCCTCTCCTTCCCCCTTTCACAATCCTAGCGCTGAATCCTGGTTAGTCAGACTAGGGAAAATCCCAGGTCAGCTAAATATAAATCAAAACGATGTGTTTCGGAATTTATGGAAGCGGAACAGTAGACCTCAATGGTTGAGCAAGGAGAGTTCCAAACCAAGGATTAATTTTCGTGGGTAAACAATTGGCGTCAATCCAGTCCTGTTGTACACACTGCCAAGAAGAAGAAAAACACCATAACCCATTCCCCCCCCCCCAAAAAATCATTTTTGATGTTTGGTTTATTAGCTGCGCAACCAGCAATTATGAACTTTGAGAGCACTATATAAACAAGACGCTATGGAAAAAATTATGATTCTCAAAGGTGAATAATAAATAAATAAATTATACCCCACCCATTTGGCTGGGTTTCCCCATCCACTCTGGGCAGCTCCAAGCAAAATATTAAAAACACGATAAAAGATCATACATTAATAACTTCCCTAAGCAGGGCTGCCTTCAGATGTCTTCTAAAAGTCAGATAGCTGTTTATTTCCTTGTCATCTGATGGGAGGGCATTCCACAGGGCAGGCGCCACCACCGAGAAGGCCCTGTAACCTCACTTCTCGTATTGAGGGAACTGCCAGAAGGCCCTTGGCGCTGGATCTCAGAGTCCGGGCTGGATGATGGGTATCATCAGGTATACAGGACCGAGGCCGTTTGTGGCTTTAAAGGTTAGCACCAACACTTTGAATTGTGCTCAGAAACATACTGGGAGCTAATGTAGGTCTTTCAGGACCAGTGTTGTGTGGTCTCAGCGGCCCCTCCCAGTCACCAGTCTAGCTGCTGCATTCTGGACTATTTGTAGTTTCTGGATCACCTTCAAAGGTAGCCCCACATAGAGCGCATTGCAGTAGTCCAAGCGAGAGATAACTAGAGCATGCACCACTCTGGCGAGACATTCTTTTGAAATATACCCATTGTATGGAACTTGACAATGGGACAGCGAAAATGGATTCTACATGCCCTAGTGGTGGCCAAGAGACCGATACTGATGAACTGGAAGAACAGAGATCTGAGTCCCCTTTACCAATGGCTTGACAACATGACAATATTAGCAACCTATGAATGAGCTGCTTATAGACACAGACTTCCTTTGGGTAAATACAATGGAATGAGTTTGCACAGAATGTATTAGGCTATATTATTAGGTTATAATATTAGGTTATTGACAACTATATGCATATTAGGATAATAAGATTATACGCATCTGTGTATTAAATGTAATTTCCCCCCCTCCTTTTCATTCTCTCACACTTTACCCCTTTCTTTTCCTTTTGTCACGCTATCTTTTTTAAAGATGAAATCCTTCAAATAAAATATTAAATAAATAAAAAGCTTTGTGAGCTCAATGGAATTTTGGTTAAAAATGGATGGGGATTTTCAAGCCGTTTAAAGGGTCACAATTTTGCAGTCCAAGCTGCAGAAGGAGTTCCAAGGGGTTTGATGCTGTTGTAAGAAATTTGGGTTTGGCTTTTGCAGCCCAGCTCCCTGTGAAAATGTTAGGATTTTATGTAGCCGATGCTGGCTGGTGTAAATCACATGAGACGTCTGAGAAGAGTGTGGGAACGGAAGACTGTCTTATCTCTTCAATTTTAGAGTGTTATTGGACTGCACTTTCGCTTTTCCTGTATGCTCTCTGTTTCTGCCAGAGTTTGGAGAACACAGACGTGATCATGGATTCTCTGTATATACAGTGGTACCTCTGGATGCGAACAGGATCCGTTCCAGAGTCCCATTCGCATCCAGAGTAGATCGTAACATGCGACTGCGCGTCTGTGTTTGTGTGGATCGTGTTTCACCACTTCCGTGCATGCGCTTGACATCATTTTGAGCCTCTGAGCATGAGCGAGCGGCGAAACCCAAAAGTAACCCAGAAGCACCCTGAAAACGTTCAACCTGAAGCAAACATAACATGAGGTATGACTGTATATATATTATTAATACAGTGGTACCTCTGGTTACGTACTTAATTCGTTCTTAACCTGAAACTGTTCTTAACCTGAAGCACCACTTTAGCTAATGGGGCCTCCCGCTGCTGCTGCCCCATTGCCGCGCGATTTCTGTTCTCATCCTGAAGCAAAGTTCCTAACCCGAGGTACTATTTCTGGGTTAGCGGAGTCTGTAACCTGAAGCATCTATAACCCGAGGTACCACTGTAAAACGTAGTTTAGATCTACAGATGTTTCTATCTTCTTGCTCTGTGATGCCAGAAGACTTGTGTGCACTTTTCGCATGAGAAGTGTCGCAGAGGGGTACTCTGGAATGAAGGGACATGCCATTCCAGAGACGCTCAGAGGTACTGGGGGTCTGCCGGCGCCTCAGGAGCGTTTGCCCCTTGAGGTCCACTATTGGTCAGAGATACAACCTGGTAACAGGAGGTAAAGGTAAAGGGACCCCTGACCATTAGGTCCAGTCGTGGCCAACTGGGGTTGCGGCGCTCATCTCGCTTTATTGGCCGAGGGAGCCGGCATACAGCTTCCGGGTCATGTGGCCAGCAGGACTAAGCCGCTTCTGGCGAACCAGAGCAACACACGGAAACACCGTTTACCTTCCCGCCGGAGCGCTACCTATTTATCTACTTGCACTTTGATGTGCTTTCGAACTGCTAGGTTGGCAGGAGCAGGGACCGAGCAACGGGAGCTCACCCCGTTGTGGGGATTCAAACCACCAACCTTCTGATCGGCATGTCCTAGGCTCTGTGGTTTAACCCACAGCTCCACCTACGTCCCTTAACAGGACGCAAGGCATTTTATTGGATCTGTTGCAACACAGTGCCCCCCTCTCAGCTTGCAAGGAGGTGAAGAGCAGCCCTGAACAAAGGTGTGTAACATATTTTAAAACCTCAGGAAATCCGTCTCCTTTGACAGAAAGATCATCCCAAAGCATAACATAGGTAAAGGTACCCCTGCCCGTACGGGCCAGTCTTGACAGACTCTAGGGTTGTGCGCTCATCTCACTCTAGAGGCTGGGAGCCAGCGCTGTCCTCAGACACTTCCGGGTCACGTGGCCAGCATGACGAAGCTGCTCCGGCGAACCGGCAGCAGAGCAGCACATGGAACGCCGTTTACCTTCCTGCTATAAAGCGGTACCTATTTATCTACTTGCACTTAAGGGTGCTTTCGAACTGCTAGGTGGGCAGAAGCTGGGACCGAACGACGGGAGCTCACCCCGCCGCGGGGATTCGAACCGCGCTGAGGTTTTACCCGCAGCTCCACCCGCGTCCCTAAAAAGCATAACATAAGCGTCCCTTTGTTATGTCGGAAGAAGGAGTTACCCATTCACACACAAAGGTGCTCTATTTCCTTTTGACATACACCTGTCAGACCAGTTTTTCTGATACTTGACCCAGGGAGGAATTCCTGCCTACGTGACTGGAGAGGGTCTTCGAGGTCAACCAGGGTTTAAAGCACAGCCACCATATTGCTTTCAGGCCCCCTGTGCTGCTTCAGCCCATGTTTCATTGATAAATCAGTGTCTCTCATTCATAAAAAGAGGCAAAATAATCAAGAGACTCCCCTGCAGGCTGACTGACATATAAATAAAGTTCCATCTGCAGGCAGACCCCTGCTGCAGCACCTCTAAGCAGTGCTGGATTTATGTATAAGCTAAACAAGCTATAGCTTAGGGCCCCACTCTCTTGGGAACCCCCCAAAAAGTAAAGGGGGAAAAACTGGATATACATTTCTAAAATAGAAGATAAAAAAACAAATAAAATACAGTGGATGCTCGGGTTGCAAATGTGATCTGTGCGGGATGCACGTCCACAACCCGTAGCGTCTGCAACCCGCAGTGGCGCATCTGTGCATGCGCAGGTTGCGATTCGGCACTTCTGCACATGTGCGACTGCCAAAACCCGGAAGTAATCCGTTCCAGTACTTCCGGGTATCGGCAGTCCACAACCCGAAAAAACACAACCGGAAGCATCTGTAACCCAAGGTATGACTGTAAAATCTACATATAGCAACAATGTTTTGTGTTGTGTAGGCTCCTATGATGTAAGTCATGGGCCCCACCTGCTAGCCTGCTCCCTAAAATACCACTGGTTTGCTTATTTCTTATATAGGGTGCCTACATTCTGCATGGACTGGTTGCAAGGCAACATGTGCAAATGGCTTTAGATACCTATTAGGTCCATAAATTACCATATGGCATATATTCAGCACAAAAAAACCAGCGGCAATTTGTTGTTGACAAAGGACAGCTGGACCTAGAAAGGGCCCCATTACCTTCAGTAGCTTAGGGCCTCATCAAACCTAAATCCAGCCCTCCCTCTGAGGGATTAAGGTCTCTTTAAACCTTTCGGAAGTCTTGGGTGTGTTCTGCATGCTTCTTAGTGTTTTTGAACTTGTGGGTTATGCACGGACGTGCATGCAGCCTAATATTATTATTTCCTGCAGCTGGGTTTGCTTTGAAGCATTCCACAGCTGGAGGCAGCCATGATTAAGAATGCCAGATGTTGGAAACCATGGGAGGGGAGACTGATCCGCTGCTCGGATCTGCTTGTGGGTTTTCCATGGACGCATCCAGTTGGCCACTGTGAGAAGAGGAGGCCAGATTAGATGAGCCATTGACTGGAACCTGCACACTCGCCTTATGTCCTTAGCATTACGAGGGAAGCAAACTTGCTTTTCAGAACAAGTAATAATTAAAAGAGTTTCAGCGACGTCACAACCCTCCTTCCTGAAACCTCCTTTCTGAGGTTGTGTAGGAAACCAAGCCCTTTGCTGGATTTCTTGGAAGGTTGTGTGGCCTTTTCCGGTGGTTCCAGAACTTGTGGACATCCAAGAAGACCGAATGTGGGAAGATTCAGGACAGAGAAAAGGGCATCATTTAACTATGGAACTCACTTCCCCATGAGATGGCGTTAAAACCAACTTGGAAGGTTTTAAAAAAATATTATTTGATTTTACAAGTGTAAAATTATAACAATACCAAATACATATCCATATTTAGAGATTTCTCTCAATCTCCAGACTTCCTAACACCCCCTCTATGGGTCCTTTTGTCAACCTTTTCAACTGCATATTATTCCACAATCTGTGTTTTATCTTTCTCCATATTGTCCATGATAAATGCTACATTACAAGTGTTATTAAAAGGTAAAGGGACCCCTGACCATTAGGTCCGGTTGTGGCCGACTCTGGGGTTGAAGTGCTCATCTCGCTTTATTGGCCGAGGGAGCCGGCGTACAGCTTCTGGGTCATGTGGCCAGCAGGACTAAGCTGCTTCTGGTGAACCAGAGCAATGCACGGAAACGCCGTTTACCTTCCCGCTGGACCTATTTATCTACTTGCACTTTGACGTGCTTTCGAACTGCTAGGTTGGCGGGAGCAGGGACCGAGCAATGGGAGCTCACCCCGTTGTGGGGATTCGAACCACTGACCTTCTGATCGGCAAGTCCTAGGCTCTTTGGTTTAACCCACAGCGCCACCCGCATTCCTTACAAGTGTTATTAAAAACCTGCTAATGTTTTCATCTGCTTACAGTGGTCTCTTAAATAATCCCCCCCCTTCTTTATTGAAGTTTTTGTTTTCTTGGCTCCTGAGCTTTCCAGTCACTTTTGCCATTTCGGAGTAGTCTTAACAGCTTGGTTTGCCATTCCTCTCTGGTAGGGACTTTGTCCTCTTTCCACCTGAGCAAAGCTAGAGGACCACGGATTATGACCGCTTGCACTTGGAGGTTGCAATTGTTAAGCTCTAACTTAAAATGGTTTTTTATTCATAACAAACTTAATAATGCAAACACATTGGCATTTGGCAATAACAAAAGTTCCTTTAGACTCATAATGAGCAAACCAGTGATATTTTAGGGAGCAGGCTAACAGGCGGGGGGCCATTACTTACATCATAGGATCCTACATAACACAAAACACTGTTGCTGTATGTAAGTTTCATTTTATTTATTTTTCATCTTATATTTTGGAAATGTACATCCAGGGGTTTTTTCCCTTTAATTTTTTTTGGGGCCCCCAACAGAGTAGGGCCCTAAGCTATACAGTGGACACTCGGGTTGCGAATGTGATCAGTGCTGGCAGCACGTTTGCAACCCGCAGCACCCGCAACCCGCAGCGCCGCGTATGTGCACACGCGGGTTGCAATTTGGTGCGCAACCTGAAGCATCTGTAACCTGAGGTATGACTGTACAGTGGTACCTCGGATTACAAACACTTCAGGTTACAGACTCCGCTAACCCAGAAATAGTACCTCTGGTTAAGAACTTTGCCCCAGGATGAGAACGGAAATTGCATGACAGCAGCAGCAGTGGGAGGCCCTATTAGCTAAAGTGGTACCTCAGGTTAAGAATGGTTTCAGGTTAAGGACTGACCTCCGGAATTAAAGTTTGTAACCAGAGGTACCACTGTAGCTTGTTTTTGTTGTTGTTTAGTCATTTAGTTGTGTCCAACTCTTCGTGACCCCCTGAACCAGAGCACGCCAGGCACTCCTGTCTTCCACTGCCTCCCGCAGTTTGGTCAAACTTATGTTTGTAGCTTCGAGAACACTGTCCAACCATCTCATCCTCTGTCGTCCCCTTCTCCTTGTGCCCTCCATCTTTCCCAACATCAGGGTCTTTTCCAGGGAGTCTTCTCTTCTCATGAGGTGGCCAAAGTCTTGGAGCCTCAGTTTCAGGATCTGTCCTTCCAGGGAGCACTCAGGGCTGATTTCCTTCAGAATGGAGAGGTTTGATCTTCTTGCAGTCCATGGGACTCTCAAGAGTCTCCTCCAGCACCAGAATTCAAAAGCATCCATTCTTCGGCGATCAGCCTTCTTTATGGTCCAGCTCTCACTTCCATACATCACTACTGGGAAAACCAGAGCTTGAACTGTACGGACCTTTGTCGGCAAGGTGATGTCTCTGCTTTTTAAGATGCTGTCTAGGTTTCTCATTGTTTGTTTAGCTTATATGTAAATCTGGCACTGGCTATTAGCCACGATGGCTCTGCACCACCTCCACAAAGTCAGAGGCATCAATGCTTTTGAAAACCGCAGGAGGGGGAAAGACTCTTGTGGTCGGATTCTGCTTGCTGGTTTCCCATAATGGGTATCTGGTTGCCGACTGAGAGAACAGAATGTTGGACTAAGATGACCCATTGACCTGATCCAAAAGGCTCTTATGTTCTTATGGTTGTTCAGCTGATCTCTCCCCCCCCCCCCGCTATGATTGCTCTTGTTTGAATTCTCTTTTCTGCTTTTTTTGTTGTTTTGAAAACCCTTACTTATGCAGTGGTACCTCTGGTTGTGAACGGGATCCGTTCTGGAGGCCCATTTGCAACATGAAAAGAGCGCAGCCCGCAGCGGCGCTTCTGCGCATGTGCATGATGTCATTTTGCATGTCTGCGCATGCACGAGCTGCGAAACCCGGAAGTAACCCTTTCTGGTACTTCTGGGTCGCCGCGGGACGTAACCTGAAAGAACGTAACATGAAGCGGACGTAACATGAGGTATGACCATAAATACTCTGGTTCTAGGATTGCATCTTCTGTTCTTATAACAGGCCAGGAGATTACAGGTAGTCACTTGAATCTTTTCCCAACTAATGGGCAGTTTGTTTTTTCAGGCTCTGCTTGTGATAGGAGGTCCATAGCTTAGAGCAGGGGCCAGCAAACTTTTTCACCAGGGGGCCGGTCCACTGTCCCTCAGACCTTGTGGGGGGCTGGACTATATTTTTTTGGGGGGAAATGAATGAATTTCTATGTCCCCCAAATAACCCAGAGGTGCATTTTAAATAAAAGGACACATTCTACTCATGCAAAAAACACCAGGCAGGTCCCACAAATAACCCAGAGATGCATTTTAAATAAAAGGACACATTCTACTCATGCAAAAACACGCTGATTCCTGGACCGTCCGCAGGCTGGATTGAGAAGGCAATTGGGCCGGATCCGACCCACGGTCCTTAGGTTGCCTACCCCTGGTTTAGAGGCAGGTCATCTGCCTTGAATGCAGAAGGCCTCAGATGCAATTCTTGACATTTCCAGCTGGGATGGGGGAGACCCCTACCTGAAAACCTCCTGCCAGTTAGTATCTCAGCTTACATACACTTCAGGTTACAGACTCCTCTAACCCAGAAATAGTACCTTGGGTTAAGAACTTTGCCCCAGGTTGAGAACAGAAATCGTGTGCCAGCAGGGCGGCAGCAGCAGGAGGCCCCATTAGCTAAAGTGGTGCTTCAGGTTAAGAACAGACCTCCAGAACGAATTAAGTTCTTAACCCGAGGTACCACTGTATTGCAGAGAGAGGGAGAGAGAGAGAGAGAGAGAGAGAGAGAGAGAGAGAAGGAATACTGAGCCAAATGACACCAGTGGAATAAGGCACTTTCCTGTAATCCTGTTCTGATTTTGATTATTTTTTTTTAAGAGAGAGGCAGTGTGGTGTAATGGTTAAAGTGGCAGACTCTGATCCAAGAGACCCAGGTTTCAATCTCACTGCCCTGCAGCCTAACCTGCCTCACAGGGTTTTTGTGAGGGTAAAACAGGAGCAGAGAACCACGTACATCACCTTGAGCTCTTGAGTATAAATAAAGGTAAAGGTAAAGGGACCCCTGACCATTAGGTCCAGTTGTGGCCAACTCTGGGGTTGCGGCGCTCATCTCGCTTTACTGGCCGAGGGAGCCGGCGTACAGCTTCCGGGTCATGTGGCCAGCATGACTAAGCCGCTTCTGGCGAAGCAGAGCAGCGCACGGAAATGCCGTTTACCTTCCCGCTGGAGCGGTACCTATTTATCTACTTGCACTTGACGTGCTTTCGAACTGCTAGGTTGGCAGGAGCAGGGACCGAGCAACTGGAGCTCACCCCGTTGCGGGGATTCGAACTGCCGACCTTCTGATTGGCAAGCCCTGGGCTCTGTGGTTTAACCCACAGTGCCACCCGTGTCCCTGAGTATAAATAAATGCATAGTAAATAAATAACCCCCCCCCCCAATGACCTGAGGACAGGGTAGCTTTTGAAGCCCCTCCTAACATACCTAACATACTCCTAACATAAAGCCCTGCTTTATGTTCTCTTGCCATTCAACATAACCATGGGATTCTGGCAGGGATTCCTCAGCTGCGGGCTGAACTAGATGAGCTTTGGGGGTCCCTTCCAACTATACGTTTCTATGGTCCTGTGGCCTTGGAAAAAGTGGCAGACTTTCCTTCATCGGAGGCCTTTCAGCAGAGGTTGGCTGGCCGCCTGCCTGGGTTTCCGGAGCCGTGGTTGAAAGGGGGTTGGGCTGCAGAAATGACTGGCAGAATCCGAGACCTGGGAGAGGAAGTAGTGGAAGAGGACTGGAAGAAGTTCAAGAACTATCTGCAGAAATACTACAAAGTTTATGAATGTTAAAATGATGTTGGATATAAAAATAAGATGGCATTAGTGATACAGTGTTAAAAATAAGCAAAAATGTAATAGAAAAAGGGTGAAAGGTAAAAGTTATATTATGTCAAAAGCAAATAATATGTTAAGGGTGTTTAAATATAAGGAGGAAAGATCGGAGACATAATAGAAGGGATCTTAATAATTTGAAATGAGGCTTGAAAGAGGGTAAGGATTTGCTGTACCTGATTGGATAAAGAGGAAAACAAAAAAGGGAGGCGCGAGGAAGTCAAGAAAGAAGGTTAATTAAGTATGAATTTAAAAGTTGGTGTTTTTATTTTTTGTTAATCTGATTGGTGTAATTTTTTCCTGTACTTTTTTTGTTTTTTATCTCTTCTTTTTTAAAGTGTATTGTTGACTATGTTTGTTTTTCTTTATGATTGTTGTTGTTATATGTCTTCTTTTTTCTGAAAGCTTAATAAACATTTATATAAAGAAAAAATGAAAGGGGGTTGGGCTGGATGACCTTTGGGGGTCCCGGCCAACCCTGCCGTTCCGTGAGCTTGTGCGCATTTGCTCTGCCGCTGCGCTGCCAGAGCCCTCCTGCCCTTTCCCCTCTCTGTGCGTCCTTGCGAAGTCACGCAACGCGTTTGGCTACACACCACCTTTTGAAATCCTGGAGCGAATGCGCTCTCTCTCTCTCTCCAGCCCTGAATACAGACAAAATGAGGACCAGAGCTGGAAAGAGTGTGCGCCTCTCCCCGTCTCCTTTGTTCCTTCCCCCATTGGCTGAATGTCCTACTGTTTTCGCCCTCATCTGCATTCTTTTCATCGTCTGCGAAAGAACTGGAGCAAAGCGCAGCCGCTTGGAATGTCCCTTTGGAGAGCTTTTGCGCCCTCCTCCTCCTCCCTGTGGTTGATCCGGGATCCCGGAGAGTGGTGAGTGGCTGCAGAAACCTCCTCCTCAAACCCACACCTCCCTGACCCCTCCCCTGCCACCGAGCCCTTATACAGCACCCTCGACGCGAGCAGGCAGCTCCTAGCGCCGTTCCTCTGACCCGGAGAGAAGCCCTTTCTGCTCACCTGCCCGCCGGGACCGCAAAGCGCACCATCACCAAGGATGAAGGCTTCCTTCGCCGCGCTGCTGGCAGTTCTGCTCTGCGTGGAGAGAGGTAAGACTTCTTTCTCCTTTTGTAGGTTCGCCTAGCTCAGTACGGTCTGCACTGGCTGGCAGCAGCAGCCCAGGGCCTCAGGTGGGGGCCGCACAAGACCCACACCGCATCTGGAAGAGCTCAGCCGTTTTAGAGTGGCGGCAACTTTGGAACTCCCTGCCTATAGATACCAGGCAGCTGTCTCCCCTGTTTTCTTTCCGCCTATATTCTTTTCATCGCCTGCCAAAGACATTCTTTTTGAGACAAGCCACGCCAGAAGATGTTTAGGAAGCTGGTATGAGTTTTAATTTGTTTTCGTCTGATGCAGTTTTAACTCTCGGCATGTTTGGAATCACGGCTGTAATTTTTTTCCCTGGGATGGTTTAATTGCTTTGCCTATTTATTTTTTTCCTGAACCACCTTGAGGCTTTTCCCTACAGTCAAGCGGTGTGCAAGTTTTATGAAATAAATAAATAACCCGGAGATGCCAGAAACTGAACTTGAGACCTTCTGCATGCAAAGCAGATACACTCTGGCACTTTGTCCACTAAACAGACAAGATTCTAGTCCTCATGGGATTCATTTACAGTCCATCTGACTGTGTTGCTCCATCCACTCTGAGCAGCTTCCAGTTAATTAATAATAATAATAATAATAAATTTTATTTATATCCCGCCCTCCCCAGCTGAAGCCGGGCTCAGGGCGGCTAATAACACTAAAGTAGTACAACATTATAAAAATTAATTAAAATCAAAATTGATGGCAACCATAAACTAAAGTTTTGTAAAGATTGCCCAAGGAGGGAGTCAGGCTGCGCCCTGACCAAAGGCCTGGTGGAACAGCTCTGTCTTGCAGGCCCTGCGGAAAGATGTCAAGTCCTGCAGGGCCCTTGTCTCTTGTGACAGAGCGTTCCACCAGGTTGGAGCCGCAGCCGAAAAAGCCCTGGCTCTAGTTGAGGCCAGCCTAACCTCTCTGTGGCCTGGGACCTTCAAGATGTTTTTATTTGAAGACTGTAAGTTCCTCTGTGGGGCATACCAGGAGAGGCGGTCCCGTAGGTATGAGGGTCCTAGGCCGTATAGGGCTTTGAAGGTTAAAACCAGCACCTTAAATCTGATCCTGTACTCCACCGGGAGCCAGTGCAGCTGGTATAGCACCGGGTGAATGTGATCTCGCAGCGAAGACCCCGTAAGGGCTGGTAGCTATAGACTCATAGACGAAGAACTGTAGAGTTGGAAAGGGACCACAAGGATTATCTAGTCCAACCCCCTGCAATGCAGGAATCTTTTGGCCCAATGTGAGACTCGAACCCACAACCCTGAGGAGTATGCTCTCTACCTACTGAGCTGATATGTAGGACTATGTAGGAAGCTACCTTATGCCAAGTCATACCATTACGCCCAGCGTGTTCTCAACTGACGAGCAGCGCCAATTGAACCAGGGACCATCTGCATGGGGTTGGACTAGATGATCCCCAGGTGTCCCTTCCAACAATTCTGTGATTCCATTCAGAGCAAAAGGGTATGGCCCTTCCCAGATAGGAGCTCGGGAAGCTGCCTTGCACTGAGCCTGGGAACCTTTGTCCCTCTAGCTCCGTATGGGAGCCTCTCACTTGGATTTCATCTCAAGCCCCACCTAGAGGTCTCCAACCAGGGATCTTATACAGCTGTTTAGCCATTGCCCTTCCCTTCATCATTTTCCTGGCCACGTCTAGATGAAAACTGGTGGAGAGGCTGCCGTTTCGTTTTGTGTTGCTTATTCGTTACTATGATCTCATTCGTTAAATTTATGTGCTCGAAGATCACGGATGCGTTTATATCTCACTGTTTTCACTGAAATCATAGAATCATTAAGGGAACCCTCCTGCAATTCAGGAACAGGCTGTCCCATGCGGGGAATCGAACCTGCAACCTTGGCGTTATCAGTACCACGCTCTAGCCAACTGAGCTATCCAGGCTGATATTAATTTCTCCAGGGAGCTTGAGGTGGTGTTCATGGTTCTCTGCCACCTGCCGCTCCTCATTTAATCACCACAACAACCTTGTGGGGTAGGGTTCAGGACACAACACCCCTGTGCCCCCTTCACTCTAAAAAGCAGCTCTGATAGCACCCCACAGAGGTCCACACACCCCTTCTTCACCCCTCCCGCCTCCTTGAAAGTCTCTCTCTCAGGCTCTTGAATGCCCACAACGCCTCCTGATTGTCCAGATAAGAGAGGGGGCGTGTGTCGAAACCCGAAGGATGAACCAGAGGGAAAATTGGCATGCATTTTGCCCCTGGCCCTGCCCAACGCCAGCATGCAGCCTTCAAAAGGTTTTCCAGAGGCAAATGTGGGCTCTGGGTTGCAAAACGGGCCCCAGCCCTGTCATTGGGAACAGGATAAGCTCAAACAAAAGGGGTCAGCTATGGCTGCGGCTGCTCAAGCCTCTGAAGGACAATAAAGCCACACCCTGGATTGTCCTTTGTTGTCCGAGGAAGAGGAGAGATGACTAAGAGGCGCCTGTTTTCAGTTAGGAGTTATGAGGTCAGCTGAGACACCAGCAGCGATGGGGAGGGGGGTTTTCGCTGCCATTATGCCGGCAGTATTTTTCCTGGCTTGCAATGAGCTCATCGCTTGTGGCTTCAGGGCTTGGCAAGGATGGTTGGCTTGGCTTCGCTGGGTAGGGGGTGCAGGGAGAGTGCAAAGTCCTCAACTGAGCGCACAGAAACATCATTCCCTTCCTTTTCCATGTACTTTTCGGGACCACAGATCCTCCGCTAAACAGCTCGCGGCGAAAGAATCTCAGCCAAGCCGCATAACATAGATTGCACATTTTAAAAATATTCATAAAATCTATCTGCAGCTTGATCGTAGGAAAAAGCCTCAGATAGACCTCTATGAAGTTATCACTAAAAAAAAATCAGCAACCATAATTTAAAGCATAGAGGAAGTTTAAACCGCAATGGAATAGATTGAAACAAATTAAAACGGAGTGCAAACTTTCTAAACATCTCGGTAGGCTGGTCTCAGTGCAAATGTCTTCAGCCGAAAAGAAAACACTGGAGTCAGCCTGATATCAAGAGGCAGGGGGTTCCAAAGTTGCCACACTGAGTTCAGGTGGGGCAATGCGTGAAATTGATTCCAGCTTGTTTAATAAGCCTAAGGCCTGGTTGAAGAGGAATATTTTCGCCTGGCGTCTAAACATATGCAAGGAAGGCACCAGGTGGGCTTCCACGGGGAGATCATTCCACAAATGAGGAGTCACCACAGAAAAGACCAGTACTCTTTTTGCCACCCTCTTCTGAAGGAGGCACACGAAGAAGGGTCTTGGAGGATGATCTTAGGGTTTGGGTAGTGTAATGGTTCTAGGGGTTGCTCGTGCGTAAGTTGTCGCCACACCTGGCGGGGTTACCTGGGTGAACCCTTTCTGTCCGGACAGTCACCCATCCGTGGCTGTCTCAATCGCTGGCAGAATCCGTCAGTGGACGTTTCTTGAACTTCTTCCAGCAAAGAAGTTCTTTGACGCCCAGTCTCCTCCTACTCTCCCTGCGCGGAAGTCTTCTGCGCAAGGAGGGTGTGGGCAGCGGAGGACCCGTGCTCTCCCCGCTGGTCTCCGGCGAGGAGTCATGGAGCCCCCTCGCCGATTCCCCCATCTGCCCCCCTTCTCCACTGGTGCTACGCTGATTTCCTTCCCCAGCAGATGGGCTGCCTCTCTCCCTGCTGGGACCCTCTCTGGCATCGCTCTGGAGCCTTTCCTCCGCCTCTGGCTCCGATGGCAGTTCCCTGACAGGTAGGTTCATATGGAAAGAGGCAGTCCTTGAGGGATTGCCGTCCTGAGCCATTTAAGGCTTTATAGGTCAAAATGAGCACTTTGAATTGGGCCTAGAAACTAATGGGCAGCCAGTGCAGCCAGACCAGGATCGGTATTATATGTCCAAACCATCTTTCTTCTGTGAGCAACCTGGCTGCCAAATTCTGCCCCAGTTGAACCGTCTTCAGAGGCAGCCCCATGTATAACACATTGCAGTAATCCAACCTGCAGGTTACCAGAGCATAGATGACAGGAATTAGGCTGTCTCTGTCCAGATAGGGATGTGGGTGGCGCTGTGGTCTAAACCACTGAGCCTCTTGGGCTTGCTGATCGGAAGGTCGGTGGTTCGAATCCCCACGACGGGGTGAGCTCCCATTGCTCTGTCCCAGCTCCTGCCAACCTAGCAGTTCGAAAGCATGCTGGTGCAAGTAGATAAATAGGTACCACTGTGGCGGGAAATTAAACGGCGTTTCCATGTGCTCTGGCACCTGTCATTGTCCTCTGTGCGCCAGTAGCGGTTTAGTCATGCTGGCCACACAACCCGGAAAACTGTCTGCAGACACGAAGTGCAAGTAGATAAATAGGTACCGCTCCAGCAGGAAGGTAAACGGCGTTTCTGTGCGCTGCTCTGGTTCGCCAGAAGCTGCTTAGTCCTGCTGGCCACATGACCCGGAAGCTGTACGCCAGCTCCCTCGGCCAATAAAGCAAGATGAGCGCTGCAACCCCAGAGTCGGCCACGACTGGACCTAATGGTCAGGGGTCCCTTTACCTTTACCCATCTGACTGGGTTTCCCCAGCCACTCTGGGCAGCTTCCAACCTATACGAAAACATAGTAAAACATCAAACATTAAAAACTTCCCCGTACAGGGCTGTCTTCAGGTGTCTTCTAAAGCTTGTATAGTTACTTCTCTCCTTGGCATCTGATGGGAGGGTGTTCCACAAGGTGGGTGCCGCTATCGAGAATGCCCTCCCTGCTTGAGAGTTTCAGGTGGCATATGCTATGCCCCACATGCCCTTCAACTCCTCCTTGCTGCTTCTTATCACCAAACCTCTCTCTATCTCTCTCTCCCACTCTGTTCTCATGCACACCAGTTGTTGTTGTTTTGACATCTCTCCAGCACTAAGCTCCAAACAGGTGCTCATTAAGTCCCGCAATCGCCGTCTGAGGTGTGCTTCTTGCAAAAACATCTGCCCACAGAACTCTCCTGCCCGGAGCAGGCTTGCTGATTGAGCAAAGACATCGCTCTTGTTTTGGCTGCCTTCGACGAACGACGTTGGGGAAATAGTTGGTTCGGGAGCCGGTCTAGGAAAGTGAGGCCTACCCAAGGGGGACCCTGCTAACAGCAGTGTTGTATGGCTTCACACTTCCTTGGGAGGTCAGAGGAGATTTCTTAGTTTATAGGGTACTTTTCTCCTGGGGAAAGCAGTGTTCGATACTGGCCAGGTGCGTTGGCCAGATAAAGCAGTTTGTCCCTTACCTTTCCCGCCCCAATCTGGCCACAGTGATTCATGCGACGGTCAACTCCAGGCTTGACTACTGTAATTCGCTCTGTGTGGGGCTGCCCTCGAAACAGTCCCACAAACTCCAGCGAGTGCAAAGCTGCATACACAAATATCCACATTAGGAGAAATTTGCACTTAAAATGCTGATGAATTTTCATGAAGGCTTTAAAGAAAAACAGTCTAATAGTTTTCTGATGTGAACTCCTGAAAGCCTGAATTTGCATCTATCCATATGAATGAGCATATTTGGGTCAAGGGCCTGTTTAAGTACCTTGCAAAACCCCTCGTATGTAGCAAGGCTGGCACAGCGCCGTGGCAAGTCAGGGCAAACTGGATGGGCCAGAGATGTTCCCATGGTCTGATGGAAACTGAAGCAGCTTCTTGTGCTAATGTGCTTCGGAGGAAGAGCAGCTCCCTAGACAAACAGGGCTTGGAAGCGCTGGATAGTTTTCACTGTCCTTTGATAAAAACAAAACAAAACAAAACAAAACAAAACAGGACTGATGTGAGAGCAGAGAGCGAGTTAAACTGTGGAACTCACTGCCACAGGAAGCAGTCATGGCCGCCGATTTGGATGGCTTTGGACAAATCCATGGATGGGGAGAGGGCTACTGATGGCTCCTAGCCAGGATGCCTATGCCCTGCCAGTTGGAGGCAGCGATGCTTCTGAACAGGGCCTGATTGAGGTTTGATGAGGCCCTCAGCTACTGAAGGTAATGGGGCCCTTTAGATGTCCAGCTGTCCTTTGTCAACAACAAATTGTCACTGTTTTTGTGTTGAATATATGCTATATGGGAATTTATGGACTTAAGGTAAAGGGACCCCGACCGTTAGGTCCAGTTGCAGATGACTCTGGGGTTGTGGCGCTCATCTCGCTTTACTGGCCAAGGGAGCTGGCGTACAACTTCCGGGTCATGTGGCCAGCATGACTAAGCCACTTTTGGTGAGCCAGAGCAAGGCATGGAAACACCTTTTACCTTCCCGCCGGAGTGGTACCTATTTATCTACTTGCACTTTGACATGCTTTTGAACTGCTAGGTGGGCAGGAGCTGGGACTGAGCAACGGGAGTTCACCCGTCGCAGGGATTTGAACCACTGACCTTCCGATCAGCAAGCCCTAGGCTCAGTGGTTTAGACTACAGCACCACCCGCTTCCCTCATTTATGGACTTAATAGGTATCTAAAGCCATTTGCACATGTTGGCATGCAACCAGTCCGTGCAGTATGTAGGCACCCTATATATAAAGGTAAAGGGACCCCTGACAATTAAGTCCAGTCGCGAATGACTCTGGGGTTGCGGCGCTCATCTCGCTGAGGGGGCGGCCGTTTGTCCGCTTCTGCAGACAGTTTTTCCAGGTCATGTGGCCAGCATGACTAAGCCGCTTCTGGCGAACCAGAGCAGCGCACGGAAACGCTGTTTACCTTCCCGCCGGAGCGGTACCTATTTATCTACTTGCACTTTGACGTGCTTTCAAACTGCTAGGTGGGCAGGAGCAGGGACCGAGCGACGGGAGCTCACCCCGTCATGGGGATTCGAACCGCCGACCTTCTGATCTGCAAGCCCAAGCAGCACAGTTGTTTAATCCACAGCGCCACCCGCGTCCCATCAAGGCAGCGGCCGCCCCTCTGCTACCGCCATCGCTGCAGCATCAACGTCCCGAACATGTATTGTTTGTTTATTTAAAGTGTCCCCGGATTCATTGGAAAAAATCTGGTACCCCTAGACTAGGTGGTCCATTGGTCTGATCCTGCAGCTGCTTCTCATGTTATTATAACTCTCAAAAACGACAAGGAGGCATAGGTATTCTTACCAAGCACAAACCAAAGGACAGTGTTTTCTTTCCCTCCCTGAGCTTTCGGAAACAAATGGTGCTCCTTTGCTTCATGCAGAGTTACAGCAAATCTAATCTAATCCCCTGTGAGAATTTGTCAGTGTGGCATGTAAACTTCTGAGCTACACAAGACCATTCTTCAGAGAGCATGGCACCCGACCTCTTTTAACTTGTTGAAACATTCAGCCTTGGGAAGGATGGTGTGTGGTTTGAAAGTTCACGCACCACATTTCAAAACCTGGTTTGTCTTAATTAATAGATTTGTTTCGCATCCCTGTGGGTTTTGTCCTAATCACGTTGATGACTTGCAGTTGCAGAATGACCATCAGAGCTCAAACAACTTGTACCGTGGTTGCATATTGCATCACATGCTCTCGACTGCCATGCTTTTCTCTTTTTTAAAGAATATATTTTTATTGAGCAATTTAAGAAACAAATTATCAATCAATATAACCATTTACATTTTCCCCCTCTCCCCCCACCCCAAGAACTTCCCTCAGCTCCCCTCTCTGGTTTCTTTGCACACACTGTGCTCTGCATATTATAAAATTGTACATATCATTGCCTTATCTATCATGTTTTTAACTAAAAATTTGTGGATGTTTATTCAAAACCTGCCAAGGAGTCCAAATCATTTTGTTGTCTGCCATGCTTTTCAACGAGGGACATTCTGTGTGAATTGCCCTGTGAAGAGCCCTCAAGTGAAATAGACGGGGCATTGTTAGAGGGGAAAAGAATGAGCTAAATTAAATTTAACTAACTAAATGAACTACTTGACTCTTACCTTACCAGGAAGTCCTAATAACTATATTTCCTCCAGAAAGAATATCGTCCTTAAAGAAAAATTGAATGAGAGTTGGAAGGGACACCCCAGGTCATCTAGTCCACCCCCCTGAAATGCAGGAAACTCTGCTAAAACATCCCTGACAGGTGGCCAGCTGACCTCTGCTTAGAAACCTCCAAGGAAGGAGGGGCCATACCTCCCGAGGGAGTCAAACGGCTGCCAAACAGCTCTTACTCATCAAAGAATTTTTTTTATTGAGGTTGATACAGCGAATGGCAAAGATTATTTTTTTTAGTATTATTATAATTTTTTATTGTTAAAATAATTCAACATTAATACACATACAAACATACAAACATACATTTCATACAACATACCCACATACCTACAACATACCTACACTCAATCCCACAGATGGCAAAGATTTAACTGGGTGATTTGATTTAAAGATTGAAGATTAAATGGTGGTGTTATTATTTATTACCTGCCCTTCACTCCAAGGTCTCAGGGTGGGCTACAGCATTAAAAACAATATTAAAAACAGTTTTAATGTATTAGTTCCTTCAATCTCTTGTAGTTTACATTTCACACACACACACACACACACACACACACACAGTGGAACCTCTACTCATGACCACAATCCGTTCCGGAGGTCTGTCCTTATGGCAAATGTATATACTGCGTGTGTGTGTATATAACTATATACCGTATTTTTTGCACCATAACACTCACTTTTTTCCTCCTAGAAAGTAAGGGGAAATGTCTGTGCGTGTTATGGAGCGAATGCCTACGGATGGCGGGGGGATCTGCTGCAGTCGTGAGCAGAGGATCCATGGTTCCCCTTCCTTCCCTCCTCCGTGGCTCGCTTTGAAACAGCAAAGCGGGAGAAGAGCCGCTGAGTGGGGAGGAGAGAGGGACAGAGAGCCTGCTTGCTTTAAAGGAGCAAAGCAGGAGAGGAGAGGAGCCTTCTCCCCTTATATCCCTCTTCTGCATTATTAACAGCATCCTTCTCCACCCACCCCACACATGCTCCTTGTGCCTTGAGTGCTTTTCCTTCCCTCCCCACTTAAAACGTGGTTACAAAGCACAGATCCACATGGATCCTCAGGATTTTTGCATTGGGCTACCCCAAACTCACCGTCAGATCACATGTCTGTGGCCACAGCATGAACCACAAAAATCATACATCCACTGTTTCGTTTAGAATATTTTTTTTCTTGTTTTCCTCCTCTAAAAACTATGTGCGTGTTATGGTCGGGTGCGTGTTATAGAGCGAAAAATACGGTATATATTAAAAAGTTTATATAGTATACAGTGGACGCTCAGGTTGCGAATGCAAGCCGTGTGTGCGAAGACGTGGGTTGCGATTCAGAGCTTCTGAGCATGCACGACCGCCAAAACCCGGAAGTAACCCGTTCTGGTACTTCCGGGTTTTGGCAGTACGCAACCCGAAAAAACTCAATCTGAAGAGTCTGTAACCCGAGGTATGACTGTATACATTTGCCATAAGGAATATATTTTACATTAAAAATGTACCAAAAATAATAAGTGTGTGTGTGTGTGTGTGTGTGTGTGTGTATAAACACTTTTATTATTTTTTGGTACATTTCAATGTAAAATATGTTTTGGCTGGTGTTTTTTTTAAAAAATTAAAATGTTGTATTAGTATATGTATTATTTCTGTGGTTGATGTGAGCAGGATCCTTGAAACGACAACAATGAACAAACAGTGATCAACGTACTGGGAATCAGGGAAGCGTTTTCTCTCAACCAGATTGGCTAGTAGGCTTGGCAGCGTGTCAGGTTATTTCAGAGAGGATGCCAGACCCAAGCGGTTTCGTAATAGTTGAGGAGCATTATTGCCAAATTACATTCTAGAACAGCAAGTGTGATTCACTGTCTAGGTTGGACACACTGCCACCTGCAGTTGGAATAGCAGTATTACAGCTAACTCTACACACAGCCTGAGGATTGGCTCTGTTCCTTGAGCCATCTGAAAGTAGTTGATTTGAGGGCGACTTACTGTCAACCTTCTCTTTGCATGTAGTATCATGCATCATATGTTTTGCTGGGGTGGTGGAGAGAGAGAGATGGACTGTGATTAAATAAGGTTCTACTTAAGGGTCCATCGTTCAGTTACAAATCCTCCATTATTTCCTCGATGAAAATAGGGATGTCCTATTTAATAATAATAATAATAATAATAATAATAATAATAATACTGTGTCCATCTGTCTTGGGTGGGGTGTGGCTTCCAACATATCTATAACATTAAGCATTTTGTGCAACATGGGTGGCGCTGTGGGTTAAACCACAGAGCCTAGGGCTTGCCAATCAGAAGGTCGGTGGTTTGAATCCCCGTGACAGGGTGAGCTCGCATTGCTCGGTCCCAGCTCCTGCCAACCTAGCAGTTCGAAAGCACATCAAAGTGCAAGTAGATAACTAGGTACCACTCTGGTGGGAAGGTAAATGGCGTTTCCGTGCGCTGCTCTGGTTCGCCAGAAGCAGCTTAGTCATGCTGGCCACATGACCTGGAAGCTGTATGCCGGCTCCCTCGGCCAGTAAAGTGAGATGAGCGCCGCAACCCCAGAGTCGGTCACGACTGGACCTAACGGTCAGGGGTCCCTTTACCTTTTAAGCATTTTAAAACTTCCTTATACAGTGGTGCCTCGCAAGACGAAAAGAATCCGTTCCGCGATTCTCTTCGTCTAGCGGTTTTTTCGTCTTGCGAAGCAAGCCCATTGACAGCTTAGCGGATTAGCGCTATTAGCGGTTTAGCGGCTTTTAGCGATCAGCTGTTAAGCGGCTTATCAGCGGAACAGCTGATAAGCGGCTTAGCGGCTTAGGAAAGGGGGGGGAGTGGGGAAAAACCCGCGGGAACTCGCAAGATTTTTTTCGTCTTGCGAAGCAACCCCATAGAGAAATTCGTTTAGCAAAGTGCCTCCAAAACGGAAAACCCTTTCTAGCGGGTTTTCCGTCTTGCGAGGCGTTCGTCTTGCGGGGCACCACTGTACAGGGTTGCCTTTAGGCGTCTTCTAAAAGTTGTATAGTTACTTATCTCCTTGGCTCTGAGGTCACATAGCCTCCAACATTTCTCCAATGAAAATAGAGGCGTCCCCTCCAACATTTTTCAGGTGAAAACAGAGACGTCCTACCATACCCTCCAATGTTTCTCCGATGAAAATAGGGGAAATGTGGGACATTCCAGGATCAAATCAGAAACCGGGGCGGCTTCTGTAAATCCAGGACTGTCCCTGGAAAATAGGGTCTGCAGTTACAGCTTGCTGGTATAATAAAGGACACCTCAAGGTTTATACAACACTTTCTGAGCGTTCGAAGCACAGGGCACGCATAATGACAGTAATCATTCCATACCAGAACCTTGTAACTTAGGACAGTATAATTATCCTCACATTTATGCATAGGCATGCATAGGAGTGCACATCAAGCAGTATTTATATGTCCCAATTTAGCAATGACGAAGTGTTAAAAGGTTTTGGGATTTGTAGGCATCGCATGCGGGCAATGCCCAACCACCAGCGCTATGAAGTCATGAGGACTAGTATGTTTCAAAGGAAAGAAGGAAAGCAAGCAAGCCGAAAATGGACCTCAGTTTCAATAAGCCTGAGAATTTTGTGAGCATTTGGTTGCACCATCCCCATCTCAATTTAGCTCCTATAAGGGATGAGTAAGACAGGAGTGCCTGGCGTGCTCTGGTCCATGGGGTCACGAGTCGGACACGACTAAACAACAACAAAGGGATGAATTCATTGGGAAGTAGTTTTTATTAGAATTTTCCCAGTGTGTTTCCCTCTATATATGTTTCCCTCTATATATGTTAAAGCTATGGTTTTCCCAGTAGTGATGTATGGAAGTGAGAGCTGGACCATAAAGAAGGCTGATCGCTGAAGAATGGATGCTTTTGAATTCTGGTGCTGGAGGAGACTCTTGAGAGTCCCATGGACTGCAAGAAGATCAAACCTCTCCATTCTGAAGGTAATCAGCCCTGAGTGCTCCCTGGAAGGACAGATCCTGAAGCTGAGACTCCAATACTTTGGCCACCTCATGAGAAGAGAAGACTCCCTGGAAAAGACCCCGATGTTGGGAAAGATGGAGGGCACAAGGAGAAGGGGACGACAGAGGACGAGATGGCGGGACAGTGTTCTCAAAACTACCAGCATGAGTTTGACCAAACTGCGGGAGGCAGTGGAAGACAGGAGTGCCTGGCGTGCTCTGGTCCATGGGGTCATGAAGAGTCGGACACGACTAAACGACTAAACAACAACAACAACAACGCCTTAGCTTGCTTGCCTGTGTCTCCCCTTATTTTCTTCCTTACAATCAACATTGAGAAGAGCTTTTGACAGCAAGAGCTGCTAGACTGCAGAATGAACGACCTTGGAAGATGGTAGACTCTCCTTCCTTGTTGGTTTTTAAGCAGAGGTTGGGTGGCCATCTCTGCCAAGCTAAGCAGTTGGCTCCTTACCTCTCTCGCCCTGAACTAGCCACTGTGATCCACACGACGGTCACCTCCAGACTGGATTATTGTAACTCACTCTACGTGGGGCTGCTCTTGAGACTGACCCAGAAACTCCAGCGGGTGCAGATTGCCGCGGCGAGACTCCTTACTGGATCCTCGCTGCGGGATCACATTCATCCAGTGCTCTACCAGCTGCACTGGCTCCTGGTGGAGTACAGGATCAGGTTCAAGGTGCTGGTTTTGACCTTTAAAGCCCTATACGGCCTAGGACCCTTGTACCTACGGGACCACCTCTCCTGGTATGTCCCACGGAGGACCTTCTTCAAACAAAAACATCTTGGAGGTCCCAGGCCACAGGGAGGTTAGGCTGGCCTCAACCAGAGCCAGGGCTTTTTTGGCCATGGCCCCGATCTGGTGGAACGCTCTGTCCCAAGAGACTAGGGCCCTGCGGGACTTGACATCTTTCCGCAGGGTCTGCAAGACAGAGCTGTTCCACCAGGCCTTTGGCCAAGGCACAGCCTGACCCCCTCCTTCGGTAATCCTCATGGAACTCTAGCCCAATTGTTGCCATTAATTTGATTCTGAATTGATTTTAGAATGAATTGATTTTAGAATGTATTTCAATTAATAGATGGTGATTTTATGTAAACTGTGTTACTTTTACTGTTGTTAGCCGCTCTGAGCCCGGCTTTGGCCTGGGAGGGCAGAATATAAATAAATTATTGTTGTTGTTGTTGTTGTTGTTGTTGTTGTTGTTGTTGTTGTTGTTATTATTATTATTATTATTATTATTATTATTATTATTTATTATCTTTAGCTGAGATTCCTGTGTTTTCAGGGGGCTGGACTAGATGACCCTCAGTGGCCCCTTCCAACTCCAAGCTTCTATGATTCCTGCCCCTGCTTTGCGGTCTGTACCTAAGGAGTGTGTTTTGTGTTCCATTCACAGTGGCATCGCTGACCTGCTTCCACTGTGAGAACGAGGAAAACAATTGGAACTGCCTGAAGCCAAAGACCTGTGGTGACTCGGACAAGTACTGCGTCACCAAGTATTTCGGTGGAGGCGTCGGTGAGTGCCGCGTAGCTTCGTCAACTTCTTCCATTCTTGCCTTTTCTCTAAACTGAAATGTCCCAAAGGCGGCAAACTCTTGATTACTTTTACCTGGCCTATCTGAGTGAGTTGCCTAGGGCACAGACCTCAGAGGGGTGCAGTACTGGCCAGTTTTATGCAGATTCGATTTTGTTCTCTCTTGCAAATTCCTGATATATTTTACTTTCATTTTGAAGAATTTTATCATTTCTATGAGTTTTTGGAAATTGAAAATTGGAGCCGCCCAGAGTGGCTGGGGACATCAAGCCAGATGGGTGGGGTATGATGATGATGATGAAGAAGAAGAAGAAGAAGAAGTTTGTGTGTGTGTGTGTGTGTGTGTGTGTGTGTGCGCGTGAGCAAGCAAGCAATCTTCAATCTTTAAATTAAATCATCCGGTTAAATCTTTGCCATTTGCTATATAAACCTCAATAAAAAATTCTTTGAGGAGTAAGAGCTGTTTGACAGCCGTTTGACTCCCTCAAGAGGTGAGGCCCCTCCTTCCTTAGAGGTGTGTGTGTGCGTGCAAGCAATTAACCTTGTTTAGGGCATAAAATAGCACATCTGTGCATTACAGGGTGGTATCAGCAGGCTCCCTTGTCCTTAAAGTAAGATGAGCGCCGCAACCCCAGAGTCGTCTGCCAGTCAGGGGTCCTTTTACCTTTAGTAATATTGGCTGTGCTCCTCTGAATTCCGGCTGCTGGGAACTACAGGAGGGGAGAGAGCTCTTGTGTTCGAATCCTGCTTGCCGTTTTCCCATGGGGGCATCTGGGTAGCCACTGTGAGAATAGGAGTCTGGACTAGATTGGCCACTGGCCTGATCCAGTAGACTCTCCTTATACTTTTCTGTGACACTCAGGGAAATAAACTGCTGGGTAATAATAATAATAATAATAATAATAATAATTTTTTATTATTTATAACCCACCCATCTGGCTGAGTTTCCCCAGCCTCTCTGGGCGGCTCCCAATCGAGTATTAAAAACAATACAGCATTAAATATTAAAAACTTCCCTGAACAGGGCTGCCTTCAGATGTCTTTTGAAGATAAGATAGCTGCCTATTTCCTTCACATCTGAAGGGAGGGCGTTCCACAGGGCAGGTGCCACTACCAAGAAGGCCCTCTGCCTGGTTCCCTGTAACTTTACTTCTCACAGTGAGGGAACCGCCAGAAGGCCCTTGGAGCTGGATCTCAGTGTCCGGGCTGAACGATGGAGGTGGCTCCTTCAGGTATACAGGACCGAGGTCATTTAGGATGAATCCTGCCACACTATAAAGGAGTTTTTTAATATTCTGACTGTTTGAACTGTCTCCTTGGGCTATCTTTTATATATATATAAAAATAACTGGACCTATTTCTTTCCTTCCTTCCAGGTGACAACAAGAAGCAGTCCATCAGCAAATACTGCTCTCCCATGTGCCCCCAAGGAGGGATCGACCTTGGTGTCATGGCCTTTTCCATCAAATGCTGTGAATCCGAGCTGTGCAACTTAAGCGGGGCTGTCGGCGTGAAAAGCAGCTCCCTGATCTTGGTTGCAGGCACCTTGGCCAGTCTGCTGTACATCTTTGGAGCCAGGTTGTAGATGCAGAAGGCGGGAAGGACTTCTCCTCCAGGGAGAAACCCAACCTTTCCCCCCACGTGCAAAACTGTGCTTTATAATGCATGCCTGTTAACTTCATTCTCTGCCCAGAGCCGTCTTTCCCATTGGTGTTAGTGGTGCGTTGTGCCAGGGCGCTGGCCTCTCAAGGGCGCCCTTGAGAGTCGGGGAGCTGCATGGCTTTGCCGGCAGACTCCCTCCCACAGCTGCCAATGTTTCCCTTTTAAAAATGGGAAATCCCCTTATTCCGAATAGGATTCCTCGCAAGAAAAGGGAAAAGTTGACAGCTATGGCCTCCCCTGCATGCCCGCCAGCTGCGCCCCACCAACTATATGGCGGGCAGGCGGGCAGCTTCCCTCCCAAGCCTCTGCATCTGCTGAAGACGGCCCTGATCCTGGTCGTTGTCCTCCTCCTGCTTCCTGGCAAAGGTGGCACGTAGCCTTCTCAGGTGCACTGACGCCGGAGAGTATGTCTGCCAGCACGTTTTCCTGCATCCACCATGCCGGGGATCGGGGCAGTGGGGGACGCAGAGGACATTTTCCACCACCCCCTCCCTTGTTTTGCAGTTGCAAGGGCGCCAGCGCCGAAGGGATCTTTGCACCACGGCACCGGATAGGCACCGAATATGCTTAAGACGGCCCTGTCTCTGTCCACACCGACTTGGAGCACTTTCTGAATCAAGGAGCATTCATTCCACTGGCGCCACATCTGCAGCCCGTGGACATAATGGACAGGGCAGGGATTACTCATGAGTAAGCCCCCTCTGGTCTCCTCAAGCTGGAAAGATGAGCTGCAGTTCAATGAGGAACATGGGTGGGTCGTGGATGCTTCCTACTCACAAGTAGGCCCACTTGCGGGGGGGAAAGGGCAACCCAGCCTCTCGCTAGAAACCAGGGCAGCGAGTAAAGCAGCTTATGGGCTTTAGCTACAGGCTGGTTTACTCCAGAGTAAACAACCATCGCATGCCAAGCTTGCAAGGATGATACGCCACATAATTATTAATCTGTATTTTTACTGTTGGAAACTGCTTGGGGGACAGTTAGCGAAAAGTGGTCTAAAAATCTAATAAATACGTTAACATACACATATAGATGGCAGGAACATTGTATGTTTTTTTTGGGGGGGGGGGAGGGTTGGGAGAAGTGCAAGGAAACCTTTTCGCTGGAACATATCCTGAGAAAAACTGCTAATATGGACATCACACAGACTCCAGGAAGGATTTTTGGGGTTGGCTTGGGAAGGGTAAGTATCTTCCCTGAACAGTTCTGCCCTCTTGAGGCTCTGTTTACATATGCACAGCTTGGTGGGAAATAAAGAGATTGTGAAATAAATAAATATAACTCCCTCTTGGGCAAAGTGTAGGCAACCTCAAATAAAAAAATCAAAGCATCTCTAATTCCCAGATTTTTCTTTTCTTTTCTTTTTTTTAAAAAAGCCCTGCATCGTTAATTTTGCTTTGTAACACACCAAGAATGTTTGCAGGGCAATCCTAAATAGGTTTACTCAGAAGTAAGTCCTGCAGCTTTCAATGTGGACCAGGTTTGGCTGCTTAGGAAAAGCTGCTTTTCTCCACGGTGACCTGAGGACACGCAGACACACTTGGCCCAAGGGAGAATCCTGTTATTCAAGGAAATGATTCTTCTCTGGCATTTTATATTCTACACTGTTACGGAAGAATCTAGGTGCGAGGCTGCTCAGTCCCCCAGCTCGTCGGGCTGAGCCCGCGGGTCCCTGCGGAATAAAGGAAGGAGTCCAGCCACCAACCGGAGCAAATAGCTGTAGACCAAAGTTTGTTGCGCAACAGGTTCAAAGAGGAATTTTGAACCCCGAGGATGGGGTGACAAGGACTTTTAAAAGTTTCTATCTTATCCCAGCATACAGTTCATTAAGCATCATCACTACATCATTGCTACATCAGAAAAGGAGAGGGTTATACATGATTATACAGGGGACGCGGGTGGCGCTGTGGGTTAAACCACAGAGCCAAGGGCTTGCCGATCAGAAGGTTGGCAGTTCGAATCCCTGCAACAGGGTGAGTTCCCATTGCTCGGTCCCTGTTCCTGCCAACCTAGCACTTCGAAAGCATGTCAAAGTGCAAGTAGATAAATAGGTAACGCTCCGGCGGGAAGGTAAACGGCGTTTCCGTGTGCTGCTCTGGTTCACCAGAAGCGGCTTAGTCATGCTGGCCACATGACCCAGAAGCTGTATGTTGGCTTCCTCGGCCAATAAAGCGAGATGAGCACCGCAACCCCAGAGTCATCGGTGACTGGACCTAATGGTCAGGGGTCCCTTTACCTTATGCATGATTAACATAGGAGGAATGTGTTGGGGCAACAGGCAGATACAGGATATGTATTGGGAAGTACATTTGAAGCACCTACTACAGTGGTACCTCAGGTTACAGACGCTTCAGGTTACAGACTCCGCTAACCCAGAAATAGTGCTTCAGGTTAAGAACTTTGCTTCAGAATGAGAACAGAAATTGTGCTCCGGCAGTGCAGTGGCGGCAGGAGGCCCCATTAGCTAAAGTGGTGCTTCAGGTTAAGAACAGTTTCAGGTTAAGAACGGACCTCCGGAATAAATTAAGTACTTAACCCGAGGTACCACTGTACAAAGGGACAATAGAACTTTGGTTTGCATAGTCTGCCACCTGGGCAAGTCCGGAGGAGTGCCTTTGCCCAGCAATTGACACCTGTGAGTACGTGACCTCCTGCTTGAGGGATTATGGCAAGGACTAAGTAGTTTCCAAGTCCTTGGCCAATGAAGCAAATTGGCGGTGGAATGAAGGAAACTGGCAAAGGAATTGATTTTATGTGGTTTTTAAAGCTAGGTCAATTCCCTGAGCTGTCAAGTCGAAAGGATACATTTATGCATAATATTTGTAGCATCTAACAACTTTAAAGATGTGCCCCCACCCGTAATTTCCGTAACTACACTCTCCTCTTTATGAAGTGTGTATTTTTTGCACAAAGCTCTCTGAACCTGAATAACAACAACAATAAACGATCCAAACCGCACATGCAATTTATCTGTGTTTTTTGGTGGATTTACATATGCAGTTTATTTTCACAAGGTTTTGATTTTGCAAGCATTAAAAATATTCTTGCACACCACCCCAACTCCCAGGGTTCGGCTTCCTTGGAATAATGCTAGTGGAGAGCACGGCGCCTTTTGGATAGATCGTTTTATTTATCATGATAAAGTAAAGGTAAAGGGACCCCTGACCATTAGGTCCAGTCGTGACCGAGTCTGGGGTTGCGGGGCTCATCTCGCTTTATTGGCCGAGGGAGCCGGCGTACAGCCTCCGGGTCATGTGGCCAGCACGACTAAGCCACTTCTGGCAAAGTTTACCTTCCCGCAGGAGTGGTACCTATTTATCTTTGGCGTGCTTTCGAACTGCTAGGTTGGCAGAGGCAGGGTCCAAGCAATGGGAGCTCACCCCGTCACGGGGATTCGGACCACCAACCTTCTGATCAGCAAGTCCTAGGCTCTGTGGTTTAACCCACAGCGCCACCCGCGTCCCGATAATTTTTATCATGATAACACAGTATAAAAACAAAGAAACAAAAAACGGTAACAGCAGAATTAATGTTGCCAACATTAAATCTTGGCACCAATGAAACCACCTAAACAATATCGCTTCATAAGGGTCTATAGGCTTCCTGAGAAGTAGGGATCGGCATGTGCAGCTGGAATCAATCAATCAATCAATCAATCAATCAATCAATCAATCAGAGCCTTGTCCTCCCCAACAAGGTAGAAGGAAGCTAGCAAAACAGGCAGCTGGTCTTGCAGGACTCACAGCCAAGATGATCTCTTTACTTTTATATACAATCCCACCCTGTCCTCAGCTCTCACCTGTGGCTCCTAGATGCTGTCAGCACCTGACAGCTGCCACACCCTGGAAACGGCTTCAAATGATCAGCTAAACCAGGTGAGGGGAGCCAATAATAATAATAATTATTATTTGTACTCCACCCATCTGGCTGGGTTTCCCCAGCCACTCTGGGCGGCTCCCAAAAGAATTACAGTGGTATCTCGGGTTACAGATGCTTCAGGTTACAGACGCTTCAGGTTACAGACTCCACTAACACAGAAATAGTACCTCGGGTTAAGAACTTTGCTTCAGGATGAGAACAGAAATTGTGCAGCAGTGGCGCAGCGGCAGCGGGAGGCCCCATTAGCTAAAGTGGTACCTCAAGTTAAGAACAGTTTCAGGTTAATCACGGACCTCCAGAATGAATTAAGTCCTTAACCTGAGGAACCACTGTAATGATAACAAAAATTAAAAAGTGATAAGACATCAGACATTAAAAACTTCCCTAAACAGGGCTGCTTTCAGATGTCTTCTAAAAGTCAGATAGTTGACATCTGATGGGAGGGTGTTCCACAGGGCAGGTGCCACCACTGAGAAGGCCCTCTGCCTGGTTCCCTGCAAGCTCACTTCTCTCAAGGAGGGAACCGCCAGAAGGCCCTCGGAGGACCTCAGTGTCCGGGCAGAACGATGGAGATGGAGACACTCCTTCAGGTATACTGGGCCGAGGCCATTTAGGGCTTGAAAGATCAGCACCAACACTTTGAATTGTGCTTGGAAACGTACTGGGAGCCAATGAAGGTCTTTCAAGACCGGTGTTATGTGGTCTCGGCAGCCACTCCGAGTCACCAGTCTAGCTGCCACATTCTGGGTCTCAATCCCTTGGTGAGTTAGGGGCTTCTCCTGTGTGCAAAGAAAGGCTCTGGCAGATGGAGCAGATGAAACCAAGAGTACGTCCAATGGTCAAGAAGGCAGTTTTGCACCTGCTGTAGAGGGAAGCGAGGGGCAGATGGAGTCCGTCCACCTGGGAAGATGGCCTATCTAGAAGAAGGAAGACTCTGACCCTAAATCACCGCTGCCTTTTGGGATATCTTCAGGAGAAGAAAAGGCTCAGAAGCAAACCCTACACCAGGCACCCCCAAACTTGGCTCTCCAGCTGTTTTGGGACTATAACTCCCATCATCCCTGACCACTGGTCCTGTTAGCTATGGATGATGGGATCCGAGTTTGGGGATGCCTGCCCTACACAAATCCAGAGCGGAGTCCCTAAGGCAGTTGGATGGTGCCTTATATGCCTCTTGGCAAGTCTTGCAGCCAAGCTGGTGCCAAATGTCCTGCTCTGCTTTCTTTTGGACCACATCAGCGAGGCTGAGGGGTGTGTGTCTTGCCATCTGGGCAGCCCAGGGCCTCCAGACACACTGCCCAGGCTTGCGCCCCGGGGAGGTCATTTGGGTGCTGCTAAAGCAGAGGTTTGGCTTCACCCCCGGAGGCACACTCCACTGTTTCTCTAGAGAGAAAGGTGCCAACTGCATTCTGCATGGGGTGAAGGGCTTCAGGGCATTAACACCACAACGGATCGTGCTTCTCCAGTCAGTCAGAGCAAGTCTGCAGCTTCTGGCATCCAGCTCATTCACCCACACAGCTCTTTTCCCAGCCTATTGCGGGCACACGCGCTAAACCATGTCTGTGATGTCTACCCCTTTACCCCAAATGATGAGACAAGAGACCAGAGTATGGGTTCAAATGGGCCACAACTTTATTGAGCTTCAGAAGGGGGAAACTTGGCACAGGTAACCCTCTCAGCCCGCCTGCCTGAGGATATGCAGGCAGATGAGGTCCATTGAGAGGGGACTGCAAAGCGCAAACTTACACAGCATGCCCTTCTACCGACCTCGTCCCAGGAGTTTGACCTACATGCCCCCGCTCTAGGGCCAGGGACTCCCAGTTTTTGCCCTTTAACGGGCCCTGCAAACGTCGCCACATGGGGAGGGAGCATGAATGCATCCCCCCAACTTGATGTTAGACTAAAGGATACCTTGCTAAGGCCTGAAAACCGCCAAAGTTATGACGAAATTGCTACGGGGAAGGCAAAACCTGCCAATGCAGGGAAAATTCATTCCCAGTTCTGAATACAGTGGTACCTCGAGTTAAGTACTTAATTTGTTCTGGAGGTCCGTTCTTAACCTGAAACTGTTTTTAACCTGAAGCACCACTTTAGCTAATGGGGGCCTCCTGCTGCTGCCACGCCGCCGGAGCACGATTTCTGTTCTCATCCTGAAGCAAAGTTCTTAACCTGAAGCACTATTTCTGGGTTAGCGAAGTCTGTAACCTGAAGCGTATGTAACCTGAAGCATATGTAACCTGAGGTACCACTGTACAGCAACCATCTTACGACCACAGCAGTGCCCGCTGACCTGGAACGCAAAATATTAGCCTGTAAGGAAAGAGTCATTAACTTGAAGATCGCTGACCTAGGATAAAATTATGGAAGCAAGAAATTATTAATTTGAGGGAGGGTGATCCTGGAAGCAAGAACAGCAAAAGAGGCTTGAGGAATGGACTCATGCTCTTTTCTTTTGGCCTTAGGCCCACCCCTGGCCTAAGGCGGGAATTGTCTTCCCTGGCCAAGGGCGGGTCAAAGGCCGGCCCAAGCAGGTGGGTGGCACCTGCCCAGGTGAGCCTCGCTTGGTGCCGCAAACCCCGCCCACCTGTGGGGAAGGGAGGGCGGATATTGCTTTCCATCAGGTCTTGCAGCCAAGCTCGTCTTTTGAGATGCTGATGAGAGCATTGCCGAGGTCATTGTCCTACAAAGAAACTTGTCTGACTGGATCCACAGCCTCTTCTGTTAGATTCAAACCCTTCCTGGTCCAGCACAGAGCTACCTTACTTAAGCATCTCTCTTAGCTCTTCCAGTTGACTCGCCCACAGCAATTCTCCCCATTTCCCCCTTGGTGTCGTTTCTCAACTAATTGCTAATTGCAACCCAGCCCAGCCCTTTGAAGGGAGGCACAGCACTGAATAATTTTTATTTATACCCCGCCCTCCCCAGCCAAGGCCGGGCTCAGGGCGGCTAACAAGCAATAATAAAAACAAATTGAATGAATACAACTTAAAAACAAGATTAAAATACAACATTAAAATATTGAAACAGTAAAATGTTAAAATGTTAAAAATGCAGCCTCATCACAGGAGGAGAAAGGAAAAAGAAAGGAATCAAATTGGCTCCAAGCCAAAGGCCAGGCAGAACAACTCTGTCTTACAGGCCCTGCGGAAAGAAATCAGATCCTGCAGGGCCCTGGTCTCATGAGACTGAGAGTTCCCCCAGGCCGGGGCCAGTGTTGAAAAGGCCCTGGCTCTGGTTGAGGCTAATCTGACTTCCTTAGGGCCCGGGACCTCTAGGGTATTGCTATTTATGGACCTTGAGGCGCTCCGTGGGGCAGACCGGGAGAGGCGCTCCCGTAGGTACGAGGGTCCTAGGCCGTGAATGTGGCCCCCCCGGTCTTCATCCGCAAAGGAGCTTGCTTAGGCAGTTTTCCAATCCTCTCCAAAGCAATATGAAAGGATTGCAAGAGATGAAATACAACATCTCTAGGTCATGACTGCAAACTCTCTCTGTGTGTGTGTGCGCGCACACACACACACACTTAGAATCATAGGTACCTAAGGGTCATCTAGTCTAGGGGTCAGCAAACTTTTTCAGCAGGGGGCCAGTCCACTGTCCCTCAGACCTCGTGGGGGGGCCAGACTATATTTTTTTGGGGGGGGGATGAAGGAATTGCTATGCCCCACAAATAACCCAGAGATGCATTTTAAATAAAAGCACACAATCTACTCATTCTAAAAACACGCTGATTCCATGTGTGGATTTTTTTTTTTAAATAATATTTTTTATTAAGTTTTACAAAGAAAAAAAGGTTACAATAGAACAACAAACATCATAACACCAACAAATATCAACATTCAAACAAGCAAAAACAAACAATCAAAACACAGCCGAAAACAGAAAAAAGAAAAATATTACAAACATAAGAAAAAACTTAAGAAAAATTTAACATAAAAAGAAAAAAGGGCTCTTTTCAAATTCATATCCTTCATAACCTTATTTTCCTGACTTCCACCCGCCTTCCTTTCTTGTATTCCAGTTTTAAATTAATTTAGCAAGTTCGTTCTTATTAATTTTATCCTTTAAAAATTTCTTCACATATTGTATTGTTCAAATTTTCTTCCAATATCTATCCCTTCTTTCATCCTCTTATTTATCTTATTCACTAGAACCCCTTCATTTCATTTCAATGTCCTCAACATTCAAAAATTTTACAGTGTTTTTGTAGGTAGATTTTAAACTTCTTCCAATCTTCTTCCACCTGCTCTTCTCCTTGATCTCAAGTGTGAGTGTGGATTTTAATCCCACTCACCACAATGTCAGTTTCCTTTCTCTTTGCGGCCCCAGGCACCTGTTTCCTGTTTTCTTGTCCTGAGTAGAGATAAGCGTGGTGTCAGTTCAATGTTGAGGTTTCTTCCCCTACAACTCTGGGCAACCTGGTGTGTGTGTGTGCCGGGCGGATATTTGAACCCCGGCACCATATTTGCTTAAGACGGCCCTGTTTGCAGAGTTGCATCAGTTTCCCAGAAAGCAAACAACATCCACTTTTTTAGCGTGGAAAGAAATGCATTGGGGGGGGGGGACACCCCAACTCTTAGCAGTGCTTGATTTATAACATAGAACACAACTACTTTGTAATACGATCGTGGGACATCCAGAAAGTATAAAACAATCCAGCTACATGAGAATCACCCCCAAAATATAATCACAAACAAGCTTCTTACATATGTACCTCCAGCGTGTATACAAATGCAGTGAGAGGCATGAGCTTCCTTTTATGGGTAATCTCATTTGTATTTGTTCTAATGTGAGACAAAACAATTACTCATCTCTTCCATCAACACCAAGATGACTTTCTCTTTTCTGATCTTTCATATTTGTCAGAGTTGTTTGCAACAATATATCCTTGAGAATAGCTAATGCTCTTGAAGAGAGGCATAGATACTGTTTCTGGTTATATAGCTAATATAATAATAATAATAATAATAATAATAATAATAATAATAATATACTATACTACACTACACTGAAATGTTTAAATGTTTCTTTGATTGTCCTTGAATCTTGAGAAATATATAATATAATATATAATCTTGAGAAATATATATAAATCTAATCAATGAATAAAATCAAGAAAATATATTGGCCTTATTTTCAGCTCTCCTATTCCACTATATAGCTCACATAACCCCTCAATTCTCACTTTTGTCCTCCTTGCTATCTGCGGGTTGAGGGAGAGCTATTTGCCTCTTCGACAGAACCCGCTTCCTTTGTTCTCTTGACACCTCACTAGGCTAGCCTGACTTGATTAGGTTTTAACACTTGCTGGATCCAGAAAATGGAAGTGCCTGGCATTCAGCTTAACACCCCAAGTCTCAATTAAATTCTAACACTTACTGGATCCAGGAATTTGGAGAGGTCTGGCACCCCTGAACTTGTAGCAACATCACATTTAAACTGTCATTCCAAAAATGTAAAAACAAAAGCAATCCCTCAATAACTATTTTGTTTCTTATTACATATGGCGTTTCTCCCATATCATTAAGATTAAGTAAAGGTAAAGGTAAAGGGACCCCTGACCATCAGGTCCAGTCGTGGCCGACTCTGGGGTTGCGGCGCTCATTTCGCTTTACTGGCTGTGGGAGCCGGCGTACAGCTTCTGGGTCATGTGGCCAGCAGGACTAAGCCGCTTCTGGCGAACCAAAGCAGCGCACGGAAACACAATTTACCTTCCCGCCGGAGTGGTACCTATTTATCTACTTGCACTTTGAGGTGCTTTCGAACTGCTAGGTTGGCAGGAGCAGGGACTGAGTAACAGGAGCTCACCCCGTCATAGAATCATAGAATCATAGAGTTGGAAGAGACCACAAGGGCCATCGAGTCCAACCCCCTGCCAAGCAGGAAACACCATCAGAGCACTCCTGACATATGGTTGTCAAGCCTCTGCTTAAAGACCTCCAAAGAAGGAGACTCCACCACACTCCTTGGCAGCCAATTCCACTGTCGAACAGCTCTGTCAGGAAGTCCTTCCTAATGTTTAGGTGAAATCTTCTTTCTTGTAGTTTGGAACCATTGCTCCGTGTCTGCTTCTCTGGAGCAGCAGAAAACAACCTTTCTCCCTCCTCTATGTGACATCCTTTTATATATTTGAACATGGCTATCATATCCCCCCTTAACCTCCTCTTCTCCAGGCTAAACATGCCCAGCTCCCTTAGCCGTTCCTCATAAGGCATCGTTTCCAGGCCTTTGACCATTTTGGTTGCCGCCCTCTGGACCCGTTCCAGTTTGTCAGTGTCCTTCTTGAACTGTGGTGCCCAGAACTGGACACAGTACTCCAGGTGAGGTCTGACCAGAGCAGAATACAGTGGCACTATTACTTCCCGTCGCGGGGATTCAAACCGCCGACCTTCTGATCGGCAAGTCCTAGGCTCTGTGGTTTAACCCACAGCGCCACCTGCGTCCCTCCATGAAGATTAAGTAATCAGTGGCAAATCAGTATCGACACCTTCAGAATAAGTATCCAAAGGAGACTTGGAATATTGCAGCCAATACTTGTTCAAATAATATTCAACACTTATATAAGAAGGGTGTTTATAACCACTCTGAAAGGCCAAAGCTTTTCTGATCTCCAGCCCCGATTTGGACCAAATGCTCTGTGCCCCCAGATAGGGCGTTCCTTTCTTCCCCATAGCATTTCCCAGGCAGGACCGGATTTAGGTTTGATGAGGCCCTAAGCTACTGAAGACGGGACGCAGGTGGTGCTGTGGATTAAACCACAGAGCCTAGGACTTGCTGATCAGAAGGTCAGCGGTTCGAATCCCCGGGCCGGGGTGAGCTCCCGTTGCTCGGTCCCTGCTCTTGCCAACCTAGCAGTTCGAAAGCACGTCAAAGTGCAAGTAGATAAATAGGTACCACTCTGGCGGGAAGGTAAACGGTGTTTCCGTGCGCTGCTCTGGTTCGCCAGAAGCTTAGTCATGCTGGCCACGATTTGGAAGCTGTACGCTGGCTCCCTCGGCCAATAAAGCAAGATGAGCGTCGCAACCCTAGAGTCGGTCACGACTGGACCAAATGGTCAGGGGTCCCTTTACCTTTACCTTTTAAGCTACTGAAGGTAATGGGGCCCTTTATATGTGACATTTTAGGGAGCAGTCTAGCAGACGGGGCCCATTACTTACGGTACATCAGGGGTCAGCAAACTTTTTCAGCAGGGGGCCGGCCCACTGTCCCTCAGACCTTGGGTGGGGGTCGGACTATATTTTAGGGGGGAAATGAACAAATTCCTATGCACCACAAATAACCCAGAGATGCATCTTAAATAAAAGCACACATTCTACTCATGTAAAAACACCAGGCAGGCCCCACAAAAAACCCAGAGGTGTATTTTAAATAAAGGGACACATTCTACTCGTGTAAAAACATGCTGATTCCCAGACCCCCTGGATTTAGAAGGCGATTGGGCCGGATTCAGCCGGGCCTTAGTTTGCCTAGCCATGACTTACATCATAGGAGTCTACACAACACAAAACACCGTTGCTGTATGTAGGTTTTATTTTATTTGTTTTTTTCTCTTATATGTTGGAAATGTACATCCAGTCCCCCCCCCTTTAATTTTTTTGGACCCCAAGAGAGTGGGGCCCTAAGCTATAGCTTGTTTATGTTATTGTATTTTAGTGTTCTGTTGGAAGCCGACCAGAGTGGCTGGGGAAACCCAGCCAGATGGGCAGGGTATAAATAATAAATTATTATTATTCTAGCTCTTGCGTAAAACGGCACTGCTCCCAGGGCGCATTATGGAAAGCTTTCGTTTCTGGTGAAAACGCACCTCAGCAGCAAGAAACGAAAGAGAGATGCGAAGCCCAGGAGGTGGGTTTGGGGAGGAACAACAAAATTAGAAAAAAGCTTTGCAGCCTCCGCCAAGCCGCCTTGGATTTGAGGAGAAGCTACACGTGGGTTGATCTCATCCGGCCCCTCCGGCGGTTTATAAGCAGCTTGCGCCTAAATTGCTGCGCGCTGGGCAGCTGCTGCAAGACGGAACCGTCGCTTGGTCCGCTGTTTTCATTTTTTCTTTTTGCAACCCAGCGCAAGAGTTTTCGCCGCCCCTCCACCCCGGAGGTGGGATCCTTTTTTTTGCAAAAAAAAAGATAAGGGGGGGAAAAGGAAGCGCCGACAAGACTGCATCCAAGATGAAGGCGTCTTTTGCAATCCTCCTGGCCGCCTGTCTCTGCGTGCAAAGAGGTGAGGCCTTTCCATTTTCACGAGACCCCCCCATACAAAATAAGATTTTCTCCCCCCATCTCCCCGCCCAATATCAATTTAGGTTATGTTTAAGGATGCCCGTTATCTGCTAGCAGGCGTTGCTGCCGCGTCTGCCTTTATCTCTGCAAAGCGGGGGGAGGATGGCTTGCTTTTGCGCCTGGTTTGCGAAAATGGGCGTTGCAGGGGGCTGGTTAAAAGTGCGCAACGTACGCCGCGATCCTAAACCTCTGGGAGGAAGCGCCGCTGGATTGCACAGGAATTTCTTCTGGGTAGGCGTGGCTTAGGGTTGCGCTCAATCCTAAGGCTGCCGCCCTGACCCCATTTGCCTGGGATTGTCCTGCGGTTCTGTGCGCGCGTTAAATGAGAAAGGAGGCCCGCCGGGCGCACCTGGGTCCGCTTTCGAGTCAATGTGCGCGTGAAACAGTGTGGCGTAGTGGTTAGAGTGGTGGGTTAGGATCCTGGAGACCGGAGTTGGGGAGGAAGGGTGGGATGCGGATTGGGCAGGAAAAGCCCCCTCTGACGTCAGACAGGTCGGCCTGTGGTGATGAGCAGGGAGGCACTCAGCACATGCTCAGAGACGTTCTCGGTGCAAGGGCTTTGCAAGAGTCGGGGGAGGGGCGGCTGCTGGGAATGGTACCAGGATCTCCCCCCCCCCCCATGGCGGCACTCCTGGAATGTCATTTTTGAATGGAGATGGAGAAGGGACTGAGTTAATTTTAATCTGATGTATTCTTTTGAAACACAAAATTTAAAAGTATGGATGTGGGTTTTTCTTGATTTTATTGCTTTATCTTTCTGTAAACTCTTGCATGCATGGGAGCAGGGCCGGGAACAGAAGGTGGCAACCCCTACAGAGTGCCAGAAAAATCCAGGGATGGGGGAAGGGAGAAGCAGTCCACGAGGTCTTTCCCACCCCCTTTGTCTGAGGGTCTGGAGCTTTGCCAGGGACTCTTGTAAGTCTCTTGCAAAAAACTCCGGGTTTTGTGGTCGCTCCCATTGTGGTGCTGTGGAATTTTTCCGGGATGATGTAAAAGCTGGGATGGTACGGAATGGGAAGGAATGCCCTCCAGCTGTTTTTGGACTACAACTCCCATGATCCCAAAGCTAACAGGACCAGTGGTCAGGGATGCTGGGAATTGTAGTCCATCACTGAATTAAATGGATGTGCCAGAGATGTATCAGAGGAATATTTTAGAGCGGAAACATTTATGTTTTTTTCTTCTTCCTGGAATGCCGGTTCCAGGATTCTGTGGCTCAGTGCCTGTCCCAGCTAGTCCTTTGCGATGGGTAAAATTCTGCTGATCCTTTTCGGGCTGCTGGCACCATCCCTTTCCCTCTCAGTGAATATCCCTTCCCCATCCCCCAAGTGATTTATGCCCTATTCAAAACAGCATTGTAAAAAACCCAGAGAGCATGAAAACCAAGCCTGTACACAAGCCCTGACCTGCCTTTTCCTACTGTTAAAAAGCTTTTGTGTTTCAATAACCCAATTACCTCTGGTCCTTCCTGGTGGAGAGGATATGGATGGCTAGCAGTAGCCACTATGGCTTACCTGCTTACAGGTTTTTCCACAGGCATCTGCATGGCCATTGTGAGAACAGGATCCTGGAGTCCCGGAGGGGGCAGTGGCCGGATCCAGCAGGCTCTGCTTACATTCTTACGTTCCGTAATTGAATGAACAGCTGTAGAGTTGTATCTCAAGAGGAATCGGGTTCCTCTGGCAAACAATGGAAGTATTCTGTATTTATTTTACTTGTTACAATGGAGGTCAGGTCCTGGCAAGCCTGCCTCTCTGTTTACACGGAAAGCAGAGGGAAGCCTTTTGGAAACTGCATTCCTTAACCAGGCAAAGGGGATGAAGATTGGGATCCAGCTGTTTCTTGGGGGAGATTACCCACCATCACTTACCTGCTCATTGAGGAACGCCAGGTTCCCTATGAAATTACCGTATTTTTCGCACTATAGGGCGCACCAGGTCATAGAGTGCACCTAGGTTTTTGGGGGGGGGGTAAAGAAAAAAAGATCCCCCCCCGAGCCCCCGTTTTTAGCCTCGGGGCTGGGGCGGGGGAAGCCCCCCAGAACAGGTCTGGGAGCAAAGGCGAGGTTACACTCAACCTCGCCATCGCTCCCGGAGCTTGCTGCTATCCGAAGCCTGGGGAGCGCGGCTCTGTAGCCCGTTGCGCACCCCGGGGCTTAGGGCAGCTACCTGCAAGCCTGTGGCGCCCGGCGGGACCTCCCGCCGGGCTCCCAAGGCTTGCGGATAGGTGCCCGAAGCCTGCATTTGCTCCATAGGCCGCACACACATTTCCCCTTCATTTTTGGAGGGGAAAAAGTGTGCCCTATAGAGCGAAAAATACGGTAGTTTGAGATCATGTCCCACCGTTCCTTCCAAGGGTGCCCAGAGCTTCAGGTCTCTTAATTTTGATCTGTGATCAGGAAAGTGATTCACAGATGGTTTTTAACTCTGGAGTAGGCTTGCTAAGAGGAACCATGGAAAGAGAAGAAGGGAAGTCATTGATATATCGAGGATGTAAAAAGAGTATTTTAAATTGTAAAATAGAATGTGTGTGTGAAAGTGAAAGAAGAGGAAAGCACTGGTGTGGTATAATAATAATAATAATAATAATAATAATAATAATAATAGTTAATTAATAATTTATTATTTGTACCCCCCCCATCTGGCTGGGTTTCCCCAGCCACTCTGGGCGGCTTCAAACAAAGACCAAAAATACACTAATATGTCACACATTAAAAACTTCCCTGAACTTCCCTGATGTCTTCTAAAAGTCAGACAGGTGACATCTGGTGGGAGGGTGTTCCACAGGGTGGGTGCCACCACCGAGAAGGCCCTCTGCCTGGTTCCCTACAACCTCACTTCTCGCAGGGAGGGAACCACCAGAAGGCCCTTGGCGCTGGACCTCAATGTCCGGGCAGAACGATGGGGGTGGAGATGCTCCTTCAGGTATACAGGACTGAGGACATGTAGGGCTTGAAAGATCAGCACCAACACTTTGAATTGTGCTTGGAAACAATGTACCGTAAATCTTTCAAGTTTTGTGGTCTTGGCGGCCGCTGCCAGTCACCAGTCTAGCTGCTGCATTCTGGATTAGTTGTAGTTTTGGGTCACTTTCAAAGGTAGCCCCACGCAGAGCACATGGCAGTAGTCCAAGCGGGAGATAACCAGAGCATGCACCACTCTGGAGAGACAGTCTGCGGGCAGGGAGGGTCTCATCCAGGGTACCAGATAGAGCTGGGAGACAGCTGCCCTGGACACAGAATTGATCTGTGTAAAGAACGTCAGGGCTTGATGGCGCATGGGGCGTAGTTTTGGACACCAGTCACATGCCGCGGGCACCTTCTTCCCCCGAGACAGTTTAGCAGAACTGGGAGGAAATAAAGGGGAAGTATAATAGTTTACTAGGCAGGGGTAGAAAACACAGAAGCAGTACCTGTGCTGCCTGCCAGATGTTGCTGAAATTCCTCTCATCATCCCTGCCCATGTTAGCAGTCTACAGTATCTGGGGGGCACCAGGTTGCCAAAGCCTGGTACCTCTCAACTTTCCATACCATTGAGTTACTAATGGTGTGGTTTGGGGGGTTCCCCCTCCCCTTACCTTTGTTTTCCCCCTGCAGATTTTTGCCACCACAGTAGAAGGTCTAGGGCAGGGGTCAGCAACCTTTTCCATCCATGGGCAGGTCCACTGTCCCTCAGACCATTTGGGGGGCCGGACTATATATATATTTTTTTAGGGGAGGGAATGAATGAATTCCTATGCCCCACAAATAACCCGGAGATGGATTTTAAATAAAAGGACACATTGTACACATGTAAAGAACATGCTGATTCCTGGACCGTCTGCGGGCCGGATTGAGAAGGTGGTTGGGCCAGATCCGGCCCCCGGGCCTTAGTTTGCCTACCCTTGGTCATTTTTCACCCCAAAGGAAAGGGTTGTTATTGTTCATTTCATTTCTATGAAGTTCCATTATAGTCGAAAGGCTATTCATAAGAAATAAGGATTTAGTTTTTCATGTATGTTAAAACTCAGTCTGTTGTTTTTTTTAATTGTTTAACCACCTCAGTTAACAAATATGAATACTATAATGTTATTGTTTTAGTTAAATAAATTGTTATTAAGGAAATGATTATTTTTCTCCTCCCAATAAAGCACAGCATAAAAGTTGTCCAAATGCAAAGTTAACTTATTAAACCTCACAACAATTACCTAATTATCTGTCTATGTATTTATAATAGTATAACCAAATCAGTAATTTTTGATAGAACTGTAAAAACTACTCTGAAAATTTATTCTTCCAAAAACGAAACCTTCATCTGGTTGTAAATATTAAGACGATACCAGCAAGAATGAGTCTTTCTGTAAAAAAAGAAGAAGATTTAAATCAAGTCTTATGGACTAGTGATTTAAATCGATTGATTTTAATCAAATCCACCCTGGCTGGAAGGGGAAGTTAAAAAGGTGTATAAACGTTAGAACAGTTGAGTGGGTTGTGGGATGAGTGAAAGTGCCTACAGCAGGCATAGGCAAACTCCGGCCCTCCAGATGTTTTGGCACTACAACTCCCATCATCCCTAGCTAACAGGACCAGTGGTCAGGGATGATGGGAATTGTAGTCCCAAACATCTGGAGGGCCGGAGTTTACCTGTGCCTGGCCTACAGTTTCATCGTGGGTTTGCTTACTCAGATGTAAGCCCTGGCAACAAGAGGATATGGCCGAGTTGGAAGCGGGAAACTGTTGTGTCTAATTTTGGGGACGGTTTTAACTGTTTTTCAGCTTCGTCGCTGGTGTGCTGGTACTGCGAAGGAGCGGAATCGAATTGGGGCTGTTGGAGGTGGCAGATTTGCTCTGATTCCGAAACCTCTTGTGCCACCGTCTACGTTGGTGCAGGAATGGGTAGGTGTATTTAATTTTTTATTTTAAATAATTTTTATTGATTTTAACATATAAATTATAAAATGTACCACAAAACTTATCACTTATATAATCTTTTTAGACTTCCATCAGCACCTCTGATGATCCACTTCTTAGGCATTTCTTAACTTTATATTGCCTTTACATCTCTTAACAAATCATCCTTCCCCTATTTTTGCAATACTTCCAATAATGCTCCTCACAGAACTTCTTGCAACCCTACAAACGTCGTCTGATATTCACAAGTACTTTTCAAATAGTCCGTAAATTTACTCCAGTCTTCCGTGAATTTCTGGTCCTGTCGGTTTCGAATCCTTTCTGTTAGTTTATCTAGTTCTGCATAGTCCATTAACTTCATCCTCCATTCTTCAATTGTCGGTAATTCTTCTCGCTTCCATTTTTGGGCCAATAATATTCTTGCTGCTGTTATTGCATATAAAAAGAGCTTATATTCCTTTCTATTTATATCACTCCCAACAATGCCCAATAAGAATGCTTCTGGTTTCTTTATAAATGTATATTTTAACATTTTTTTATCTCATTATATATGTCCTAGAAGCATTTCACCTTTTTACATTCCCACCACATGTGATAAAATGTTCCCTCTTTTTCTTTACATTTCCAACATTTATTGCTGACTTTATACATTTTCGCTAATATACCATCTATACATGTAATATATCATCTATACATCATTTTCATCACATTTTCTTTTAGGGCACTGCATGCAGTAAATTTTAAACCTTTTTTCCATAATTTTACCCAATCTCTCAGCTGTATATTATACCCAAAATCTTTGGCCCAGTGAATCATAACTGACTTAACCTCCTTGTCCTTCAAATGCCATTCAAGCAGAAATTTATACATTTTAGACAAAATTTTTGAATCATTACTTAATACAGTGGTGCCTCGCAAGATGAAATTAATTCGTTCCGCGAGTTGCTTCGTCTTGTGATTTTTTTGTCTTGCGGATTCCCCGGGTATTAACAGTTTTACGAAAAAGGAAGCAAACCCGCAAGACGTTTTCGTCTTGCGAAGCAAGCCCATAGGGAAATTCGTCTTGCGAAGCACCTCGAAAAATGGAAAACCCTTTCGTCCAGCGAGTTTTTCGTCTTGCGAGTTTTTCGTCTTGCGGGGCACCACTGTATCTTAATTCAAACTTTGAACCACTTTCATCAAATCCTTTTTCCTTAGGGGTAGGTGTATTTTAAACTAGGGGCATGAGGGTTGTTTTACTAGGCAAGGAGATTCTTGGGTTAATAGACTGTGGGGTTTCCTGTCTTTTGCTACAATCAGCCTTCATCACTTGATGGATAGGCAAGACTCTCCCGATGGAGACCAAAAGCCCATCCAGTCTGGGATAGGGGTCTTGGTTTATTTTGGCTGGCATGGGTCGACCTGTCAAGTCCAAGGGACGCGGGTCTAAACCACGGAGCCTCTTGGGCTTGCTGATCGGAAGGTTGGCGGTTTGAGTCCCCACAATGGAGTGAGCTCCCATTGCTCTGTTCCAGCTCCTGCCAACCTAGCAGTTAGAAAGCACACTGGTGCGAGTAGATAAATAGGTATCGCTGCAGAGGGAAGGTAAACGGTGTTTCCTTGTGTTCTGGTTTAAGCCACGGTGTTCCGTTGCACCAGAAGTGGTTTAGTCCTGCTGGCCACATGACCTGGAAAGCTGTCTGTGGACAAACGCCGGCTCCCTCGGCCTGAAAGCGAGATGAGCGCCGCAACCCCATAGTCGCATTTGACTGGACTTAACCATCCAGGGGTCCTTTATCTTTTACCTGTCAAGCACCTCACATGTTGTGTGGTGACAGTTTCAGCGGGGTTCAGCCAGTGTCAGAAACTCAGATATACACTCTAATAGCCAAATGGCACCTTATACCTGGGTTACGGTTGCCACAATGGAATGTCTAGGTGCCACCTTTTCACAATGAAGCTGCTGCTTCTTAAAAGCTTCCCAGTTGTCTTTTAAAAGTAAAATAGTTGTTTATTGCCTTGACATCTGCTGGGAGGGCGTTCCACAGGGCAGGAGCCACCACCGAGAAGGCCCTCTGCCTGGTTCCCTGTAGCTTTGCTTCTCGCAATGAGGGAACCGCCAGAAGGCCCTCAGAGCTGGACCTCATGACCCGGAAGCTGTACGCCGGCTCCCTCGGCCAATAAAGCGAGATGAGCGCCGCAACCCCAGAGTCGGCCACGACTGGACCTAATGGTCAGGGGTCCCTTTACCTTTATCCTATCTCCTCCCAGTCTCCTCTTTTCCAGGCTAAACATACCCGGCTTCTTCAACCGTTCCTCATAAGGCTTGGTTTCCAGACACTTGGTTACCCTCCTCTGCACACATTCTAGCTTGTCAATATCCTTCTCAAATTGTGGCACCCAGAACTGGACCCAGGACTCCAGGTGTGGTCTGTCCAAGACAGAATAGAGTAGGACTGTGACGTCCCTTGATCTAGACACTAGGCTTCTATTGATGCAGTCTAGGATAGCGCTAACTTTTACTGCTGCTGCTGCATCACATTGCTGACTCACCTTAGGCTTGTGGTCCACCAAGACCCCTAGATCCTTTTCACATGCACTGCTAGTAAGCCAGGTGCCCTCCATCTTATATTAGAATCATAGAGTTGGAAGAGACCACAAGGGCCATCGAGTCCAACCCCCTGCCAAGCAGGAAACACCATCAGAGCACTCCTGACATATGGTTGTCAAGCCTCTGCTTAAAGACCTCCAAGAAGGAGACTCCACCACACTCCTTGGCAGCAAATTCCACTGTCAAACAGCTCTTACTGTCAGGAAGTTCTTCCTAATGCTTAGGTGGAATCTTCTTTCTTTCTCCCTCCTCTATGTGACATCCTTTTATATATTTGAACATGGCTATCATATCACCCCTTAACCTCCTCTTCTCCAGGCTAAACATGCCCAGCTCCCTTAGCCGTTCCTCGTAAAGCATCGTTTCCAGGCCTTTGACCATTTTGGTTGCCGCCCTCTGGACACGTTCCAGTTTGTCAGTGTCCTTCTTGAACTGTGGTGCCCAGAACTGGACACAGTACTCCAGGTGAGGTCTGACCAGAGCAGAATACAGTGGCACTATTACTTCCCTTGATCTAGATGCTATTAGTGCAGCTGGTTCTTCCTTTCTTTATTGGTTACGACGCAGCTATCCTATCTTGAATCCCAATTATGTCCTAACTGCTATTAGCTACCCTACCCAGTTTGCTGTCTCTCCTGGTATGTCCCACGGGGAGGACCTTACGGTCTTCAAACAAAAACAACTTGGAGGTCCTGGGCCACAGGGAGGTTAGGCTGGCATTCGTCTTGCGGGGCACCACTGTACTTTTTAGTAGGGAAAAGGTGTGTCTTATGGAGCGAAAAATACGGTAAACTGTGTTACTTTTACTGTTGTTAGCTGCTCTGAGCCTGGCTTCGGCTGGGGATGGTGGGATATAAATAAACTATTATTATAATTATAATTATTATTATTATTATTATTATTGATGGGCATCCCCTCTGTTGACTCGATTCCTTCCTTTCAGCTGGTTATTCGTCTCAGTCCATCACCAAAGGCTGTGTTCCGGTTTGCCCACAAATGGGGGTCAACCTTGGCTTCGTAGCCACGTCCGTCAGCTGCTGTTCGTCTTTCTTATGCAACATCAACGGAGCCAGCAGCGTCAAAACAAACCACCTGATCTTGGCTGCTGGGATCGCCGCCAGTTTCTTCTACCTCTTTGGACCCAGGCTGTGATTTTTTGAGAAATACTTGCACGCAGAAGGAGTCTGCTCAGTCTTCTCCGCCGAGAAGCCCCAAAATAATGTGTTTTTCAATGGCATATAATTCCATTGCTTTTTAACCCAAATGAATCTGTGTCTCTACACTTTGTATTGGTCTTAAGAGGAGAGAAAGCTTTTCCACTTATCTTTTTGGGGGTGGGGGTGGGGAAGGGGGGGGGAATGAGATGTTTTGTATGGCAACACTGCCCCCCTGAGGCTGCTGGGATTTTTGCACACCCTGGTGAGGAGCTGCTGTTTGTTGGGGGAATAATTTTGCACGGAATAGAAGCCAAAAACTCCACTGAACAAAACATTCCTAATCCCTATGGGGGGCTTTAAACAGGGGCCTTAAACTGTGTTTTCCGCTTGATGGCTCACCAGGAGGCAAAATCGACTGGGGGGGGGGAAACCCCTCGGATGAAATCTTTTTTTTTTTGTATATTCTTAATTTAGATCCAATTTTTTTCTTGTCACATTTCACATACAGAGCAATGTGACATGCACGAAGCGTTTGGATTCGGAGCAGGGATTTGGTTTTTTTGTTTTGCCTGTTAAAATTTTACATTAAAAAGTGAACACTGTCTAGGCAATTTTGCAAGCCATGTGGGTTTTCAACATACGGTTCTCTTGTGCTTTCTGAACTTTAATAAATACATTTTGGTTTTTACTTTACTTCATTCCCCCCTCTTCTGTTTTCCTGTCACAACATGCCTCCAGTTGCATGTTGTGTGTTTTCCTGAAATAACTTACGTTATTAATTACTTACCCTTCACTGTTAGGTTCCAGGGTGGATTACAACATTAATGTACGGTTTTGAAAACAATCACAAAAATAAGTTGGGTCCTAAAAACAATACACCTCAAGTGTCAAAAGCCATGATCTCCCACATTTCATAGAACCAGAATTGTAGAGTTGGAACAGGCAGGCAGGCAAGACTCCTCTGTTCAGACTCCCTGCCATGAAGGAATCTCAGCTAGATCGTTAGGAAGAACTTCGAAATCACGGTCTGGCAATATCTTAGGACCAACCAAATGTCACAACTTGGATGCCAGCTATTGCCTTGTCCAGTTTGTGTGTGTGAGAGAGAAAGAGGGAGGGAAAGCTACACACTGAAGTCAGCCTTACAATCAAGATTGCCCACTGTAGAGCAGATTGTTTCAATTCTTTAAAAAAAGGGCTAGAAACTTGTGTTTTAGCTGTAGTTCAACAAATGAAGCAGGGCTAGTTTTGTGCCCACTTGCAACCATTTTGAGTTGGGAGTAGAACAGGGGTCGGCAACCTAAGGCCCATTGGCCAGTAGCAGCCATTTTAATAATGGCTTTTTATTATACTTTTTCATGTACAGTTCCCGAGAACTCTTGATGTTTTCTTTATGAGGAAGCGGCTTGGAGAACCTTTGTTGTTTAGTCGCTTAGTCGTGTCCGACTCTTCGTGACCCCGTGGACCAGAGCACGCCAGGCACTCCTGTCTACAAAAGTAAATAAATATAACCTATCGGTGTTTCAGGAGATAACAGAAATCACTGGGTTAAGGCTGACCAAAAGTCCAGAGGTAGCATTAGTATCAATTTACGATGGGTGTGGAAGGTTCGCAGGCTACAAAGGACTTGCGCCCAGATTTATTGACAGCTGCACAAATTATTATAAGCCAGGAAGTGGAAGGGGCAAGAAGAATATAAAATGGAAGAATGGTATAAAGAGGTGTGGGGTATAGCTATTAACGATAAATTAACATGTGCCATTAAGGTAAGACGGGGAATATGCAGGAGAAATGATTTTGAGGAGATAATGGAGGGAGTTTGTAGAATTTTGTACTGTTAAAAAATGGAAAGGTGTCAAATCATCGCAAGAGGTATTGAAATTTTGGGAGGTTGGGTAGTTCCAATGGAATGGTCTCAGTGGTGGGGTGCACATTTTTATTCTTTATTTATGATGATTTGTCAAAATAAATAAAAACTGAATCTATCGGGGATCTTTTCCTCTGACGTTTCCTCACTGAGGTCGGCTGCCTCCTGACAACATTCGTTCCAAACATTCCACCAACTATAGTTCCGTCTCCATTGTGACACCCTTGTGCTTCTCCCCCTGTGCCTCAGCATCTTGCAACGATGGCAGGAGGGTATTGTTCCCTGTGCGCTTTCATTGTCCAGGATGCTAAAACGCACACATAGTTGGAACAGGCAGAGCTTTTCTTACCGTCCCCCTGGTTCCAGCAGGACGTTAGCTGCCAAGTCCTGTTCCAGGGCGTGTTGGCGGTGGCTGTCTTCAGAAAAGACACGGCTGACTGACAGGTAAGAGGGCTGGGGTGGGAGCAGAGGCAATCCTGGCAGATTTCAACCTGTCTGTAGGTTGATCTCTGGCTACCCATTTTAATATTATATTTGTCGTTTAGTCGTGTCCGACTCTTCATGACCCTCTGGACCAGAGCACGCCAGGCACTCCTGTCTTTCACTGCCTACCGCAGTTTGGTCAAACTCATGCTGGTAGCTTCGAGAACACTGTCCATCCATCTCGTCCTCTGTCGTCCCCTTCTCCTTGCGCCCTCCATCTTTCCCAACATCGGGGTCTTTTCCAGGGAATCTTCTCATGAGGTGGCCAAAGTCTTGGAGCCTCAGCTTCAGGATCTGTCCTTCCAGGGAGCACTCGGGGTTGATTTCCTTCAGAATGGATAGGTTTGATGATCTTGCAGTCCATGGGACTCTCAAGTCTTTTCCAGCATCAGAATTCAAAAGCATCAATTCTTCGGTGATCAGCCTTCTTTATGGTCCAGCTCTCACTTCCATACATCACTACTGGGAAAACCATAGTTTTTACTATACGGAGCTTTGTTGGCAAGGTGATGTCTCTACTTTTAATATTATAATATTATATACCAACTTTTTTTTTTTATTGGAACTTGTAACCTACCTTCAATCCAATTGTCCCAGCAGCTTAGAACTCAAGCTTCCTGGAGCATTTCTGTTAAAACTGGAGGCACAGCATGGCCATCTTAGCTGGTGGCTACTGAAAGCCTTCTCTTCCACAATTTTGTCCAATCCTCTTTGAAAGCTGTCCTAGTGGGTGTGCTCCAGTGGCAGGGAGTTCCATAGTTTAAGCCCTTTTCTTTTCCCTGTCCTGAATCTTCTAAACATGCAGCTTCACTGGATGTCTTCAAGAGAGCGAGAAGAACTTCTCTCTTTCCACAAGAGAGCGATTTTGTAAAGGAATAAAATTCTGTGTAATTTTTGTAAAGGAATACTTCTGAACTTTAAAGAAATATTCTGTAGAAGAATTTGTCCCTGTGAAGAACTCATCAAAGGGACCACTAGGTGGCGTTGTTGTTTGACTAAAAGGTAGTTTTCGGGCATCCACTGTTAATTCAGAATATGCAATTGCCTGTTCCTACTTCTTATGCGCTGACTCTGTCCGGGGGTTGGCAGGGAAACTTGGGGCTTGATGGAAATATCCACCCCTTTTGGTGTCTGCAGCAACTGGTAATCTCCAATAATAAAAATTATTGTGATGCATTAGAAGCAGGAAAACAGCCAGGGAGGTGGTCGGACTTTTGAATGACGAGGGAATTTAAGGTGTGCTAAAAGAGGGAATGCGGGTGGCGCTGTGGGTTAAACCACAGAGCCTAGGACTTGCCGATCAGAAGGTCGGCGGTTCGAAACCCCGCAACGGGGTGAGCTGCTGTTGCTCGGTCCCTGCTCCTGCCAACCTAGCAGTTCGAAAGCACACCAGTGCAAGTAGATAAATAGGTACCATTCCAGCGGGGAGGTAAATGGTGTTTCCGTGCGCTGCTCTGGTTCGCCAGAAGTGGCTTAGTCATGCTGGTCACATGACCCGGAAGCTGTACGCTGGCTCCCTTGGCCAGTAAAGCGAGATGAGTGCCACAACCCCAGAGTCGGTCACGACTGTACCTAATGGTCAGGGGTCCCTTTACCTTTAAAAGAGGGGAAAGGGGATTGCAGAGAAACTGAATCTGCGTAATAAGGACAGGTAAAACGAAGCAGCAGCAACGTGATACAGCGTTCACCTGCAGTGATGAAGGCAACGCTTCTGTGGGAATGTTCAGGGTGGCAGGAGAGGATATATTGATATATTGTTTATTAATATTCTTCCTAACTTGTGCTAGCAAGGTCCTTTACTTAGTAGAGTTTACATTCCCCTTTTACATGCACAGCAGATAGCTAGTTGCAGGCTCGTGTGAGCCTCTCACAATTATACAATTCAATCTGTCTCAGATTGAATTGTACGTTCCTGATAAGTTCCCTTGAATCCCTCTTAAAAGAATAAATACATCACAATCTAAGTCAATAAAAGAAGTTTACTTACATCAGTTCACTGTTGGATTCCGGAAGGCAGATTTAGTTAGAAACATGTACATGTGGATCTACTCCATGTGGGGGAATATGTAACCCCAGTGCTTCTGCTAGCTGAGATCTAGCAGAGCAGTCTTAGCTAAAAACTGGTCAAACGAAGAAGGAAGTCAAAAAGAGGGAGAGAGTGCTGCGTGACTCGTCCTTTTGTTACCTGGACAGGTTAGTCACACCCACCATCTATCACTTGCAAAAGGAAGGATGCTCCAGCCAGGAGGAACAGGAAGTTTTGAATGGCTGGACCAAACATTCCCTCGCGTGTCTTCTCTAGCATTTCAAGGAATGTTGTACTTGACTGCCTCTCATGGATCACATCCCACAGCTTCTGAATCTCTGTTCCTGGGGGATGGAGTAGAAGTGGGGAGAGAGCACTTTTGCATTGCTGGGCTTCCCAGGGGCCCCCGTTTGGCACTGTGAGACGTGATAGGCCTTTGGTCTGATGGTAGAATTAGACCCAAGTCCCATCTGGCTCAGCATCAGTAGAATGTTTTTAAATGGTACCATCTCCTTTCGCATTCCAACCGCCCTGGCTGCATGAATCACAAAGGAGAGAACTGTGTACAGTGGTACCTCGGGTAAAGTACTTAATTCGTTCTGGAGGTCCATTCTTAACCTGAAACTGTTCTTAACCTGAAGCACTACTTTAGCTAATGGGGCCTCCTGCTGCCGCTGCGCCGCCGGAGCACGATTTATGTTCTCATCCTGAAGCAAAGTTCTTAACCCGAGGTACTATTTCTGGGTTAGCGGAGTCTGTAACCTGAAGCGTATGTAACCCGAGGTACCACTGTACAGTCATAGCTTGGATCCCTGAACACCTTGCGAGTTGAACATTTTGGCTCCTGGACGGCGCAAACCCGGAAGCAAGTGTTCCGGTTTGCGAACGTTCTTTGGAACCCAAACATCTGGCCCTGCTTCGGACTGGCTGCAGGAGCTTCCCACAGCCAATCAGAAACCGTGCCTTGGTTTCCCACCGTTTTGGAAGTTGAACGGACTTCTGGAACAGATTCCGTTCAACTTCTAATGTACCACTGTACAGTCATACCTCTTGTTACGTCTGCTTCAGGTTAAATATTTTCAGGTTGCATCCCAAGGTGACCTGGAAGTACCGGAAAGCAATGTCCAGTTGCTCAAAATGATGTCACGCGCATGCGCAGAAGTGGTGAATTGCAACCTGCGCACGCGCAGATGCAGGTTGTGTTCTGCTCATGTTGCGAACGGGGCTCTGGAACGGATCCTGTTCGCAACCAGAGGTACCACTGTATTTCCTGGCTTAATTGTTGATGTGATGGTTTTGTACACCAAAGGGAACAGGGACTCCTCAAGGCGGGCTGCTTCATCCTAGCGGCGGAGGAAGACGCAAAATGATGAAGGTTCTTCCTGTCCTACTGTTGACCACCATCTTGTGGACTAAAACGGGTGAGTCTTTGACATGACGGTCATTTGCTCCTGGAACAACCTCCTTAGCTTGGAGAGGAGAAGACTGACAGGTGAAAGGATGGCAACCTTCAAGCATCTGAAGGGCTTTTCACGTGGAAGATGGAGCAAGCTTGTTTTCTGCTGCTCCAGAGGAAAGGACCTGAATCAGTGGATTCAAATTACAAGAAAGAACATTCCAACTAAGCATTGGGAATAACTTTCTGAGGGTAAGAGCTATTCAACAGAGGGATGGACCAGCTCAGAAAGTGGTGGATGTCCATTATTGGAGATTTTTAAGGTTGGAGAAGCCATCTGTCAACAACAACAACAACAACAACAACAACAACAACAACATATTTATACCCTGCCCATCTGGCTGGGTTTCCCCAACCACTCTGGGTCGCTTACAACACATATAAAAACATAGTATAATCTCAAATGTTAAAAACCTGATACAGGGCTGCATTCAGAAGTCTTCTAAAAGTCAGATAGTTGTTTTTCTCCTTGATATCTGGTGGGAGGGTGTTCCACAGGGTGGGTGCCACTACCAAGAAGGCCCTCTGTCTGGTTCACTGTAACTTGGCTTCTCACAATGAGGGAACTGCCAGAAGGCCCTTGGCGCTGGACCTCAGTGTCCGGGAAGAACGATGGGGGTGGGGACGCTCCTTCAGGTATACAGGACCGAGGCTGTTTAGGGCTTTAAAGGTCAGCACCAACCCTTTGAATTGTGCTTGGAAACGTACTGGGAGCCAATGTAGGTCTTTCAAGACCGGTGTTATGTGGTTTCGGTCCAGAATTCTTTGGCCCCAATTCCTGCATTGCAGGAGGTTGGACTAGATGAGCCTTGGGGGTTCCCTTCCAACTCTACAATTCTGTGATTTTTGTGGGCATCTTGGAAAGGAGCACAAGGACATGGTTTGACCCAGCAGCCAGCCACCCATGGTTGGTTGCTCAGATGCCCTCTTAAGAGACCTTCTGGGGAGAGACCTGGCGATCCCTGGTCACCGTATTTTTCACTCCATAAGACGCACCTGCTCATACGACACACCTAGTTTTTAGAGGAGGAAAACAAAACAAAACAAATATTCTGAATGAAACAGTGGGTGTATGATTCTTGTGGTTCATGCTATGGCCACAGACATGTGATTTGATGGTGAATTTGGGGTGACCCAATGCAAAGATCCTGAGGATCCATGTGGATCTGTGCTTTGTAACCACATTTTTGCACCATTGCGGCCCCAGGAAACAGTGGATACGTGATTTTTTGGTGCAGGCTGTAGCCATGGACATCGTATTGTATCGTAAAACCTTTATTGGCATCACATGCAACATCCAAAACAAATCAATACAGAATTACCACTTCCCCAGTGGTACAAAACATTTGCTAAAAGAAAGGAGGCATTCGCTCCATAAGACGCAGACATTTCCCCTTACTTCTTAGGAAGAAAAAAGTGCGTCTTATGGAGCGAAAAATACGGTAGGTTGTTCTGGTACTTAGCCAGTTTCATTTGAAAGTCCCAGCGAAGACAGATTTCTCCCCCATCTTTACTGTGTGTGTTTTATTTTATTTTAAAAAGTTGCTTCTTTCTTGCAGCTTCTTCCCTGGAATGTTATACCTGCAATGAAACGAAATATTCTGGTTGTGACACTGTTGTGAACTGTTCTAAAACAGATCGCTTCTGCACGCGTTACACTGGTAAGCATGGGGAGGCTGAGTGTAGCCATTGCGCCTAGTAGCCATCGGTGGCCCTCTCCTCCATGAATTTGTCTAATTCTTTTTCAAAGCCATCTAAATTGGTAGCCATCACTGCTTCATGGGGAAGTGAGTTCCATAGTTTAACTATGGATGCATGAAAAAGTATGTTATTTATTTGGTCCTTAGTTTTCCAGCATTCATCTTCCCTTGATGCCCATGAATTCAAGGGTTAGGAGAGTGGGAGAAAAACTGTCCCTCTCCACTTTCTCCAGGTTATGCATTATTATGTTGCCTTTTGCTTGCCTTTTCTCGAAAATCAATGAAACAATAAAATTATAGCTTTCTGTGGGTTAAACCACAGAGCCTGGGACTTGCCGATCAGAAGGTTGGCGGTTTGAATCCCCGTGACGGGGTGAGCTCCCGTTGCTCGGTCCCTGCTCCTGCCAACCTAGCAGTTCGAAAGCACGCCAATGCAAGTAGATAAATAGGTATTGCTCTGGCGGGAAGGTAAAGGGTGTTTCCGTGTGCTGCTCTGGTTCGCCAGAAGTGGCTTAGTCATGCTGGCCACCAGACCTGGAAGCTGTATGCCGGCTCCCTTGTCCAATAAAGCGAGATGAGTGCCGCAACCCCAGGGTCGTCTGCGACTGGACCTAATGTTCAGGAGTCCCTTTACATTTAACCATGGCCCACGCAGGTGGTGCTGTGGGTTAAACCACAGAGCCTAGGACTTGTCGATCAGAAGGTCGGCAGTTCAAATCCCTTCGACGGGGTGAGCTCCCGTTGCTCGGTCCCTGCTCCTGCCAACCTAGCAGTTCGAAATCATGACAAAGTGCAAGTAGATAAATAGGCAGTGGCATAGCGTGGGGGTTGCAGGGGGGGCCACCCGCTCCTGGCGCAACATCTGGGGGGGGCGCTCAAGACTTGAGTGCTAAAATCCACGGGTTAGGGGGCGCAAATTATTTGCCTTGCCCCGGGTGCTGACAACCCACGCTACGCCTCTGTAAATAGGTACCACTCTGGTGGGAAGGTAAACAGTGTTTCCATGCGCTGCTCTGGTTTGCCAGAAGTGGCTTAGTCATGATGGCCACATGACCCGGAAGCTGTATGCCAGCTCCCTCGGCCAATAAAGTGAGATGAGCACCGCAACCCCAGGGTCGTCCGCGACTGGACCTAATGGTCAGGGGTCCCTTTACCTTTACCGTTAACCATGGCCCTTTCCCATCCTCTCCCTTTTAGAAACAACCTCTTCCACCGGCTATGCTGTGGAGCAACGCTGCTCCAACACTTGCTTGGTCGCCAAGGTTAGTTGGCCGTCGCTGTTTACTTTCACCTGCTGTCAAGAGGACAGGTGCAACGGCACAGTGAATGTAAGGTTTGGCATGCTTATGCTGCTGGTGCTGGTTGTCATCAGAGCTTTGATTTGACCAGGAACTGAGACCCCGGGTGGGCAGAACGGAACTAAGGCGAAGCCCCTGCCCAGAAAGCAAGTTGTCTATCTCGGCGGCCAGTTTTAGCCAAGGTGCACAGAGTAATCCCACCACCAAAAAGGCCCTGTACCTTATTTTTTATTATTATTGCTGTGTTGCCTTCTGGACACTCTTTCAGGGAGTAAAGTCTAGTACCACCAGTGGCAGACTGATGTACCAAAAGCTGGACTTCTGGGACAGTTTGGAGGCTTGGGTCAGCTTGTGCCCATCACGTCATGTCTGATAGCTCATGCAAAAAGAAAAAAGAGTAATGAAAAGACTGAACCCCTTCCAGGGAGATTTTAATCGTTATTCAGAAGAAAGGAGAGTTAAATGACAAACATCCCCAGGCAAAAGTTACATGGCTCAGTAGCTGAGCTTTGTGGGGATCACTGGACCTTCGGGAAATGAATGGACACTAAACAGCAGCAAACTCTTCTGGAGCCAGCGTCGCCTTTTTGTACTTTTAAATGATGTGTGAGTTTTTCAGAAACTGCTAATAAAAGCTTTTTGTCCCATATATCTGAGGGGCTTCTTTTTGCTTCTTCCCAGTTCTGAATTCTGAGTGGTCTTGCGGCTACGGACATCATCATCATCATCATCATCATCATCATCATCATCATCATAAAAATAAATAAATAAATAAATAAATAAATAAATAAATAAATAAATAAATAAATAATTTATAGCCCGCCCATCTGGCTGAGTTTCCCCAGCCACTCTGGGCGGCTTCCAATCGAGTGTTAAAAATAATACAGCATTAAATATTAAAAACTTCCCTAAATAGGGCTGCCTTCAGATGGCTTTTAAAGATAAGATAGCTACTTATTTCCTTCACATCTGAAGGGAGGGTGTTCCACAGGGTGGGTGCCACTACCGAGAAGGCCCTCTGTTTGGTTCCCTGTAACCTCACTTCTCGCAATGAGTGAACTGCCAGAAGGCCCTCGGCGCTGGACCTCAGTATCTGAGCTGGATGGTGGGGTGGAGACGCCCCTTCAGGTATACTGGACCGAGGCCGTTTAGGGCTTTAAAGGTCAGCACCAACACTTTGAATTGTGCTCGGAAACGGACTAGGAACCAATGCAGATCTCTCAGGACTGGTGTTATGTGGTCCCGGCGGCCGCTCCCAGTCACCAGTCTAGCTGCCACATTCTGGATTAGTATGGTGGTACCTTGGGTTAAGTACTTAATTCGTTCCGGAGATCCGTTCTTAACCTGAAACTGTTCTTAACCTGAAGCACTACTGGAGCACAATTTTTGTTCTCATCCTGAAGCAAAGTTCTTAACCCGAGGTACTATTTCTGGGTTAGCGGAGTCTGTAACCTGAAGCGTATGTAACCTGAAGCGTATGTAACCTGAGGTACCACTGTGGTTTCGAACAGTCACTGTTGATTTTTGGATCCCTGTACCACACTTGAATCAGTGCCTGAATGAGCTTCTCTATAGTCGTACAGTCTACAGCACAGAGGTGACTTTTGCATATAGTCCACAAATTCTCATCGGGATTTACGTCCGGGGAATTCCCTGGCCAATCAAGTACCTGCATTTGCTGCTCTGTCATGAATTCCTTCACCACTTTTGATGTGTGACAGGGGGCTAGGTCCTGTTGCAATATCCCAGTACCATCAGGACACCTCTTTTCCAGCTCTAGAATAACTCTCTTTCGTGGAACCTCAATATATTGTGGCGAGTGCATCACTCCTATTGGCTGCAGGCTTCCGACACCATAATGATCAACTGACTTTTCGTGTTTGTTTTGAGCACAGGATGACGAGTAAGAGAGAAAATACGCTTTGTTTCAATTAATTTGCACAAGGATATAGGATATAAGTAATGGGCCCCGCCTGCTAGCCTGCTCCCTAAAATACCACTGGTTTGCTCATTTCTATATATAGGGTGCCTACATTCTGCATGTGCAAATGACTTTACAGTGGTGCCTCGCAAGACGAAAAGAATCCGTTCCGCGATTCTCTTCGTCTAGCGGTTTTTTCGTCTTGCAAAGCAAGCCCATAGACAGCTTAGCGGATTAGCGCTATTAGCGGTCTAGCGGCTTTTAGCGATCAGCTGAGAAGCGGCTTATCAGCGGATCAGCTGTTAAGCGGCTTAGCACTTAGGAAAAGGGCGAAAAAAGCGAAAAAACCCCGCGGGAACTCGCAAGACTTTTTCGTCTTGCGAAGCAACCCCATAGAGAAATTCGTTTAGCGAAGCGCCTCCAAAACGGAAAACCCTTTCGTCTAGCGGGTTTTCCGTCTTGCGAGGTGTTCGTCTTGCGGGGCACCACTGTAGATACTTTTTAGGTCCATAAATTACCATATAGCATATATTCAACACAAAAAAGCAGCAATTTGTTGTTGACAAAGGACAGCTGGGCATATAAAGGGTCCCATTACCTTCAATAGCTTAGGATCTCATCAAACCCCATTCCGGCCCTGACCACGATACCACTTTAAACTGTCATGGCTTCCCCCAAAGAATTCTGGGAGCTGTAGTTTGTTCAGGGTGTTCAGAGTCCTTGGGAGACTTCCATTCCGTTCAAGGAAGCACCATTCCCAGAGTGGTTCTACAATCAATCCATCTTCACAGGGAACTCTGGGAATTGTTCATTTTTTGCCCAAGTGTCTCCACCTTGCTTATTGTATTTAATCACAAGCGAGAGGAGTAAAGCTCCTGTCAATCAGAAGAGGAAAAGAACAGCAGTCATGCAAAGGGGAAGAAAGAAGAAGGAATTCACCGCTCAGCCAGTTTCAGGTAAGTTGCATGAAACCGCCCAAGTCTTACCATAATCGTATTGTTCTGGGCAATTCAATATGAGAAAAATACCCTGACCGCACATGTCAGTTCACACTGTTGGTAAAAGAAAATGACAGCAGAGATGCTGTTTTCGTGGGCCTTCTAAAGCTCTTTGCGGGCGAATTTGCCTGTGGAAAGGTGTGTTCAGAACAGGGTGTTTTTTTTGGGGGAGGATTTTAACAAAATGTTTATTACAAAAGAAAAGGTCATCAGGCAACATATATGAATATAATCAGGTGACTGGGGATTGGAAAATTCATCAGCCAGCTCTATGAATAGCAAGATAGATAGATAGATAGATAGATAGATAGATAGATAGATAGATAATACTTTATTCGGCTATAAGCCCACAAGGTAAAACAAATCAATAAATAAAATAGCATTTTACATTCTAAAATATCAACTAAAATATTTCAACGCATAATCTCCTTCACATTACTTACAATCTCTAGATGTACCGTATTATGGCCTTGAAGACAAAGATAGTGCATAGAGTTTACTAGATTTTTAATAGTCATGCGGCATTCCATGAAGTCTTTTATATGAAAGAACTGAAATCAGGAATCTGGCAACCTGTAATGTTCTATAAGAGTCAATGTCCTGAAGTAGATAGGCTAGATGTAATTCAGGTGGTTTAGCAACAATCGCTTCTCGGCCTTTTGGCTAAGATCAAGTGTAGTATGAATAGCAAGAAGCCTTGCACTTTCCTTCATCGGGGTAGTGAGCAGTCGTAGGTCAAAAATACTTGTAAATGATAAGAAGATGCTATTGGCTAAAGCCATCAGCGCACCATAAAGGCCTCTTGGTGGTTACCCAGAAGACAGCTCTTTGCTGGACTAGGCTCTCGAGCACCTACAGCCTTCTGACCATAGCTGTCAACTTACAGATTTTAAAATAAGGGACCAGCAGCCTTGAAAATAAGGGACCAGCAGCCAAATAAGGGACCTGCAGCCTCACCTGTTCCAGGCACTCCAGTCTTCCTGTCCTCCTGCAGTCTGGTCAAACTCATGCTGGTAGCTTCGAGAACACTGTCCAACCAACTTTGTAACCAGAGGTTCAACTGAATAGAATCTGAATCACATGCACCACATGGCCTATGCAGCCTCAACGTAAGATGGCTCCCCGGCCTGGCTTTGCACTGCAAAGTTTGCAGCAGCATGTACAACAAAATGGCGTCCAGCATTCAAAAACCCCCTCAGCTTGCATTAACTAGCCACACACAAGGCATGCAAGCTCCACCCCCCAGTCATTCTTAGACTTCTTATTGGGTGAGCAACACAGCCAAGCAACACAGTTGGAGCCTCCCTCCTCCCTGGCCGGCAGGGAGGGAGGGAAAGGAGCTGCTTCCTTTGAAATTTAAGGGGCATCATTTAAGGGACATTTAAGGGACATCCATCAATAAGGGACAGCAGCGGGACATGGCGCTGGAATAAGGGACTGTCCCTTCAAATAAGGGACACTTGACAGCTATGCTGCTGACAGCCTATTATTTGCCAGCAATTTGGGGGTTCTCCATGCAGGAACATCTTGGAAATGTAGCACTCCTTGTTGACAGGTTTCGATTTCTTCTTGCCTTTCCCACTCTTGGGCACCTCTGTCCACATCTCCTTAACATTTTCCAACACCATGTTGCAGTGCCTGTCAAAGGCTTTGACCCGGCCAAGCAGTTTCTTGTTGTTTCGACAGTTGATTAGCACCTGAGTAGTTTTTTATGGACTGGGTGAGAACAGAAAGGGCGAGTGTTGAACTCTTCCTCCTCCCTCTTCTGCAGCTCCTCTGGGGTCATCTCACTCTTGGGCTTGTTTAAGAGGCTCAGGGCTGGGCCCTTCTCATCTTCCTAGCCGTCAACTCACGCGGCGAACTGCTCCGTCACGGGTTTGCAAATGTGAGAGCCTTCCCAGGGCAATTCGCTTCCGGGGCATTTCCAAACCTGCCCGGCCGGCCCTTCGTGTTCAGAACAGTTGACACGGACCGTATCCTAGATGGTGTCTTGGACTAATATCTGGATTTTCATTGCAAGAAAACAAAGCCCAAATCAAAGAGGTCCTCACACTGGCTTACTAGTAGCACAAGTGAAAAGGATCTATGGGTCTTAGCAGACCACAAACTGAACAGGAGTCAGCAGAGTGATGCAGCAACAAAAAAAGTGAATGCTATTCTAGCCTGCATCAACAAAAGTACAGTGTCCAGGTCAAGGGAACTCATCATGCTACTCTATTCTGCCTTGGCCAGACCTCACCTGGAGTTCTGTGTCTGGTTGTGAACAACACAGTCTAAGAAAAATATTGACAAGGTGGAAATTGTGCAGGGTGTGGGAATGTTCAGGGAGGCAGGAGAGGATATATTGTTTATTAATATCCTTCCTAACTTGTGCTAGCAAGTTCCTTTTCTTAGCAGAGTTTCACATTCCCCAGCGAATAACTGGTTGCAGGCTTGTGTAAGTCTCTCACTATTAGGTTCCTGGTAAGTTCCCTTTTATCCCTCTTAAAAGAATAAACACGCCACAATCTTGTTTAAAGTATATAAAAGAAGTTTACTCACATTCAGTTCACAGTTGGATCCCTGAAGACAGACTTAGTTACAAAGTATATACATGTGGATCTATCCCATATGGAGATAATCTCAGTGTCCTCTGTTGGAAGCCAGCAGAGCATCTCTAGCTAAAAAGCTGCTCCAATGATGGAGGAAGTCAAAGAGAGAGAGAGAGGGAGCTACATGCCTCTTGCTTTTGTTACCTGTACAGGTAAGGTCACGCCCACCTCTAGTCACATGCAAAGGAAGTATATCCCAGCCAGGAGGAAACAGGAAGTTTTTGACTGGCTGGACCAAACATTCCCCTGCATGTCCACTCTAGGAAAACAAGGAATGTTGTACTTGACTGCTACTTATGTATCACATCCCACACAGGGAAGGTGACCAAGATGGTCAAGGGACTGGAAACCAAGCCTGATGAGGAATGGTTGAGGGAATTGGGGATGCTTATGTCATGGCTAAAAATTGGCCACTATTTCTGTAATGCTAAAAGAACTACCGTAAGTCAGCATGAGTCAGCGGCCTACAATCACTCATGCAACCTTTCACCAAATTGTACCTGTATATATGGAGTGGTCAATGTTAGTGTTGGGTGTGGGTTGGTTGGATGGTAGAAAGCTGGTTGTGTTTGGTGTGTGTAAAAGCTGTCGGTCGTGGTTGGAGAAGAAGACTTTTTAAGAATAAAAGCAGCAATACTCTGCAAAAAGACTCTTGTGCCAACTAAGGTCCGAGGACTAGGCAAAGGAGTAAAAAGGAGGTCAGAACCTTTTCTTTTTCAAACACTGACAGCTTAGCCAGGCGACGTGATAGCCATTTTCAAATCTCTGAAGGGCTGTCACATGGAAGATGGAGCACTTTTCTTCTTCTTCTTCTTCTTCTTCTTCTTCTTCTTCTTCTTCTTCTTCTCTTTCTTCTTCTTCTTCTTCTTCTCTTTCTTCTTCTTCTTCTTCTTCTCTTTCTTCTTCTTCTTCTTCTTCTTCTTCTTCTTCTTCTCTTTCTTCTTCTTCTTCTTCTTCTTCTTCTTCTTCTTCTTCTCTTTCTTCTTCTTCTTCTTCTTCTTCTTCTTCTTCTTCTTCTTCTTCTCTTTCTTCTTCTTCTTCTTCTTCTTCTTCTTCTTCTTCTTCTTCTTCTTCTTCTCTTTCTTCTTCTTCTTCTTCTTCTTCTTCTTCTTCTTCTTCTTCTTCTCCTCCTCCTCCTCCTCCTCCTCCTCCTCCCTCCTCTTCCTCTTCTTCTTCTTCTTCTTCTTCTTCTTCTTCTTCTTCTTCTTCTTCTTCTCCTCCTCCTCCTCCTCCTCCTCCTCCTCCTCCTCCTTCTTCTTCTTCTTCCTCCTCCTCCTTCCTTCTTCTTCTTCTTCACCAGAGGGTCCTAAGAAAGGAGATTCCAACTCAACATTAGGAAGAACTTTCTGACAGCAAGAGCTCTTCGATGGCAGTGGAACGAACAATCTTGGAAATCTTGGAAGGTGGTGGACTCTCCTTCATTGGAGGTTTCCAAAGAGAGGTTGGATGACCATCTGCCAGGGATGCTTCAGTTATGATTCCTGCATTGCAGGGGGTTGGACTAGATGACCCTTGGGGTCCCTTCCAACTCTGCAATTCTATGATTCTCTGTGATATTCCACATTGCCTATGAGGTGGCGGGCTTGGTGCTTATGAATGGACTTGTGGATTATTGTCTAAATTTCTCTGGTTATAATGCTAGCCCCAGGTTGTAACGTTCCTCTTAAACTGCATGACCTTCTTTGTTACAGAACTGCTGCAGTTTATTTTATCTGATCCTGTTGTAAACCACTTTGATCTATGCCACTGTATCACAAAAATATAAGTATTTAAGTAAATGAATAATAATAAAAACAAATAAAGAACAATTTCGATAGAAAGAGCAACGGAAACAGCCAAAGTGTATGGCACAAAGCTTTGCATCAAATCTCAATAAATATACCAGGGATCAATAAATCCCTCTGTTTACACTGCAAGGCGCTATTCCCAAACCGTGGGTACACAGGATAAAAGCCTTAGGCGAAATGTTATGAAACCATGACCGCGGTGCAGCAAAAAGCTGCCCTCTGGCAGTTGCAGAACAAGAAAGGCCAAATCTCTGAAAATTCTCAGTAAAGGCACAGCAGATGTAGGCTGACTCAGCCAGAGAAGGAAACATTTTCCAACCCTGAAAGAGTAGGGTTGCCAGACCTCCCCTCTAGGGCCGAACTGATGCCCCCAGGTAGCAGCGGGAGGGCTTGAATCCCCAGGTAGAAGAGAACACATTGTATTTCTTTATTATTTTTTTAAAAAAATAAGAAGAAGACAGTGCCCAAAGCTTTCAAGCTTCAGACAGGTAGGAGCTGGCAGCAAATTATTGCCTAGTGTCAAGAACTGAAACCGCCATCTTTGCCTGGCTCCCTCCAAGTGGCAGGTGGAGGGTTAAATATCCAGGTGAGCGAGACAGCCTTTAACAATAAAAACAGTTAACAAGAAGATTGTGCATGTAGCTTGCAAGTTTTAGCCTGGCAAGAACCAGCAGCAAATTATATACATATATATATTTTAAATTTTCAAATATCTTTATTGAAACATAATAACCTAAATTCCCAATGATTCCCTCGCATAAAATATAATATCTAAACTACAACAGTTGCATAATTATACACTTAATTATAAAACCCACCCACCACCCTCTACTTCCCTCCACAGCAATTCGACTTCTGCATATTTCTTTCCACATTTTCCTCTTGCATTCTATAATAATTTATTTTTGTTAAATTCTGGTTTTTCTTTGTTTGTTTTGTTATTGCTTACATTTTTTATTCTAAGCCTGTTAACCTGTCATTTTTAGAATATTTTGAAATATAATCTTCAAAATACTTCCACTCCATTCTTAACTTTTGGTTTGATTGATATCTTATAATTGAAGTTAATTTTGCCAATTCTATATACTCACTTAATCTACAAATCCACTCTTCCTTTGTTGGTATGTCCAGAGATTTCCATTTAGTAGCAATCACTACCCTGGCAGCTGTTGTTGCATATAAAAAGATTGCTTTTTTCATATGTGTTTTTTCATATGTCTTTGCCCACCAACCCTAACAGATAAGCTTCGGGATTTTTAATCAAGGGTTTTTTAAGCATTTTCTTAAGTTCCTCATGTATTATTCCACAAAACTTCTTTATTTCCTTGCATCCCCACCACATATGAATTATCATTCCAGGAAGAACCAACAGCAAATTATAGTATGTTGTTGTTGTTTAGTCGTTTAGTCGTGTCCGACTCTTCATGACCCCATGGACCAGAGAACGCCAGGCACTTCTGTCTTCCACTGCCTTGCCATGGCAAAGGAGCTTGAATAACTCAGAGAAGCTATGAACTATGCCGAGCAGGGCACCCAAGATGAACAGGTCATAGTGGAGAGTTTTGACCAAACGTGATCCACCTGGAGGAGAAACCGGCAAGCCACTCCAATATCCCCGCCAAGAAAACTCCATGGACAAATTATAGTATAGGCACTCTGAAATCTGCCCTCCACCGCTCCCCTTTCCCAATTAACCTCCCTTGCCAGGGGCATCCTTAGTTCTCAGGTTTCGGCCCTGAAATCTCAGAATCTGGGATTCTCTTGACTTTTCAACCCTAGTAGTGTCCATTCCTTCTTCAAAGGCAGGTAGTGGAATTTCAAATACCTGAGTTGATGGTGTGGCTCCCTGCCCCCACATTTCAGTACACATATTTGGCTACATGACGATGACTGAACGCAAATGAGGGCAACTGGAAGTGAGTTGGACCACCGAGGGCTATTTAAAACAAAGTCACTTTTTCACGAGAAACATCAAAAAGGGAAAGCGAGTGCTTGGTGTTTGCTTTTGCAGTGCTGAGGATACTCACGAAAACCTCTCAAAGAAACCAGTAAGAATTTTAGGTGCGTAGGAAACTGCTGCAGGCTGAGTCAGACCATCAACTAACCCCATGGGTATTTTTACAAAATTGGGTGCCATCCTCACACTCTGCAATATTCAAGGGAGTTCCAGGCACTCACCCAGGTCCTGTGTTCTTTTGGAGAACTGAAGATGTGGCAGAGACGTTGCGGCTTTAAGAAATATCATTTATTCCCCTATTTACAACTTCAGTCTGCACAGAGGGAGTCCAGATCTTACAGCATTTTGAGAAGGGCTTGTGCAGTCCTTGGGGTCAAAGGCATATCTCCCAGGCAGCCTTCAGCCAGCCTGCCCAAGATGGATCTTGGTCTCTCTTCCTCCTCCTCCTTCCCAGAACACCTTGCTAAAAACTCTCTTCTCCTGTCACTTTAAAGAAACACCCCTTCACCTTGGAAACCTCTGTCTTCCCAGGCCAAAGGATTCCTCTTGGATGGCCCATCAACCAACAGATTAGCTGGTAGGGCTTCCTGTTTCTGGTGGTGGGAAATGGCTGATTCCCATATGATTGGATCCCAGCCATGCTGGTTATTAAGGCCTGATATGGGGGTAATTAGCCCTGGCAGACTCCCCAGGGTGGGGGAGGACTGTCTCGCAGACCCGCAGATTGTCCGAGATTGTCAGCTTGCATCAAGGTTCAAGCGGCAGGACACTGGGTCCCAGAGCACGACACGGCTGGCACTCTCTGATGTCATTCTCATAGCCGGAAATATCTGTTTGATAAAATGATTGGATTTGGACAATAAACAGACACAGCCTGGACCGAAGAAGACTAAGCAAAAACCTGCAGAACTGTACAGTCCTTGGTGTTTAAGCTCGGATTTCAAAGAGATTCTTATCATGGCGTGTGGATTATGAAGGTGTTTGGTATGTCTTTTTTCTCTTCTTACCATCTACAATTGGTTTTCAATGCCAAGCCTCATTAAGGAACTTTTTTTTTTTAAGAGTACAGATGGACTTTTATTTATAATTAAGCATTCAACTGTGCAGGTTTACTTAGACTTGAAAGACTTGATAAAGATAAAAGAAGAAACAAAGATGGCGCTTGTTAATATGACGCAGCACGGAAAAATGAGAATTCCTCCCTTTTCGAGAGAAGCAGGAAATATTTGCTGGCTGATTTTGTAATGTCTTGAGATAACAATTTGGGATAACATTTAGTGCAGCTGTTTGCAGAAGTTTTTCATTATGAGCGAGAGAGAAGGCTGAATGGATGTCTTAGCAGCCCCCCCTCTAGGGCCCGGAGGGGGGGATTGTGTGGTCTCTGAGAGACTGATCGATCGCCAAATGACTTATATCTGTGGAATACAGCTCATTTACATTGCATTATTGCAAACAGTATGCTTAACAATTTACAGTAATAACTTAACAATGTGGAAGCTACTATGTTATTAAATCTCAAATGAAAAGCTTGGACAACAGTTCGGATTGGAAGATTGGAATGGAGTCAGGGAAAGCTGCGCTGGCAAATGGACACTTGAAAAAAATATATATACACAAATAAAGCTGTATTCGGCGGATGAAAGGATATATGATTTCTGACATGGCTGAGAATCGTAGAGCCAGGGATAGAGAACTTTAAAGCGTTAAGATCAGAAGGCGGATAATATGAAAACAATGAGAAGAGGCCGGAATGAAGATTTGGAGATATGCTTCAAAGGTCCAGACTATGGGGAGCCCGGAAAAATTAATAATTACAATTTGGACTATAATTGGTCATTTAAAAAAAAAATATAAATAGTTTATTATTTTTAATTGGATTATGATTCAGATATGTTGATTGGCTGTTTTTATTGGAAAATCAATAAAAATGATTTTAAAAAACAAAACAAAACAGATTAGCTGGTTTGCAGAAGCCAGCCCAGGGATTCCTTGTTTGGCACAGTTCTGCAGCTTGTACATTCATCCATATCCCAGCTAGTCAAAATCCTACCATTTATTAATTTCTAGGGTTTGGGGGGAAGTCCCCCAATCTATAACAATATCTTCTTTCTCCGCAATTGGCAGCAGTGATGCTCCAGTTTTTTTACAAAAGAGATTTTAAACATCTTTTTGAGTTCGTTGTATATTATATCCCCAAATTCCCTTATTTTCTTCTTAAAATTAATAAGGCAAATTGGGGGGGGGATGATCAAAGCTTAAAACAAATGTCTGTGTGGCTCACTGAAAGGCAAAGAAACCAATTCCCTAAGGTGGAGCAGGAATTCAGAGAGACCCCTGGGGGGTTAGGTAGCAGATTCCTAGCAGATGTGGGGCAGAATAAACCAGGCAGGTGTGTTTGCTTTTGGTTTCAGGTAGCTTAATCCTCTCCAGACTGAAAGGGAACTTGTTTTTTTTCAGCACAATATTATTTCAGAGAGGAGGGACACGATAGGTTGGGAAAAAAACAACAACAACAACCCACCATTGCCGAGAGAGTAAAAGGCAGAGAATCAAAATTCTGCCTTTGTCCGGGCTGTCGACCGGCAAAACTGGAATGCTGAGATCGTGAGGCATTGCTCAAGAAGCAGCATGAAGGTGTTTCTTACTGCATTGCTGGCTACTCTTTGGTGTGCTGAGTTTGGTAAGGCCCCTTTTATTTACGCAGATCCATTTTTTGATGTTTCAGTTGGCCGAGAGTTAAATTGAGGGATGTTTAGCCCTGGAGAAGAGGAGACTGAGAGGTGTTAGGAGAGCCATCTTCAAATATCTGAAGGGCTGTCCCATGGAAGATGGAGAAAGCTTGTTTTCTCCTGCTCTGGAGGGCAGAACCTGAACCCATGGCTTCGAATCGTAGGAAAGGAGACTCAGACTAAACACCAGGAAGGGTTTTCTGAGGGTAAGAGTTGCGGAACGGACTCCCTCACAAGGCAGTGGGCTCTCCTTGGAAGAAGAGTCAGTCTGCATTCCCTTGGAACTTTGTTGTTTAGTGGTTTAGAGTCCCATTAAGTTAAATAGGGTTTGCAGACCGATCCGATACAGTGGTACCTCGGGTTAAGAACTTAATTCGTTCTGGAGGTCTGTTCCTAACCTGAAACTGTTCTTAACCTGAAGCACCACTTTAGCTAATGGGGCCTCCCGCTGCTGCCCCTGCGCTACCGCTGCACGATTTCTGTTCTCATCCTGAAGCAAAGTTCTTAACCCGAGGTATTATTTCTGGGTTAGGGGAATGTCAGAAGTGTAGATTTGGGTGAATTTTCTTAAAAAAATAGGTCAAAAACTTCAATGGCTTTTGATTGAGAGTTTGCAAAAAAACAAAAAAAGCTCAACAACTTTGGGCAACAACAACAACAACTTTTGTGTCTGGATATTCACTTTTTGGAATACGGGAACCCTCGGCTAAGAGGAGGAAAGCCTTTTCTGGTTCACCTCTGGCAGCAAAATGTCTTGATCTGGCCCTGCAGATCCCTTAGTGTTTTCATAGAGGCAAGACAATATCTCTCTGCTGCTGCTCTGAACAGAGATTGCATCTACGCTGCTGATATTGTTTTAGTAGGCAGGGCAGACTATTGGTGATTTTTAATGTGGGACCCTTTTGCATTTGAGGAAGATGCTCTCATTACCACTCAGCTACAGCCCTTTCTTTTTATTTTTAATTTTTGCCTCAAATCAGAAACTCTGTGAATCCGGGACTGTCCCTGGAAAATAGGGGCAATAGGAGGGTCTGTAAATGTGAACTGAAATGCGAGTTCCCCCTCCCGCTTAGCACTGAGTTAAGTTGTTTTATACTGCATTTTGTGTGAGATTTGGGTAGCCTTTTCCTTTGACGTTCTTAGGAGCCTCTGGTTCATCCAGTGTGCAAGGCAGCTTACGGAACAATAAAAACCAGCAGAGTAATAAAATCCTGTCCACACAAACCACAAACTAAGCAGCTCTAACGATCTGATTCAGAGCTTGGCACACAGATTTTCTGCTGGGTGTCAGCTGTTATGTAAATCTACAAGGAACCATTGGGTTGCACAGGTGCTGTGGACAGAGTTGGCCAGCTGGAAATCCTCACTAAGGCAGCCAAGAAACACCTGATCTCTCCGCATTATCTTTAGATGCGATGGAATGCTAAAAAAAGTTTGTTTTTAACAATATCTAAACCATACCCAGCCCCAGTGAAGCTAAGTTTCATCTGTGTCCACCTCACGGGGTCTTGGTGTTCAGAACAGGGAGGGATACATTTGGTCCAATCCAATGCTCCGAAATGTGCTTGTGGACAAGAATGCAACTTGCAGTCAAGTTATGCATTTCTCTGGCTTTTGCAGTGCATGTACAGTGCTCAAAAAGCATGCACAAAAGGAGTATCTTAAGTAACAGGTGTGCATAAAATGTGCATTTCATTAGCGAACCATAGCTGTCAACTTACAGATTTGAAAATAAGGGACCAGCAGCCTCGAAAATAAGGGACCAGCAGCCTCGAAAATAAGGGATTTTCAGAGCAAAGGTGTGTTCAACTTCTGAGCCCCTCCAAGCCAAAGGCAGAAAGCCCAGCCAGCAGCCAAACAAAGCCTCAAGCGGTGGTTCCCACAGCGCAGCAACCCGGCAAAGGGGATGCAGCAAGGGAAACCACCGTCCCCTCTCCGCTGGGAAGCGCTGAGCAAAGGCGAGTCCCCAGGCAACGCAGCCGATCTGATCAGCACAAAGCATGCAAGCTCCACCCCCCGTCATTCTTAGACTCCTTATTGGGTGAGCAACGCAGCCAAACAACACAGTTGGAGCCTCCCTCCTCCCTGGCTAGGAGGGAGGGAGAGGAGCTGCTTCCTTTGAAGCCTGGGAAATTTAAGGGACATCATCAATAAGGGACAGCAGCGGGACACAGCGCTGGGATAAGGGACTGTCCCGCCAAATAAGGGACAGTTGACAGCTATGTAGCGAATGCTCCCATCAGGCCTGGCCAGCAAGGGATGATGGGAGTTGTAGTCCCACAAATCTGGTAGAGAGCCACACCCTTTCCTGGCCTGTTGACAATACAGAACTAGATGCGCCATCACTAACCTGACTCTGTGTAAGGCAGGTTCGTACGTTCCTAGGACGTTAGGAGCTGAAGTGCTGAAAATGCACATAAATTTGTAAGCTTTGGAGGGGTTTTTTTCTTTTTGGTAACACCCCCAAACCCAGTGTTTCTTCTTGTCTTTCATTTTGCCTTTTGGAAAGGGTGACGTCATACATTGACTGCCATGTCTTCTTTGCCTAATATCCTGAAATGGGCATTCACCTCTGCTCCAATGGGAATTTCCTCTCCTAAGGCTAAACACAGCACAGGGAGAAGTGGGCGTGGGAGTCTTCCTTGGAAACGTGGCTGGAGAGGGAAGAGCTAAATATCTTCTCCTCATGCTCTGTGGTCCTGTGGTCTAAACCACCAAGCCTCTTGGGCTTGCCGATCAGAAGGTCGGCGGTTCGAATCCCTGCGATGGGGTGAGCTCCCGTTGCTCTGTCTCAGTTCCTGCCAACCTAGCAGTTTGAAAGCATGCCAGTGCAAGTAGATAAATAGGTACCACTGTGGCAGGAAGGTAAACGGCGTTTCTGTGTGCTCTGGTTTCCGTCACGGTGTCCCATTGCACCAGAAGTGGTTTAGGCCTGCTGGCCACATGACATGGAAAGCTGTCTGTGGACAAACACCACCCCACTTGGCCTGAAAGCGAGATGAGCTCCACAACCCCATAGTTGCCTTTGACTGGACTTAACCGTTCAGGGGTCCTTTACCTTGTCCTACCTTGGTCTTTGTGCACCCCAAATGCTTATCTTTAAATAGAAGAAAACTGCACAATAGAAGAAAACTGCACAATTAAAGGGACCTCTAAGCTGGCTCTCAGCTTCTCAAAATTGGAAACAGGTTTGAGCATTGAGCAAGAAAGTAGACCTGCGGGCAAGTCGTGTTAGTAAAGATTTTTCTCTCACCCTTTCCCCTACAGCCCAGGCTTTGCGGTGTTATTCTTGCCCGGAGCCGATAACGGCTGTAAAATGCATGAAGGTGGACAACTGCTTGCAGAATGAGACCATGTGCAAGACTACCATGTACTCGCGTGAAGAAGGTGAGAGACTTGGCTGTGTTCTCCTTCCACTCTCTGAGAGAGCCTGACTCTGAACACCTGGGCTGGGGTCCCCAAACGGGAGAGCGTGGTTGAACTCAAGTCCTGTTTGTGGAGTTCTCTTGTTGGCATTTGGCTAGAAACATAAGAAGAGCTTGCTGGACCAGGGCAATGGCTCACCCAATCCAGCATCCTTGCTCTCACAGGGGCCGGGCAAATGGACATGAGAAACCTGCAAGCAGGATTCGAACACATAACAAAATATAACTAAATTTTTATTTATACCCCGCCCTTCCCGGTTCAGAAAACTGGGCTCAGCGCTGCTAACAACAAATTTAAAACACTTAATTGATGCAACAAAAAACAGTATAAAACATGAATAACAATAAATTCAGAATTCAAAAATCAATTTAGGGGTGGGAATCCATCCAATAAACATTCAATGGCTAGCTGGCTATATTAGTCCTACTTGGGCCAGCAAGACCAGGGGAGAATTAGCTGTGGGATTCCAGAATGGGTAATCTTCATAAAAAGGGGGAGGGGGAGGGAAGGAAGGGGAATAAAAGATCAGGCTAAGTTCAAATGGAAAGCCAGGTGGAATAGTTCTGTCTTACAGGCCCTGTGGAAGGAGGTTAAATCCTGCAGGGCCCTGGTCTCATGGGACAGAGCATTCCACCAGGTCGGAGCCATCACTGAGAAGGCCCTGGCCCTGGTGGAGGATAGTCTGACTTCCTTTAGGGCCTTGGACTTCTAAACTATGATTATTCATGGACCTTAAGGTCCTCTGCGTGGCAGACCAGGAGAGGCAGTCATGTAAATATGAGGGCCCTAAGCCACACATGAGTAATCTACCCTCCTGCAGTTCCCAGCAAGTGGTATTCAGAAGCCTTGCTCCCTCCAGCTGTGGAGGCAGGACATTGGCATCATAGTTAGTAGTCATCAACAGCCCTCTCCTCCATGACGTGGTTGGCGCTGTGGTCTAAACCATCGAGCCTCTTGGGCTTGCCAATCAGAAGGTCGGCGGTTCAAATCCCCGTGACATAGTCAGCTCCCATTGCTCAGTCCCAGCTCCTGCTAACCTAGCAGTTCGAAAGCACACCAGTGCAAGTAGATAAATAGGTACCACTGCTGCGGGAAGGGAAACGGCGTTTCCGTGCGCTCTGGTTTCCGTCATGGTGTTCCATTGCGCCAGAAGCAGTTTAGTCCTGCTGGCCACATGACCCGGAAAGCTGTCTGTGGACAAACGCCGGCTCCCTTGGCCTGAAACCCAGATGAGTGCCACAACCCCATAGTCGCCTTTTACTGGACTTAACCTTCCAGGGGTCCCTTACCTTTACCTTAACCTCTATGAATTTGCCGAATCCATTTTTAAAGCCATCTAGATTGGTGACCATCACTGCCTCCTGTGGGAATAAGTTTCATAGTTTGTGCTGTGTGCAGAAGGACCTTCTCTTATCTGCCCTGAATCTTCCAACATTCAGCTGTGCTGGACTGGTTGTGTGTGTGCAGATCTTGGCCAGATCCAGCAGTTTTCTTCTTATATAAATGGTCTAGATATAAGGCTATCAACAGGGGAGGACATGGTGGACCTAGAATCATCTGGTGCAGGATATCAATCGCTACTAGCCACAAAGGCCTACTATTGGAGCCAGTATTACCGTACTAGCTGTGAGGAATGAGGGTGGGGGTCTGCATTGCTGCTGTGCTCAGGTGGGCTTCTCATACAGTCTTCTAATTCCCAACATACCCACCCAGCCTCCAAACCACCTCCTCGCTGGTGCATAGTCTGATGAGGTGCTTTCTTATCTCTGTAAGAGTTAGATCTCCAGCTCTTTCCCCAGAGAATCCTAGCACTGCAGAGTTGGAAGGGCCCCGATCCCCTGCAATGCATGATTTGGAGATTCTGAACCCCCTTGTTCCCTTACCCCATTGGCAGGGTATCCACAGCCTCTACTTCCCAGTTGTGCAAAAATTCACAACTGCACAGGGGAGGCATAGAGGACCGTGTACCTGCTGCACCGTGGTGGATTTCGGAGAGGGGTGGACGACAGGGACTGATCTGTCTTGCCACTTGTATTTGCAGTGTACCCATTCCAGGGCGATTCAACCGTCACGCGGTCTTGTTCTTCGAGGTGCATTCCATCCGACGTGGATGGGATTGGCTTGACTCGCCCGGTGACCTGCTGCAACACGGATCTTTGCAACCACGATGGGGCAGCCAGCGTTCAGATCAGCTACATCACGGTGGGGACCTCAGCTGCTTCCTTCTTCATCCTCTTCCGGCCTGGGCTGTGATTCAGAAGGCAAAGGCAGAAGATCTTGGGGTGTGTTTATGTGTGTGTGCAAACGACAACAACTCCTTGATCAAGCCCCGCTTGGCTTCACTATCTCAGTCGGGCTGTGTACCTCTCTCTCCTCCTGCAATTGCAGACTCCTCTTCTCATCAGGCGAAGAAAACAGGGGGTGAAAATGCTTTGCGTTGTGAAAAATGCTGGCTGGCCTGCTCCTCCTGGCTGAAAAGAGAATCAGAGACCTGATGCTTAAGTATTTTGGGGGTGCCAGTCAGCCCTTTGCTCAGCTCATTGTCTCTGATTCTGCCTTTCGTGGCTCATCCCATGTTTAGAAAACACAGTTCCAAGCAGTTTCCCCCTTGCCCCACTCCTTTCCCAGGGAAAACCTGCTCTTTAGCTCTAAATCAGAACAAACAGCAATTCATGGAAAACCCAAATGGCTGTTGTCTCTGATTGAGGACTAAAGAGCAGTTTTCCCCAGGGAAAGGCAGCAAGACTTTCACATGACTTGTATTTTTATCATATTGTTTTCTAGTTACCATATTTTTCACTCCATAAGACGCACCTTTTTCTTCCTAAAAGGTAAGGGGAAATGTCTGTGCATCTTATGGAGTGAATGCGTGGTCGCTGGAGCCGAATTGCCCAGGGGCAAAAAGCAGATCATGCCTTTTTTTTTTTGAAAGAGGAAAGTGGGTGTTGAAACAAACCCGATGATTGTTTGCCATCGGGGAGAGAGATAAGGGAGGCTAGAGATAAAGGAGGCTGCCTGGGAGGGGGGAGGTAAAAGCACATGGATCCTCAGGATTTTTACATTGGGTCACCCCAAATTCACCATCAGATCACATAGCTACAGCCTGCACCAAAAAAAATAATGCATCCACTGTTTCGTGGGGCCGCAATGGTGCAAAAACGTGGTTACAAAGCATGGATCCACATGGATCTTCAGGATTTTTGCATTGGGTCACCCCAAATTCACCATCAGATCACATGTCTTTGGCCACAGCATGAACCACAAAAATCATACATCCACTGTTTCATTCTGAATATTTTATTTCTTGTTTTCCTCCTCTAAAAACTAGGTGCGTCTTATTGTCAGGTGCGTCTTATGGAGTGAAAAATACAGTAATTCCTCCCCGGGTCTGAGAGCTTTTCTCATTGTTCCATGTCTGTGCCTTGAGAAAACCCTATCTTGCTCGCTGCACTGAAGCTCCTTTAGCAGAAAAACCCTTCTTTGGATTTTCTGTGCATCCGATAAGATTAAGGTCAGAGTTTCGCAAGGCCCAGCTGCGGAGCATCGAGAAAATCTCCCGGACCTGGGGAAATGAATCGCTACAGAATGCAATAAAAATGCAGGTCAAGTGGAAGTGTGGCTGAACACTTAGTCTTAAAGATGTGCCTTTATGCACACCTGATCACGGCTCCCAATAGCCAAGCAGGATTCTGAGAGCAGCCACCAGAACTCATCTTAAAATCCCCTTAAAATCTTCCTTCTCAATGTGAGGCTGTCTGAAATGGATCCGTTGCATGTAGAGACATTGGGGACGGGCTTTGCATGATTCTCTTTTTATGCATGAAGTACCTCTCCAGAAACCCTCTCCCCTTTATCAAGCATTTATCCTAACTTGTTGCACGACGCTTATGCTGAAATTACACGGTGCCCCCGTTTTTGTCGAATGCCTACCACGATCTGTTTGCAGGCAGCTTATACAACAATGAGCAATCCATCCTGATTTACTTGTGTAGATAGATTATATGTCTCCTTCGGGAGGTAGGGCAGGATGTAAACCGAATAAATAATAAAAAAATTCCCATTGATCAGGAAATTATCCCACACTGTTTCGTGCGTGATTTCATCAGTTTCCTAACCACAAAATCTTTTTTTTTATATGTAAAAGTGGACTTGATAGAATTGTAGAGAATTTAATAGAATTGTAATAGAGGGACCTTTGAGGGCCATCTAGTCCAACCCCGGCAATGCAGGAATCTCAGCTAGAGCATCCAGGACACATGGCCGTCTGACCTCTGTTTAGAAACCTCCAAGGAAGGAGAGTCCACAGCCTCCTGAGGGAGACCGTTCCGCTGTCAAACAGCTCTTGCTGTCAGAAAGCTTTTCCGTATGTTTAGTCAGAATCTCCTTTCACTTGAAGCCATGGGTTCGAGTCCTACCCTCCAGAGCAGGAGAAAACCAGCTTGCTCCATCTTCCATGGGACAGCCCTTGAGATATTTGAAGATGGCTGGCGTATAGATGGATTTGTTGCATCAGAGCACAATCATCCACAAAACACGAAACTTAGATCGCCTCTGGACTGGGAACTACCCAGACTAAGATTTAATCCATCACGCAAAACACTGACAGTCCAGAGGTGATCTAAGTTTCGTGTTTTGTCATGTCCTTCGCAGTTTTCACTTTTGCCATAGTTCAGTTGTTGCCCTCTGAGCTTTCCCTACTGAGCCTATACCAGGGGTCAGCAAACTTTTTCAGCAGGGAGAGCCAGTATGGTGTAGTGGTTAAGAGCGGTAGTCTCGTTATCTGGGGAACCGGGTTCGATTCCCCGCTCCTCCACCTGCAGCTGCTGGGTGACCTTGGGCCAGTCACACTTCTCTGACGTCTCTCAGCCCCACTCACCTCACAGAGTGTTTGTTGTGGGGGAGGAAGGGAAAGGAGAATGTTAGCCGCTTTGAGATTCCTTAAAGGGAGTGAAAGGCGGGATATCAAATCCAAACTCTTCTTCTTCTTCAGGGGGCCAGTCCACTGTCCCTCAGACCTTGTAGGGGGCCAGACTATATATATATATTTGGGGGGGAAGAATGAACAAATTCCTATGCCCCACAAAAGACCCAGAGATGCATTTTAAATACAAGGGCATATTCTACTCATGTAAAAACACGCTGATTCCAGGACCATCCGTTGGCTGGATTGAGAAGGCGATTGGGCCTTAGTTTGCCTACCCATGGCTTAGTGCCTTGCAAATCTTCTTCTTCTTTGGCGATCCCTTGTAGCCAAGTAAGATTGTCTTCCATAAACATAGTTTTAACAATGAGTCCGTAAGTGACTGTGGAGGCCAATTCTGGATCCACACATCCTTCCACAGTGGGGACATAGGTTTCCGGGAGGGAGTTGATCATGGTGTGGATTTTCCAAGTGTGCCTTCCTCTTAGCATGTTTCTCCCTTTTGTTCTGAGTTCAAGTGTCTTCAAAGCCCATGACACCTTTGGTAAAGGCTGTTTATCCAATTGGAGCGCTCGCAGGCAAGTGTTTCCCAATTGTTGGTGTTTATACTACATTTTACAATATTTGTTTTGAAAGAGTCTTTAAACCTCTTTTGTTGACCACCAGCATTACGCTTTCCATTTTTAAGTTCGGAGCCTTGCAAATAATCTCTGTGCTTTTGGGAGGAAGTATTCAAGACACATCGCCACACCCTGCAAGCTGCTCAAAGCGGCTGCCTTGAGTGGTGTTCAGTGGGGTTGCTCTCACTTGTGGGACTTAAATCACTTTGAAATCATATGTATTTATTTGGGTATCTGCGGAAATGAACTTCCGAACACATGTACTTTGAAGTACAGAAGATCTCATTCATGGATCGTGCCCTGATCCCTTTTACAGCGACCGCCCTGCTCTGGCAAAAAACCCAAAGTTAGCATCAATAAAACGTTGCACCTTAAAATTGTGAGATGGGTTTAATAGGTAGGAAAGGATATATTAATTGCAATTAATCCCTCCAGGCACCCGTGTGTGTGGGTTGAACATAAACTGAGCAGAGTTTAAATTCCCATCCTTAGCAGAAAAAATGGAAAGTACAGTGGTACCTCGGGTTACATACACTTCAGGTTACAGACTCCGCTAACCCAGAAATAGTGCTTCAGGTTAAGAACTTTGCTTCAGGATGAGAACAGAAATTGTGCTCCGGCGGCGCGGCGGCAGCAGGAGGCCCCATTAGCTAAAGTGGTACCTCAGGTTAAGAACAGTTTCAGGTTAAGAACGGACCTCCAGAACGAATTAGGTACTTAACCCGAGGTAAAACTGTATATAGAAATAGGCTGTGTAGCCTTCCTTAAAGTAACTCCAGCTGCAGAGCATGCTAGCTCCCTCTTTTCTTGCCTCGCTTAACAAAGAATCAGGCAACAGACTGCGAAGTAAGTTTAAATTATGATTTACTTACTGATAATCATGCATTGGTTCTCATGCATTCGCATGCATTGGCCTAGGACCCACGTACCTACGGGACTGCCTCTCCTGGTATGCCCCGCGGAGGACCTTAAGGTCCACAAATGACTTAGTGGAACGCTCTGTCACAAAAGACTAGGCCCTGCGCGACTTGACATCTTTCCGCAGGGCCTGCAAGACAGAGCTGTTCCGTCTGGCCTTTGGTTTGGACTCAGTCTGACCCCTATGTTTCCCTTCCCTTATGTTTCCCTTCCCTTATGGTTTTTATCTATGGGCTACTTGTAAAATGAGGCTGCATTTTAAATTGCATTTTAACCTGTATTTTAAATTGCCCCCCCCCCATTATGTTTTTACTGTGATTTTATTGGTGTTAGCCGCCCTGAGCCCAGCTCTGACCGGGGTATAAATAAAATTTATTATTATTATTCTTACTAACAGCAACAGCAGAAAATTAAATGGAGACAAAATACTTATATTTCCAATATAAGCTGTATAGGCATGTCCCTGAGTCTGGAGCAGGTATCTGCTCCCATGGCTGGTAAAAGAGATACAGGAAAGAGGAACAGTAAATTCTTATTTGATTCCTCCCGCTCAAGGGAGGAGGGGATATGACATCACACAGAGCCCTCTCTACCAATGACATTTCTATGGTCAGAGTGTCTGCCTATCAGCAACACAGATCTTTTGTCTTAACCCCTTCTCATGCTAACTAGCAAAAATATGCATTGTTAGATTGGGCTGCTAATCTCCCACAAAAATGCTGAAGGTACTTCCCAGCTGTTGAGAAAGCTGACATTTGGTTTCAATGAAGTCCAAGACAGCAGGATTAACAAGAAAGCCTGAAATTAGATATCTGTACATAGTCGGAGATGAGATTTCCTTTGTAATAGATCCACTGGGAATGTCCGCTGTCTGTAATCCTGGAGAGCAGCTGCCAGTCAGTTCTGAGTTAGATGGAGCAGTACTTTGACTTGGTATAAGGGAACTTACTCTATTTAATCCTATGTTGCATCTCCATAAGGTTAACGTGAGCCAGAGCTGCGATAAAGAAGGTATCATGGCAGTGGGTTGGACTGGATGACCCTTTAGGGTCCCTTTTACAATTCTTTGATTCAATAGGTTAGTTGCCTGTAAACTGCTGTTCAGCTCTGACAAGATGCCGCTGTCTGCTTTGCACCGAAGAACTTAGGGACAGATCAGTTGGTAGAGCATAAGACTCTTAATCACAGGGTTGTGGCAAAAGATTCCTGCATTGCAGGAGAATAATAATAATAATAATAATAATAATAATAATAATAATAATAAAATTTATTATTTATACCTGCCAACCTAGCAGTTCGAAAGCACATCAAAGTGCAAGTAGATAAATAGGTACCACTCCGGTGGGAAGGTAAACAGCGTTTCCGTGCGCTGCTCTGATTCGCCAGAAGTGGCTTAGTCATGCTGGCCACATGACCTGGAAGCTGTACGCCGACTCCCTCGGCCAGTAAAGCGAGATGAGCGCCGCAACCCCAGAGTCAGCCACGACTGGACCTAATGGTCAGGAGTCCCTTTACCTTTTACACACACACACACACACACACACACACACACGTATATATATATAATAAATGTTCATAAATGTACCAAGCAAACACGTACATAAATATATAAACCACATGTTTGAAGCAGAACAGGAAAACAGCCCTGAAACCATTTTGTCCCTCAAACTGACCAAATGATTTCTCTGCAAGGTCAAGGAAAATGGAAAAGCCTCCCTGTTGTCTTTTCCTTCACAAATCCTGTCTTAAGGGTATATCTGTGTATGAAAAGGGTGAGCCTGTGACCTGGCTCAGGAACTAAGTATTTACCCAGGCTCCCCAGGGTATCCAATCAAGTAAGCATTAACAGGTAACCTGCCAGACAGGAGGTAAACAACGCACTCAGATTTCTGTTGTAGACCACCCTTTCTGTGATGTAGGTATGATGTTTCTAGGGGTGGTCTTGGACTCCAGGGCTGGCAATTTAAAATGTCTATGTAAGGGCGGGCACACCTTTGTTCTGGGTCCTCCTCCATTCCTACGTGTGAAGGGGGCACCCTGCTGCAACAGTTTAATAAAGATCAGGCTTACTAGCTGCTTTGCTTCTCAATATTCTCTGCTTGGCCTCTGTTATTTTCTCCGACCGATGGAGAACCTGCAAAGGGCTCTATAAGGGCTCTTGTGTCCCCCATAAGGGAATAAGGGCAGATTTCCGTTTATTACAGCAGTTATTCTTGCTTCCTCAAGCATGTCGTTCTCACCCTCTGCTAAGCCTTCTTTTATAACTGTCCTTTTGGTAGTCCCAGCTCTTTTTTCCGGTGTCTAATGACAGAAGTATGTGCATTTAAATCCACCGAGCAAACGGAGGATTAAGCATTGTGAAAGAGCATTTGCGCATTTGTGGACCAACCTTCTATTTGCATTGCTTGGTCCGACAGACTGTCCCACCTGCAAGAGCTCAGGTGAGGGCAGTGAAAATTTGAGTGTGCAGAAAATATTCCTTGTTAGGAAGTTCATTTATCGGGACAGACCAACTTTTGCAGCTGTTGTTAAAGTTCTCGGTGCAAAACAACAAAGCACGGGACCAGGGCTGGATTGAGGTTTGACGAGGCCTTCAGCTCCTGAAGGTAATGGGGCCCTTTCTATGTCCAGCTGTCCTTTGTCAACAACAAATTGTCGCTGTTTTTTGTGTTGAATATATACTATATAGTCATTTCTGGAGCTAATAGGTATCTAAAGCGATTTGAACATAATAAAATAAAGTAATTGTTGAAATGAAATACAATTAAGAAGAAGTATTTTCTGCTTGGCACGGGGTTGGACTCGATGGCCCTTGTGGTCTCTTCCAACTCTATGATTCTATTATTCTAAGTATATTAATAGTGAAATACAATTAAGAAGAAGTATATTAATAGTGAAATAATGATTAAGCTCTAAGTTACAATGATTGGGGGCCCATGACTTACCGGTACATCATAGGAGCCTACACAACACAAAACACGGTTGCTTGTATGTAGGTTTTATTTTATCTGGTTTTTATATTATATTTTGGAAATGTACACCCAGTTTTTCTCCCTTTAATTTTTTGGGGGGCCTTTAGGCGCCAGGCAAAAACATTCCTTTTTAACCAGGCCTTTGGTTGATACCCTTTTAAAATGTGGGGTTTTTTTTTGGGGGGGGGCGTTATTGGGTTGTTGTTTTTGATTCTATATTTTGTGGTTTTATATTTTGATTTTGTTCTGTGAACTGCCTTGAGACCTCCAGGTATAGGGCGGTATATAAATTCTAATTCCAATTCTAATAATAATAATAATAATAATTTCTGCAGCATCCTGCACTAACTGCAGTTTCCAGATCAAATACAGTGGAAAACCCACTAAGAGCACATTGGAAATGCAGGGTGTGTTTCTGGACTCACCCAAACAACCAATTTATTGAGCATTTATCCTGCTCTGCTTGCACAAAACTTACATGGAGGTGAGACTACGCCTTTGCTGCGCATCTGTTTGGGCAGGTTATACAACATTGAGCATTCATCCTGATTTCCTTGTGCTGTGTTTATACATCTTCCCACATCTGATGTTATCTGTTCCTCTCAAGCTTCTCAGGGCATTTCAGTCACTTTCCCAGCTGCAGGAATGTCCTTTGAAAAAGCGGATTTGTTGCGCTAAGCTGACACAACCCACTTCAGTGACGCAATACTGATTTTCCAGTTGTGCGCTTGAATCACTCCCGCAAAAGCAGCATTTGTCTTGCACCTTTTGCTCATTCCCAGAAACCCCTGTTGGAGTTCATGCGGGAAATCAATAATCCTGGCTCTTCACATTTAGGCTGTGTCTACATGAGTGGCTTCAAATGCAGCGAGGTCATTTTCTGACGTTGCGTTTGTGCATTCCTGTACACGCCAGAAAGGGGTGCAGAGGTCCCTGGCTTTCAAACTGCGGCTGCGAGTTTCTCTCTCTAGTGGTTATTGGGCTGCAAAGCACAGTGCTCAGCCCTTCTAAAGGAGGCAAGTAGCTTAGGCAACGTTCTCCAAGTTATCATTGCAATCAAATTAAAGCAGCACCATGGGGCTTTGCGTGGGGACGCGAGTGGCGCTGTGGGTTAAACCTCAGAGCCTAGGACTTGCCAATCAGAAGGTCGGCGGTTCGAATCCCCGTGATGGGGTGAGCTCCCGTTGCTCGGTCCCTGCTCCTGCCAACCTAGCAGTGCGAAAGCAGGTCAAAATGAAAGTAGATCAATAGGTACCGCTCCGGCGGGAAGGTAAACGGCGTTTCCGTGCGCTGCTCTGGTTCGCCAGAAGCGGCTCCTTCGGCCAATAAAGCGAGATGAGCGCTGCAACCCCAGAGTCGGTCACGACTGGACCTAATGATCAGGGGTCCCTTTACCTTTACCTATGGGGCTTTGCAGAGGCAGTCTGAGCCACGCTTTCTCCCTCAAAATTCTCCCTGCCCTATTCATTTACTTCATTTACACCATGGATAGGCAAACTAAGGCCCGGGGGCCGGATCTGGCCCAACTGCCTTCCCAATCCGGCCCACGGATGGTCCGGGAATCAGCGTGTTTTTACATGAGTAGAATGGGTCCTTTTACAGTAGTACCTCGGGTTAAGAACTTAATTCGTTCTGGAGGTCCGTTCTTAACCTGAAACTGTTCTTAACCCGAGGTACCACTTTAACTAATGGGGCTTCCTGCTGCCACCGCCATGCGATTTCTGTTCTTAACCCGAGGTACTATTTCTGGGTTAGCAGAGTCTGTAACCTGAAGCGTCTGTAATCCGAAATACCACTGTATTTAAAATGCATCCTTGGGTTATTTGTGGGGCATAAGAATTCGTTCATTCCCCCCCCCCCCCCCCCGCAAAAAAAATATAGTCCGGCCCCCCACATGGTCTGAGGGACGGTGGACTGGCCCGCTGCTGAAAAAGTTTGCTGACCCCTGAACTAAGGCATGGGTAGGCAAACTAAGACCTGCGGGCCGGATCCGGCCCAATTGCCTTCTAAATCCGGCCCATGGACAGTCCAGGAATCAGCGTGTTTTTACATGAGTAGAATGTGTCCTTTTATTTAAAATGCATCTCTGGGTTGTTTGTGGGGCATAGGAATTCGTTCTTTCCCCCCCAAAAAATATAGTCCGGCCCCACACAAGTTCTGAGGGACAGTGGACCGGCCCCCTGCTGAAAAAGTTTGGTTCAGGCGTGCTCCAGAGGAAAGCAGAGCAAGACGTGTGGTGGTAGCTTGGCAGCAGGATTTGCCCGAAGTACAAGGTTGGACTTCGGATTTGTTCCAGTCCTCTTTTAAAGCCACCCACGCCGGGGGGGGGGGGGGGCATCACTGCATCTTGTGGGAGGGAGTTCCATAGTTTAACTCCACAAACCTGATGAGAAGGTGCATTGTGCAAATGGGTGAAACATGGTCGAATTTGCCCTGAAAACTCCCCAAAATAGGAACAAAGAAGACAAACACGGTAGAACCAGCCCATATTTATTTAGCTGCATTTACGTTACATGTAAAATTTATCACTGTTCGTTGAAGGTACCACAGTAGGAGGGGGACTGGCAAGGAACCTTTTTTAAAATGGAATAGCTTGGTAGAATGACTTCCAAGCACTTTTTTGTGTGGGGGGAGATCTCATGTCATTTCCAAGTCAACTGGAGATGAGCTTGGGAGAACATGCCTGAAGTTGTATTTTCTAACTCAGCTGTACCAAACTGTGTCCCCTAGCCTTGCTCCAAACTCCCATCAATCCCCAGCCAACATGGCGGCTAGTCAGGAGTGATGGGGAGTTATAGCGCAATATCTGCAGGGCAACATTAGCCATCCTTGGTGTAACTTGATGCCTAAATTTCACCTGCCCACATAATCTATGCAGGTGAGACTTGACGGGGTCCAACTGCAATTTCATCCCTCTCCTCCTCCCAAACCTGGCTCCCTCTGTGATCACTACAGAATTGATTAAATTGTGCTGGAACTGGTACCCAATTTTTATCATGTTCCTCTCTGTTTTCCTCCCTCTGCTGGGCTGCAAGCTCTTGCTTCAAAATTGCAAACCGCCTCAAATGGATAAAAGCAACGTATCAGTGCAAAAGAAAATAAGTTAAATAAATAAGACTTGAAGACAGTGCTGATTCCCTCTTGTGCAAAATGGTTGATCTTTCTATTCCACTAGATTAACTTTTTTAAAAAACAACCCTTTTTGAAAACCGCCAACCAATCTTCAGCACCGAATAATTAAATACAGTAACAATAAAGAACAAACAACAATTTTTCCTCAAAGCTATTTTAAGCCACGCTGGTTTCCTCCTGGTTCACCAGATGTACGGGGGGAAAATCTCTCTGGAACAGAAGAACCATGTAGAATGAAATAAGTCTGTGCCTGTTTTGTATATTTGGTGCTGTGAACATCAAACCCTGATAGTCTCTGCTGTATTAAACGGGTGCTAGCTCATGCAAGGCTGTGGGAATCGAATGTGCTACACGGAATTCCCTTTCAGCTAAGCCAGGCTTCCTCAAACTCGGCCCTCCAGATGTTCTGAGACTACAATTCCCACCATCCCTCACCACTGTTCCTGCTGGCTAGGGATCATGGGAGTTGTAGGTCAAAGAAACATCTGGAGGGCCGAGTTTGAGGAAGCCTGAGCTAAGTCCTAATACTGGAATGTCCCCCACTTCAAGAAAAATCAGCTGGCCACAGGTGGGGTCTGCCTGGAACAACTCTTTCTGCTAGGAGGCCTACAAGATGTTCCAGCAAAAAGAGTTGAAGGTCTTGTGTGGTCCACCTGGACTCTGATGGATGTACACCTGTTTCCATTAAACACTGGAGGGACGTGGAACCTGTGGCCTTCCAGATCTTGTTTCCCATCATCCCGATGGCCTGGGATGATGGGAGATGTAGTCCCAGGAACATCTGGAGGGCCACAGGTCCCCCACCTCCGATTTCAAACGTTTGCATGAAGACAGCTGTGTGTGAATGCGAGATGACAGCAGATCTGCCACAGTAAATCGGGGTAGCCAAAACGATGCTCTGCAGATGTTGTGGACATCAGCCTCAACCAGCCTGGCCAACGAGGCATGCTTTAGTTCAACAACATCTGGAGAGCAACGTCGCTGGTTCCAGTTTGTAAGCAGACGACAACCCAGGCTTCCCCGCCAAGACTGTTGCCCGTTTATACTTTGGTTTCTGCAGAGCCCTGGATCTGTGGTGACCTCAAATCAAAGAGTCAACTGGGTTCCCCTTTCATAGACCCAAAACACATCTCTCCTCAGTTTTCTGGGCCATGATGGTCACCACAGAACTATCAGGGCTGGCTTTCGTAAACAAGAACAGGTTAAGAACAGGGGGACGGCATTCCTGTTCTCGAGTAATGCCCAGTGGATGAGGACAGGATCGCGACTAAATCCAGTGCTATACTACGGTTGGGTTGGCGTGACCTTATTTCCCTGTGACAGGGTGGAACCATAAGATTGCTCCGCGTGGTCCCAATCCTTTGGGGCCAACTATCAAATTGGCTGGCTTGGTTGTTGCTGCAGTGCAAGAACTTTCTTATTTTTCATGGTAGCTGAAAAGGGGAGTCTTAATCATCCTCAGCGATTCCGCAGGAAGGATCCTGCACCGAGGTCATAACGGGTTTGAGGTATCCCATTACTCTTCCTTGTTGTTTTCCTGCAAATCGCTCTCTGCCCGTAACTTTTGGCTGTTGACTTCATTATATTTCAACCAGTGTAGTATTTCCTCAGGAAGTTCGGGAGACTCCACCTATAAGAGCAGAGAAAGAATGGGATATTATGCCATCTATAAAACATCTTCATGATGTTCTGCCTAAGATTATAGCGTGCTGCGAATTTACCGCCTTGAAACTAGCGAAAATGCATAAAGGAGGGTCACCAATTTGTTATAGATGTGGGGTCATACTATCACACGTGGCGGACTTGTGCAATCATTAGGGAATTCTGGGGTAATATCTATAACGAATTTAATAAATTATTCAGACTAACCTTTAAAAACCCCCCCAGATATCTTCCTTTTAGGCATTTTACCATTAGAAATTAAGAAAGGCATAAGACCACTGTTCATGTTTGCCACCACAGCAGCAAGAATTATTGTGGCGAGGAAGTGGGAAAACGAAACAATAATGACAATTACGGATTGGCAGATACTCATGTTAGAATATTTACAACGAGCAAATCTGACGGGAAGAGTTAGGGGAGTATTGAAGCAGAAAATATTTGGAGAATGGAGAATATTTAAGGATTATGTAAGGTCATATTGTACCAATCACACCATATTAGCAGAACTTGAGTGATACTTGTAAACACAACAAACACCGTTTGTGGAGTAGACGGAAACAATATTAAAGTATATAAAACTATGCGGAAAAAACGACAGTATAAACAGTACAGTGAGAATTCATAGCTGTCAACTTTTCCCTTTTCTTGCGAGGAATCCTACTAGGAAGAAGGGAATTTCCCTTTAAAAAAGGGAAACGTTGACAGCTATGCGAATGATTGGAAGACTTGTTTTGTCAGAAGTCTTTTTTATTTAAGTGTTTAATTAAGTATTAATTAGAAAGATTAAGGGTTTTTTGTATGTATGTAAATTTGCTTTTTCTTTTCTCTTAATTGTTTTTTCTTTAATTTTCTTTTTGTAGTATGAGATTGTAAATTCTTTGTATAAGTGTGCAATTTAAATTAATAAAAAATATTTTTTTAAAAAAAAGAGCAGAGAAAGAAGATGAAATAGGCCTAGGGGACAATGGGTAGGGGAAACCAATATGAATCCGAGGAACAAAAGCTGGTTTTCATGTGGGAGAAAAGAAAGAAAAGAAACAGCAATCCAGTTCTCAAAATCTGATTTCTAAAGGTGAAAAAAGACCCAAATTTGGTAACGAAATCGGAATGACTGCCACGGTACTTTCAGATATCTGAAACTTTTGAAAAACGCTTCGTACATGTTTCATCTGTTGTGTAATGATGCTAACGACGGGGACGGGCGCCGTTGTGGAATGGGGACATAGATTTCCCATGGATCTGGCCGTTGTGCTGGAGGCGAGGGGTTTTTTCAGGCTTGGGGGAACCCTTTCCAGCTTACCCAGGCCCAGGAAGTGGATCACAGCTTGCCTGCCTATTTAATAATAATAATAATAATAATAATAATAATAATAATAATAAATTTTATTTATACCCCGCCCTGCCCGGGCAGAGCTCAGGGCGGCTAACACCAATAAAATCACAGTAAAAAACATGGTGGGGGGGGAAACAAACCAATTTAAAATACAGGTTAAAATGCAATTTAAAATACAGCCTCATTTTAAAAGTAGCCCATAGATCAAGACCATAAGGGGAGGGAAAACACAAGGGTCAGACTGAGTCCAAACCAAAGGCCAGGCGAAACATCTCTGTCTTGCAGGCCCTGCGGAAAGATGTCAAGTCCCGCAGGGCCCTAGTCTCTTGTGACAGAGCGTTCCACTAAGTCGGGGCCAGTACTGAAAAGGCCCTGGTCCTAGCTGAGACCAATCTAACCAACTTGCGACTTGGGACCTCCAAAATGTTGTCATGTGTAGACCTTAAGGTCCTCTGTGGGGCATACCAGGATTTGGCCAATGTTGTCGGACGTAGGTAGAAATATAGATACATAAAAGAATGCAAATTTGGCACTGTATCTCTCTGTTTGTTTGTTTAAAGAAGGCAGATTTCCAGGGGGGCGCCGAGTAATTTTTTTCTGGAAACGTGGCAGGAGGCCAAATAATTTTGGGAACCTCTGCTCTAACCACTGCACCACAGGAGCCACTCGCAAATTTTTGCAACTCACTGCCGTTCCACTCAAGATTTCCTCCTTTATATACTTGCCAGCTAAGAGATCACGTCAAGAAACTGACAAGGCAGGCTTAAGTCCACCAGTATTTAAGTATGGAAGTGAGAGCTGGACCATCAAGAAGGCTGATCGCTGAAGAATGGATGCTTTTGAATTATGGTGCTGGAGGAGACTCTCGAGAGTCCCATGGACTGCAAGAAGATCAAACCTCTCCATTCTGAAGGAAATCAGCCCTGAGTGTTCCCTGGAAGGACAGATCCTGAAGCTGAGGCTCCAAGACTTTGGCCACCTCATGAGAAGAGAAGACTCCCTGGAAAAGACCCTGATGCTGGGAAAGATGGAGGGCACAAGGAGAAGGGGACGACGGAGGAGGAGATGGTGGGACAGTGTTCTCGAAGCAACCAGCATGAGTGTGACCAAACTGCGGGAGGCAGTGGAACACAGGATGGCCTGGGGTGCTCTGGTTCAGGGGGTCACGAAGAGTCGGATACGACTAAACAACAACAAACCTGGTAATAGGGTGGATAAAAATCAATTATTTTTAAATTATTTTTTATTTTTTATTTAAATCAGATTTTTAAAATAAAATGCTTTTGGGGGAAAAATCTTTCTAAAGATAGTTTTCTATTTAAGTTACATTATAGTCCAAAGGCTATTCATCAGGAAACAAGGGTTGTTTTAATTTTTTCATGTGTATGGTAAAACTCAGTCTAAGTTTCTTTTTATTAATTGTTTAATTGCATCAGTTAACGAACATGGATACATCTGCTATAATGTTATTACTTTAGTTAAATAAATTGTTCAAATTGTTATTAAGGAAAATATTATTTTTCTCCTTCCAATAAAGTACAGCAGAAAAGTTGCCTAAATATAAACAGTTTACTTATTAAACCTCACAGTAATTTCCTAATTACCTGTCTATGTATTTTAATAGTATAACCAAATCTGTAATTTTGATAGAACTGTAAAAGCTACTCTGAAAGTTTATTATTCCAAAAATGAAACCTTCATCGGGTTGTTAAATATTAAGATTACACAAGCTAGAATGAGTCTTTCTGGGGGAAAAAAGGGATTAAAATCAAGCCTTACTGACTAGTGTTTTAAATCTTCATCTAAATCGTGATTTAAATTGATTTGATTTAAATCGAATCCACCCTGCCTGTTAAGTCTTTATGGTGTAGTAAGACTGTTTGGTGACACCAGCCACAAAATTAAAAGACGCCTACTTCTTGGGAGAAAAGCGATGACAAACCCAGACAGCATCTTAAAAAGCAGAGCCATCACCTTGCCAACAAAGGTCCGTATAGTTCAAGCTATGGTTTTCCCAGTAGTGATGTATGGAAGTGAGAGCTGGACCATAAAGAAGGCTGATCGCCGAAGAACTGATGCTTTTGAATTATGGTGCTGGAGGAGACTCTTGAGAGTCCCATGGACTGCAAGAAGATCCAACCTCTCCATTCTGAAGGAAATCAGCCCTGAGTGTTCACTGGAAGGACTGATCCTGAAGCTGAGGCTCCAAGACTTTGGCCACCTCATGAGAAGAGAAGACTCCCTGGAAAAGACCCCGATGTTGGGAAAGATTGAGGGCACAAGGAGAAGGGGACGACAGAGGACGAGATGGTGGGACAGTGTTCTCAAAGCTACCAGCATGAGTTTGACCAAACTGCGGGAGGCAGTGGAAGACAGGAGGGCCTGGCGTGCTCTGGTCCACGGGGTCACGAAGAATCGGACACGACTAAACAACAACAACAACCAGATTGTTTGCTGTTTCTATAATCCTATGTCACAGACTTCTGGCAATCCGATCTACGTTTGTGAGTGGCATCATACCTGGATAGCTCAGTTGGTTAGACCATGGTGCTGATAACACCAAGGTTGCAGGTTCGATCCCTGTATGGACCAGCTGCATATTCCTGCATTGCAGGGGGTTGGACTAGATGATCCTCAGGGTCCCTTCCAACTCTACAGTTCTATGATTCTATGATTCTATGACACAGCAGTGAGCATGCAATGGTATTCTCCCTTGAGCATCTTCCAAGAGCCTTATTAATGCAATTTCTCCTTGCCAGAAGCTCTGTAAATTACATAGTTGGCTCATTCGTAACTACTGGTAATTAGAAGGTTGTTTGTCTTCTCCTATGAATTCTGCTTCTCTGCTCATGGTGATATCAGGGAGCTCATGGTTTGTCCCTGATATGCTAGCTTTCTAGGTGAAAGGCATTTGGGGGTGGCGGCATTTTAATCGTTAATTATACAGGATTTACGCAATGCTTCGTCATCAAAAGCAGAGGTCGGCAAAAGAACATTTTTCATGTATGGAATAACGGCGGCCAGAATTTTAGTAGCAAGAAATTGGAAAAACACAGAAGATTGGCAAATCCTAATGGTAGAATATCTGCAGCTAGCAAAAGCGACAGGAAGGGTAAGATGCCAACCAAAACAAAAAGTCTATAAGGACTGGAGAATCTTTAAAGAATATTTAGAAAACTATGCAATAAAAGGAAACACCTTGGCAGAATTAGACTGATCCCTGTATTGTAAAAATAAATTCGTAGGGAGGTAAAAAGAAACTATATAAGAAATATGTAACTGCGTGGTATAAAGTAATGGATAAAGTACAGTGAGATTAATTGGAAGTCATTTTTAATTTTCTTCTCTATAAGTTTTATATTTGTTTTCAGTACCAGGAGCATCTATGATGATAGTTATATTAATCTTGTTGTATCTTATAGTGTGGTGGTTTGTTTGATTCTTCTGTTATTTGTTTGTTTGATTGGATGTTTGTTTACTTGTTGGTCCGTCTGTTTTTTCATAAATGTATTTATTTTAAATTAATAAAGATATATATATGTACACCCCCCCCCGTATTTTTCGCTCTATAAGACGCACTTTCCCCCCTCCAAAAATTAAGGGGAAATGTGTGTGTGTCTTATGGAGCGAATGCAGGCTCCATGGCTTCGCGTTGCTTTCGCTGAAGCCAGGAGAGCAAGAGGGATCGGTGCGCACTGATCCCTCTTGCCCTCCTGGCTTCGCTTCGCTGGAGAGGCGCTGCTTAACCGGCCCCTGAGCTGCCCACACAGTGAGTCCTCGCACGCTGCACTAAACTGGTGCAGCGTGGCGCGTGGGGTCTCTTCCGCAGCACCGGAAATCGCTTCTGCACATGCCCAGATGCCAAAAATTGCTTCTGCCCAGGCACGATTTCCGGCGTCTGGGCATGCGTAGAAGCGATTTCCGGTGTCGCGCTGCGCCACCCTGGCCCACAGAGGATCTCCACGGGAGTGATCCGGCCCATGCCCAGTAACCCTTGCCGACCCCTGATCAAAACCTCTAAGCTGTTACACAAAATGTAATATGCGCGTTATAAATGCTGATAGAATCAGGTGTCAAGAACACGCTTCCCTGAAAATGTTCCAATTAAAAACTGGCAGTTTTAGAAATACAGTCGTAACCTTGGATCCCAAACGCCGCAAACCCGGAAGTAGCTGTTCCGGTTTGTGAATGTACTTTGGAACCCAAACGTCCGACGGGGCTTCTGATTGGCTGCAGGAGCGTCCTGCAGCCAAACGGAAGCCACACTTGGTTTCCAAACGTTTTGGAAGTCGAATGGGCTTCCGGAACGGAGTCCGTTCGACTTCCTTTAAATTTTTTTTTTATTATTAACATATAAAACACATACATATACATTTACACAATACACATACACCACACACTACCTTAATTTCATAACATAAAACATACCTACTTTGCTCTATATAATACCTACCTATACTGTACATTTCAACATACCTACACACCTACCCCACATGGACACCCACCAAGTGACTTGACTGCCAGCCATTCTTGTTACGCTACTTTATTTTCCCAACTAGCTTAAACGCATTTCATTATTTCTTTAATCTCTTCTTCTATCTTGACTTTACTCTCCTTTCACTCTAATCCTTTTCTGGATTCACTCAATATCTGTCAGAAATTCTACTTTTTCCACACAAATTTTGATGTATTCCTTAAGATAGCCCACTCCTTATTCACTTTTTGTACCATATCTCCTCTTATCCTCCCTGTTTAGTTCGGCAATATGGAAGTATTCCATCATTTTAGATAACCAGTCTGTTTTAGTTGGGACGCTGGTGCTTTTCCAATTTTTGGCAATCAATAACCTTGCCGCCGTAGTTGCATACATAAATATTCCATTCGACTTCCAAGTTCCGACTGTATACATTTTTTTTAAAGCATGTTTGGATCCTAATGGTGCAGCTGTGCTTGTCATAGTGGGTATAATTACGGCCTCTCTACCCTTCCCATTGGGGACGCAGGTGGCGCTGAGGGTTAAACCACTGAGCTTCTTGGACTTGCCAATCAGAAGGTCGGCGGTTCAAATCCCTGCGACGAGGTGAGCTCCCGTTGTTCGGTCCCAGGTCCTGCCTACTGTAGAGGAATCAGCACAAAGTGTTTCCATAGTTTTATCTATGGAACTCCCTGCCACAATAGACAATGCTGGCCACCAGCTTTTAAAAGTGGGCTAGACAAATTTACAGAAAAGAATTCTTATGTCCCCATGCATGTTGAATTGTCTGAGAAGATCGATGGAAACTTTAAATTAGACAGTCCGTATTTCTGCCCTGGCTCAGCTGAATTCGCTCGCACATGCCTTTCGAATTGGTGGCATAATAATAATAATAATAATAATAATAATAATAATAATATATTATTTATACCCCGCCCATCTGGCTGAGTTTCCCCAGCCACTCTGGGCGGCTGAGATTTCCATAGATTAACCATACTTGGAGTACCTCCTCTTGTCTGCCCTGAACCTTATTTAATTCCATTTATGACTCCCTTTCCATAGAATATCTGGAGACAGTTTCGCAATAAAAAGCATCAGCAGTAAAAGACAATTAGCCGGTTCCACAATTAGAACAATTAAGGATGCTTTCATATGTAAAAATAAAAGTAATTTAAAATCCAGTTCGGAAGCCAACCGAGATAAAGGTCTTCCAACATTCAGTTTCACTGGTGGCAGCAAGGCTCCTGAATACGAGTCGTTGGTCACGGGAGGAGAGAAAATGCTTTTGTGCTTAAATCCTGCTTGCAGGTTTCCCTTGGGAGCAGGTGGTTGGGCAGTGTGAGAACAGGATCAAAGAGAGTCCACTGTCTTCCCATGGGATGGGTAAAGGTAAAGGTACCCCTGACCGTTAGGTCCAGTCGTGGCCGACTCTGGGGTTGCGGCACTCCTCTCGCTTTACTGGCCGAGGGAGCCGGAGTACAGCTTCCGGGTCATGTGGCCAGCATGACTAAGCCGCTTCTGGCGAACCAGAGCAGCGCACGGAAACGCTGTTTACCTTCCCGCCGGAGTGGTACCTATTGATCTACTTGCACTTTGACGTGCTAGGTTGGCAGGAGCAGGGACCGAGCAACAGGAGCTCACCCCGTCGCGGGGATTCGAATCACCAACCTTCTGATTGGCAAGTCCTAGGCTCTGTAGTTTAACCCACAGTGCCACCCGTGTCCCTAGAGACTACCTTATACTGCGTTTAAAACCAAAATCACATTTGGATAGAAACTGTTTCTCAGGCGGCTAGTCCTAGTCTTTATAACCCTGGACCTTCTTCCAGAAGGCAGAAGCTGAAAGAGATCATTTCCGGGGTGCGCACTATCCTGCGCTATCTCTGCAGCTTTCTTATGGCACCTGGAAGCGTAGATTTGATCCAAGGTGGGAAGAGGGCACCCAATTATTCTCTCCGCAGTCTTTCCAACCCTAGACAGCATATGTCGGAGGTTATGGAGTTATGCAGTGCTTTTTTCCTAAAAAAATGTTTAGGGGTACTCTCATTTTCCTACTCATATTGAAATATTGCCCCTCAAGGAGGCCAAACTTATTGGATTCACAAAATGTTTAGGGGTACGAATACCCCTGCGTCCCACCAGAAAAAAAAGCACTGGAGTTATGTGACCCACCTGAGCCAAGGACATAAGTAACTCTACATTCTTTAGAAAACATCTGTATAGCTTTATAGAACAATGAAGCCAGGCAAAAGCATTCACCTTTAACTAGGCCTTTGGTCGACTGTCATCCAACGCCCCTTGTTAAATGTGTTGGGGAAGGGGAGAGCTATCAGGCTGCTTTTATTTTATGTATTTTGTGTTTTTATACTGTGCTTTTATCCTGTGAACTGCACCTGAGACCTGCAGGCATAGGGCGGTGTACAAATTTAATAAATAATAACATTATGTTTTTATGTAAGATGGAAGCCGCCCAAAGTGGTTATCTTTCGCAATATGGTGCTCTGTGGGAGGCCAAAATTTGTCAGCGCAAAGGGATCTTCTGAATCATAGAAACGTACCGTCCAATATTTATCTGATGAAAATTGGGACACCCCATTCCATAATAATAATAATAATAATAATAATAATAATAATAATAATAATAATTTTATTATTTATAACCCACCCCCATCTGACAAGCCACTCTGGGTGGCTTCCAACGTATTTAATTTTTAATGTTTTATTATGTTTTTATATAACTTCCCTGGACAGGGAAGACTGTAAAGATTGTATTGTTATCTCCTTAGGGGTTGCATAATTCCATACCCTCCAACATTTTTTCTGATGAAAATAGGGACATCCTAAGGAAAAGCAGGACATTCTGGGATCAGATCAGGAATCAGGACGGCTTCTGTAAATCCAGGACTGTCCCTGGAAAATAGGGACACTTGGGAGGTTCTGTAAAAACCATTCCAACCGGCCTACTATTCCCCAAGTCTCCCTGAATAGTGAATTTGAAGAAATGGAGGCAGTGAGAGATTTTACTTTCTTGGGCTCCATGATCACTGCAGATGGTGACAGCAGCCACGAAATTAAAAGACGCCTGCTTCTTGGGAGAAAAGCAATAACAAACCTAGACAGCATCTTTAAAAGTAGAGACATCACTTTGCCAACAAAGGTCCGTATAGTAAAAGCTATGGTTTTCCCAGTAGTGATGTATGGACAAGATGGTTTTCGAAGATACCAGCATGAGTTTGACCAAACTGCAGGAGGCAGTGGAAGACAGGAGTGCCTGGCGTACTCTGGTCCAGGGGGTCACGAAGAGTCGGACATGACTAAATGACAAAACAACAACAAAGGGGCCTGCAATATGCTTCTTCAGATACATCAAAGCAGAGACCAAGCAGAAGAGCTTAAGAAATTAGGAATCTGCTGACTTCGCTACCATTGTAATGCACTGCTCCAGATGTTATACGATTTCTAATTATACTTCCATTTCTTATATATTGCACTGTATTGTATTGCAGTTTGCACTCCATAGAATCCCAAATTGCAATACGGTATAATTCAATATAAGAAACAAATGAAACAATGGAAATAATGTGGCAGAACTACTGCAAGGCGTTCTACATAGGACCGCCTCTCAAGACAGTTCGGAAAGTTCAGCTGGTGCAGAATTCAGCGGCCAGGTTGCTCACTGGACTGGCAAGACGGTTTGAGCATCTCACACCGATCCTGACCCAACTGCATTGGCTACCAATTAGTTTCTGGGCCCAATTCAAAGTGCTGTTTTTGACCTACAAAGCCTTAAGGACCACAATACCTCAAGGACCGCCTCTTCCCATATGAACCTCCCCGCACCCTGAGATCATCTTCTGAGGCCCTTCTTCATGTGCCTCCTCCTCGAGAGGTCCAGAGGGTGGCAACATGAGAGCAGGGCCTTCTCTGCAGTGGCTCCCCACCTGTGGAATGCTCTCTCCAGGGAAGTCCACCTGACACCCTCATTATACACCTTTAGGCACCAGGCAAAACATTCCTTTTTAACCAGGCCTTTGGTTGATCCGATTTACATCATATGCCTTTTAAAGTGTTCCTTCCAGTAGCACCTTAAAGACCAACTAAGTCAGTTCTTGGTATGAGCTTTCGTGTGCATGCACACTTCTTCAGATACATGCACACGAAAGCTCATACCAAGAACTGACTTAGTTGGTCTTTAAGGTGCTACTGGAAGGAATTTGTTTTGTTTTGACTATGGCAGACCAACATGGCTACCTATCTGTAACTGGAACTTTTAAAGTGTGTTTTTTTTAAAGGGGGGCCCTATTGGGTTGTTGTTTTTATTTTTATTAGGTATTTTATGGTTTTATATCTTGATTTTATTCTGTGAACCGTCCTGAGACCCCTGGGGGGAAAGGGTGGTATATAAATTCAATAAGACAAACAAACAAACAACAGTGCTAAATGTTTAGGTTTAGTGAATTATTAGGATGCGAAGAAAAATTTTGCACCCACTCGGCTTGCCCTAGCCCGTGGATGTAGCAAGGATTTCTTTTTTTGGGGGGGGGGTGCAGGATTTTGTTTGGGGGGCAGATCCACAAATATCACTGAAAAGCACACCATTATCTGAGGTTCAGGGACGTGGGTGGTGCTGTGGGTTAAATCACAGAGTCTAGGGCTTGCTGATCAGAAGGTTGGTGGTTCGAATCCCTGTGATGGGGTGAGCTCCCGTTGCTCGGTCTCTGCTCCTGCCAACCTAGCAGTTCGAAAGCACAAAGTAAAGGTAAAGGGACCCCTGACCATTAGGTCCAGTCGTGACCGACTCCAGAGTTGCGCACTCATCTCGCTCTATAGGCTGAGGGAGCTGGCGTACAGCTTCCGGGTCATGTGGCCAGCATGACTAAGCCGCTTCTGGCGAACCAGAGCAGCGCACGGAAACACCATTTACCTTCCCACCAGAGCGGTACCTATTTATCTACTTGCACTTTGACGTGCTTTCGAACTGCTAGGTTGGCAGGAGCTGGGAAAGAGCAATGGGAACTCACCCCGTCGCAGGGATTCAAACTGCCGGCCTTCTGATTGGCAAGTCCTAGGCTCTGTGGTTTAACCCACAGCGCCACCCGTGTTCCTAGCGTCACCCGCGTCCCACGAAGTGCAAGTAGATAAATAGGTACCACTCCTGCGGGAAGGTAAACGGCATTTCTGTGTGCTGCTCTGGTTCGCCAGAAATGCCATTTACCTTCCCGCAGGAGTGGTACCTATTTATCTACTTGCACTTAGTTATGCTGGCCACATGACCCAGAAGCTGTAAGCTGGCTCCCTCGGCCAATAAAGCGAGATGAGCGCCGCAACCCCGGAGTCGTCCACGACTGGACCTAATGTTCAGGGGGTCCCTTTACCTTTAGGTTCTGCCCCAACCCCAAAAGCAGCTCAGCAACTTTGGCTGCCCCCCCCCCATTAACCCAAATCGCCCGGTTCCGACTCACCTTCCTGCGGCAGAGGATCTCGACGGCTTGCGCGGGGCTGGCCCCCACCACGTGCAGCCGGACGTGGAGCACGGCGCACACGAAGCTGTCCCGTGCGCGCACGAAGCGCTGCTCCAGGACGAAGGCGCGCGCGTCCCAGCCCAGCAGCCTGGTGCGCACGTCGAAGCGCTCGAGCAGGTGCAGCGAGCGGCGGTAGCGGCACGTCGAGGCGGCCAGCACCGTGTGCGCGCCTAAGCCCCGGACGGCGCGCAGCAGCCCGCAGCGGGTGAGGTGCGCCAGGCGCGCCAGGTCCGCCTCGCGCGGGTAGCGCGCGTTGTTCATGTGCACCAGGCAGTCCAGGTCCGACGGCAGCACCCGGCTGGCGAAGCTCTGCTCCTCCAGCAAGTCCCACACCGTGGGCAGCGCCCAGCGCGCGTACAGCAGCGTCACGGGCACCCGCAGCAGGTACCAGCCGTCCAGCAGGGCGAACAGGGCGGCCAAGGCCCCCAGAGCCCACGCCAGCTCCGCCATGGCGCAAAGGAAAGAGCTGGGCGCGCCGTCGAGGCGGTGCTTGCAGAGGAGCCGGGCAGCGCGCGTGGGAAGCTGCGCTTGCAGCCGTCTTGCAAAGCCGGCGCCGGGGAGCGAAGGTCACCGCCACGGCTCCTCCTCCTCTTCCTTCCGCTGTCTTCCGCCCTCCTCCTCCTCCATTGCGCGCGGAGCCGCCTCTCCGGCTTCCTGCGCAGGTTCAGCGTCTTCCTCGGCCGGCCTTATATAACGATGATGCCTGCTTGTTGGCTTGCTCGAGTCTGCTGGACAGCTCCCCCTTGCGCGCCGCCAGCTCTCTGCAAAATTATTATTATTATTTTTTCAACAGTTAAATGCCATGCAAAGAGACACCTTCCAGGAATTTTATAATATGTGAAATTTATCATATGCCTTTTCTTGTGGTTGTGCTGTTCAGCTTTTTTTAAAATTACGTTGTTAATAGAAGGTGATTGTTTTACTACCCAGACCCTGAGATCTTCTTCTTTTTAAATCATTTTTATTGATTTTCCAGTAAAAACAGCCAATCAACATATCCAATTAAAAACAAGAAACTAAAATTAAAAAAGACCAAATTGTAATCCAAATTGTAATTATTGATTTTTCGGGGCTCCCCAAAGTCTGGACCTCTGAAGCCTATCTCCAAATCTTCAGTCCTGCCTCTTCTCCTTGTTTTCATGTTTTCCACCTTCTGGTCTTAACGCTTTAAAGTTCTCAACCCTGAGATCATCTTCTGAGGCCCTTCTTTGTGTGCCTCCTCCTCGAGAGGTCCACAGGGTGGCAACACTAGCAGGGCCTTCTCTGTGGTGGCTCCCTGTCTGTGGAATGCTCTCCCCAGAGAAGTTTGCCTGGCGCCTTCATTATACACCTTTAGGCTCCAGGCAAAAGCGTTCCCTTTTAACCAGGCCTTTGGTTGACCTGATTGACATCCTATACCCTTTTAAAACGTTGCACTTTTGGGGGGGATGTTAATGGGTTGTTGTTTTTATTCTTATTTTATATATTGCAATATTTTCTGCGAACTGCCCTGAGACATCTGGGTACAGGGCGGTATATAAATTCAACAAACAAATAATAAAAATAAATACTGATGTCATTGTTTTACTGATGATTTGTTAATTGTTTTATATGATTTATGTTGTGATTGTGATGTGCTACGATGTTATCATTCATTGTATGTAAGCTGCTTTGTGACTCGTGTGAGGGAAAAGCAGCATAAAATAGCAGTTTAAAAATAGCTAAAAATACAACAATTTACAAGTTATAATAATTATAAGAACAAGCCAAAATAAGAGCAGGGAGACAAGAGTCGCTGAACAGCAAGTTAAAACAACTAGAATTATAAGTATTACTAAAGCACTCCTGTTGAAGACTGGGGAAGAAGAGTCATGTTTCTGAAACACAAGATATCATAAACGGAATAGTAATTGTGTCTCTATAAGGTTTGCATAGAAATATAAGCATTCAAATGAAATGAAGAAACGTGGATCCCTTTCTTTAACAATGTTAATGACCAAAATCAAGACCTTGTTATATCAATAGCTCCATCCTCTCAGAGGAGAGGTTACATTAAGTAATATGTTCGAATGTTGAATGCATTGTGTGTGTGGATGGCTACAGAACATAATGTGATCGACAGACGGGATTCTTTAAAAAACACTTTTATTTAAATCCTTAAAACAGCCAATTCTAACAAATAAGGTACACTCAAACCTCGGTTTACCAATGCTAACAGCATTGCAACAAGAAAGGGCCAAGTGTTGTAGAAGCAGAAAGATATTTATTTATTCGCAAACCGTTCTGAGTTTTCAAGCACCGCCTGTCTCCCGAGTGATCCCTCTTACGCTGTACTTGAGGCACTCAGACCCCACTTGCGGGTTCAGGGGTCCTGCCATCTCAAGCCCACCCTGTAAAACAATTCTTCCATCTCTTTTCAGGGACACCTGGAGCGTCCCGGTCACAACCTCCTATTTCAGAAATCCTTCTCTTCCAGAAATCAGATTGCAAAATGTTGTTTCCTTCCATTGATATTTAAATCACACCACTTGGTTAGGGAGGAAGCAAATTTATATGCATATCACCACCCTTGTTTATTTATTGTTAAGGACATCTAGCACTCTAGGCATGCAAAATGGTTTTGCAATCCTGATCTGGCCCATCCTCGCAACAACCCTGTAGGGTAGGTCTTAAAATAATTTTTAATGTTTTTTAACTGCTAAGTAGGTTACAGGCTGAAGGTGTGCTGGGTGGTGATTATACAGCCCTGATATTCACTCTCTTGTGCAATTATTTCCCCGAAGTTTTCTTGACCCCTTGATGTCCGTTTGAAGGGAGAACGGCAACAAACCTTTGGAAGCAGTCTGGAAATTGCTGAAGTTTTCCTGCTCTAGATTACATGGCCAAGTTTTTTTTCCCCTTCCCCTCTTCTGTTCCCTGGGCGATGTTCCTCCAAAATCTACCCGCCCTCTTCCTGAAGCCTTACAGTCTGGTCCACAGGAGGCCGAAAGCGAGGGTAGCTATAAAAGCCGTGGCAGAGATTGCAGCTCTGGCCTGTTGCCCGGAGCCAATGTTGCAGAGGTCGGTGTCACAACAGTAGACCGGGCGAGTTTCACCGATCCCATCTGGCTCCGAAGGCACACAGTTTTTGGCGCAGGATTTGGTGACGGTGATGTTCCCGAAAAAGGGGTATCCTGGAGGGAGAATGAGAGAAGGTGGAGAAGGGAGGCTTTTCAGTGATGCTGCCTTGTTCTTCAAAGCAAGGTAGCTCAGTCGGTACAGCATGAGACTCTCAATCTCGGGGACATGGGTTCGAGACTCACGTTGGGCAAAAATATCCCTGCACTGCAGAGGGTTGGCTGGATGACCCGTGGAGTCCCTTCCAACTCTACAATTCTGTGATTTTATGAAATATCCTGGTTCCTATTGTTAGGGATATTGGGAGGCCGTTCTTTGTTTAGCCGACAACTTGCCAAATGTCCCGGAAGACCTATCCGAGGCCAGCTTATAATCTTGAGCTAATAAACAGGAGATGCACTCCTTTTTTATAATATATTTATTAAGATTTTAGAAAAACAAATGAGTTACAAAGTAGATGTCAACAAAGAAAAAAAAAATAAAAAATAGAAAATAGAAAAAATAAACAGTTAAAAAGAAGTCCATCTTTTCATAGCTTATACTTCGTTTACTTGTTTCCCTGACCCCCTCACACCTCCCTTTTCTGTATTCCAATTCACATATTTAGTTCAGCAAATCCTTCCCCTCTTTGTTTTATTCTTAATCCAATATCTTAATATACTGTAACTTTATATTTTCATCTATTATCAACCTATTTTTGCGAATTCATTCTAACCTTATTGCTAGAACCAGTTCGTTTCAATCCAACATCATTTTAACTTTCATTAATTTTACAATATTTCTGCAAATAGTCTTTGAAAAACAGGAGATGCACTCCTGATGGCTTGAAATCTGTCTGCAACCTTGGGATGCAATGCGCACCACAGTTGGGGTCGGTGACACTCCCTTGGGAATGGGGAGGCAAGAGAAAGACTGAGCGGAAGCATCTCAGGTGTGCGCTGGCTCAGTTGTCAAGGCCATGTGTGCCTAGCTTGAATATTAGGGGTTGCAAATCACAAGTGGGCTTAAAATATATAAATTGATTAATTAATCACTTTTGGCGCAGTGATTAATTAATGATCACTTTTGGCGCAGTGATTAATTAGTGATTAATTAATCACTTAGAGCTTCTTACACCCGTTACGAGCTCCTGTAGTGCTCCAGTCTCATAATTTTTTTTAATATTTATGATTTTCAGTTTTATACATTTCAATAAATTTACCTTCATTTTAACATTTTAGAACTTGACTTCCCTCTTTCTGCGGTTCCTTAAATTTATTTTTAATATTTCCCGCATATCCAAATTAACTTAATTTGACCGTTTATTCATCTGCTTTAAATATATAATAACTGCAGGTTATTACAATAATCCTGCCAATGTGCTTATCTGTTTACAGGTTGTTGTTTGTTTTTTGTAAATATTCAATAAACCATTTCCCATTTCTTTTATAAAAAGCTTGCCGTCTTGACTTCTTATTTAACCAGTGTTGTAATGAACATCATTACATTTATATCACAACTCTCCTCCAAGGTAGGCTAAGCCGAGAGACAATGACTGGCCCAAGGTCACCCAGCGAGTGGGAATTTGAACCCTCGCCTCCCAGGTCCCAGTCCGACACTCTAACCACTACACCCCACTGCCTTCAATGGAGGGAGGCAACACGGTTTGTGAAACTGCCCTCTTCTGTTGAGATGAACAGATCCCGCCCAGAGTAGATCATTTGCATGCAGCCAACGGCTGCAGGATCAAGGAAGAGACCCCAAGTACCAGTGGTTTTGAATGCAAACCATGAAAGTGATTCTTTAACTGTGCTTGGAGTGGGTTGGGCTAGATGAGCTTTGGAGGTCCCTAACAACTCTACGATTCTATAAAAGGCCAATGCAGGAACAGAGGAAAGGGTCACTTTAGGCCAGCCTTTGCCAAGTCGGCGCCCCTTCCACAGGGTTCTGGGCTACAACTCGCAACAGCCGGCGCAACCAATGGCCAAATGGGATTTGAGGTCCGGAACCAGGGTGCCCCTGGTTGGCGGAGGGCTGATCCAGGGTTTGGGTTGCATCCCCACGTCCTTACCTGAATCCACCGAGTGCACCGTTATCTTGCAGTGTGTGCTTTCTGCGGAGCAGTTGACGAAAGTCAGGCAGTTGCTGAGGTCGGTGGGTTCTTGGCAGGAATAACACTGCAAACAGAGCCCTGTAAGAGGAGGAAAGGGAATTTGTGTGCCAGACTTGGAGCTGCGTCTTCACCTCCGGCGGAGGGGCTTTGGTTCTGTCTGCCATTAAATGTGCCAAATCGCTGCAAGGATTGTCAGAAACTGCCATACACCGAGTCAAACCACATTGCTCCATCAAGCTTGGTAGTTCCTACACTGGCTGGCAGCTGCTCTCCATGGTTTCAGGAAGGTTCCTCTTCCCTAGAAATGCAGGGGAATGAACCCAGGAATTTCTGCATTTAAAGCAGCTGCTCAACCACTGATCTATAGATCTATCTAGGTCAGTGTTTCTCAACCTTGGGTCCCCAGATGTTGGACTACAACTCCTATCATCCCTGAACTCTGGCCTTGCTAGCTAGGGATGATGGGAGTTGTAGTCCCAAAACATCTGGGGACCCAAGGTTGAGAAAGGCTGACCTAAGTAAAGGTAAAGGACCCCTGGATAGTTAAGTCCAGTCAAAGGGGACTATGGGGTTGCGGCGCTCATCTTGCTTTCAGGCCGAGGGAGCCGGCGTTTGTCCACAGACAGATTCCAGGTGATGTGGCCAGGACTAAACCGCTTCTGGCGCAAAAAAACACTGTGACGTAAGCCAGAGCACACAGAAATGCCATTTACTTTCCCACCACAGTGGTATCTATTTATCTACTTGCACTGGCGTGCTTTCGAACTGCTAGGTTGGCAGGAGCTGGGGCAGAGCAACGTGAACTCACTCCATCGCGGGGATTTGAACTGCCGACCTTCCAATCAGGAAGCCCAAGAGGCTCAGTGGTTTAGATCGCAGTGCCACCTGCATCCTGGACAGATCTATCTAGTGAGCCCTGATTCATGAATCGTAAGTTGAAGCGTTCCTTTGTCTTTCATCCTGAGACATCAAGCACCAAGAAACCATGGGTTCATGTCAAGGAGGCTTACTCAGAGTAGAACCACTGAAACAAATAATTCCAGGTGGATCACGCCCATTAATGCCAATGGGTCTACTCTGAGTAGCACTTAACACTGGCTACAATCCCATGTTCTTCCCCTCTGTCAAATCACAGACTGAAAGTTCTTATTATTACTAATAATTAATTCTGTTAATTCCTCTGTCACAGACGCCATTCAAGAACTTACTTATGAGGACCCCACAGCTTCACAAAAAAGGCTGAGCACAGTCAATTCTATTGTTGTTGTTGTTATTATTATTATTTATATATTTGTAGATCTCAGGGTGGCTCACAACAGAAATACAAGATTAAAAACACGAAATACATAATGAAAACAAGGACGGGGAAAAACCAATAACCAACCCACCCCTCCCACTTTAGATGTGATTTCAGCATCGAAGGTGCTTAGGCTGCATTTTAAATTGCATTTTAACCTGTATTTAAAATTGGTCCCCCCCCCATTATGTTTTTATTGTAATTTTACTGGTGTTAGCCACCCTGAGCCTGGCTCTGGCTGCGGAGGGCAGGGTATAAATAAAATTTATTATTATTATTAGGCTAGAACAGGGGTAGGCAACCTAAGGCTCATGGGCTGGATGTGGCCCAATTGTTTTCTCAATCCAGCCCACGGACGGTCTGGAAATCAGCGTGTTTTCAAATGAGTAGAACGTGTCCTTTTATTTAAAATGCATCTCTGGGTTATTTGTGGGGCATAGGAATTCGTTCATGTTTTCCCCCCAAAATATAGTCCGGCCCACCACATGGTCTGAGGGACGGTGGACTGGCCCCCTGCTCAAAAAGGTTGCTAACCCCTGGGCTAGAAGACCCGTTGGTTCCCTTCCAATTCTACAATTCCACGATTTCTAAGAAATCGTAAAGGTAAAGGTAAAGGTAAAGACCACTAGGTCCAGTCGTGGCTGACTCTGGGGTTGTGGCGCTCATCTCGCTTTACTGGCAGAGGGAGCCGGTGTACAGCTTCAGGGTCATGTGGCCAGCATGACTAAGCCGCTTCTGGCGAAACCAGAGCAGCGCATGGAAACGCCAGTTAAGAAATCGCAGAGCACCCCTGAGATTGTACAGAGTGCAGCTCCAGATTCTCAATTCTTGGGTGGCCACGACACCTCCTTGAGGGCAGGGTTCAGCTTCTCTTTCCTTCACACCACCATCCCAGTTTCACAGCCAAGCCGCCGGGAGCACCCCTAGATAGAAATGAATCTTACCAAATTGTATGGATGCCAGGAAGGCCAGCCCAACAGCCAGGAATGCTTTCATCCTTGCAGGCAAACTCTGGAGGGCTTCTGAACACTCCCAGGCGGCTCCTCTGCGCCCGTTCCCAGTCCCTGCCGGGCTCTGCTGGGACCTTATTATATACCTGGCCACAGCCCTTTTCCTGTTGTGTGCTCAGCTGTGCTGTCAAGGAGAAAGGGCTCTCTCAGTCGCTGAGAAGAAGATATGCCTTTGTTTGCGGCCACACCTCCTCCACCCTCCACCCTATTCTTCTAGGGACATGCCTAGGAGCGAACAAGAGGGAACAGAGAGGTGTCAGTCAGAAAAAAAAAGAAAAGAAAAAAGCACGCAGGATTGATCTGGGACAGAAGTAGACCTGAAGGGTTACCTGGAGCTCATTGTTGGAAATCTGGGCAGACAGTCCTCTCTGAGTCCCATACCTGTCAATTTTCCCTTTTCTTGTGAGGAATCCTATTCGGAATAAGGGAATTTCCCTTAAAAAAAGGAAAACATTGACAGCTATATCTCTGACGCACCTTCTTGTCTGCTGGGGTCTTGGGCCTCTGACGATTTGTGGTGAGGGTTATCGCAGCAGTGCCCGGTGAATTTTTCAACTTCCCAAAATGAGGGGTGCTAAAAACTGGTAGCATGACTTGGCATATTTTGGTCAAATCAATGCAATTTCGTTTTGCTTGGTGTGTAAAATTGCACCGATACCATTAAAAATGATTGCCCCAGTACTTGCAGTTATGTATTGTTAGTGATTGATTGATCGATATTTAGGATTTTGCCTGACATTTTAGGAGGGAAAAGTAAAAGTCTTTCGTTTTGTGAAAGCTGTTTCTGTGTGTCTTCATCAAACGTAGACTCACCAAGCTAGATATTGTGCAATCATCAAAAAATAAAAGCAGATTTGAATTCCTCAAGCCCCCAAAGCATATTTTGCAAGAAGAAATTTGCAAACGCTAAGTTTTGGCCCCTGAAATGAGACACTCTATTAATGCAGCCTCATTAATGCTGCGTAGAGGCGATATTCTGAAAATATTGGCCCGTTAAGATTATTATTACATCACTGTGTTCAAGGTGGTGAATGTGGATGGGTCAGTTTCGTACAAAATCAGAGCCCACAGAGACTTCATACAGTAGACGAGTCTCAAGGGATGGAAATGTGGAGATGAGGGTTTGGCGAGGAGAGGTGGGCTTTTGGTGGCAGAAGTATCTCGAGGGGATGAACGCAACACCCAGGCAGGACAATTCAGTATAAAATCAGAGCCTGTGTACATAAGAAGAGCTGTCTCCTGTTCTCACAGCGGCCAGCCAGATGAGGAAACCCCCAAGCAAAATTCAAGCACAAAAGCATTCTGGAGAAGAGGAGGTTAAGGGGTGATATGATAGCCATGTTCAAATATATAAAAGGATGTCACATAGAGGAGGGAGAAAGGTTGTTTTCTGCTGCTCCAGAGAAGCGGACACGGAGCAATGGTTCCAAACTACAAGAAAGAAGATTCCACCTAAACATTAGGAAGAACTTCCTGACAGTAAGAGCTGTTCGACAGTGGGATTTGCTGCCAAGGAGTGTGGTGGAGTCTCCTTCTTTGGAGGTCTTTAAGCAGAGGCTTGACAACCATATGTCAGGAGTGCTCTGATGGTGTTTCCTGCTTGGCAGGGGGTTGGACTCGATGGCCCTTGTGGTCTCTTCCAACTCTATGATTCTATGATCTGTCAGCTCCTCTGCATTCCAGAAACTGGGGTTCCCTTTTCTTTTCTTTTCTTTTCCTTTTTATAAATACATCTTTATTGGTTTAAAATACAATCTTACAATAAAGGTAAGCACAACAAAATTAAGCACAGAAAAGAAAAAGAAGAAGAAAAAAGAAAGGAGGGGGGGGGAAAAGAGAGAGAATTCTCCACATCAAAAAGTACAGAAAGTTTAAAAGTAACTAGAAAAGAAAAAGAAAATAACAACTAAAAGCACCAGATATTTATACAACATCATGTCTTACCCAATAAAGTCTTCCAATCGTTCTCATTATACTTTTTCTATTGTCTTGATTTAATTACACAGTTTGTTTTATATCTTTTCCCATCAGAAACTGGGATTCCAAAGTATTGCTACCTTCTTTTGTGGAGGCAGAGCATAGCCATTGGGGCTGGTAGCCATCAATCACAGAATTGTAGAGTTGGAAGGGACACCCAGGGTCATCTAGTCCAACCCCTTGCAATAGCCCCCCCCCTCCGTGAATTCACCAAATCCTCTTTTAAAGCCTTCCAGCTTGGTGACCGTTTTTTGCATGTGTACAGAACCTAGCAGTCTGCTGGTAAACCAGGAGAAATTTTCATTGGCAAGTTCCCACTGTGGCACAGGCAGCTCAGACCTGCGGGCATAGGGCACTATATAAATTCCATAAACAACAACAATAACAACATACTTCTCCTGGTATGTCCCACGGAGGACCTTACGGTCTTCAAATAAAAACATCTTGGAGATCCCGGGCCACAGGGAGGTTAGGCTGGCCTCAACCAGAGCCAGGGCCTTTTCGGTCGTGGCCCCGATCTGGTGGAACGCTCTGTCACAAGAGACTAGGGCCCTGCGGGACTTGACATCTTTCCGCAGGGCCTGCAAGACAGAGCTGTTCCACCAGGCCTTTGGCCAAGGCACAGCCTGGCCCCCTCCTTCTGTAATCCTCATGGAACTCTAGCCCAATGGTGGCCATTAATTTGACTCTGAATTGATTTTAGAATGAATTGATTTTAGAATGCATTTCAATTAATTGATTGTGATTTTATGTAAATGGTGTTACTTTTATTGTTGTTAGTCGCTCTGAGCCCGGCTTCGGCTGGGGAGGGCAGGATATAAATAAAATATTATTATTATTATTATTATTAACGATAACAACGTGGGTGTACGTGGCATGCTCCCAGGTGTAACTAAGACTGCAGCCTTAAGCACAGCAGACTTTTTATTCCATTTCCCCAGGGCCTTCAAACTCTGCTGGTGCTTTATATTTTTTCGCTGCTCGTTTTTCCCAGCCTTGTTGTACAGTAATAAATCACTCCATCCTAAGCGCTAGTCAATCTTTTGGGCCAAGATGGGGAGACGCTGGGAATAAAAAGAAAAGTATTCTTTGCTCTTGGCTGAGTTTCTCTCGAAATGTTTTGTCTCGAAACGACACACCTTCCTAGGCCTCAGGCCAGAAAAAACTCCTTTTTTGGGGTACATTTTTGGGAGGGCAGGATGATCTGGAGAGATAGAGGATAAGGGCCCCACCTGAGAGGGGCACACCTCTCTCACAAATACCTGTCCTTTTGTCAAGGCTTTGGTGCTCATCTGCTGTGAACGGCCTCTCCTAAACCCAAAGCGACATGCCGCTATGAGGACAATGATTCACGAGGTTCAATATTTTTACAAGCACTTCTGGGTGACCTCGTAAAACACCTAATTTTTGTGCCGATTCACGGTGATTCATGTCCCCAACAGCAACAGGTAATTGGCTCTGCGGGTGGCGCTGTGGGTAAAAGCGCTGTGGGTAAAAGGGATGCGGGTGGCGCTGTGGGTAAAAGCCTCAGCGCCTAGGGCTTGCCGATCGAAAGGTCGGCAGTTCGAATCCCCGCGGCGGGGTGCGCTCCCGCTGCTCGGTCCCAGCGCCCGCCAACCTAGCAGTTCGAAAGCACCCCCGGGTGCAAGTAGATAAATAGGGACCGCTTACTGGTGGGAAGGTAAACGGCGTTTCCATGCACTGCGCTGGCTCGCCAGATGCAGCTTTGTCACGCTGGCCACGTGACCCGGAAGTGTCTCCGGACAGCGCTGGCCCCCGGCCTCTTGAGTGAGATGGGCGCACCAACCCCAGAGTCTGTCAAGACTGGCCCGTACGGGCAGGGGTACCTTTACCTTTACCTTTTAATTGGCTCTGGGTGCAGCAGACTGGAGTCCGCAGCAAGTTCTTATCCAATCTCCACCAAAAATATGCAGAGCAGCAAAGAGCCTGCAAGAATTTTTTAAATTTTTCATTACAAATTTAATTGTTTTGGTAGGAAAGTGGGAATATCTAAATTAATGGTTCTTATTAGTCTGAGTAGCACCGAGTTAAAAACAAAAGAGGAATGTAAATGGGCAGAATTGATGGTAACTGCAGCCAGACAGGTTATAGCAAGTAGGGGTGAGTTAGGGGTGAACCAATGGAGGAAAAAAACTGAATAATATTATAATTTTTGAATATCTAACTGTGAAGATACACAGAATGAAAGGGATTAAGGGCAGTGAGAAAGAGGAGGATTGGTTTGAGAAGATATTGAATTATTTGGGTAGGTGTGAACAATTTGGGGCAATTAAAATGTTAAAAGTTAAATAAACCTTGTGGAGGGAGGAGTGTTAACGTATATAAAATTGTACAAATGGTTGATTTGACTATGTTATTATTGATTATGTATACCCAATGTATCAGCCGCCTGGGGGGGACGTGGTTCACTGTTTGTGTTTTGGTTGTTGGTAAAAAATAAAAATTTTAAAAAACAAACAAACTTTATTTTAAAAATAAAAAAGAGCAACAAAGTGTTGTCTTCTGGGAGGAATGCATGTACAGATGTTAAGTCTTGCATGCAGTCATACACATGGCATCAAAACGGGTTTGGGAAAAATTTTACGGTACAGATTCAGCTCACATCCATGCAAGGTCTGCTTCGATCCAAAGTGTTAAGATCATTTCTCCATATGCCTTTGGCATATGTGGCGCCAGGGCATATGAGCTTCTTTTAGGGGAGCAGCTCAGAGTTGTTGAGCTTTTTTTGCGGGGAGCACACAACCAAGAAACCATCTTAAAAAGCAGAGACATCTCCTTGCCAACAAAGGTCTGTATAGTTAAAGCTATGGTTTTCCCAGTAGTGATGTATGGAAGTGAGAGCTGGACCATAAAGAAGAATTGATGCTTTTGAATTCTGGTGCTGGAGGAGACTCTTGAGAGTTCCAAGGACTGCAAGAAGATCCAACCTCTCCATTCTGAAGGAAATCAGCCCTGAGTGCTCACTGGAAGGACAGATCCTGAAGCTGAGGCTCCAATACTTTGGCCATCTCATGAGAAGAGAAGACTCCCTGGAAAAGATCCTGATGCTGGGAAAGATGGAGGACACAAGGAGAAGGGGACAACATAGGACGAGATGGTTGGATACTGTTCTCAAAGCTACAAACATGAGTTTGACCAAACTGCGGGAGGCAGTGGAAGACAGGAGTGCCTGGCGTGCTCTGGTCCAGGGGGTCACGAAGAGTTGGACACAACTAAATGACTAAACAACAACAACAACACAATTCTCTCCCATGCCGCTATGGGTGGAGAGCAATCCCTGCAGAGGCTTGGGAAGGAAGCTGCATGCCTCATGTGAGCAGTGTGCATGTGCTGGGCGGGCCTTTCGACGGCCCACCAATCCCAGGCGGCCTCAGTGCCCGCAGCAGAAAAGCCTGCAGCACTCCAACGGGCTCTGCGCCGCTCGGCAGCGGCTGTTGGCTGGCCTGGCTCTTCATCCCTGGACTCCAAATCTTGGCCCCAGACTCTCAGCCTGGCGCCCCTGAGAGCCCAACGTCCGGGTGCCCCACACCCCTAGCACCTATGGGTAAGTTGGCCCTGTTGGCTGCTGTGACTGATGTAGAAGGGAAATAACTGCACTACAGTGGTGCCTCTGGTTGCAAACAGGATCCGTTCCAGAGGCTCATTTGCAACATGAAAAGAACGCACCACGCAGCGCTGCGTCTGCGCACACACGGGTTGCGATTCGCCGCTTCTGTGCATGCGCGTCACGTCATTTTGTGCATCTGCACATGCGCGAGCGGCGAAACCCGGAAGTAACCCTTTCGGGTACTTCCAGATCGCCATGGGACGTAACGTTAAAGAATGTAACATGAAGCGGACGTAACATGAGGTATGACTGTACTGTGAATAATCAATATAAATCGAGACCCTATGGAGCCTGCAGGAATTTATCTTAGCTATTGCGCAGTGGTAAGTGGAAGCCGTATAGAGAGTGCTTTTGAATTCAAATCCTGATTGCTGGTTTCCCCAAAGAGGTATCTGGTCAGCCATTGTGAGGACAGGACTAGATGGCCCATTGGCCTGATCCAACAGACTCTCACTGCGTTCTTGAGATTAATTAGATCCTTCTGTATCTAGCACTTTTCTTGGCTCCCACCCCTCACATTTCCCTGCCCTGATATGCTGTTATATCCCTGCCTGGGACCTTCACTCAGGGGCGTAGCTAGTTGCTCTGGCACCCGGAGTGGCGGGGGCGAGTCGCCCACAGGTGTGAGCGACCCCCCACGGGGGCACCATGGTGATTCGTGCTCCAGGGGGCTATGACGATACGCTCATTGGGGTGCCATGGTACTCCGCCCAGAGGGGCAAGGCGGCAAGCTGCCCATGGAGTCCGCCTGGCCCCCATGTCACTCCCAGGAGAGACGTGTGGCTCAGGCACACTGCAGGCCAGGCCCTGCGGTAAGTGCCCACCTCTGCGGTGTACCATTTTGTCACCCCCCTCAAGGATGACACCTGGGGTGGACCGCATCCCCCTCCCTATGCCCCTGGCTTCATTCCTCCAACTCTGGAAGAACCTCTGTTTAAAGCCCTATATGGCCTAGGACCCTCGTACCTACGGGACCGCCTCTCCTGGTATGTCCCACAGAGGAGCTTACGGTCTTCAAACAAAACCATCTTGGAGGTCCTGGGCCACAGGGAGGTTAGGCTGGCCTCAACCAGAGCCAGGGCCTTTTCAGCCGTGGCCCCGATCTGGTGGAACGCTCTGTCACAAGAGACCAGGGCACAGTCCTTCTGTAATCCTCGTAGAACTCTAGCCCAATGGTTGCCATTAATTTGATTCTAAATTGATTTTAGAATGAATTTATTTTAGAATGTATTTCAATTAATTGATTGTGATTTTATGTAAACTGTGTTATTTTTACTGTTGTTAGCTGCTCTGAACCCGGCTTCAGCTGGGGAGGGCGGGAGATCATCATCATCATCATCATCATCATTATTTGATATCACACCTTCCATTCTCCCTTGCTGACCCCTAATCCTGAAGCTACTGCCGAAGACTTTTATCTCTTTCTCTTCCTTCAAATCATTCAAATGCACAATTCATCCTCTGGTAACCTCAAGGCTGGATTTCTGCAATGGGCTCTGTGTGGGTCCCCTCTTGGAGACTACTGCAAAACACTGCGGCTAGATTGTTGATGCGGGCAGACAGCATATTACACAACTGTCCCCTTTTAAGGGGGGCAATCTGGATTGACAGAAGCCTCCCCGGTTTAGGATGGCAATCCCAGAGGTTGCATTTCGGCTCCCATGCTCCGGCCGCACCAAGGCGCAGGACCAAAAGTCAGGTGTTTTCTCAAACAGACTTGTGGTGCAAGTCAGTTGGCTCACACCAGAGTGCAAGACCAAATGTTGGAGGGTGTGAGACCAGTTCTGCAACGTTTCCACAGGCTGCCCATATGCTACCTGGCCCAGTTTAAGGGTCTTGCATTAATTTGTAATAAATTAATTAATTAAGGGACGTGGGTGGCGCTGTGGGTTAAACCACAGAGCCTAGGACTTGCCGATCAGAAGGTCGGCGGTTCGAATCCCCGCGACGGGGTGAGCTCCCGTTGCTCAGTCCCTGCTCCTGCCAACCTAGCAGTTCAAAAGCACGTCAAAGTGCAAGTAGATAAATAGGTACCGCTCCGGCAGGAAGGTAAACGGCGTTTCCGTGCGCTGCTCTGGTTCGCCAGAAGGGGCTTAGTCATGCTGGCCACATGACCCAGAAGCTGTACACCAGCTCCCTCGGCCAATAAAGCGAGATGAGCGCCGCAACCCCAGAGTCGGTCATGACTGGACCTAATGGCCAGGGGTCCCTTTACCTTTACCTATTCATTTGCAAGGTCCTTAGCAACTTTGATCTGGGATAGCTCAAAGACTGCTTCACATCACTGCTCGATCATGGAGGTTGAAATGAATAAAACTCACATCTTCTGCTTGAGCCGTTCAATAAACCCTTTAATCCAGGGTTGGGGAGACTGGATCTGGGCAGTGACCCAGATCTTTACCTTCTCCACCCACCCCACCCAATGGACCACATTTGACAGGTGGGTGGACACATTCGTGAATAGGCCATAATTCCTACCAAACCAAGAACGAGTCAGAAGACAACATCCAATATACAGTCAGCTAAAAGGCATGTTTGCACCCATCACATTTTGTGCAGTTTGATGGTTCTGCTGTGCCACAACAACACTTCTGAGTGCCTGTTGCTGGAAACCGCAGGAAAGGATACTGCTGCTCTCAGGTTAGAATCCTGCGTGCTGGTTTCCCACGCAAGCAGCTGGTTGTTCACTTTGAGAACAGGAAGCTGGCCTGATCCGACAGGCTCTTCTCTTGCTCTTACAGGTGAAACTAATATATGAGATAGACTCATAATATATGAGATAGACTCATGACATGCAAAGCAAGATGTGTCGAGCCTTTAGAATCATAGCATCATAGAATCCTAGAGTTGGAAGAGACCACAAGGGCCATCGAGTCCAACCCCCTGCCAAGCAGGAAACACCATCAGAGCACTCCTGACATATGGTTGTCAAGCCTCTGCTTAAAGACCTCCAAAGAAGGAGACTCCACCACACTCCTTGGCAGCAAATTCCACTGTCAAACAGCTCTTACTGTCAGGAAGTTCTTCCTAATGTTTAGGTGGAATCTTCTTTCTTGTAGTTTGGAACCATTGCTTTATTTGCTTTAATTGTGATGATCATGGCGTACAGCTGATAGAGCAATATTGGATTGCAATGCAGAAGAGCTGAAGGCTGCTATTGAAACATCCTGGTCTTCCATAACACCTCAGCAGTGCCACGCCGCATTGAGGCAGTAATTGATGCAAAAGGGGCCCAAACCAAGCACTGAGTACATGTGCATGCTTCTACTTCTCAGAGGTCTAGTATTGCTCTATTTGCAATCCTTGTTTTGCTGATTTCATTTAATATTCTAATTTTCTGAGATTGTTAATTTGGGGTTTTCATCAGCATGATCATCACAATTATAACAAATAAAGGCTTGACATATCTCGCTTTGCATGTCATGAGTCTATCTCATATATTAGTTTCACCTTTTAAGTTGAATTACTGAAATAAATGAACTTTTCCATATTCTAATTTTTCGAGTTTCGCTTGTATGTTGAGTGCTGAGCAGGTGATCCAAACACACAATGCAAGCGGCTTCTGTAAAGATTTGGTGATGGAAATCGCATAAACCCTGTCTTCTGGGGGGAAAAAACCATCCTCCTGCATTATCAGAGGTAATAATTTCTCAGGTCCTGGGGTCCTGAAACGCCTGCCTTATCTCAGCAGCCTTGAGGGAAAGTTATGAAACAGGTCCATTAAACTCAGGTCAGCCCGTGGTTTATGGATTGGAGAAGTCCACCTAGTGTTTTTCCAGAGCAGAATGTCCCCTTCAGCCCCAGTACTTGTCAATTGGGAACGGGTGATGATGGGAACAGCATCCATGGTTGACCTGAATCACCAGCTTTTTAAACTATACAGTAAAACCATGCTCTCATGTGGGTTGCTCCCGCCTGACGTTCCAGTCAGTCAGCCCTGCCCACTGCCAGGATACTCCATTGCAACCTGAATCACCAGCTTTTTAAACTATACAGTAAAACCATGCTCTCATGTGGGTTGCTCCCGCCTGACGTTCCAGTCAGTCAGCCCTGCCCACTGCCAGGATACTCCATTGCAACCCCCTTCCCACCTGCATTTCTGTGCTGCCAACCTTTGCTGTACTTGTGCCCGAACCTTGGAAGCAAAAGGAATGACAATGACACATTTGTGTCTCTGGGTGGGGGAATATAAGGCAGTGGCTTCGAGGGAAAGGCAGAATCTTCGACTTTGGGGGTTTTGAAGGTTGCTCATAATTTTGAAGATGGGCCTCGGGTGATGGTGGGTGGACAGGGAGAGAGAGGTGAAAAGATCTACAACAACTACTACTACTACTACTAATTATTTATTTATACCCCACTCATCTGGCTGGATTTCCCCAGCCACTCTGGGTGGCTCCCAAGAGAATATTAAAAGCACAATCAAACATTTAAAACTTCCCTAAACAGGTCTGCCTTCAGATGTCTTCTAAAAGTAAGATAGTTGTTTATTTCCTTGACATCTGGTGGGAGGGTGTTCCACAGGGCGGGCACCACCACCGAGAAGGCCATCTACCTAGTTCCTGGTAACTTCACTTTTCGCAGCGAGGGAACTGCCAGAAGGCCCTCGGCGCTGGACCTCAGTGTCCAGGCTGAACAATGGGGGTGGAGATGCTCCTTCAGGTCTACTGGGCCAAGGCCGTTTAGGGCTGTAAAGGTCAGCACCAACACTTTGAATTGTGCTCAGAAACATACTGGGAGCCAATGTAGGTCTTTCAGGACCGGTGTTATGTGGTCTCGGCAGCCACTCCCAGTCACCAGTCTAGCTGCCGCATTCTAGATTAGTTGTAGTTTCCGGGTCACCATCAAAGGTAGCCCCACGTAGAGCGCATTGCAGTAGCCCAGGCGGGAGATAACTAGAGCCATTGTTGGCAGCCGTCTGACTCAAAAGACAATGGAGTGCATCAACGAGGGTGAAGCCTGGGCAGAGTGTGTGGGGGTCCTGGGCTGCCAAGGCGATAAACCCCCACCCATCTCTGCCTCGCTGTTGTGGTCCAAAGGAAAGCAAAGCGAAATGTTTGGCACCAGCTTGGCTGCAGGAGTTGCTGGAAGGAGGCATACAAGGTGCCATCCAGCCTAAAGGACTCTGCTCCAGATTTGTGCAGTGTCCTTAGCCTTCTCTTCTCCTGAAGATACCCTACAATGCAGCAGAGGTTGAGGACCAGAGTTTTCCTTCTTCTAGATGGGCTCATTTCCCAGGCTGACAAGCTCCACCTGCCCCTCACTTCCCTCCATAGCTGTGCTGGGTCCAGGATGGATCCAGAATCTGAAGGTTCCGCTAGGAGTCAGTCCGACAGGGCCAAGGCAGGACACGAGGCAGGTACGGGTACAGAATCTCAGGCAAGATCTAGCATACAGCAATGACCTGGGGCAGGGTCCGACAGCCTTTTATCTTTGTCAGGGTAGCGGCCGGTCCTGATCCCCCGGTGACTCACCTCTCTGTCTCGCCCGAAGGCGAGCACTCCTCCTGCGAGTACTCAGGTCTCTCCTTCTCTCAGACCTGAGTCTCTGCAGCTCGGGAGATGTCAGTGGGTTACTAGACCCAGAGGCTGCCTCACCCTCTCTTGACCCAACCGGTAGTGGAGCAGCTGTGAGTGATGGCCCAGCTGAAGGCAACAAGGTCATCCCCGCATCTGGAGCCAGGGCAGACTCAGGCCCCTGACTCGGCCCAGCTGGTGTTTGTTGTAGGGGAACCTGTGCAGACTGAGGCTCTTCAGGATCAGGCCCCAGACTTGGTTCAGATGGTGCCTGAGCAGAGGAACTGGTGCAGACTGAGACTCCTCTGGTTCCGAGTCCGAGCCCGAGTCCCAGGCCATCACAATAGCACATGCAAAAACTGCTTTCTTGAGCATTTGGCCAGCTCTTGGCCTTGTCCACTCAAAGCAGCGATATTTCTGCGATCTCTCTATGTGAGCTTGGAAAGGGACTTAATCAGTGCTATTTTTCTAGCAAAAGAGGTGCAAGAACTCTCTATGAACACCTCCGTTGTTCTTCTACAATGGCAATGGTGTCTACCTTGACAGGTGCCAGAACTGAGTTCTGGTGAGTTCCGGCTGGGGGAGAACAAAGCTCTGGACTTAATGTTCCCTCTGGGGGTATTAATGTTTGCATTCATGAGTGCTTTGGTTTCGTAACGAAAGGGCAGGGCTCTCTTTTCACCAGGCGCTCTTAAAACAGCTCTCGGTTTCTGCCAGGGAGAATTAAGCGGAACAATAGAACCTTCTTCCTCTTGTTTGGGTGACGAGGCAGGGGCAACGATACAGTCCCTGGGGCAGGGTGTTGCAGGCTGGCTGGTGTTTTTCCAAGCTGCCCAAGCAGAATGTCGCCTCTCCCTTTGCATCGCCACCCATGAACGCCTGCAGCCCTCTGCACTTGCGTAAGACCGTCCGCTGAGACTCTGCACCAGGCGACAAAGTCACTGGACCCTGAAGTCCTGATCCAGGGTGTCTGCGTGACTAATCAAGAGCCATGGGGAAATGTTAAAGGGTAACAAGCTGTACGAAATAATATCTTGCTTTGACAGGTAAGATAAATTTGGCTGCAACGAAGGAAGGCTGCCTTATGCAAGGTCAGAGCCTTTGTCTCTCACAGAATCACAGGGCTGGAAGGGACACCTGTAATCATCTAGTCCAACCCCTTGCAGTGCAGCATCAGTATCGACTACCACAGCCAACACTTTGAAGCCAAAATCCAGGACACCATCTTCCTGGGCGCCATCTTCCCATTTTTTTATCACGAGAACATGGCGGCCATTTTGGTTGCTGTGATCTTGCCCTGTGGTTCCCCCCTCCAAGTGTTTTTTTTTTTTGGGGGGGGCACAATGCCCACATGAGATTAGGTAAAGGGTAAAGGGACCCCTGACTGTTAGGTCTACTCTCAAATGACTCTGGGGTTGCAGCGCTCATCTCGCTTTATTGACTGAGGGAGCTGGCGTAAAGCTTCTGGGTCATGTGGCCAGCAGGACTAAGCCGCTTCTGGCAAACCAGAGCAGTGCACGGAAACACCATTTACCTTCCCACCGGAGTGGTACCTATTTATCTACTTGCACTTTGTGCTTTCAAACTGCTAGGTTGGCAGGAGAAGGGAGCTCACCCCGTCGTGGGGATTCAAACCGCCGACCTTCTGATCAGCAAGCCCTAGGCTCAGTGGTTTAGACCACAGCGCCACCTGCGTCCCTTTTTTGGGGCACCGCATGAGATTGCAGCCCCCCAAGCTTTCCTTGGGGAGGAATTACGTCACGAAATCATGCAAGATTGTGGCAAGCAAAATGGCAGCCTTTCTCTTGTGGTAAAAAATATGGGATGTCTTAGGCAAAGTTCACAAGACGACCTGGCTGGTAGCCAGATTCTGCGCCCAGATTTGTAGGCACAGATCATCCTCTAGAATAAAATAGCTTACTAGGGAAATGCTGAAGTCACCTTTTGGGGTCCCTTAGGGTCAATTTTCATGGTAGCCCAAATCTCAGTTGTACAGGTATATGTATATATCTCAATTTTAACTCATGAGCTATTGCTGCAATCTGCTCTGATTGTATATTTTATTTTTAGGAACGCTGTTTTTATTGTGTTATGAGAGCTGGTCTTTGACCTTAATAAATTATCTATCTATGGGATGTCCTGGTTTTCCTGGGGAACTTGGGGACTTTGCAGTGGTAGAACCTGCTTTGTATGCAGAAGATTGCAAGTTGCATCTCCAGCATGAAGTCTAGTGGGAAGGTCTCACCAGTACCAGTCACGGTGGCTATTCTCTGCCTCCATGGTTGGAGGCTGGAACACCTCTGGATCCCAGTTGCAGGAAGTTACAGGAGGAGAAAGTGGCTCTTCCACTCAGGACCTGCTTGAGGGTTATGTATTACAGAGCCAGTGTGGTGTAGTGGTTAAGAGAGGTGGACTTGTAATCTGGTGAACTGGGTTCGCGTCTCCGCTCCTCCACATGCAGCTGCTGGGTGGCCTTGGGCTAGTCACACTTCTCTGAAGTCTCTCAGCCTCACTCACCTCACAGAGTGTTTGTTGTGGGGGAGGAAGGGAAAGGAGAATGTTAGCCGCTTTGAGACTCCTTAAAGGTAAAGGGACCCCTGACCATGAGGTCCAGTCGTGACCAACTCTGGGGTTGCGGTGCTCATCTCGCTTTACTGGCCGAGGGAGCCGGCATACAGCTTCCGGGTCATGTGGCCAGCATGACTAAGCCGCTTCTGGTGACACCAGAGCAGCGCACGGAAACACCGTTTACCTTCCTGCCGGAGCGGTACCTATTTATCTACTTGCACTTTCACGTGCTTTCGAACTGCTAGGTTGGCAGGAGCAGGGACCGAGCAACGGGAGCTCACCCCGTCGCGGGGATTCAAACTGCCGACCTTCTGATCGGCAAGTCCTAGGCTCTGTGGTTTAACCCACAGCGACACCCGTGTCCACAAATAACCCAGAGATGCATTTTAAATAAAAGGACACATTCTAGTCATGTAAAAAGACGCTGATTCCTGGACCGTCCATGGGCCGGATTTAGAAGGTGATTGGGCCGGATTCGGCCCCCGGGCCTTAGTTTGCCTACCCATGTGTAAGACCCTTGGCTGACAGGTCACCCCTACTACTTTTAATCTCTGCTGCATAAGAAATTCCTCTTGTTCATTCTTCGCATGCCTGTGTGATTTTATCCTTTTGTTGCTTGCATTAAGCTGTGTGCACGTATCTTTCAACAGCCATAAAGCTTGTGTCAAACATGACCTCCTTTGTTCCGACTGCATTGTACACCCGGCAAGAGACACACTTCTAAGAACCAGTAAAAAAGGGATGTTTTGTGGAGCTTCCAGATCAAACTCTGGAACCCCGTTCAAGGATCCTAACATTAAATTCCTGCAATAGGAAGGTTGCTGACCCATTGCCCTCAAGGGGAACATCTTGGTCTCCTGGAATGCACTCCCCCAATCCACCCTCCTTTGCAGCTATTTATGATCACAGGCCAAATGGTTTTATGGCTGCTAGATGGCCATCCTTTCAAAGGTCAATCGCTTGATAACAGCTGATGGTTCATCAATGGGAGTTAATGGTAGGAGACACTCTCCAGATAGCCAGGAATCTCTCTCTAACTATTAGTCTCATCACATTGTGTCAGTGCTGAGAACTTCCAGCTAGGGAAGGGGTCAGCAAACTTTTTCAGCAGGGGGCCGGTTCACTGTCCCTCAGACCTTGTGGGGGGCCGGACTATATTTTTTTTGGGTGGAAATGAACGAATTCTTATGCCCCACAAATAACCCAGAGATGCATTTTAAATAAAAGGACACATTCTACTCATGTAAAAACACGCTGATTCCCAGACCGTCCGCGGGCCAGATTTAGAAGGTGACTGGACTGGATCCGGCCCCTGGGCCTTAGTTTGCCTACCTATGAGCTAGGGAGAAGATAGTGAAATTGCTCAAAGCAAACTTTTGAATTTGTAGGAAAGCCGTGAGAGTTTTGGGTGCAGTGAGTTGGTTGAAGGGTGTGCATCTTAGGGATACGTTGGAGGAAAACAGTCACGACTTTCAGTGTGTAGAGATCCTTCGAAATCTTATTCTTTATTACTTTTTAAAATAAAGGTTTTCTACGCCACTCATAAAGGTAGGATGCTTTTTGGTAGTTTGCAACTAAGAATACAAATGCAGAGAAGGAGGAACACAACACAACACAGGATCAAGCGTAATGTCTGAGCAGGGAGTCAAAACCTGATAATATGAAAACTGCTTAATTTCTTCTTATTCCTTATCTAGGGTGGCCTGTTTGTTTTGGGGAGAGGTTGCCAAAAGGGTGCAAAGAAGCCCACCATGCTGTGGGGATAGCAGTTAGAATTTCGCTTTCTCCCGCTTTCTCATTTTCCCAATCTTAAACCCAACTATACAATTAATTCCTCATGAAAATTCACAAGCCTTTTTAGTGTGACTTTCACGTGTTTGCAGAACAATTTTTCACGACCTTGCAATTTTGTAAGTTATTTTCACCAACAGATTCATTTATATCGACATCTCACCCTATTTGCATTAATCTCAGTATAACATTGCTGAGCTAGACACCCATGTTGCAAAATCCAGCTTAGTGCTCCCTTTGAAGGCTGCCTGTATTTCAGCTCCTATATTGTTCCAAAAAGGGCAAATTATGTAGGTTTGCCTTGAAATCCAGAATGAATTGAATTCGTTTCCCATCCCTAATCACACCTCCTTTTTTAAAATTTCCCTCCTTCCCTTCCTGCCTTGCCTGTTTCCTTCCCAGACTCCCCACTGCCTAAAACCCTCAACCCCATCACCACGGCTGTGAAATATTGATTCCCAGTTTTCCCTTTCCATCCCATTCTGGGAATTCCTCATGGGACTCAGGAGTCCTGAGCCTCTGCTAGCAGCCGCAATAGCTGTTGCTCTGCCTCCATAGAGATAGCAATGCATTCCAACACCAGTTGAGTGTTGATCTTATGCTCAGATCTTGCTTCTGGGTTTCCCAATAGAGGCATCTGGTTGGTCACTGTGAGAAGAAGATGGTGGACTAAATGGACCACTGGCCTGATGTAGCAGGCTCTACTGATGTTCTTAATTCTCATCCTCTATGAAGGGGCATTTCCGTTAGGAGTCCCAGAGCTTACAGGGTTAATAGCTCAAGGGAAATGACGTCCTGTTCCCCCGATTGTGAACTTACTTTGACTTTCTGTTTTGGCTGCAAAGGAAAGGCAACATGTCGTTGCTCTCACCTGGCTGACTTATTGTTTTGCTTCTGTCCATTAAAGCTTCGCAGAATAGAAGAAGCTGTGTACGAGAGTTTTACAGTCATACCTCGGGTTGAATATGCTTCAGGTTGAGCATTTTCGGGTTGCGCTCCACGCGACCCAGAAGTAACAGAACGTGTTATTTCCGGGTTTCGCCACTCGCGCATGCGCAGACGCTCAAAATGACGTCAAACGCATGCGCGGAAGCTTCAGGATGCGAACGGGGTTCTGGAACGGATCCCGTTTGCATCCAGAACATAGCTGTCAACTTACAGATTTGAAAATAAGGGACCAGCAGCCTCGAAAATAAGGGATCAGCAGCCAAAATAAGGGATTGTCCGGGCACAGGTATGTTCAACTTCTGAGCACCTTTGAGCCAAAGGCAGAAAGCCCAGCCAGCAGCCAAATGAAGCCTCATCAATAAGGGACAGCAGCGGGACATAGCGCTGGGATAAGGGACTGTCCCGCCAAATAAGGGACACAACAGCTATGATCCAGAAGTACCATTGTACTGCTGTGCTGATAAATCCTTACACACAGACACACGGCTGCTGAAGAAACGCTGCTGTAGCCCGGAGAAGCGGAACGACTCAGCACCGTGCAGCGAAAGCGCGCTGGGCGCCATTGCATTTCCTGAAGAAGATGGATCCGACACTCAAAACACACAAGTCAGTTCCCAGTTTCACTCAACAATTTCAACATCTAACTTCCTGCAGTCTGAAGCGGCAGAGATCATGCACAAATGAGTTTACTACCCTAATGCTATTGGGAACTTTGCTAGAGGGGAGCGTATTCCGAATATTTTAGAGCTTAGAGCCGCAACATCTAGGTATGATGATTTGCTTCCTAGGCTGTTGGGAGTTTTTGAGAAGACAACATTTTAAAAACCCAGCTTTTGACAGCTCTTTCGCTAGACCACATGCTCACTGACAAGGTGAGCGGAATGTAAGATCATCTCTGTAAGGTTGGTTCTCAAATACTCCTGTCTGTCAACATCACTCAGAAGTGGCATTTAACTTGATTGCACAACCCCTAGCTTTTGAGCCTGCAAAGGGTTGGCGACAGCCCTGCTTGTTATAGAAAACTGGGACATCATCAGCCAAAATCTATTTAAATATAGTATGATCTTCAAAAATCTATGGAGCGGTCATAGGGAAGACGCAGCAAGCTTGTTTTCTGCTGCTCTGGAGTGTAGGACTCAAACGAATGGATTCAAATTGCAATTAAAGGAGATTTTCAACTAAATACGAGGAATAACTTTCTGACAGAGCTGTCTGACGGTGGAATGGATCTCAGGAGGTGATGTACTTTCCTTCGTTGGAGGTTTCCAAACAGAGGGGTTCTTTAGCTGTGATTCCTGCATTGAAGAGGGTTGAATTAGATGACCCTCCAACTCTACTATTCTATTTTCTAATACTTTGCTAGGACACCTGAAGAATCATCAAGTTGGCCAACATCTACGCCCTACACCGGAATGGGGTTTGGGTGTGTCCAGCAACTCCCATAATCCCTAATAAGTAACTCTAGAAAGACATCCACGTTCGCAGCAGCAGAGACCCGTCAGTGCCGTTCAACAGATCTATAAGGTTTCGAATGTCACTTTAGTGGGAAAGAATCTAGATTTGGTTTCTCTTCTGTACAGCTACACAGGCAGCCCTCTCCTCAGAGCCTGCTTCTGAGAAGGATGCAGGCAAGGCTGGTGGAAAGGGCCAAGGCCACTTGGACGTAACCCATCTTGAAGTCAGAGGCTCCGTTGACGTTGCAGAGGTCGGTGGAACAGCAGGAGACATTCCTTCTTCCCACCTTGAAGTCGCTGAAGTAAGGATCACAGGACGCGGTACATTCTTTCGAGATGACGTTGAAAAGGCCCACGACACCTGGGAAGAAGAAGATCGGGAGCAACAGCAGCAAGAATATTATTGGCACGAAAATGGAAGCAAGAAGAATTACCGAACGAAAGAAGAATGGCAAATGAAATTAATGTATGATGCAGAATTAGATAAATTCAGAGGAAGGATTCGAAACCTGCGGGATCAGAGATTCATAGGTGTTATGTACTGAGTTGAAAAGGATCCAAAATGCAGCAGTCTGATTGGTCCTAGAACAATAGGATCCAAAATGCAGCAGTCTGATTGGTCCTAGACCAATAGGATTCAGAATGCAGCAGTCTGATTGGTCCTAGAACAATGCAGCAGTATGATTGGTCCACAGGAACCACCCAATCCAGCTCCAGGTGGAAGTGAATCCACAACCTGATTGGCCTACAGGAGAATCCCGGAATTAGCCAATCATGTGCAGCCCATTGTGTAAATAATGTATATAAAGCAGATATTTTGGGGGAACTTCCATTCCTCCTCACCACTATGAGCTGAATAAAGAGTATGAAATCCACTCCCAACTCCGAGTATATTTCAGTAGAGGACTGGAGTAAATATTTGAACTATTTGAAAAGCAGTTGTGATAAACAGATTACGCTAGTAGGACTGCAAGAAGTTCTGTAAGGAGGATTAGGTGAAATATTGCAAGGAAGACTATGAAGAGAATTATTAGTTAAGGACAATTAAAAGTAACAGAGAAATTAAGAAATGCAGAACAAGTAATAAAGAACGGAAAATCTTCAGAGTTTGTTGACGGAAGCCTAAAATACTATATAAGATAAGAAGTTATGTTAAATGATTGTTGGAATTTATATGTTAAATATATACCGTATTTTTCGCTCTATAACACGCATCCGACCATAACACGCACGTAGTTTTTAGAGGAGGAAAATCCGTAGGCATGCCACCCATAGGCATTTCCTCCATAACACGCACAGACATTTCCCCTTACTTTCTAGGAGGAAAAAAGTGAGTGTTATGGTGCAAAAAATCCGGTATATATATATATATATATATATATATATGGAAAGAAGATCGGGAGAGTAGGTCATGCCAGGGAGGGAAAGTTGACGTTCCACTGGCCTGTTTGGCTCAGTATTGTCCACTCAGATGGACAGCAGCTCTGAGAACAGAAGAACGTTAGAAGAGTCTGCTGGATCAAGCTGATTCAGAATCCTGTTCTCACCAAACAGTGGGAAACCTCCAAGCATAGGGTTGCCGTATTCCAAAAAGTAAAAAAAAGGACACCCCAAAATCACCCGATTTTTTTTTTTTAGGAAATCCCAAAAATGTTGAACTTTTTTTAATGCATTTTTTTAAACATATCATTTCCAACAGTCATTTAACATACATTCTTATCTTATACAATATTTCAGACTTCCATCAACTACCCCTGAAGATTTTCCATTCTTTATCACTTAATCTGCATTTCTTAATTTCTCAGTTACTTTTAATTGTCCTTAACTAATCATTCTCTTCAAAGTCTTCCTTGCAATATTTCACAAAGTCCTCCTTACAGAACTCCTAGCTTAATCTGTTTATTACAATTGCTTTTCAAATAGTTCAGATATTTACTCCAGTCTTCTAAGAATCTCTGGTCCCACAGGTTTTGAATCCTTCCTGTCAGTTTGCCTAATTCTGTATAGTCCATTAATTTCATAATTGTTGAACTTTTTAAAGGAACCCCCCCAAATTGTTGAGCTTTTTTTATTTGCAAAAATGCCAAATAAATGCAGTTTTTGATTGACTTGTCTAAGATGCAGGACAAAGCGCCGCCTTTTGGAAATCCACCCTGGACATCAATTTGAAATCCCGGTAATGTCTGCGAAAATCTGGACGTATGGCAGCCCTATGCAAGCAGGATTGGAGAGCAAGAGTGTTCTCTCGTCCAGTTGCAGTTTCTGACAAATGGTACAGTGATACCTTGGTTTGGGAACACGAGTGGCACTGTGGGTTAAACCACAGAGCCTAGGGCAGAAGGTTGGCGGTTCGAATCCCCGTGATGGGGTGAGCTCCTGTTACTCGGTCCCTGCTCCTGCCAACCTAGCAGTTCGAAAGCACGTCAAAGTGCAAGTAGATAAATAGGTACCACTCTGGCAGGAAGGTAAACGGTGTTTCAGTGCGCTGCTCTGGTTTGCCAGAAGCGGCTTAGTCATGCTGACCACATAACCCGGAAGCTGTACACGGGCTCCCTCGGCCAATAAAGCGAGATGAGCGCTGCAACCCCAGAGTTGGTCATGACTGGACCTAATGGTCAGGGGTACCTTTACCTTTACCTTTACCTTTACCATACCTTGGTTTGCAACCATTTTGGATTACAACCACGTCAAACCTGGAAGTGCGTGTTCCTTTTCTGGGATTGCAACCCATTTTTGGGGGGAGGCCCCATTGGCGAAAGCGCACCTTGGGTTACAACCTGTTTTGGTTTACAACCGGACCTCCAGAACGGATTATGGTTGTAAACCAAGATACCACTGTATTTGGAAGCATTGCTGCCTTCAACGTAAAATTAATAAAAATGATTATTTATATATATAATAGCGAAAATAAGAATAGCGAAAATCAAAGGACATAGAGAAAGAATTGCCTTTCTTGCTGCTTTTGTATTAAAAAGGGGACATAGAGGTTTATTTTGAAAGCAGGAATTTTTATCAGTTTGGTTCCGATTTTTGAGGAACTGAGGAAGGAATAACAAACCCAACAGAGGAAGAAGGGCACCTAAGAAATGGTCTTACCAATGACATCTGTTTTGCATACTTGTCCAATTCCATCACAGTTTTGCTGTCCTTTGCAATTATTGTTGTTGACCTGGGTGTTGCAGGTGTAACACTTCAGTGAACCAGCTATAAGAGAGGGAAATGGTTTAATGGGGGGAAAGGAACAAACTGAAGAAGCTACACTTTGGAAATGCCTGTCTATTAATAGCAAAAACAAATCCCTGTGTTGCAATAAGAACCTTGAATCTTGAATTTTATTATTTTGGTCACAGACCAGTTCCATCCCACATACAATATCAAAGAAGTGATCAAACACGCTAGGGTTTTGCAATTAGGTCTAACAGGGACAATACAGATGTAGCAACAGTTAAAAAATATATAAATTAAAACTTAGTCACTAACATATAACCTAAAATTATAATATAAAACCTTAATCATTATGCTAGCACAGCTTGTTCCCTAAGTTTTATGGTAATCACACAGAATTTGTCTACCCTTAATGTGATCTCAGGATCCCTGTCCTCTACCAGGGATTTTAGACACTGAAGTTCAGATTCATTTGGAGATTTTTGCATGAGAGACAGTTTCTACCTCCATCAAGCTGCAGGGGCAGACTCGTTCTGCGTATAGTTTACCCTCGAATCTGCCCTGCAATAAGGCAGATGGCAGTATGTTGAATCTAGCGAGGGTAAATGACCGTCTGTATTTAGGTATCTGTAATTTTGACAAGAACCAATCACAACAATACAAACACAACGCGTAGCCTAATCGTTAGTTGAGAATATATAATTAGAGACTTTGGGAGAGGGTTCTCACCCGCAAATTATCTGGCTGATTTACAAATACCTAAGTACAGACACTCCTTTACCCTGGCCAGATTTAACGTTCTGCCCTCTGCCCTGTTGCTAGGCAGATATGAGGGCAAACCATATGAGTCACGTGTTTGCCCATGTGGCTCATCGGAAGTGGAAACAAGTCTGCATGTATCGCTGCACTGTAGTTATTACGAGGACCTACGCCTGACCTTTATTGCCCCAGTTCTACAAAAGCTTAAAAATGAACCAGAACTCCTATGTATGAGAGCCTTGGTAGAAGATAAGGTCCCTGAAATTACGATCAATGTTGCCAAATTCTGTGTAGCCGCTATTAGGCGCAGGAAACAAGAGCTTTCCAATGTCAATATGCAGGCGAAGGCAAATACTTAATTTTATTTATGCTGTCTAATTTTAAATTGCTGTTATGGCCTAATCTGTATTGAAATTGTCCTTTGTTTTTCCGGTGTTATCTTTTGCTGACTAGCTGTACGAGTTAATCTGGTCTGTGACCGTTTAATAAAATTTGATTTGATAATCGAATAATGATATCATTCCAATTATAGGAAGAAGCCAATCAAAGTTCATATGGACAATATAACAGAGCAGTAGCGAGGGCCGCCAAGCTGTGTGCTCAAAACAGATGTCTAAGGACAGTCTCTCAAGAGTCTTTCGAAAGTTTCAGCAGAAGACGTCTCAAAAGCCTCAAAAGGACAGTGTCTCCGGAATGATACTACTGTTTCGTAATAGTCTCCATCAGCCGATGTTTTTCAACAGAATATGTAAGTAAGATTCATACTAAGGATCAGTGCTCACTAAATAATACCAGGCAAGTGCCTTCACTGTACTCTTTTTGAAACCTGTTAAAAACTTTTTTGTTTAGGCAAGTCCAGTGCTTTTTTTTTCTAAAAAAGAAGTAAAAAAAAAAAAAAGAAGTTTAGGGGTACTCTCCTTTTCCTACTCATATTGAAATACTGCCCCTTAATGAGACCAAAGTTAGATTCACAAAATGTTTAAGGGTATGCGTACCCCTGCGTCCCCCCTAGAAAAAAGCACTGGGCAAGTCTACCAGAGGTTTAGGAAACTGATGCAAGTTTTAAGCTGTTTCTCCCTCTATTGTTATGTTAACTTTTCAAAAGTCTTCAATTACTGTTGTCAGTTGTTCTTAATGATTGTTTTATCCCCCTTTTTTGTAAACTGTTTTAAGGTTACAGGCCATCAAAATCAGACAGTTGTCAGCTTCCATATCTGAGATGTTAGAGAGAGTTCAAGAACAATCTTACATCCTTCCTGGAACCTTAGTATTTATTAATTGATGCTTTGCGTGAGTACAAGAGGACCATCTTATAATCAAAAAATAAACCAGGGGAAATGACACAGTTAAGGGGAAGCAGGCGTAAATCAGTAAACAAGTTCTTTGGCTCGGCTCCTGTGTGTTAGGGCACTGGACGCCTCTGCCAAAATACGCACATTTCACAATGCAATTTTAAACCTAGCACACATAGGTTTTCAAACCAATTCCCCCCAATAGAATGAATGTCTGAATATCGCTTCCCTCTATATTATGTCTGCACTAGATCGTTGTCACGCTGTGATGACAGTCTGAGCCACCAGGAGGGGCAAGAGGCACAAGGCCTGAGCTGAGACTTAGAAGCAGGCTCTTGCAAGGATATACCTCAGAGCTTGAATGGGTCACCTCGGGAGGAAGAAGAGGTGTGGCTGTGACCAGCTAGAAGTGGGGCTCTCCTCTCTTTCTCCTGGTGCTGAGGAAGGCTTGTGTGTGTTGTGTGTGTGTGAGAGAGAGAGACAGAGAGACGGAGAGAGGGAGAGAGAAAAAGAGAGAGAGAGAGAGAGAGAGAGAGAGAGAGAGAGAGAGAGAGAGACTGCAGACATCATTGTCCTTTGGGAAAAACTCTGGGTGGGAGAGAGGGTGGCCAGGGGGTGAGGCTAGGGAAGATATCAGAACCCTTTGTGGGTTCAGAAGTTGAGGAGAAGAGATATGATTGTCATTTTTGAGGGGAGCTGTTGGTGAGAGAAAGGGAGGCCTGGGGTGGGTGGGGAGATATTGTGGCACGCAGAGCAGGACAGCACAATCCTCCCTCCCAAATTCCTGTATATATCCATTTTTATGCACACCTTGCCTTAGTCTGCTTTTTTTTAACATATTGTTTGGCTGGAGAACTGCATTTCTCCAGATTTTGGAGGACGGCTCTATTTCCGTCCATAGATTGTTTCAGAAAGTGCAAATTAGTTAGGTTCGCCTTTCAGTGTGAAGCGAATTGAATTCTTACCCCATCTCTGGTGCCAAGTATCTAACACAGTAATTTCTGGCATGCCAAATATCAAAGACCGTAACATGCCAAATTCCGTTGCACGCCAAACGATAAAACTCTGGCAAATATTGACATTTGAGGCATTTGTAAAATTCCCGTCTCGAAGGTTTGATTAAGAGTCAAAGTTTCAGAGAATGCTTGGGGAATGTTAACAGGAAATAACCCTAATAAGGGCTGTGGGAGCAAACTCGTTTAAGTTATGTTTTGGAGGTCTTCCAAGTACCAGAGACCAGAGTTTCAATCCTTACTTGGGCATTTAGAAGCTCACCGGGTGGCCTTGGGTTCCAGTCCATGTCTCCCAACCCAAATCACTTCACAGAGTTGCTGTGGGCATGAAATGGGGAGGTTGAGAACCATTTTTGCCACTTTGATCTCCTTGGAGAACAAAAAAGATGGGATATAAATGCAATGCAATCGATCAATCAATCAATTGATCAATCCATTTATTTATTGCACTTATATCCCACCTTTTCCTCCAAGGAGTTCGAAGTGGTGCACATGGTTCTCCCGCTCCTTATTTAATCTCCGCAACAACCCTGTGAGGTAGGTTAGGCCGAGAGGCAGTGACCGGCCCAAGGTCACCCACTGAGCTTCATGGCAGACTGAGGATTTGAACCCTGGTCTCCCAGGTGAGAGTTGGACCATAAAGAAGGCTGATCGCTGAAGAATTGATGCTTTTGAATTCTGGTGCTGGAGGAGACTTTTGAGAGTCCCATGGACTGCAAGAAGATCAAACACATCCATTCTTAAGGAAATCAGCCTTGAGTGCTCACTGGAAGGACAATCCTGAAGCTGAGGCTTCAAGACTTTGGTCACCTCATGAGAAGAGAAGACTCCCTGGAAAAGACCCTGATGCTGGGAAAGATGGAGGGCACAAGGAGAAGGGGACGACAGAGGACGAGATGGTGGGACAGTGTTCTCGAAGCTACCAGCATGAGTTTGACCAAACTGCGGGAGGCAGTGGAGGACAGAAGTGCCTGGCGTGCTCTGGTCCAGGGGGTCACGAAGAGTTGGACACAACTAAACAACTAAACAACAACAACTCCCAGGTCCTAGTCTGAAGCTTTAACCACTCCACTCCACTGGCTCTGGTTGGCTTCTGAATTAAGGTTTTGACAGCTCACAGAGCTGAGTTTCCTAGAAGAAATACACTCAGAATGCAGAAAGACCACCTGAAAGACTTACTTGGCTGCATGAAGAAGCTCCCGGCCACCACGAAGATCAGAAGGGCCTTCATCGCTGGTGGATGTCTTCGTTGCGCAGGGAATGGAACATCCTCACTTCTGGGGGCTGCTTTATATACTCTGAAAAGTAACTGTTGGCCCACATGAGACTGGGAGGGTCATGTCCAGGTTCTGGCAGGACCAATGCGGCTTCTTCTCACCAGGAATGTGAGGCATCACCAACCCTCCTCTCCAAACAGAAGTTCCCTGCCTGCCCTTGCGGTGCCCTTAGGCAACTCAGAGCACAGCAGTGGAACTAAGTAGATGAAAAATGAGGTGGGCATAGGGTGCGGTGGGTATTTTTTTTGGGCAAATGGTCCCTTCCCTCCTTGATCAGGGCGGATGAGATTTCTTCTGCTCACATGTCTAAGCGATGACACTCGATTTATCCACCCAGACCGGCATACCTTGGTCTGTTGGCTTTCATAGATGCCAATTATGAGCCGCCAAATTCAATCTGAGCTTAGGGTTGGAGGATGCCTGAGGGCGTCTAAGTCAGAACAGGTTAAGCTTTATCTATACCTGAAAGCTATTTCCACACCTTAAGACACCTTCAAGCAGTGCAAAGTCCACAGGCCTTGCTGCTAACATGCTGCCATCAGGAGTTGGTATCCAAAGGAGACAGAGCTGTTTGGACCCAAGAGGAGGATTGCATACAGTCATAGGATGGTAGAGTTGGAAGGAACTTCAGGGGTCATCTAGTCCAACCCCTGCAATGCCCAGCTGAAGACTCGCTGCCACAAACCATGTGGAATCACGGCATGTTTGCCACGACGCCACACACACTGAAAAAGCCACAGGATTTGAGCCAGGAGTCAGCTGTTGCAGAATGTCCGTTTTCAGACTTTCTTTTTCTCCTTTAATGAAATCAAGTTTATAGTAGGGGTACCTCGGTTGTCTAACGTCTCGGAAGCCAAATGTTTCGGTTTTCGAATGCCGAAAACCTGGAAGTAAATGCTTCTGTTTTCCAACGTGCCCCGGAAGTCGAACGGCTTCTGCTGAAGTCCCCCCCCCCCCCAATTTCTCCACTGAATTTGCGGACCGCCTTTTGTGCCTCGGTTTTGGAACGTTTCAGAAGTCGAATGGTCTTCCGGAATGGATTACGTTCAAAAACTGAGGTACCACTGTACTTGAGGAAAGGAGCAACTGTGCAGATATTTTATGGAGGGGCTTGGTAAAACTTTATGATGAAGTTGCTTTCCCCCCAATCTGGTGGAACCCTCTGCCACAAGAGACTAGGGCCCTGTGGGACTTGACATCTTTCCGCAGGGCCTGCAAGACAGAGCTGTTCCACCAGGCCTTTGGCCAAGGCACAGTCTGACCCCCTCCTTTGGTAATCCCCACAGAACTCTAGCCCAATAGTTGCCATGAATTTGATTTTGAATTGATTTTAAAAGGATTGATTTTAGAATGCTGTGTTACTTTTATTGTTGTTAGCCGTTCTGAGCCCGGCTTGGCTGGGGAGGGCAGGATATAAATAAGATTTTATTTTTATTAAGGTTGGGGAAATACTGTTGGAAGATTTTATTTTTATTAAGGTTGGGGAAATACTGTTGGAAGTGCGTTGGAATCTTAGAAACAAAGAGTGCATGGTTCAACTATGGAACTCACTTCTGCAGGCGGCAGAAATCGCCACCAACTTATACAGCTTTAAAAGACAAATTAAAAGATAGCGATGGGCTACCAAAGGCTGCTAGTCGTGATGCTAACATGCTCTGACTACCACCATCGAAGGAAGCAATGCTTGTGAATTCCGGTTGCTGGAAATCAGAGGATGAGAGAGGGCTTTTGTGCTTGAATCCTGTTTGTGGGTTTTCCAATAGAGGCATCTGCCTGGCCTCTGTGAGGACAGGAGGCTGGACTAGATGGGCCATGGGCCTGATCCAGCAAGCTCTTTTATGTTCTTAAGCAATGCTCTATAACAACATGTAGCAGATGAGACCAAGGGTTCCTTTAAGGCACCGTCCTAAACTTTCCCTGCTTAGCAGCAAGACCTGCTTGTTCAAGCTCTACATAGTCTGGCATAGGTAAAGGGACCCCTGACCACTAGGTCCAGTCATGGCCGACTCTGGGCTTGCGACACTCATCTTGCTTTATTGGCCGAGGGAGCCGGCGTACAGTTTCCGGGTCATGTGGCCAGCATGACTAAGCTGCTTCTGGCGAACCAGAGCAGTGCACGGAAACACCGTTTACCTTCCCGCCAGAGCGGTACCTATTTACCTACTTGCACTTTGACGTGCTTTCAAACTGCTAGGTTGGCAGGAGCAGGGACCAAGCAATGGGAGCTCACCCCGTCGTGGGGATTCGAACCGCTGACCTTCTGATTGGCAAGTCCTAGGATCGGTGGTTTAACCCACAGTGCTACCCGCATCCTGCCATAGTCTGGCATAAGGTTGTTTTTGTTGTTGTTGAATTGCTCTGTTACTCTAGCATTGACAGTGCAATTCTATGCAGGTCTACTCACGTTTCTGAGCACAATTCAAAGTGTTGGTGTTGACCTTTAAAGCCCTAAACAGCCTTGGCCCAGTATACCTGAAGGAGCATCTCCACCCCCATCGTTCAGCCCGGACACTGAGGTCCAGCTCTGAGTGCCTTCCGGTGGTTCCCTTGCTGCGAGAAGCAAAGCTACAGGGAACCAGGCAGAGGGCCTTCTCGGTAGTGGCACCTGCCCTGTGGAACACCCTCCCATCAGATGTCAAAGAGATAAACAACTACCTGACATTTAGAAGACATCTGAAGGCAGCCCTATTTAGGGAAGTTTTTAATGTGTGACATTTTGATGTATTTTTAATCTTTGTTGGAGGCCACCCAGAGTGGCTGGGGAAGCCCAGCCAGATGGGTGGGGTACAAATAAATTATTATTATTATTATTATTATTATTATTATTATTATTATTATTATATTGCTCTGTTACTCTAGCATTGACAATGCAATTCTATGCAGGTCTACTCATGTTCGCAGCCTTCATGATCACTGAGGTTACCCACAGAAGCTGAATGAATGTTGCAAATTTGTCGAGCAAATTACGTGAAACAAGTGAAATTATTCGCTCAATTTGTATGTTTTACGGAGATCCGGTTTTTTTCCTTGCTGCCAAATTTGGGTCTCCCTTGGTGAAGGATTTTGATGACGTTCTAAGCTCATAGCTGTAAACACCACTTTGGCTCCATATTTATGCATTGCAAACGACAATAGAGGCAGTAATAGTCCTTCCGTTGCAGCTGCTCTTGTGTGTGGCTCTACTGATGGCAGCAGACCTGTGTGGATGATCTATCATCACCAACAGCATCAATTGCCGTAGTCTGGTTTCAAATCTCTGCCCACCCATTATGTTTTGCAACAGAGCCCTGTAAATTTGGCAACGTTGCGCCCATTTTACAGATGGAAGGCTGAGCCTCGTGAGGTAAGATTTGAACCGGGGGCTTCCTGAACTCACACCCAGACCTGGAGGTTGTTGCAGCTGCCTGTAACTCAGAGCAGCAATGCAGACAGAACAGGAAAGCAAGTTTTACAAGACGGCCCCTTATACTATCCTCCTTTAGTGAGCCAGAGAAGGTTTTTTTCTGGCCCTGATCCTTGAACTGGAGAGACAAGGGGCTCAACCACAGACCATCTGCATGGACTCTACCACTGAACTACGGCCAAATCCGGCCAACTTACTGGGCACACATTGGATGGCTTGTCTGTCTTGCAAAGGAGGGTCCTTCTTGGGCTTTGAGTCTTATTGGTTCAGCAGCCTGCTAGGATTTGACATCAGCGCTGGGTGAAGTGTCATAAATACTTGCTACCTGGATCATCAGGCAGCCAGGGCACAGGTGCTGCCCAATTAGCCTGGTCCACTTTTCACTGTGTACAAGAGTGTGAATCTATGATAACATGGACACTGAGTCACCCCCAATTCCATAGTTCTTTGTTTGGCCCGGTATTAAATTTCTCTGCTTTTCTCAAAAAAGAAAAGAAAAAAAGAATAAAGCAGCAGAGCAGCATTCAAAATTGAGATATATTTTTCTGTCTCTGTGGAGAAGTTCCACTGCTTCAGGTAAAGCCACTTCCACCTTAGGAGGAGGTGGGGTTGTCGGCTTAATGCCTCCTCCACTCGTGCGGTGGGTGGAGACCAGCCCCGCGTGATTGGGGGAATTCCCGGCCACGTCACCCCCTGGCTGACCAATCGGCTGGTTCTGGGGGCATGGCCTGCCCTATTTAAGGCAGGACGTGGCCGGGGATCTCCCTCTTTTGCCGCCCGCCAGCTGTTCCTGCTTTTCCCACCCTCCCACCCTATAAGGTTTTCGTTCCTTGACCTTGCTATGGACCTCGGTTGGTCGCCGTTGAGGGGCCTGCTAGGAATTTTCCCACTTGGCAAATTGGCACCAGCCACTTGGTTTTCACCTACCTCGTAGCAAATCATGACAACGTTCTTGGTATTGGCGGTTAGGCATTGGTATTGCTCTGTAGATGGAAGACGGGAGGTAGCGCCATCACCTGCCCCACATATTGAAGCGTAGTCTGGTAAAGGATTCCAGGGGGCGTGGCCCTGTTCGAAGCCTATGGAGGTGAGGCCCTAAGACACGCCCCCTAGCGGTGACCCCGGGGGAATCCCTAGTTGATGTGCACCAGCAGGACTCCCCCTACTGGTGGTTAACCCTTCCCGGACTTCCCGGACAGGCTGGAGTCGGATAGTCGGTTAGGACCAATGTCTAAGCCAGTACTGCTCATCACCTGTAACCAATAAAGTTGTGGCCTTTTTTCACCCATTAACCATAATAATTGTGTCATGTGTCTTTATTTCCACCTTGGGGGTGGGGTGGGAACTTGCCATGCAAAAGATTAGGTGGGAACTATTGCAATATCTACCTATTCTCTTTGCTTAATCTCTTTGAGGTCCTGTTTGTTTGACTAGGCTATTTGGATAAATTGGATATTCTAACTGTTGTTTAGTTTAGGGTTTTTTTAAGCTTAGTTTTATTGATGGAGTTGTCTTGTTTTTGTCTCACTTTTTCTTGTTCCTCAAGATTCTTAGGAGTATCCATTTGGTGCTTTCTTATTGGATTCTGTAAAATTGGATTCTGTAATTTGGGCATATTCTGACTTCAGAAAGGGACAAGCCAAATGGTCAAAGCATTTTCCTCTATGTGGAAAGATGGTAGCACTTGGGAGTTCCTAGTTCAGAGAAAACATGAGGAAGAAGTGACATGACAGAAGTCTATAAAAGTGACATGATAGATGTCTATAAAACTTTGCATGGCCAAACTGCGGCTGTAGAGACCAATACGAAAGAGACACTTTTACTTTCAGCAGTATGACTGTACCCTCAAAGGTGCTCTCCTCTCCCGCCTCCTGAGACAGACGGGTGCCAACAACATTATTTAATTTCTACGCTGCTTCATAGCTTTCTATACAGCTTAATCTATTAAAAATATTTCTAAGCGGTGTGCAAAAAACGGAAGCGTTTGCAGACAACTTAAACAAAAACAGCAGCGTATCGTGGGTTGTCAGCACCCAGGGCAAGGCAAGTAATTTGCGCTCCTAACCCCTAACCTGCCGCCTCTGCCAGCTTCTTCTTGCTGCTGCCTGGGCTGGGGTATTTACGGTAAGGTAGCCACGGCGGTGGCGGTGGGTCCGTGTCAGGTGATCTGAGGCGAGTTGCCGCTGGCGCTGCCGCCCAAACGACGCCGCTTGCCTGGAGGAGGAGGAGGGCAGAGAGGCGAGGAAAATGCAACATGGCCCAGCAGCTGCAGCAGCGGTGGCGGGGCTGTGAGGAGGGGCTGCCTGGCGCGCCCTCTGTGGCCCTGACGCGCGGGGACCGCGGCGAGCGCTGAGAGCCGCTGCCTGCCGGACGCCTTCAGCCCGGACGCGCACACAGCTCGTCGGTTCCGCGAGACATGGGGCTCTGCTACAGCCTGTGCCCAAGGCTCTTCGGCGACTCCGGAGGCGGCAAGCGTGCCCCCCCCAGATGTTGCGCCCGGTGCGGCCGGCCCCCTTCAGACGCTACGCCACTGAACAAAAATACCACAAAAACACACAGTTACATATAAAAAGGTTACTCTAGAAGTGGTGAAGATTCGTGAAGCTGAATGCAGAAAGACTCAGGACAGAGAAAAAGAAAGGACTTCTTCACACAGCGCAGAGTTAAACTGTGGAACTCGCTGCCACTGGAGGCAGTAGTACGATTCATGCAACACGTTGGCGACTAATATACACACAGTAATTACCAAAATAATTATACATTCTTTATCAATCTTCTGAGAAGAATACAAAAGCTTATGCAAAGCCACAGAGACTTGTGAACTACCCAACCTAAGATGAACTTATAATGTCTGGTTTCCATGGGTGTTTCAGATGCTTAACTCAGTCTTTTGTTTTCTTTATCTTTTTAGGTAAGTTCATGAAGATACCAGCAAAAGGTAAGTTTGGTGTTGTTCACAATACCAAGAGATGCTAGTGAAGTTGTAGATGGATGTTAATGAAGTTGTAGACAGGGTGCCGCCGTTTTGCACCTGTTTCGCCCTGGCAGTCCAAGTAATCAAGAGGCACACTTAAGCCAAGAAATAGTATTCTCTATGAAATTGAATATCAGTATATGCATCAAGGCTTCAAGATTAGATCACTGAAGAAGCCCGGAAAACCATCTTGGGAGTGGGCTACCTGCAAGCCCCAGTAAAAGGGCCCCATCAGGGGTAAACAGCGGCCTCTTGATTACTTGGACTGCCAGGGTGAAACAGGTGCAAAATGAGACATTCAGATGTGACATGTGTCTCTAGTTTCCCCTCTGAACTGTCTCTGAGGTCCTGTGTCCATCAAGGCTGTAGACACTCTGAGGTTGGCTTTTGAGATTCCTCTGCCAGAATCTTCTCAAGGGCCTCCACCCTTGATGCAAAACAATATAAACTGCCAAAGGCCTGGAAACGATGCCTTATGAGGAACGGCTAAGGGAGCTGGGCATGTTTAGCCTGGAGAAGAGGAGGCTAAGGGGTGATATGATAGCCATGTTCAAATATATAAAAGGATGTCACATAGAGGAGGGAGAAAGGTTGTTTTCTGCTGCTCCAGAGAAGCGGACACGGAGCAATAGATCCAAACTACAAGAAAGAAGATTCCACCTAAACATTAGGAAGAACTTCCTGACAGTAAGAGCTGTTCGACAGTGGAATTTGCTGCCAAGGAGTGTGGTGGAGTCTCCTTTTTTGGAGGTCTTTAAGCAGAGGCTTGACAACCATATGTCAGGATTGCTCTGATGGTGTTTCCTGCTTGGCAAGGGGTTGGACTCGATGGCCCTTGTGGTCTCTTCCAATTCTATGATTCTATGATTCTATGATTCTATGATTCTATGATTCTATGATTCTATGATTCTATGATTCTATGATTCTATGATTCTATGATTCTATGATTCTATGATTCTAAACACCGGCTGCTTGCTGTTCCAGAATGTTCAGTCTTCTCAGCTTCTGCCTGACACCAGCTCAGCAAGTTTCTATGGTGACAGCCCTAGCATTGTGTCCTCAGACCCAGCCATAGGGACAGAGACTTCAACTGCTCCTATGTCTTTCTTCTTTGGCGATCCTTCATAGCCAAGTAAGATTGTCTTCCATAAACATGGTTTTAAAAACGAGTCTGTAAGTGACTGTGGAGGCCAATTCTGGATCCACACATCCTTCCACAGTGGGGACGTTGGTTTCTGGGCGGGAGTTGATCACGGTGTGGATTTGCCAAGCATGCCTTCCTCTTAGCACGTTTCTCCCTTGCGTCCTGAGTTCGAGTGTCTTCAAAGCCCATGACACCTTTGGTCAAGGCTGTTCTCCAATTGGAGCGCTTGCAGGCCAGTGTTTCCCAGTTGTCGTGTTTATACTACATTTTTAAAGATTTGCCTTGAGACAGTCTTTAAAGCTCTTTTGTTGACCATCAGCATTACGCTTTCCATTTTTAAGTTGGGAATAGAGTAGTTGCTTTGGAAGACGATCATCAGGCATCCGCACAACATGACCAGTCCAACAAAGTTGATGTTTGAAGAATCATTGCTTCAACACTGGTGATCTTTGCTTCTTCCAGTACACTGGTATTAGTTCGCCTGTCTTCCAGAGTGATGTGTAAAATTTTTCGGAGACACCGTTGATGGAATCTTTCAAGGAGTTGGAGATGGCGTTTATAAGTGGTCCATGTTTCACAAGCATATAGTAAGGTTGGTAGTACAGTAGCTTTGTAAACAAGCATTTTGGTTTCCCTGCGAATGTCCCGGTCCTCAAACACTCTGCACTTCAGTCAGGAGAAAGCCGCACTCGCAGAGCTCAGGCGATGCTGGATTTCGGCATCAATGTTGGCCCTTGTGGAAAGATACTTCAGCTGCTCCTATGTATCCTATGCTGCCCTTGCTTTCTGGTGCCCCCTGACCCTATTTGACTATTGGGGAGAATCTGGGGATCCTGTTGTAAAGGTTTTTCCAATGTGGGCGAAAGATGGTCTAGCTTCTCCCACCAGAACTGGTCGTTCAGAAGATGAGCACTGTTGAGGAGTTCTGGCACGCAGCTGTTCTATATTAAGTCTAACCAAATCCACTGTGAAGATTAAATGCAATACAGTGGTGCCTCTGGTTAAGTACTTAATTCCTTCCGGAGGTCCGTAGTGTTCTTAACCTGAAGCAGCACTTTAGCTAATGGGGCCTCCTGCTGCTGCCGCGCCGCCAGAGCACGATTTCTGTTTTCATCCTGAAGCAAAGTTCTTAACCCGAGGTACTATTTCTGGGTTTGCTGAGTCTGTAACCTGAAGCGTATGTAACCTGAAGCGTATGTAACCTGAGGTACCACTGTACGCACTATTAAGAACTCTTAAATTGAGAGAGAGAGAGGCAGAAAGTAGCACTCTTAAATGGAATTTATTACAACCATAGAATTGTAGAATTGTAAGGGACCATGAGGGAATCTTTTTGCCCAAAGTGGGACTCAAACTTACAACCTTGAGATTAAGAGTCTCATCATCATCATCATCATCACTTTTAATTTGTATACCATCTTTCTATCTTACAATACCCAAGGTGGTTTACAAGCTGAAGAAGCAAAGAATGTACACCTCATAACAATCTAATGCAATACAAAAAATGTGATAATAAAACATAATAAGCAACCTTACCGGTACATCAAATAAAGTAACATTCACAATCATTAGAATAGTATAGAATAATATTAAATATAAGTATATACAAATTAAACAGAAATCCACTCTTAACAATTACGGTCAAACCTCTTGTTGCATTTGCTTCAGGTTGCGCGTTTTCAGGTTGCATCCCGTGGCGACCCGGAAGTACTGGAAAGGGTTACTTCCAGGTTTCGCCGCTCGTGCATGCACAGATGTGCAAAGTGACATCATGCGCATGGGCAGAAGTGGCGAATTGCGACCCACGCACGAGCAGATGCGGGATGCGTTTGGCTCATGTTGCGAACGGGGCTCCGGAACGGATCCTGTTCGCAGCCAGAGGTACCACTGTACATTAAATAATTTCTAAACTACAATCAATAAAACAACGACAAGCCATGGTGCATAAAGAATACAATACAAATTGAGAAGGCAGGTGGAAGAAGGCCTTGCCTGATTAAGTTTCTCCGTTCACAGTTCTTCCTCCACAGTCTCATGCTCTACTGACTGAGCTATATATATAAATCTAGTATATTTGATAAGAACACATACTCTAGAGCAACAGTGCTTTAATCCACCTGAACTGTGCAAACCTAAATTTCCAGTGTGCGCTTGGAACCTTCCTGCTAAATACTGATCGCCTGGATGTTCCCAGAAGAACAAAAGAACAGCTTGCTGGATGCGGCAAATGGCCCATCTAGCTCAGAATCCTGTTCTTGCAGTGACCTGTCAGATACCTATGGGAAATCTGCAAGCAGAATTCAGACACAAGAGCTCTCTCCCCTCCTGTGCAGGGCCAGATTTACGTATAAGCTAAACAAGCTATAGCTTAGGGCCCCACTCTCTTGGGGGCCCCAAAAAATTTCAAGGAAAAAACACCTGGGTGTACATTTCCAAAGGGACGTAGGTGGCGCTGTGGGTTAAACCACAGAGCCTAGGGCTTGCTGATCAGAAGGTCGGCAGTTCGAATCCCCGCGATGGGGTGAGCTCCCGTTACTCGGTCCCTGCTCCTGCCCACCTAGCAGTTCGAAAGCACGTCAAAGTGCAAGTAGATAAATAGGTACCGCTCCAGCAGGAAGGTAAACGGCGTTTCCGTGCACTGCTCTGGTTCGCCAGAAGCAGCTTAGTCATGCTGGCCACATGACCCGGAAGTTGTACGCCGGCTCCCTCAGCCAATAAAGCGAGATGAGCGCTGCAATCCCAGAGTCGGCCACGACTGGACCTAATGGTCAGGGGTCCCTTTACCTTTCCAAAATATAAGATAAAAAACAAATAAAATAAAACCTACATACAGCACCAGTGTTTTGCGTTGCGAAGGCTCCTATGATGTAAGTCACGGGCCCCACCTGCTAGCCTGCTCCTTAATATATCACTGGTTTGCTCATTTCTATATACAGTGGACGCTCAGGTTGCGAACGTGATCCATGCGGGATGCACGTTCGCAACCTGCAGCGTTCGCAACCTGCAGGGGAGTGTGTGCACATGCACGGGTTGCGATTCGGCATTTCTGTGCATGCGCAAAGTGCGATTTAGCACTTCTGCGCATGTGCAACCGCCAAAACCCGGAATTAACCCGTTCCGGTACTTCTGGGTTTCAGCAGTCCGTAACCCGAAGAAACGCAACTTGAAGTGTCTGTAACCTGAGGTATGACTGTATAGGGTGCCTACATTCTGCATGGACTAGTCGCATGGCAACAGGTAGCATGCAGCTGCAGACTGCAGTGCAGTACAGTTGAGTGTAGGTCAAGCTGTTGTACCTGTTATCTAATATTAAAGAGTGCTTGCTATTTATAATTATTATTAGTTTGCATCATGTATCACCTATTATTATTTCATGTTATAGCAAGTTTCTAGAGACTAGGTTATGAGTCCTTGTAAATTGTGTTTCTAAAGGAACTTTTGTTATTGCCAAATGCCAATGTGTTTGCATTATTTTGTTATGAATAAAAAAACATTTTAAGTTTGTTGTTGTTTAGTCGTTTAGTCGTGTCTGACTCTTCGTGACCCCCCTGGACCAGAGCACGCCAGGCACTCTTGTCTTCCACTGCCTCCTGCAGTTTGGTCAAACTCATGTTCGTAGCTTCGAGAACACGGTACATTTTAAGTTAGAGCTTAATAATTATTTCACCATTAATAGACTTCTTCTTAATTGCATTTCACTATTAATATACTTCTTCTTGATTGTATTCCAGTTCAGCAATTACTTTGATAAAATACATATTTTGTTATGTGCAAATGGCTTGAGATGCCTATTAGGTCCATAAATTACCGTATAGCACATATTCAACACGGGACACGGGTGGCGCTGTGGGTTAAACCACAGAGCCTAGGACTTGCTGATCAGAAGTTCGGCAGTTCGAATCCCCGCAGTGGGGTGAGCTCCCGTTGCTCGGTCCCTGCTCCTGCCAACCTAGCAGTTCGAAAGCATGTTAAAGTGCAAGTAGATAAATAGGTACCGCTCCGGTAGGAAGGTAAATGGTGTTTCCGTGCACTGCTCTGGTGTCGCCACAAGCGGCTTAGTCCTGCTGGCCACATGACCCGGAAGCTGTACACCGGCTCCCTTGGCCAGTAAAACGAGATGAGCACCACAACCCCAGAGTCGGTCACGACTGGACCTAATGGTCAGGGGCCCCTTTATCTTTTACATATTCAGCACAAAAAACCAGCGACAATTTGTTGTTGACAAAGGACAGCTGGACATAGAAAGGGCCCCATTACCTTCAGTAGCTGAAGGCCTCATCAAACCTAAATCTGGCCCTGAACCTGTGGCTTCCAGCTACTGGAGCTTAGAAGCATTGGTGCTTACAACACACCCTCATCAACTTATGGGCAGCTGAGTAACTGCAAAAAAAAGGGCAGTGTAATAATCTCTTGATTCCTCAAGATGTCCCCACTGCACCGTTTTCTAGAAGGCTACACTTCACTGCAGCTATGCACAGATTCCCCCTCCTCTCCTTCCCACCCTTTCCAATTATTGGTATGGTCTGCTGAGTCGAACGGCAAGCTTGTCTCCCCTCCTTCTCAGGGTCAGACGCTTCTACAAATCACTCTGGCTTAGAGTTCAATTGTGGTTTTGTATCAGTCCTGTGCTTTGAGAAGCGCAGCATCTCTCTTTGGGTCGGTCGAAATGCACACGTGCATTTGCACGCTCAACCTGAACATGCCTATGGGATTGCCAAAGACATCAAGTCATTGTGCATCACTGGGAAAAGGCACCCTGTTCACAAGAATCTGGGAGCTCAGTGCCTTTCCAAAGGAATAACAGGAGCGGTCAGTGGCGTAGCGTGGGGGGTGCAGGGGGGGCCAGCCGCACCGGGCGCAACATCTGGGGGTTAGGGTTAGGGGGCGCAAATCCACGGGTTAGGGGGCGCAAATCCACGGGTTAGGGGGCGCAAATTACTTGCCTTGCCCCGGGTGCTGACAACCCACGCTACGCCACTGGGAGCGGTTTATTAGAATTAAAAGACAGAAGATGAAACAGCTTATTTAGGGTGCCAAAATGGAAACGTGGCATTTGCAGAGCTGGAGAAAATGCCCTTCTTACATGTATGTGTAAAAACAGAAGAGCAGAAAACGCACTGTGTGGTGTCTTTGGCAACAGGATCTGCAGCCTAGTATGGAGGAAGAAATCTTAGTGGGTGATGGATGCAAAGGAAATTCACGTAGGGTATTTCCAGATTAGCAGGATTTTGCAGGAGGGAGTCAACTGCATACTAGGAAATTCATGTTAGCAGAGTTTGGATAAAAGCTCCCTCTCACCCTTCAGCAACCAGTTCATTTTAAAACAGATGAACTTTTTGCAGTTAGTAACAGGATAATGTAATGATGGCTGCTAGCCTGGACTTTTATACATGGTTAATTCCTATGAATCGTGGCATTAGTACAGCTGGCATATGTTTAATATAAAATATACCCCCTGATGGGATGCATGTGGCACTGTGGGTTAAACCCTGGAGCCTAGGACTTGCTGATCAGAAGGTCGGTGGTTCGAATCCCCACGACGGGGTGAGCTCCCATTGCTTGGTCCCTGCTCCTGCCAACCTAGCAGTTCGAAAGCACGTCAATGTGCAAGTAGATAAATAGGTACCGCTCCGGCGGGAAGGTAAACAACGTTTCCGTGCGCTGCTCTGGTTTGCCAGAAGCGGCTTAGTCATGCTGGCCACATGACCCAGAAGCTGCACGCCGGCTCCCTTGGCCAGTAAAGCGAGATGAGCACTGCAACCCCAGAGTCAGCCATGACTGGACCTAATGGTCAGGGGTCCCTTTACCCTTTACCTTTTTATACCCCCTGATGAGCTATTTGTGACTCTGGTACAGCTGTTATTTCACAAGTGACCTGGAAGGAAGAGCTAACATCCTGACCCTAATAGTTAAAGAAAAGATCAGAGCACTCGTTCTTGTATTTGCCAGGAAGATCTGGCTATCAACTCCTGCAAGCAGGGACCAGACTTAATGCAGACAATGAAGATTTCCCTTTTAATTTATGATTCATGAACTCTTAAGATGAAGTCCTCCCAAAATTGAGGTGCTGTTTGTTTTCCTTGCAGGTCTCCTTTGTCTCTTTTCTGCTTTGCACTGCACAATGCCCCAGTCCAAGCTGGGCAATGTGTCCTTTTTGCAAATGCTGGTGTCAGTTTTGGCTACTCTCAGTTATTTTTCAAGTTTTAAAACAAAATAAAAAAATTCCTTCCAGTAGCACCTTAAAGACCAACTGAGTTAGTTCTAGGTATGAGCTTTCGTGTGCATGCACACTTCTTCAGATACCTGAAGAAGTATCTGAAGAAGTGTGCATGCACACGAAAGCTCATACCTAGAACTAACTCAGTTGGTCTTTAAGGTGCTACTGGAAGGAATTTTTTTATTTTGTTTTGACCATGGCAGACCAACACGGCTACCTATCTGTAACTTCAAGTTTTAAGTTCCACCCTCTGCCTCCATTTAATTTTTTTTGTTGCAAGAAATTTCAGCCTCCCAAAATTCCATCAGCATTTTAGTGTTAGATTTCTCCTTTGCTATTCACAGGCTGAGTATACAATTTTGCATAATATACACATCTTTGCAAAGCAATTTCCCCCTTAAACATCATGCATTTTTGTAAGTGATTTGCACGATTATATGCAATTTTATGCACACTTTAGTGTATGCACTGTTGTAAACCTTGCTTGCCATTGCAAAATTTGAGGAAGTGCAAATTTGGGAGGATGAGTGTCTCTTGGGTTGCCTGTTTTTTTGGCAAGTGCCCATTAGTTAGATTTGCCTTTAAACGTGACCTGAATTGAATTTCCTCCCTCCTCCCATGTCATTAACACGATGTATCCCTTACACTTTGCAGGTTCAATCTCATTTTTCTCCCTTCTTGATGTGGGAAGGCTCATTATGACACACTTTGGGAGCCCTTTGATTTGGTGACTTTTGATCTTAAGAACTCATGATTTTTGCATTCACACCTTGCGGTGACAACCATCCTTCTGTCGATCCAGAGAGAAGGGTGCAGGATCGGTGCTTCCCCAAAAGGTGGTGCTGTTGCACTTTCACCTGCCCCCTCGGAGCCCTTCCTGGGCCAGCTGCGATCCAGAACAGCAAAACGGCTTTCTTAAAGCCCTGGCAGCAACAGCGCATCAAAAAGACATTTGACATTTTTTGTCGTTTTGCTAATTAGCTGCGCTCCTTTCGGTTGCCAAAAGAAAGGGAGGAAGGAGGGGTTGTGGGTGGGAAATCTGTTTGCAGGATCTTAGCCAGCCTCTGCTAGGCATGCCCCTGTGATATTTGCATCTTTTCCTTTTAATGTACTCTCGTTCCAAAGCAGACATGCCTCTCTTTAAGGGAACACGAGGGAAATGCAAACTTGTTAAGTTAAAGGTCTGCAGCTGCCGCCACCAAACTGATGCTCTCTAGAAGTTTTGGACTACAGCTCCCATCAGCCCCAGCCAGAAGAGGCTGATGCCCAGGGCTGGCATCTGACATACCTGTGAAGCAAGATGAGGTCACTGCCTCAGGCAGCACGATCCACAGAAGACCTGTCTTTGGAGGAATTCATCACCTGCTGCTGCTGCTGCTGCTGCTACCTTGCTAGCAGCAAAAGCTACAGCAAACACTAGAAGTCAGAAATGCCAGCTCCTTGGCAGCCATCCATCAATGCCGCCTCTACAATGGTCTCTTGCTGAACAGGAGGTGGCTGCTGGTCTCCCTCCACCCCTTGTTCCTCAGCTCTCCATCCTTCTCTGCCTGCTACCCACCAGGGGTCTCTGTGTTGGTTATTTTCAGATTAGTTGCGCTGCAGAAGGCGTGCTGGGGAGACCACACATTCAAGAAACGCAAAATAACTTTTACTAGGTTTTAATAACAAAAACAAAAACTCCTTTTACACTAAATTTGTTGTTGTTTAGTCATTTAGTCGTGTCCGACTCTTCGTGACCCCCTGGACCAGAGCACGCCAGGCACTCCTGTCTTCCACTGCCTCCCGCAGTTTGGTCAAACTCATGCTGGTAGCTTCGAGAACACTGTCCCACCATCTCGTCCTCTGTCGTCCCCTTCTCCTTGTGCCCTCCATCTTTCCCAACATCAGGGTCTTTTCCAGGGAGTCTTCTCTTCTCATGAGGTGGCCAAAGTCTTGGAGCCTCAGCTTCACGATCTGTCCTTCCAGTGAGCACTCAGGGCTGATGTCCTTCAGAATGGAGAGGTTTGATCTTCTTGCATCCATGGGACTCTCAAGAGTCTCCTCCAGCACCATAACTCAAAAACATCAATTCTTCGGCAATCAGCCTTCTTTATGGTCCAGCTTTCACTTCTATACATCACTACTGGCAAAACCATAGCTTTAACTATTTGGACCTTTGTTGGCAAGGTGATGTCTCTGCTTTTTAAGATGCTGTCTACACTAAATTACAATATATCAATAATCATGGCCCATCCACCAGGGTACTGAGGAAGCTACTTGCTGCTCTTTACATACTATAGTAAAGGTAAAGGGACCCCTGACCATTAGGTCCACTCGTGGCCGACTCTGGGGTTGCGGCGCTCATCTCGCTTTACTGGCCGAGGGAGCCAGCATACAGCTTCCGGGTCATGTGGCCAGCATGACTAAGCCGCTTCTGGTGAACCAGAGCAGCACACAGAAACGACGTTTACCTTCCCGCTGGAGTGGTACCTATTTATCTACTTGCACTTTGACGTGCTTTCAAATTTAGGGACTCTGCGGATCCCTAAGTGTGCCAGTGTCTGTTGGCATCGGTCGCTGTGATGTTTGGGCAGAAGAAAGCTTTTGAAGCTTCTGAATGAATGACCAGAAGGGAGAGAACATGCCAGTGGGGCATATGTTTCTGCCAGGGTCCTACTCGAGTGTAGGCCGAGCTCCTGATACCTGCTTCAACCATTCCTCATAAGGCTTGGTTTCCGGACCCTTGATCATCTTGGTTGCCCACACATTCCAGCTTGTCAACATCCTTCTCAAATTGTGGTGCCCAGAACTGGACACAGGGAAATGTAATGTGGTCAGGGAAATGCAAAAAGGATTTTTGTTCGACTCCATCTCAACCAGCTTGCACAAAGTGTGTGGAATGCCTCAGCAGACATCTGGTCAAGGCTGATGAATCTAGAGATTTGAAGGCTGCGCAGTTGATGCAGAAGGAGAAGAAAAACTTAGAGCAGTCACTGTAAATCAGAAGAGCTAATGGCTTTACAGACTCATCTGGATTCCAGTAATTGATCTCTCCATCTCATAATATTCAGGAGAATAAGCTCTGGCAAATGCATACATCACTGGAACAACTGAATGCATGGAAATGCTGATGGATAGCCGAGTCGAGGCTCATAGCTCTTGCAATGCCACGCACTGAGTTGGGATGAGTTCCAGCTGGGGGGGTGTCAGGAGCTCGTCCTACTCTTGAGTAGGACCCTCTCTCCTGGTCGATCGTTCAGGAGATTCAAAAGCTTTATTCAGCCCAAACATCACAGCAACCGATTCCAACAGACATCAGCACACTTAGGGATCCGCAGAATCTTCACAGCTTGCGTAACAGACCTCAGCAACTCTGCATTTTGGCTAATCTACTTTATTTACATATAAACACACACGGAGCACTGCAACATGGCTCCCCCTCTCTCTAGCATCAGACAGCAAAGAGAAAAAGAACAAAGGACAATCGTCCCACTTCAGGGAACACAGTAACACAAACATCCTGTCTCCATCACTTTGCACTCTGTGGAGTCAAAACATACACCGTCATGTGATAGACAAAAATCCCATGACTGCAATCACAGAGCAGGAATTCTAACGGGGGCACCTAAAGTTCACCCACTCCAACCCAGTGAATGTTAATAGGCCCAGTTATGCCCAATACTTCTGCCAAGTTTGTTTGTGGTACTGTAAGAAGGGTAAGGTAAAGGACCCCTGGATGGTTAAGTCCAGTCAAAGGCAACTATGGGGTGTGGTGCTAATATTGCTTTCAGGCCAAAGGAGCCGGCGTTTGTCCACATACAGCTTTCCAGGTCACGTGGCCAGCAGGCCTAAACCGTTTCTGGTGCAACAGAACACTGTGATCAGTGCCAGAGTGCACAGAAATGCCATTTACCTTCCTGCCACACCGGTACCTATTTATCTACTTGTACTGGCATGCTTTCGAACTGCTAGGTTGGCAGGAGCTGGGACCAAGCAACGGGAGCTCACCCCGTTGCGGGGATTTGAACTGCTGACCTTCCTATCAGCAAGCCCAAGAGGCTCAGTGGTTTAGACCACAGCACCACCCGCTCCCCTGGTACTGTAATAGGAGCACAGAGCCAGGGCTGATGTGCATCATGGGGAAATGCCCTGTGCTTTTTGAAAGGGTCTGCACTAGAACACGGAGCATGTAAGCATCCGTGTAGGAATTTATTCACTGTATTTCCTTCCTGCTCTTCACCGGAAAGTCTCAGGGCATGTAGCAGCGGACAGAAACACAATTAAAACCGTGAAGGACAGTCCCCTCGATAGCCACAAAGCCAACCCTCAATACATTTCAGGGAAGACACAAAAATAGATTCTTCGGTTTGCAAAGGGCAGGGTAAAGTGAAGCCTTGTCAGCATCTGTCAGAAGATGGAACCAGACGCACCACTTGGATGAAGGGGTTTCACATAACGGGGGTCTTCACCAAAAAGTACTCTAATGAGCTGGGTCCTGAACTACTTCTTCTTTTTATTGGTTTTTACAAGAACAAATTTAAAATAGTGAAGAAAAAAAACTTTTAACATATCCATACATGAGATTCTCTGAATCTTGTGACTTGCCCCCATCTCTTACATGGGTCCTTAAAATATTTTTTTCTAAAACTACATATGATTACATTCTCCACAGTTTTCATTTCTCTAAGCTGTTCGTGTCTTTCATTTCTTTACAAGTTATTTTTAAAGTCCAGCTAACGTTTTTATTTGTTTACAACAGTCTAAGTAAGTTATGAATTTTCCCCATTCTTTTTTAAAAGTCTTTATCTTCTTGATTCCTGAGTTTCCTGGTCAGTTTTGCCATTTCACCATAGTCCAGCAGTTTGGCTTGCCATTCGGGAATTTAGGTTCTTTCCATCTTTGGGCTAGTAGCATCCGTGCAGGGCAGAGTGCTGTTTAGTAGTGTAATAGCATTAAATACACCCCCTTGATTGATTGATTGATTGATTGATTGTATTTATGCCCGATCTCTCCCCTCCCCCGGAATTTCAAGGTGCTGTACGTGGTTCTCCCTCTCCTCATTTAATCCCCACAATAACCCTGTTATTGGTTATTGAGAGGCAGTGAATGGCTGAGAGGCAGTGAATGGCCCAAGGTCCCCCAGTGAGTTTCATGCCCAAATGGGGATTTGAACCCTGGGCTGGGTCTAGACACATCAAAGAGGCGTTTCACTTAAACACGTTGCAAACTTTGTATGGGAAATTAGGTTAGCAAATACAGAACCCCTCAGCGCCATCTGGTGTCACAGTGTTAGAATGCACAAACAACGCATTGTTGTTGTTTAGTTGTTTAGTTGTGTCCGACTCTTTGTCACCCCCTGGACCAGAGCACGCCAGGCCCTCCTGCCTTCCACTGCCTCCCGCAGCTTGGTCAAACTCATTCTGGTAGCTTCGAGAACACTGTCCAAACATCTCGTCCTCTGTCGTCCCCTTCTCCTTGCGCCCTCCATCTTTCCCAGTATCAGGGTATTTTCCAGGGAGTCTTCTCTTCTCATGAGGTGCCCAAAGTATTGGTGTCTCAGCTTCAAGATCTGTGCTTCCAGTGAGCACTCAGGGCTGATTTACTTCAGAATGGATTGGTTGGCTCTTCTTGCAGTCCACGGGACTCTCAAGTGTCTCCTCCAGCACCATAATTCAAAAGCATCGATTCTTCGTCGATCAGCCATCTTTAGGGTCCAGCTCTCACTTCCATACATCACTACTGGGAAAACCATAGCTTGAACTATACGGACCTTTGTTGGCATAAACAATGCATACAAAGTGTTTTTTCTTTGCCAGTGTATTTGAGTCCCTGGTCTCTCAGGTCCTAGTCCAGCACTCTAACCACTACACCACCCTGACTCTCATTCTTATGCATTTAGCTCCACTGTATTTATGGACATTAAGCGACGCGGGTGGCGCTGTGGGTTAAACCATAGAACCTGGAACTTGCTGATCAGAAGGTCGGCGGTTTGAATCCCCGCGACGGGGTGAGCTCCCGTTGCTCGGTCCTCGCTCCTGCCAACCTAACAGTTCAAAAGCATGTCAAAGTGCAAGTAGATAAATAGGTACTGCTCTGGTGGGAAGGTAAACAGCATTTCCATGCGCTGCTCTGGTTCGCCAGAAGCGGCTTAGTCATGCTGGCCATATGACTCGGAAGCTGTATGCCGGCTCACTCGGCCAATAAAGCGAGATGAGCGCCGCAACCCCAGAGTCAGTCACGACAGAGTCAGTCCTTTATTTATGGATATGGTTACTTTTACGGAGGTGCACGAATAACCCCCCCACCCCAAAGGGCTGTGCACAGAACCCCACAGACCGCAAATCCTCCGTTGGCTGGAGGGGTCCTGGATTTGGCTGTTTCTTGGCACGCCATGCTGCGCCTCTCCACCAAAGCTCAATCTGTGTATTTGCAAATAAACTCTGATATTACAAAATGCCAATAAACTCCTGGCGGCTTCCTTCCGAAGCTGGGTAAGCATTGCTGCTCCCCGAGAGCCCCTCTCTGCTGGGAGAAGCGGGACGCCGGATTAACAATATGAACAATTTGCAAATAATCAAGCTTTTCCTGCCCCCCTCGTCGCGTCATCGATTTTCTCAGGGAATATTTCTTGGCGCATCCTTCCGAGGCCTCCCAGCTATGAGAGAAAAGCAGAAGTAATTGGCTCCAAAGAGGTTGGAGATGATCAATAACAGGGCGTCTTTGTTCAACTGATACTTTTAACACCAGGAAGCATATTGAAAAACTCCACAGGGCAGGGCAGACACCTGGCTGTGTTAGCAAAGTATGACTGACAGGGGCACGGCGGAGTAGGGGACATTCCCTTCTCAGCTTCCAGGCTGGTCTGCCCAAATCCCAGCTTGTGTCAATGACAGGCAGGCGCAGTAGAAGAAGAAGAGTTTGGATTTGATATCCCGCTTTATCACTACCCTAAGGAGTCTCAAAGCGGCTAACATTCTCCTTTCCCTTCCTCCCCCACAACAAACACTCTGTGAGGTGAGTGGGGCTGAGAGACTTCAAAGAAGTGTGACTGGCCCAAGGTCACCCAGCAGCTGCATGTGGAGGAGCGGAGACTCAAACCCGGTTCTCCAGATTACAAGACTACCGCTCTTAACCACTACACCATGCTGGCTCTTAGATCCTTAGTTCCTTTGGCTGGGTCGGGATGATATGGGATGGGGGGGGCAACTCCCATCTCTTGCGGGGGCGCAATTAGTGCCAGCACCGTCTGTTAAGAGTTTGGGTGTAATCTTCGACACTTTCCAGGGAGGCGCAGATTGCAGCTATAACAAAGGCGGCATCTTTTCATCTCCGCCAAGCTAAGCAGTTGGCTACTTACCTCTCTCGCCCTGACCTAGCCACTGTGATCCACACGACGGTCACCTCCAGACTGGATTATTGTAACTCGCTCTATGTGGGGCTGCCCTTGAGACTGACCCAGAAACTCCAGCGCGTGCAGAATGCCGCAGCGAGACTCCTTACGGGGTCCACACTGCAGGATCACATTCACCCGGTGCTATACCAGCTGCACTGGCTCCCGGTGGAGTACAGGATCAGGTTTAAGGTGCTGGTTTTAACCTTTAAAGCCCTATACGGCCTTGGACCCTCGTACCTACGGGATTGCCTCTCCTGGTATGTCCCACGGAGGACCTTATGGTCTTCAAACAAAAACATCTTGGAGATCCTGGGCCACAGGGAGGTTAGGCTGGCCTCAACCAGAGCCAGGGCTTTTTCGGCTGTGGCCCCAATCTGGTGGAACGCTCTGTCACAAGAGACTAGGGCCCTACGGGACTTGTTCCACCAGGCCTTTGGCCAAGGCACAGCCTGAGTCCCTCATTTGGCAGTCCTCACAGAACTCTAGCCCAATGGTTGCCATCCATTTGATTTGAACTGATTTTATAATGAAATGATTTTAGAATGCTGTATTATTTTACTGTTGTTAGCTGCTCTGAGCCCGACTTTGGCTGGGGAGGGCAGGATATAAATAAAATGTTGTTGTTGTTGTTGTTGTTATTACTGCACCTTGGACTACTGCCATGCGCTCTGTGTGAGGCTACCTTTGAAGGTGATCCGCAAACTACAACTAATCCAGAATGCAGCAGCTAGACTGGCTCCGGCCGGGGTACAAATAAAAATTGATTGATTGATTGATTAATTGATTGATTGATTATTATATAGATTGGGCTTGTTGTCTTTGTCAACAGGCCCAATCTATATAATAAATAAATAAATAAATAAATAAATAAATAAATTTTTATTTGTACCATCGGAATCAACATCAAAATCAACATCAAAATCAGATTGATTATATTCTCTGCAGCCAAAGATGGATAAGCTCTATACAGTCAGCAAAAACAAGACCTGGTGCTGACTGTGGCTCAGATCATCAGCTTCTTATAGCAAAATTCAAGCTTAAACTGAAGAAAGTAGGAAAAACCACTGGGCTGGTAAGATACAATCTAAACCAAATCCCTTATGAATACACAGTGGAAGTGATTAACAGGTTTAAGGATTTAGATTTGCTGGACAGAGTGCCTGAAGAACTATGGATGGAGGCTCGCAACATTAAAACCAAGTGGCTGGTGCCAGTTTGCCAAGTGGAAAAATTCCTACCAGGCCCCTCAATGGCGACCAACCAAGGTCCATAGCAAGGTCAAGGAACGAAAACCTTATAGGGCGGGAGGGTGGGAAACAGGAACAGCTGGAGGAGGCAAAAGAGGGAGATCCCCGGCCGTGTCCTGCTTTAATAGGGCAGGCCACACCCCCAGAGCCAGCCGATTGGCTGGCCAGGGGATGATGCGGCTGGGAATCCCCCAATCTCACGGGGCTGGGCTCCAGCCGCCGTGTGCGTGGTGGGGCCATGAAGCCTGCAACTCCACCTCCTTCGAAGGGTGGAAGTGGCTATGCTGGACTAGATGGGCTGTTTGCTTGATCCAGCAGGCTGGTCTTAGATTCTTATGAACTTCAGGGGAAGGGCTGTAGCCCAGGGGGAGAAGGTCCCAGGTCCAATTCTCACTGGCTTCTCCATTACTGAGCTTGAGGGACCAATGGCTGGATTCGGCATAAGGCAACTTCCTGTGTGATTCTCACACTTGGGCTCACGTGGAAACGTTGAACTGGTGGCAACTGACCAGGCGTAAGACCTTGGGTTGTGGTCAGTGGGTCAGTGAAGATGCTAATCCAGGGTGGGGAGAAGGAGAAGGAGAAGGAGCTCCATTGCTACTAGTCATGTGTGCTGTTACCTCCAGAATCAGAGTCGTATTCTTCTGAATGCTGGTTGTTGGAAACAGCAAGAGAGGTGAGCGCTGTTGCATTTAGATCATGCTTTCAGACTGGCCATTGTGAATATGGGATGCTGGACAATATGGGTCCTTGGTCTGATGCAACTGCAAGGCTCCTTCTTCTGTTCTTTTAACTACAAAACAGCTGGGGGAAAATCGAGGGCACTCGCAAGCCTGAATATGAAAAGCAAATTATATCATGGAAGGTAAATATGTGTGCCTTGCTGCAGGAACTAATTTGTGCCACCCCCCCACCTTTATCAGATCGGCACAGCAGGGTCTCTTCTAGCTGGCTCCCTGGGGATGTCTTTGCAGCGACGGATTGCTCCCTGAGTCAGCAAACAGACTAAATGCAGAAAATGACAATATGAACGAGCTGAAGAGGGGAGCTCATTAAATAGGGGACGGCAGGAGAGAAGCTTTGGCTTTCTCTGCAATATTGCAAAATGATTCACATTGTCCAACAGGAAATGGTGGCCAACGGGATAAAGATAAAGGCATTTTAAGATTTGGAGGACAACCTGCGCGCGCGCGCGCTCTCTCTCTCTCTCTCTCTCTCTCCCCTCTCCCCTCTGTCGCCTGCATGAGTTGTATAGAAAGAATTCACCCTCACATAAATGCCCAGGCACTCAGTAGGAATACAAGGAGCTGACTGACACAGAGTCAGACCCACAGGCCTCTGGCTGACCACTATAAATCATGGCGCTGGACCAGGTGAGCCACTGCAGACTTTTCTTATGTTCTTAAGACCTTTGTTCCATCTAGCTCAGTATTGTCAACACTGACTGCTAGCAGGTCTCCAGGATTTCAGACTGGGGGCACAGCTATGCCACCCGATGCATTATGTGGTTTGGAGTACATGAATGTGTGTTGGGGGCATGTGGGCAGTCAGAAGGTCCTGAAGCCAAGCTAGATGGAGAAGCTGGTGTTGCAGGAGCAAACATGGTGTCAGGGACCAGGGACTGTACCTCACACTGCATCCTGTTTGAGCTCTGTCTCTCCTCAGCCAAAGCACAACACACTGTGAGAAGGAAGAGGAACCAAGGATGAGTGGAGCTATTGACTCATTTGGCAAGAACAATTTTTCATGGGCTGGCCGAGTCAGGAGAATGCAGATGGAGGGTTAGCTGAGAACACAGGGGAGGGCACCACCAGCAATCCACTGGGAGTCAGGGAATCTGCCAGCAAAGTTCTGGAAAGGGAGGACTTCCTCAACCTGTTCTGTCCGCCCTTTTGATGGAAGCCACCCACACTGTCTTTCTCTATCCCTGCCTTGCTCTCCAAGCTTGGCAGAGCTGTTCTGGGACACACCCACTCTACCAGGTGTGCGTTCAGGAGCCAGGCCCTGTGACCAATAGGACTCTGCAGGACTGGGGCCTCCCTAAGTTTGTTCTGAAGAGGCAAGGTGCGGCCACACAGGTGAGGCCGACTGGTAACTCACAGCACCTGGTAGCAAGAGCCGGGAAGGGATATAAGGTCAGCATTTCTCTTTGGCTCTTTGCCACAGCAACACGTTCCCTGCTCTTCTGCGTTTGGCTCCTTGCTTCCTGATCCTTGAACCTTGGCTTCTTGACTTCTTGCTTCTTGATCCTCAGACCCTTGGCTTCTTGACTCCTGGCTCTCTGACCCTCGGACTCTTGGCTCCTGACTCCTGGCTTCTGGACCCTCGTTCCTGCTCCCACCCTGCCATCTTGCCCCTGGTCCTGATGTCCCCTGCCAGGACTTCGATCGCCTATGAACCAGACTGTGACACCCTATTGGACACTGGGAATAGCTCTGTCAGCTCAGAAGGGGGTGTTTCACTGGTCCTGGCCACCTTGCAGGAACTGGAGAAACTTCCCCCATAGCCTAGGCCTAGGACAGAAATGTCCAAACTTTTTTCAAGGAGGGCCAGATTTGATGATGTGAAGGGCTGTGGAGGCCGACCAAAGGGCCGGCCAAAGTTGTTGACTTTTTTCAGGATTGAAGTTCCTGAGAATTTTTAGGGTTAGAGCTGTTGAGCTTCTTTTAGGATTGAAGTTGTTGAGGTTTTTCTTTAGGATTTTACCCTAGGAAATGACCTGCCACAGGGGCTGGATTAAACTGACCGGCGGGCTGGATTAGGCCCCCGAAATGAACTTTGGACATGCCTGGTCTAGGAGGAGCCAAAAGAGATGGACTCAGCCCACAAGGAGGAGCAAGAGGCTGCAGAAATGCTCACAGCTTTTGTAAAGCCCCATCCTTAGTTACTGAATGGCCGGAGAGTGTACCAGCGTTGGAGCAATTTCTAGGGCTTCTAGCCAGTTAGAGCCCTTGCCTTTGTGTGGGTGTGTATAGGATTAACCATGTCTACTGCCTGAATGGCCCTAACCTGCAGAGGTACCACAGTATGCTAAACTTAAAAGCCTTTAGAAGGACCTTATCACCTCATCATATTTGGCAACTGGAAGCCAAGCCACAGTTGATGGCACCTGGAGTGAGGGTCACATTGAAATTCAATCTGATCTGGCCAGGGTAGGGAACCTGCGACTCCCCATGTGTTGTTGTTCTCCTGCTCCCATCATCCCCAGCTAGCATGGCCAATGGTCATGGGTGGCGATGATGGGTCTTGTGGGGCCAGGCAGGGATCTCACATCTAGGATAGGCTCTTTCTGAGAAAAGGTGCCTTCAGCACTGGACAACTCCTTCACAGTTTGTGGTCTTCTGGTAATTCCACCCAACCAAGATGATTCATCTCTGCTTCAAAAGGATGGAGAGGTTTTGCATGGCGAAGAAAGACGATTATACCAAGAGAGGTTGCAGCAGGAATCAGGAACCTGAGGCCCTCTATTTGTTACTGGGCTGTAACTCCGACCATCTCTAAGCATTGGCCATGAGAATTGCAGTCCAGCAATATCTGGAGGGTTACAGGTTTCCAACTCCTGATAAAGGGATATCTAGACACTGTGGTGCACTGTGGTGCAGAGTGTCAGACCTAGGAGACCAGGTGTGATGGCCTGGGACTCGGACTTGGAACCAGAGGAGTCTCAGTCCGCACCGGAGCCTTTGCCTCAGGCGGCATCTGAACCTAGTCTGGGGCTTGATTCTGAAGAGTCCCAGTCTGCACAGGTTCCCCTGCAACAAACACCAGCTGGGCTGAGTCAGGGGCCTGAGCCTGCCCTGGCTCCAGATGCGGGGATTATCTCGTTGCCTTCAGCTGGGCCATCACTTACAGCTGTTCCACTACCGGTTGGGTCAAGGGAGGCTGAGGCAGCCTCTGGGTCTAGTAACCCACCGACGTCTCCTGAGCTGCAGAGACTCAGGTCTGAGAGAAGGAGAGACCTGAGTACTCGCAGGAGGAGTGCTCGCCTTTGGGCGAGACAGGGAAGTGAGTCACCAAGGGATCAGGACTGGCCATTACCCTGACAGAGATAAAAGGCTATCAGACCCTGCCCCAGGTTGCGGGAGCACATTGCTGTTTGCTAGAACTTGCCTGAGGCCCTGTGCCTGACCTTGCTTGGTTCCCTGCCTTGTGACCTGCCTTGGCCCTGTCGGACAGACGCCTTGCAGAACCCTTGGATTCAGGACCGACTCTGGACCTGTTGCTTGGGTATACCCCCAGGCCCAGGACTCCAGGGTTCAAATCCCCACTGGGTGACCTTGGGCCAGTCACTGCCTCTCTGCCTAACCTACCTCACAGGGTTGTCGTGCAGGGTGAAATGAGGAGGGAGAGTGGTACCTTGTACAGTGGTACCTCGGGTTACATACGCTTCAGGTTACAGACTCCGCTAACCCAGAAATAGTGCTTCAGGTTAAGAACTTTGCTTCAGGATGAGAACAGAAACCATGCTCCAGTGGCGCAGCAGCAGGAGGTCCCATTAGCTAAAGTGGTGCTTCAGGTTAAGAACAGTTTCAGGTTAAGAACGGACCTCCGGAACGAATTAAGTACTTAACAGGAGGTACAGCGCTTCAAGCTCCTGAGAGAGAAAAGAGGTGTGATATAAATGTAATCAATGAAAATATGAGTTGTTTTCCCCTTCCCAAATGGAGAGCCTTCTGGTTTCCTTATCCTGAATTCTACAGTGCGATGGAGGGCACATCCGTCTCCTTAATCAATGCTTTGAGAGAGAAGGAGGTGTTTAGGGGCCAGGGGCATGAAATATTGTGTCTGTGGGGGAAGCAGAAACCTAGTGATTGTTCTTTTCTGGGACAAGCAGGGTGATTTAGTCAAACAACCTGCCAGCACTGAGGATGCAAACACCCCCCTTGACAATTAAACTTGCTCCAAAAAATGCAGCACAGCAAACGGCTTCCTTTGCAATTACTGGAGAGGTGTGCAGGAGAGAACCCATCGCTTTCAAGAACTTTCATTCCTTATGAGCGAGGAAACGAGGAGATGAAATATCTGTGCCTGTTAAAAAGAAGACATTTGCTTGCGTTTTTTTTGGTGGGGTGGGGGGTGAGAACGAACCACCATCTTCTCCGAACAGGTTTCTTAATAGTGTGCTTAGACTAAAATTACAATCTTCCTCACTCGTTCCTCTTTCTTCTAAACAGAAGAATGGAAATGAAGGCCTCGCAGGCTATTAGGATAAATCAAGAGCAGTTAGGCCCGGTGAGGTATTTACAAGGAGTGCATAATAGATTTTTTTTTTGGGGGGGGGGGCGGCGGCTCGAAGGCAGTGTAACTACCTAGCAGACCCAGGGCTTGGAAGGGAAGGGGCGGGGGGAAGCTCTGGGAGGGATGGGGACAGGAAGAGGAAAGGCACATTGATGCACATCAAAGAAAACAGTATCTGGCTCCGAAAAGGTTTCGGTCCAGCCACCCAGCACCTTGCCACCCTTACACCCATTCCGCTGACAATTTAATGGGCTTGCAGGTGCCTGGGAGATGGGGAAAGAGCTTTGTTAGTGGGGAAGCCCAGCTAGATGGGCGTGGTATTTTTATTTTTATTATTATTATTATTATAGGCAGAAGTAAATGCTGAAGGCCTAGGACCCATGTACCTACAGGACTGCCTCTCCTGGTATGCCCCACAGAGGACCTTAAGGTCCACAAATAACAACACGTTGGAGGTCCCGAGCCTCAAGGAGGTTAAGATTGGTCACAACTAGGGCTAGGGCCTTTTCAGTACTGGCCCCGACTTGGTGGAACGCTCTGTCACAAGAGACTAAGGCCATGCAGGACTTGACATCTTTCTGCAGGGCCTGCAAGACAGAGCTGTTCCACCTGGCCTTTGGTTTGGACTCAGTCTGACCTTTGTTTCCTTCCCTTTTGGTTTTGATCTATGGGCTACTATTAAAATGAGGCTGCATTTTAAATTGTATTTTAACCTGTATTTTAAATTGGTTTTTTAAAATTCTTATTGCAATTTTACTGGTGTTAGCCACCCTGAGGGTGAGGGTATAAATAAAATTTATTATTATTGTTGTTGTTGTTGTTGTTGTTGTTGTCTCAGGCCATGCTGGTATTGAATGATCTCAAATGATCTTTAATTTCATCCCAAAGGGGCTTCTGAAAATAAGGAGGGAAAGCAAAGGGGATCAAAGATGGGGTTTTTTTGAAACTCAGTGGGTAAGAGAAAACAATATGTTTGTGGGTGGGTGTGGGGAAGGTACCTACTGTCTGTACCTTGCTGTCTGTGCAAGTGTGCAAATGCACAGACATGAGTAAATAATAAAAAGGACATTTCAAACAACATGTAGATCCTCACACTTTTGCTTGGACTTCCCAGTGGCATGTAGCATATTATAAACAGATGTAGTGGCGCTGTGGGTTAAACCACAGAGCCTAGGACTTGCCGATCAGAAGGTCGGCAGTTCGAATCCCGGTGACGGAGTGAGCTCCCGTTGCTCGGTCCCTGCTCCTGCCAACCTAGCAGTTTGAAAGCACATCAAAGTGCAAATAGATAAATAGGTACCGCTCCGGCAGGAAGGTAAACGGCATTTCCGTGCACTGCTCTGGTTCACCAGAAGCGGCTTAGTCATGCTGGCCACATGACCTGGTAGCTGTACGCCGGCTCCCTCGGCCAATAAAGCGAGATGAGCGCCGCAATCCAAAGATTTGATAGCTTCAGGAAATAAAATCTGGGTCTGCAAATGCAAATCTTTCAGCCTGGAACTTCTCTAACTACTCACCGATGTGCTCCATTGTCACAGGACAACCGGAGGACGTATGCACCACATTGTCTGCACGCCACTGGTGATTGCATTGAGATCTATTTAATGCCCGCTGTCACAGGGACAATGCTCAGTGCCAGCTATATATCTCCACTTTTTTGTGATCCGCTGCTGTGACACTGGTAGACCGACCAAGGTGCTAAAGTGACTGAATAAGATTCCCCATTGTCAAGCGAGTGAGTGACTCTGTGTAGGTTTGGGCTGCGGCTGATTTGTTTTATAACACTTACCTGTCACTCACAGGGTTGTGAAGCGGGGGACTCAACCACCTTGACACTGTCTCCTTTAAGTTCCTTCCAAGAGATGGAAAGGGAAGATGCTCCCCATAAGCACTCTTCACACACCTTCTCCAGGTGTTAATGAGAAATGTCAGGCAAGAGAATCCCCTACTGGAAAAGCACTGACAACTGAAGTTTTGAGCTGGAAACACTTCTCCACCTTCCCAACTGCTTGTTTGAAGATCGTGTGAGATGGAGCAGCTCCCCTGCTATGGGCAAGAGGGGACATGATAGAAATGAATGTATGTTATGTGTGACATGGAGAAAGTACATAGAGAAAAGTTCTTTTCTGGTTCGCACTGGAATTTGGGGGTGTCCATTGAAGCTGAATATTCAGAACAGAAAGGGTAGGGGCCCTGAATGTATGGAGATTGACCTTTGGGTCCAAATTGTTGGAAATAGATACACCTGTATATAATAATAATAATAATAATAATAATAATAATAATAATAATAATTTTTTATTTATACCCTGCTCTTCCTGGTTCAGAAAACCGGGCTCAGGGCGGCTAACATCAAATTTAAAACACTTAACTGTAGAAGCAGTATAAAAACATGAATAACAATAAAATTCAAAGTTCAGAAATCAGTTTGGGGGAAATCCATCTAATAAGCATTAGATAGTCACCAGGGCTAGCTGGCTGAATTAGTCCCACTTAGGCCAGTGAGGAGATCAGGGGAGAATTAGCTGTGGGGTCTCAGAGCGGGTGATCTTCATAAAAGGGGAGGGGGAGGGAAGAGAAGGGAAGGGAAATAAAAGATCAGGCTGAATTCAAATTAAAGGCCAGGCGGAATAGCTCTGTCTTACAGGCCCGCCAGAAGGAGGTTAAATCCTGCAGGGCCCTGGTCTCATGGGACAGAGCATTCCACCAGGTCGGAGCCATCACTGAGAAGGCCCTGGCCCTGGTGGAGGATAATCTGACTTCCTTAGGGCCCAGGACTTCTAAACTATGATTCATGGACCTTAAGCACCTTAAGGTCCTCTGCGGGGCAGACCAGGAGAGATGGTCCCGTATATATATATATTGGAATATCTATATTCCAATTAATATACATTCACATTGGCATTATCTTCATTACTGCCCTGGCCCCTTAGAGCCTATCAACTTCCTTCCCTCCCACCTCATGGCTTTCGTAATTAACCTTTGTATCATTGCATTTTGTATGTTTTCCAATTCTAATTACACTCAATAAAGAAACAGCTCAAAATTTAAATAAATATAGAAAGGTAGAAAAATTCTCATTACAAATCTTCAGACAACCCTGCTAGTGATGTCAACTGATTACAATAATCTTTCAGATATCGTATAAATTTACTCCAGTCCTTTTGGAATACTTGATCTTGTTGGTTTCAGATTTTTCCTGCCAGGTTCGCCAGTTCTGCAAAGTCCATCATCTTCATCTGCCACTCTTCTATCATTGGTACTTCGGAAATAGATATACCTGAAGCAGGTGGATTTTTTTTTGTATAATGGTGCCTACTTTCTGTGTTAGGCACCATTATTTCTCTTGCTTAGACTTAGGCTAGTTTATATGCATTATTTTATACAAACTGGTATTGATTGATTTTTATTTTATTTTTAAAAGCCATGCAAGGTATGAAAGCCACACAAAGAAAATGTTTGTTCTGCTTTCCTGGCCAGAAGCAAATCTTGCACTCAGCCCTGAAAGCAAGCCCTGCACTCAGGAATGCTAAGCGTGAAACTTTCAACACGCAAATCAGATTCTCCGCCACTCAGCTATGACCCTTTGCCATTGTGGATGAGATATGTATGAGTGTGTTGGGGGAGAACTGGGGCCAAACTAACAAAATGAATTTCAACAGGGGCAAATGTAAGGTTCTGCACTTAGGCAGGAAGAAGCAAATGCACCGGTTTAAGATGGGGGACACCTGGCTTGCCAGTAGTACATGTGAAAAGGAGATAGAATCATAGAATAGAATCATAGAAACACAAAAAGGAAAAAAAAAGGAGAAGAGGAAGGGAGGGGGGAGAAGTGAAGGGAAGGGGGGAAAGAAAGAAAAGAAAAGAGGAAGAAAAATTCAAAGCAAGACAAACATGTTTAACTTCTAATTAGACTCATTGTATTATTATTTCTACAATTTTTTTTCACACACAGTTCCAAGTTATTATATTTCTTTCTTTGTTTTCATTGGATATATATATATATAAATGTCTGTTGTTTTACAAGGTTCATTTTATTTCTGCCAGGAGATATTTGTTATTGTAAGAGTTTTCCAAATATTCTTAAAATATTTCCATTCTTTCTGTACTTTCTGTTCTATTCTATTCTAGACTGCATCCAGTGAATTATGGTGTCCTGATCAAGGGAAGTAACAGTACCACTCTATTCTGCATGGGTCAGACTATACCTGGAATACTGTGTCCAGTTCTGGGCACCACAATTTAAGAAGGATGTTGACAAGCTGGAAGGTTTGCAGAGGAGGGCAACCAACATGATCAAGGGTCTGGAAACCAAGCCTTATGAGGAACAGTTGAAGGAGCTGGGTATGTTTAGTCTGGAAAAGAGGAGACTGAGAGGAGATATGATAGTCATCTTCAAATATCTCGAACCAGCTTGTTTTCTCCTGCTCTGGACGGTAGGACTCGAACCAATGGATTCAAGTTGCAAAAAAGGAGATTCTGACTAAACATCAGGAAAAACTTTCAGATGGCAAGAACTGTTCATTTGTGAACAGATTACCTTGGAAGGTGGTGAATTGTCCTTCATTGGAGGTTTTTAAACAGTGGTTGGGTGGCCATCTATCCTGAGATTCCTGCATTGCATTTGGCTGGGCTAGGTGATTCTCAGGATCTCTTCCAGCTCTATGATTTTGTGTGTATTTGTTTGGTTCACACCAAGATCCAGAGGCTATGAAATTCACCGTTTTCATGGGGCAATGAAGGGCCAAAAAGGAAGGGAACAGTCCAAAATTTGGGACCATTTGTGGCTAAGCATTTTCTTCAGTTGAGACACCTTTTTGCTTCTTTTCTATCTAGCGCCGCTCGCTGTCCCCATTTCGTTCTTCTTCTGTTTGAACTCTTTCCCTTTCTTTTCCTGTCCGTGATTGATTTTAATTGTCGGAATTGTCTCTGTGGGAGGCTGGGCTTCTTGCTGTGAGTGAATGCTGACGAGTAGGAGGGAAGCCTACTCAAATAGGCACTTTCTCTGCACCACTTCCAAACCGTTCTCATATGGGATTTCCTGCAAAATTTCATCGAAACTCATCCGTCTCAAAAGCCTGAGGTTGACTCAGGTGATGCTGATTCCTGGCCTGCCCCACCCATGTGGTGGGAAGTAAGTGTGCATCTTCTGGTCCCATCCACTGACCAGTATTATCCCTGGAATTTCTTGCAGGGGCATAATTTTCTAATGGGACTTAGATTCCGGCAGCCATCAGGTTCTTCTTAGGATTCTGTTGGAAACTCACGTTTGCTGCTGGAGCTGTCCAGGGCCAATGATGGCTAGAGATGCAGTAAGAGAATTCTTTTTTCTGGCACTGTCAAAGAGACAAATCACAGGAGGCTGTCAAAAACCATGTCAGGCTATTGGCAGCGACAGTCCTTCCAGGGTTCTACCAGCTCTACAAGGAAATTCCAGGGACTGAACCCTGGACTTTCAAATGCAAAGCAACTGCTCTGGCCTATGGCCCCTTCCCAAACCTAAATTGAATTGATTACCTGTATACAGCTCTCTACAGGGACACAGATGGCGCTGTGGGTTAAACCACAGAGCCTAGGACTTGACGATCGGAAGGTCGGCGGTTCGAATCCCTGTGACGGGGTGAGCTCCCGTTGCTCGGTCCCTGCTCCTGCCAACCTAGCAGTTCGAAAGCACGTCAAAGTGCAAGTAGATAAATAGGTACCGCTCCAGCGGGAAGGTAAACGGCGTTTCCGTGCACTGCTCTGGTTTGCCAGAAGCGGCTTTTCCTGCTGGCCACATGACCCGGAAGCTGTACGCTGGCTCCCTCGGCCAGTAAAGCGAGATGAGCGCAGCAACCCCAGAGTTGTCCGTGACTGGACCTAATGGTCAGGGGTCCCTTTATCTTTACCTTTATACAGCTCTCTACAGGTATGAGACCTCCTGAGCCAAGGTGATGTCTCTGCTTTTTAAGATGCTGTCTAGGTTTGTCATTGCTTTTCTCCCAAGAAGCAGGCGTCTTTTCAATCAGAATAAGGGCCACTTATTATATTCAGAATAATCAGAATAAGGGCCACTAACTGATGAGCAGATAACAGCAAAGGTTGCTAGGTTCATAGCTGGGGCAGTCAGAATAAGGGCCACTAACTGACTGCTGATTCAGGACTTTAAATTGCGCTCTTATATCAAATTTCCTTTTCTGCGTATACTGCGTATACTGTAATGTTTTACTGTTGCTATGGCCATTGGCTAATGCAAATAAAGTTTTATCTATCTATCTCTGATGCCCTCTTCCCGCATCTCTGTCTCCCAAGAGAGCCAGTGTGGAGTAGTGGTTAAGAGCGGTAGTCTTGTAATCTGGGGAACCGGGTTTGCGTCTCCGCTCCTCCACATGCAGCTGCTGGGTGACCCTGGGCCAGTCACACTTCTTTGAAGTCTCTCAGCCCCACTCACCTCACAGAGTGTTTGTTGTGGGGGAGGAAGGGAAAGGAGAATGTTAGCCGCTTTGAGACTCCTTAAAGGGAGTGCAAGGCGGGATATCCAATCCAAACTCCTCCTCCTCCTCCTCCTCCTCCTTCTCCTCCTTCTTCTTCTCCTCCTCCTCCTCCTCCTCCTCCTCTTCTTCTTCTTCTTCTTCTTCTTCTTCTTCTTCTTCTTCTTCTTCTTCTCCTCCTCCTCCTCCTCCTCCTTCCTGCAGGTAAATACTGCTGCTGTTAGCTCCCAGTTCCCTTCAGCATCCTGCGGCCACCCAGTCTGGCTGGCTTTTAGGTCCCAGACATCTTGTGGGTTACATGAAATCAAAATGGAATGTCTTTTACTAACGAACACTGGGAAACTCTGCAAAGAAAAGTCTCAAGCTCTGAAACAGCATTTCATGCCTCTTGATCTGGAGCTGAGTGGGGTCTTGTGGGTTGCCAGTCTTGAGTGAATCCTGTGTACTTTGCTGCTTCTGTCTTTTGCTGTTGTGCTGAAGTACGTTATTGTGTGGGCACGCTTTCCAGGCTGAACTATTGCACATACAATGACATATTAATTAATTATCTAAATTAATTAAAAGCACAATGCAAATCTTCTTTAAGGATTTTCTAGAAGAGAGCCAGTGGATTAAAACTGTTTATTTTAAAGTGAATAGAAGGGAACGTTAGATAGAATAGAGCTTCTTCTTCTTCTTTTCTTAACGCATCCTGCCGTTCAGCTAAGGCTTTTGCAAAAAAAAAAGTCTTCAATAATGGATTAAGGGAAAAAATAATGTTAGAATGTGTTAAGATAAATGATAGGACAGGAAATTGAGGAAGATGGAAAGGATTTGCTGAAACAATTAATTAAAGTGGAATACAAAAAAGGGAGGTGTGAGGAGGTCGCTGAAAAAAGTAAATGAAAGTTAACAACATTGAAAGTATTGGATGTGTTTTTTAAATTGTTTTTGTTTTGTTTTTGTTATGTATATGTAGTACTTTTGTTTTTTGTATTGTATTGTATTGTTCTGTTATGTTTAATCCTTTTTCTTTTCTTTTTGTAACTTTTAAAATTTTAATAAATATTACTTATATACATATATATATATACAGTCTTCAATAAATGCCAAAGAACTGGATAATACAAAGGATGAGATAGACTCACAGACAGAAAATCACAATCCTGAACTGGGCAAATTTCTTGGGCAGAACAGGGCCCCCATGTTAAAAGGAACGCTTTTGGAAGCTATTGCTGAAATTATTCCAAAACAATTTAAATTTTGGGGCACATTTTGAATCGAGACTGGGCTGTATTCCAGGTAATCTCAGTGGAAGTTTGATAGATCACAGGGGTCTTTCCCATTCCCTGCCATTAGTCTCCATCACCAGCCAGCCCATTCCCCTTTACCAAGGGAGCTACCAGTTGGGTGTTCCTTGCAAGATCAGTGCTCTTTGTCTTTTGCAGCATCCGCACAAGGTTGTTGTCATCAAAACTCCAACCTGCATCTCTCCCCTCCTCCCCCACAATTGAGGGCCTCTCCTGACTGATGTTTTATTGTGGTTGTATTCAACTTGTTCTTTTTGCAATGCTTAGTTAAACTGTGGACCTTGTTCCAGCAGGAGGCAATGATGGCCACCAACACGGGTAGCTTAAAAAAAATTCATGGAGGAGAGGGCTGTTGATGGCTACTAGCATCTTACAAAGCAGAGACATCACCTTGCCAACAAAGGTCCGTATAGTTAAAGCTATGGTTTTCCCAGTAGTGATGTAGTGATGTATGGAAGTGAGAGCTGGACCATAAGGAAGGCTGATCGCTGAAGATCCAACCTCTCCATTCTGAAGGAAATCAGCCCTGAGTGTTCCCTGGAAGGACAGATCCTGAAGCCGAGGCTCCAAGACTTTGGCCACCTCATGAGAAGAGAAGACTCCCTGGAAAAGACCCTGATGTTGGGAAAGATGGAGGGCACAAGGAGAAGGGGACAACAGAGGATGAGATGGTGGGACAGTGTTCTCGAAGCTACCAACATGAGTTTGACCAAACTGCAGGAGGCAGTGGAAGACAGGAGTGCCTGGCGTGCTCTGGTCCAGGGGGTCATGAAGAGTCGGACATGACTAAATGACTAAACAACAACAACAACAGCCATAAGCGCTAAGCTCTGCCTCCACAGTTGGAGGCGTTGATGTTTCTAAGTGCTAGTTGCAGGAAACCACAGGAGGGGTATTTGTGTTCTTATGCCCAGGTCCTGGTTTCTGGTTCCCCACTGGTATTTGGTCAGCCACTGGGAGTACAAGATGCTTCTTTAGTGAGACGGCTCTTGGTTTGGAGTTGCTTTCATTTATTTATTTTTTTAAAAAAATATATTTATTTGCTTTTACAGAAGATAAAAAAAATCAAGAAAAAAAAGGAAAAAATTAAAAATAGAAATTCCAGCTTTTAAATTGATATTTGCAAAACTTTCTTTCCTGACTTCCTCCCGCCTCCCTTTTTTGTGTTCCTCTTTACTCAATCAGATACAGCAAATCCTTACCCACTTTCAAAGCTCATTTCTGATTATTAAAATCCTTCTATTATGTCTCCAATCCTTCCTCCTTATGTTTAAACACCTTTAACATATTATTTACTTTTGACATAATATAACTTTAGTCTTTCACCTTTCTTCAATTACATTTTTACATAACTTTTAAACCTATATCACTAATGCCGTATTATTTTTAAATCCAACATTGTTTTAGCATTCATAAACTTTACAGTGTTTCTGTAGATAGTCTTTAAACTTCTTCCAGTCCTCTTCCACCGCTTCTTCTCCCAGGTCTCGGATTCTGCCAGTCCTTTCTGTCATCTCCATGTAGTCTATTACTTGCATCTGCCATTCTTCCAGGGTGGGCAAATCTTGTGTCTTCCAATACTTTGCGATAAGTATTCTTGCTACTGTTGTCGCATACATAAAAAATGTTCTATCTGTCTTTAACACCAATTGGCTGGAGTCGCTTTCAAAGTCCCAACACTTCTCACACCCTTCCGTGATGTGTGTGTATGTGATTCTGGATGGAAGCAGCTTGTAACAATGACTGGAATCATGGGCCTCTGGAATCATGATTAAATTTGGGGCTTTGGGGTTTGCTGGAGGGAATTCTGAAAATTGCTGTAAAGGATTCCTCCTCTCCTCCTTGCTTTAGACCAGGGGTAGCAGTGACTACATTATTACATGAGCACCGTTCCGCAGCATTTGATATTTTCATTTACATTCATTCATTTGAAATAAGATGGGGTATGTACTCTTTTTCATTACTGTTTGTAATATAGTTTATAATTTTTGCAAAGTGATATGTGCACGCAGGTCATTGTCTGTAAAATTTTATTTTCAGTTTATGAAGCAATTCTATATCCTCCCACCACACTGACGAAACAGTAGTCTTTATCCGGAATCACTGTTCAGTGTTGGACATCATATCTGCTGAATACACAAAGCTTCACAGCTTGTCTGTCATCGTTCAAAGTCTGGTACCTCGCTTCATTTAAAGATTTTCAGAGACTTTGAGACTAAAAATTTCATTTCGGACTTGTTATGGTTTGAAGGAATTCTATAAAATATTGTTTATTCCATATGTACATGGTCATCGTGTTGCCTAGACATTGCTGACGTTTCTCTTTGCAACACAGGGGTTTGTTTGGTTACTTAGACCAGGGGTAGACAACCTAAGGCCCATGGGCTGGATGCGGCCCAATCGGCTTCTCAATCCGGCCTGAGGAAGGTCCAGGAATCAGCGTGTTTTTACATGAGTGGAATGTGTCCTTTTACAGTGGTACCTCAGGTTACATACGCTTCAGGTTACATACGCTTCAGGTTACAGCCTCCGCTAATCCAGAAATAGTGCTTCAGGTTAAGAACTTTGCTTCAGGATGAGAACAGAAATCGCGCTCCGGCGGCATGGTGGCAGCGGGAGGCCCCATTAGCTAAAGTGGTGCTTCAGGTTAAGAACAGTTTCAGGTTACGGTAAGTACGGACCTCCGGAACGAATTAAGTACTTAACCCGAGGTACCACTGTATTAAAAAATGCATCTCTGGGTTATTTGTGGGGCATAGGAATTCATTCATTTTTTCTTTCTTCAAAATATAGTTTGGCCCACCACATGGTTTGAGGGACGGTGGATCGGCCCACGGCTGAAAAAGGTTGCTGACCCCTGCTTTAGACAAATGAGGGGAAACTAGAGTTGAGTGGTTGACGAATGAATGGGGAAGAGGAAAGGGCTAGGTGCTAGCACAATTATAAGCAGGCTTTGAATTTGAAAGGGATGTTTGCTTCTTTTGGGTCTGATAGTCCCTCCCAATTATTCAGGATTAATTAAACCAGGGAAGAATTCCTGCAACCATTACGAGATGCCTGTGAAGGGAGAAAAAAGCAGAGGGTGACAGAGACTTGGATCTTGGCACAAAATCTTTCAGCTGATCTCCAAAGTGCTGAAAGGCAGTTAGCAATGACTTTAATTGCTCTCTTCAAAGGGTTAACCAAGGGGGTGGATAGAAGCCAATGGATCTCTGTCAGGGACTATTTGAGACTCCTGCTAAGTGCCTGGAATGCTAAAAGGTGAATGATAATTGGGGGGAACCACGTGGGTGATGGAATACTTTTGGCACTGTTCTGTGAAAATAGTTCTGAGTTTTTATAGTTAGAGCATCATGTGGGTTTGGTTTTCTTTTGTGTATCCCACGCAGCACAAGTTGTTTGTTTTACAACTCACTCATGGAAAAATGCCTCTGATTAGCAGCCTTTGGAGGATTCTGCCTTGATAAAAGGTCTTCTCATCTAGGTACTCTGTGTTGGCTTTTTCTTCCTGTTGCTTGGTTGTGTAAAAACTAATTCTTTCCTTAAACAGAAGTGGAATGATTCCTGTTGTGTATTGAGTTGAATAGGATTCAAAAGGCAGCAGTCTGATTGGTCCTAGAACAATAGGATTCAGAATGCAGCAGTCTGATTGGTTCACAGGAGCCACCCAATCCAGCTCCAGGTGGAAGTGAATCCACAACCTGATTGGTCTATAGGTGAGTCCCGGAATTAGCCAATCACGTGGGGCCCATTGTGTAAATAATGTATATAAAGCAGACATTCTGGGGGAACTTCCATTCCTCCTCACCACTATGAGCTGAATAAAGAGCATGAAATCCACTGTCGACTCCGAGTATATTTCAATTCCTTTCTCCCCTTCCTAGAAAACGAAGGACACGCTGAGCAAATGCTTAACTTTGCTACCAAGAACTGACATAAAGTTGTCAGCTGTGCAAATGGCACATTAGTGACATCTTGTGACAAATTACAGGCATTGCAGGCTCAACCTATTGAGACTCCGGAGGCCTCTAAATATGCAGGACACAGCCTGTAGGCCATGCTGGCTGGGGCTGATGGGAGTTGTAGTTCGGCAACATTTGGAAGGATCCTCCACCCATGCTCTAGATCAGTGTTTCCCAACCTTGGGCCTCCAACTGTTTTTGAACTACAATTCCCATCATCCTTGACCACTGGTCTTGCTAGCTAGGGGATGATGGGAGTTGTAGTCCAAAAACAGCTGGAGGCCCAAGGTTGGGAAACACTGCTCTAGACCAGCCTTTCTCAACCTGTGGGTCCCCAGATGTTGTTGAACTACAACTCCCATCACCCCTAGCTAGCAAGGCCAGAGCTCAGGGATGATGGGAGTTGTAGTCCAACAACATCTGGGGACCCACAGGTTGAGAACTGCTGCTCTAGACTCTGGAACACCTGTGTTGAGCTGGGTGGGTGGATTAGATGCCTGGCAAGGCCACCTCCAACTTCAAGCATTTGGAACTTTTTAGCTTAGAGAAAAGGTGAGTTAAGAGGCAACATGATAGGAAATTTTAAACGATGCATTTTAAAAAGTGAAGTGCGGGTAGATAAAAGTCACCACGCCCGTCTCCAAACACTGAAACTAGTGGACATGCAATGAAGCGGAATGCTGGAAGATTAATGACGGATAAAAGAAAGTACCGTATTTTTCTCCCTATAGGACGCACCTTTCCCCTCCAAAAATGAAGGGGAAATGTGTGTGCGTCCTATGGGGCGAATGCAGGCTTTCCCACAGCTTGCAGAGAGTTGCCTGTTCTGGGGGCTGGGGTCGGGGGAAGCTCGGGCTTCCCCCGCCCCAGCCCTGCGCCTGGGGGGGGGGGAAATAATTTTTTCCCCTTTATTCCCCCCCCCAAATAACTAGGTGCACCTTATGGGACGGTGCGTCCTATAGGGCAAAAAATACGGTACTTCTTCATGCATTGCATACACTTAATCTGTGGAACTCACTGCCACTGGAGAAGAGGGCTAATTCTTCTTCCTCTTCCTCTTCTGTCTTGAGCCCCAATATATCTCTTTTTGGAAACAGGCAGTGGAATGCTGGAAGATTATATAATAATAATAATAATTTATTATTTGTACCCCGCCCATCTGGCTGGGTTTCCCCAGCCACTCTGGGCGGCTTCCATAAAAACCAGAAATACACTAAAATATCACAGATTAAAAACTTCCCTGAACCTTAAGATGTCTTCTGAATGTCAGGTAGTTATTTATCGCTTTGACATCTGATGGGAGGGCGTTCCACAAGGCGGGTGCCACTACCGAGAAGGCCCTCTGCCTGGTTCCCTGTAGCTTTGCTTCTCGTAATGAGGGAACCGCCAGAAGGCCCTCGGCGCTGGACCTCAGCGTCCGGGCAGAACGATGGGGGTGGAGACGCTCCTTCAGGTATACTGGGCCGAGGCCGTTTAGGGCTTTAAAGGTCAACACCAGCACTTTGAATTGTGCTCGGAAACGTACTGGGAGCCAATGTAGGTCTTTCAAGACCGGTGTTATGTGGTCTCGGCGGCTGCCCCCAGTCACCAGTCTAGCTGCCGCATTCTGGATTAGTTGTAGTTTCCGAGTCACCTTCAAAGGTAGCCCCACGTAGAGCGCATTGCAGTAGTCCAAGCGGGAGATAACTAGAGCATGCACCACTCTGGCGAGACAGTCCGCGGGCAGGTAGGGTCTCAGCCTGCGTACCAGGTGGAGTTGGTAGACAGCTGCCCTGGATACAGAATTGACCTGCGCCTCCATGGACAGCTGTGAGTCCAAAATGACTCCCAGGCTGCGCACCTGGTCCTTCAGGGGCACAGTTACCCCATTCAGGACCAGGGAGTCCTCCACACCAGCCCGCCCCCTGTCCCCCAAAAACAGTACTTCTGTCTTGTCAGGATTCAACCTCAATCCATTAGCCGCCATCCATCCTCCAACCGCCTCCAGGCACTCACACAGGACCTTCACCGCCTTCACTGGTTCTGATTTGAAAGAGAGGTAGAGCTGGGTATCATCTGCATATTGATGGGCACCCAGTCCAAACCCCCTGATGATCTCTCCCAGCGGCTTCATATAGATGTTAAAAAGCATGGGGGAGAGGACGGAACCCTGAGGCACCCCACAAGTGAGGGCCCAGGGGTCTGAACACTCATCCCCCACCACCACTTTCTGAACACGGCCCAGGAGGAAGGAGCGAAACCACTGTATAACAGTGCCCCCAGCTCCCAGCCCCTCTAGACGGTCCAGAAGGATGTTATGGTCGATTGTATCAAAGGCCGCTGAGAGATCCAGCAGAACTAGGAAACAGCTCTCACCTTTGTCCCTAGCTCGCCGGAGATCATCAACCAGCGCGACCAAGGCAGTTTCAGTCCCATGATGAGGCCTGAATCCCGATTGGAAGGGATCCAAATGGTCCGCATCCTCCAGGCGTGCCTGGAGTTGTTCAGCAACCACGCGCTCAATCACCTTGCCCAAGAATGGAAGATTTGAGACTGGGCGATAGTTGGCCATACTGGCCGGGTCTAAAGATGGTTTTTTAAGAAGCGGTTTGATGACCGCCTCTTTCAGCGGATCTGGGAATGCTCCCTCACAGAGGGAAGCATTCACCACCCCGCAGAGCCCATCGCCCAGCCCTTCCCGGCTTGCTTTTATTAGCCAGGATGGGCAAGGATCCAGGAGACAGGTGGTTGGTTTCACGCGTCCAAGCAGCCTGTCCACATCCTCGGGGGTAATGGATTGAAATCGATTCCATGCAACTTGACCAGACAGAGCTCTAGCACTCTCCCGCCCCAGCCCTGCTCCCACGGTGGTGTCTAGCTCCTTCCGAATATGAGTGATTTTATCTGCAAAAAACTTTGCAAAATCGTTGCAGGAGATCTTGGGGTCTTTACAAAGCCCCGGTGGTAAAGGTGGTTCCGTTAAATTACGAACCACCTGAAAAAGTCTCCTGCTACTATTTTCTGCAGATGCAATAGAGGCGGTGAAGAAAGTCTTCTTCGCCGTCGCTATCGCCACTTGGTAGGCTCGACGTTGAGCTCTAACCTGTGTCCGGTCAGATTCGGAGTGAGTTTTTTGCCACCGACGCTCTAGCCGTCTCAGCGATTGTTTCATCGCTCTCAGCTCCGAAGAAAACCACGGAGCTGTCCGGGCTCCATGCAATCGGAGAGGGCGCTTCGGAGCCAGACAGTCGATAGCCCTGGTTAACTCCGCATTCCAGCGGGCCACCGTTGTTGTTTAGTCGTTTAGTCGTGTCCGACTCTTCGTGACCCCATGGACCAGAGCAAGCCAGGAACTCCTGTCTTCCACTGCCTCCCGCAGTTTGGTCAGAGTCATGTTCATAGCTTCGAGAACACTGTCCAACCATCTCGTCCTCTGTCGTCCCCTTCTCCCAACATCAGGGTCTTTTCCAGGGAGTCTTCTCTGCTCATGAGGTGGCCAAAGTATTGGAGCCTCAGCTTCAGGATCTGTCCTTCCAGTGAGCACTCAGGGCTAATTTCCTTAAAAATGGATCGGTTGGATCTTCTTGCAGTCCATGGGACTCTCAAGAGTCTCCTCCAGCACCAGAATTCAAAAGCATCAATTCTTCAGCGATCAGCCTTCCTTATGGTCCAGCTCTCACTTCCATACATCACTAGTGGGAAAACCATAGCTTTAACTATACGGACCTTTGTTGGCAAGGTGATGTCTCTGCTTTTTAAGATGCTGTCTAGGTTTGTCACTGCTACTCTCCCAAGGAGCAGGCGTCTTTTAATTTTGTGACTGCTATCACCATCTGCAGTGATCATGGAGCCCAAGAAAGTAAAATCTCTCACTGCCTCCATTTCGCTGGAAGATTAATCATGGATAAAAGAAAGTACTTCTTCATGCATTGCATATAGCTAATCTGTGGAACTCACCGCCACTGGAGAAGAGGGCTAATTCTTCTTCCTCTTCCTCTTCTGTCTTGAGCCCCAACATATCTCTTTTTGGAAACAGGCAGATGCAGATTAGAGGCTTTAAAAGTTAGCCCTAGGCCAGCTGATATACCTTCGGTCCTTGACACCAGGAAGGATGTTGGGAGTTGGGGAGGGAGAATAGAGCAACGGGGGAGGCAGTCATCATCATTTGCAGCCAGAATGCAAACGATTCCCCTTGTCTTTAATTGCTTTGTTTATTCCTCTCCTCTCTCTTTTAACTTGAATGCCAATTGATTTTTCCATTGTCAAGAATAACTCGATTCCAGCAGTTAGGGAGTCTTGAATGCTAAGCTGCTTTAATTTTTATACAAGGCTCTGGAACAATGTTCACATTTAAAATGTTATCGGTCTTGCTGAAACACATAACAGGCTTGAAATGAACAGTTCGGTGCTACGAGTTCCTTCTTCCCATCATTGCCGCCGACTCTCCCTTTGCAGATTTAATTTAAATTACAAATGCTTATGATAAAAATTTGCACTCAGTGGCACTTATATTATATGCGATTATTTCCAGTGTGCAGGAGAGGAATAGCGGACTGAATTGCTCTCCCTCTCCAGTTATTTTTTAAAGGAACAAGAGCAGAATATGTGCACACTGTACAGCAGCGATGGGCAGCCAGGAGTTCAGGGACCAAACAGGTTTTCCAGTTATAAGAAAGAGAGATTGCATGCATCGATGCATCTGCTTACTTTTGGGGATGCAACGTTTATATAAGAGGTAAGTATTTCTAATCTTAAGGGATGCGGGTGGCGCTGTGGGTTAAACCACAGAGCCTAGGACTTGCTGATCAGAAGGTCGGCGGTTCAAATCCCTGCAACGGGGTGAGCTCCCGTTGCTCGGTCCCCGCTCCTGCCAACCTAGCAGTTCGAAAGCATGTCAAAATGCAAGTAGATAAATAGATACCGCTCCGGCAGGAAGGTAAACGGCGTTTCCGTGCGCTGCTCTGGTTCACCAAAAGCAGCTTAGTCATGCCGGCCACATGACCCGGAAGCTGTACGCCGGCTCCCTCGGCCAATAAAGCGAGATGAGTGCCACAACCCCAGAGTCGGCCACGACTGGACCTAACAGTCAGGGGTCCCTTTACCCTTTATTTCTAATCTTGTGTAACAATTTGCTTAGCTGCAGATAAGGCATAACTCAGAATCCATGGTTGCACGAATCTCAGATAATGTAAAATATATTACTGAATCCCAGATTTCTGCCAGGATAAAGAGAGTAGCCTTTGAGAATGCTGAGATATTAACCCTAGATGGTATTGAAAGAGGATTAGTTAAATTCACGGCAGGGAAGGTTATCAATGGCCATTAGCCACAAACGGCTATGCTCCGCTTCTGAATACAGTGATATCTCGGGTTACATATGCTTCAGGTTACAGACGCTTCAGGTTACAGACGCTTCAGGTTACAGACTCCGCTAGCCCAGAAGTAGTACCTCGGGTTAAGAAGTTTGCTTCAGGATGAGAACAGAAATTGTGCTCCGGCGGCACGGCGGCAGCAGGAGGCCCCATAAGCTAAAGTGGTGCTTAAGGTTAAGAACAGTTTCAGGTTAAGTACGGACCTCCAGAACAAATTAAGTATTTAATCCGAGGTACCACTGGACTGATTACTGGAAGCTGCAAGAGGAGAGAGGGATCTTGTGTTCAAGTCCTGCTTCCTGGTTTCCCATAATGGGCGTCTGGTTGGTCTCTGTGAGAAGAGGATGCTGGGCTTGATGGTCCGTTGGCCGGATCCAGCAGGCTCTTTTTATGATTTTATGTCATAATAATAATAATAATAATAATATTTTATTTATATCCCACCCTCCACAGCTGAAGCCGGGCTCAGTGCGGCTAACAACAGTAAAAGTAACACAGTTTACATAAAAACACAATCAATTAATTGAAATGCATTCTAAAATCAGTTTGTTCTAAAATCAATTCTGAATCAAATTCAGAGTGTTCCACCAGATTGGGGCCACAGCCGAAAAAGCCCTGGTTCTGGTTGAGGCCAGCCTAACCTCCCTGTGGCCCAGGACCTCCAAGATGTTTTTGTTTGAAGACCATAAGGTCCTCCGTGTGACATACCAGGAGAGGCCGTCTTGTAGGTATGAGGGACCTAGACCGTATAGGGCTTTAAAGGTTAAAACCAGCACCTTGAACCTGATCCTGTACTCCACTGGGAGCCAGTGCAGCTGGTATAGCACCAGGTGAATGTGATCCCGCGGCGAAGACCCTGTAAATACTCTCTCCACGGCATTCTACACCCGCTGGAGTTTCTGGGTCAGTCTCAAGGGCAGCCCCACGTAGAGCGAGTTACAATAACCCAGTCTGGAGGTGACCGTCGCATGGATCACAGTGGCTAGGTCAGGGCGAGAGAGGTAAGGAGTCATCTTTTATGTACTGAAGTTCTCACCCTGGGCCAGCAGGGGGATACTGTAGATAGTTTTCACTCAGGTCCACATATGCAAATAAGGGATCAAAAGTGACTTTCAGTGATTGGATAGTTACAGAAAATGGTTACTGTTGCATTCTAGTGGAGCTCTATATAAGCAGGCTGGCTGAACCTTTCAGTTCAGTTCTGTTTTGGCCTGTGAATAAACAAGAGCTGTTTGAAGAATCGCTGTGTCGTCTGATATGTTCACCCACAACTTAACATCACCTCTGTGGTAAAGCGTGTGTTGTGGATAGGGATCAGCGAATCTGCTAATTTCAGTTTCTTCCGCTTTGACCAATAGATACCTATAGCCTCTTTTCAAAGGGGTGGCTTAACTGTGTCCCTGCAGCAGAGGTTTTCAACCTCTTTGAGTCAATGATGCCCTTGACAACTACATTCTTTCTGTGGCACCTCTGTGGGACTCGGGAGCCCAGTTAGGTCACCCCTTACCTGCAGAACTGGCAGCCCCTCACCCCTTTTCAAACACCCTCTCTTGTGGAGTGTTCCCCCAACCTCCTCTCCTCTCCCCTCTCCTTGGGGGTCCTCCGGGCAGCCGCTGCCACCACTCCTGATCTCTGAACTGCCCCTCTGCCCCAAAGAGTGGTTCCTCCTCACACCTCCACCTGGGGGCCTGGGAAGAGGATGCCCCCAGTCTTAGCAGCCCGACGGAGACTGGCCAAAGGTGAACATGAGGGCAGCAGCTTACTTACCTTAGCATTAAATAAGTTGGAGTTCTTGTTATGAAATATACCAAGAAAATAGCACACCAAGAATTCAGGCCAATATAAGTTTCTGTGCATACAGAAAAGCTCAAGATAATAATAATAATAATAATAATAATAATAATAATAATAATAATAATTTTTATTTATACCCCGCCCTCCCCAGCCAAGGTCGGGTTCCGGGTGGCTAACAAGCAATAATAAAAACAAGTTGAATGAATACAACTTAAAAACAAGATTAAAATACAACATTAAAATATTGAAACATTAAAATATTAAAATGCAGCCTCATCACAGGAGAAGAAAGGAAAAAGAAAAAAGAAAAAAGAAAAAAGAAAGAGGGGGAGGGAATCAAACTGGGTGCAAGCCAAAGGCCAGGCGGAACAACTCTGTCTTACTGGCCCTGCGGAAAGAAATCAGATCCTGCAGGGCCCTGGTCTCATGAGGCAGAGCGTTCCACCAGGCTGGAGCCAGTGTTGAAAAGGCCCTGGCTCTGGTTGAAGCCAATCTAACTTCCTTAGGGCCTGGGACCAATAGGGTGTTGCTATTTATGGACCTTGAGGCTCTCCGTGGGGCATACTGGGAGAGGCGGTCCCGTAGGTACGAGGGTCCTAGGTCGTGAAGATGCACATTGATCTACCCACATGTAGTTGTTATCTCTGAGAAACGTAGAAAATAACAGGATATATTTATACGGATTCTTCAAACGTATACGACCCTTTAAAAATTAGCTGATGAAGGTGACTACATTGAAACAGGGCCGTGTCCTGGTTTCTGATCCATAATTGACTTCCGACTTCTGCTCAATGATTGAAACTAAGACCTTCATATCGAATCTGACTATGAATCATAGAATCATAGAGTTGGAAGAGACCACAAGGGCCATTGAGTCCAACCCCCTACCAAGCAGGAAACACCATCAGAGCACTCCTGACATATGGTTGTCAAGCCTCTGCTATGGACTAACATGAACTTACTGGTTTCTGATCCATAATTGGATATACATATCCTTATGAGTTTGAGTTTGTAATCTCTATTTGAGTTTGTAATCCTTGTCAGAATACATACTTTTGAGTGGATTAGTTTTTGTTACAATTGACTATTGATATGTGAGTAGGGACCACTCCCACTATTGAAACTTATATTGGCCTGAGTTCTTGGTGTGCTTTTTTCTTGGTATACTTACCTTAGCAGGCAGAAGGGGCAGCAACAGGCACTGCCAGGCCTGCATAGCGGAAAGGCTCCCCTTCAGCACCGGCACTCCACTCCCAGGCAGGCATTGCACACAGCAAGCTCAAGAAAGGTCAGCGCTGCCCACTGGCCCAGCTTCCCACTTGTCTGTCCATTCCCAACACCTATGGCTGGCGGACTGGTTGGCTGGGCTTCCTCACCAGCTTGTTCGCTGGCAACCAGCACCCCCTGGCCAGCCCCAGAGGCACCATTCGCCTGGGGATGTGCTGGTCCAGGGGGGAGGTTACCGTGGGGCGAGGTCCAGGACCTGAGTTGAGGGTCAGCAGACAGTCCTCCTCGGGCTCCACAGCGGGAAGCCGGGCAAGGACAGGAACTCTGGGGGAAACAGGACTGGATGCTGGCCGAAACAGCTCATCAACGACGTTGCTCCTGCCACCTGGGACCGGGCTGACTGGCCTTTATCTTCTCTGAGGCCAGGGGCGGTCCCGGCTCCCAGGAGACCCGCCTCTCCTTGCCTTAAGGCGAGCACTCCTCCTGTGCAGACTCCTCCTGTGCAAGCTCCCCTGTGCAGACTGGGATTCCTCCGGTTCAGCCTCTGAATTGGATTCCCAGGCCATCACAGGGGAGCTTGTAACCAGGGCTGCTGCAGCAAACCTTTGGGAGACAGAGATGCGGGAAGAGGGCATCAGAGGATAGATAGATAAAACTTTATTCGCATTAGCCAATGGCCATAGCAACAGTAAAACATTACAGTATACGCAGAAAAGGAAATTTGATATAAGAGCACAATTTAAAGTCCTGAATCAGCAGTCAGTCAGTGGCCCTTATTCTGATTGCCCCAGCTATGAACCTAGCAACCTTTGCTGTTATCTGCTCATCAGTTAGTGGCCCTTATTCTGATTAAAAAGACGCCTACTTCTTGGGAGAAAAGCAATGACAAACCTAGACAGCATCTTAAAAAGCAGAGACATCACCTTGCCAACAAAGGCCCGTATAGTTAAAGCTATGGTTTTCCCAGTAGTGATGTATGGAAGTGAGAGCTGGACCATAAAGAAGGCTGACTGCCGAAGAATGGATGCTTTTGAATTCTGGTGCTGGAGGAGACTCTTGAGAGTCCCATGGACTGCAAGAAGATCAAACCTATCCATTCTGAAGGAAATCAGCCCTAAGTGCTCACTGGAAGGACAGATCATGAAGCTGAGGCTCCAATACTTTGGCCACCTCATGAGAAGAGAAGACTCCCTGGAAAAGACCCTGATGTTGGGAAAGATGGAGGGCGCAAGGAGAAGGGGACGACAGAGGACGAGATGGTGGGACAGTGTTCTCAAAGCTACTAACATGAGTTTGACCAAACTGCGGGAGGCAGTGGAAGACAGGAGTGCCTGGCGTGCTCTGGTCCAGGGGGTCACGAAGAGTCAGACATGACTAAACGACTAAACAACAACAAATCCTGATTGCCTCTGCTATGAACCTAGCAACATTTGCTGTTATCTGCTCATTTTGATCTGATAGAAGAAAGGACATCGTGGCAGTGGCTGAGCGCCCTGGGATGGTGAGCACGAGTGGGGTGCTTATCTCGTTCCTCAGGTCTTTGTAGAGGGCACAGGACAGGAGGACGTGTGCCACTGTTTTGGTGCTACCATCTCCACAGGAGCAAAGATGTTTCTCAGGTAGGATCTTTTGGAATTGACCCTCAAGTACCGCAGATGGCAAAACATCCAGTCTTGCAAGTGTAAAAGCACGTCTGTATTTTGGGATAATAAGTCTGTGCAGATATGGGGCCAGAGAATCAAAATGGAGAGGTGGAATATGAACATACCAAGGGCAGAATTTCCTTATAGTGGCCAGTTTGTTCTGCTGTTCAATATCTTTTAGACGTTGACCAATTAGACTGTTTGCTTTAGTGGGGCCCATAGTGAGTAGGCGTTGTGGGGATCAGCCACAAGAGTGAGGTTTTCGATAGATGGTTTTAAAGGCATCAGAGGAGGGAAGGAAGGAAAGAGGGACAGAGAGCAGTGTTGCCCGTCATTCAAGGCACCCCAGGGTGCCATGGTGCACTGGTTGAAAACCCTTGCCCTACATGTCCTCTTGGACTACAAGTCCCATGATCCTTCACCATTGGCCATGCTGACTGAGGCTGATGGGAATTGAAGCCCTAGAAATTTAAATACAGCTGAAACAATCCTTTTCTTGTTCCTTTCCCCACTTGAATCTCTTCCAAACTTTTGAGGACATTTCAGCACAATGTCTGGCTGGTTTCCTTCCATTCTTCTACTTCTGAAGCTCAGCTCTTTAAAACGACGAGAAAAGGCTTAAGGCGACAGAGACATCGTTTCGGCGCGGCAATAATATTTAAAATGGCACTGCGGGTCTTTGTAGCCTGTGCACCAAATCACATCATATTAACTTGCTTATAAAGGGAAAATCCAATCGGCTTTATCACGTGAAAGCAAAATTGTTGCATGGAAAGCGTTTCGAAATATGGGAGAGTTTCAAATTGTGCTGCTGTGTGTTCCATTTAAGGAGCCAAGGAATCAATGAACACACTTGAAATTTAATAGCCGGTGTAACAAATGGAACTATTTTTTTTTATTTGGAAAATCTATATATCATTCCAACCAAATTGGTGGTTTCTTTAAAAACCTGAAATTGAGTTCCGCTGTAATCAGTGGGGCGTTGGACAAATTCATGGAGGAGGCGGCTATTGGTGGCTCCTAGCTGTGCTTGGGCCCCATGGTTTAAGGCACCAATGCTTCTGCATACCAGTTGTAGGAAAGCCCAGAAAGGGAGAAGGCTCTTGTGTTCGAATCCTGCTTGCTGGTTTCCTATTGAGGCATCTGGTTTGCCCCTGGATGCTGGGCTTGTGGGAATGTTCAGGGATGCAGGAGAGGATATATTGTCTGATTATATCCTTATCCAACTTGTGTTAACAAGTTCCACAATTTCAGCAGAGTAACATTCCCCCTTTTAAACTTGCAGCGTTTGCGTTTGCTCAGGCTCGCTAAAGCCTCTATAATAACTGTTCTGGTATTTCCCCTTATTCCCTCATAAAATATAAGAGACGACACAGTCTTTTACAAAAGTATAAAAAGAGTTTACTCGCATTCTGTTCACAATCAGATCCCAGAAGGCAGACTTAGCTTAGAAAAGTAACATACACTTGGAATCTATCTTATAAGAAGACAGTCCCTTTGTCCTCTCTTGGCTGGAGGCCAAGAGAGCATCTTTGGCTCAGTAGATGTTGTTTCTTCGATGCATGTAGTCAAAGAGAGAGAGATGGCTGCCCTGCCCTGTGCTTTTGTTGTTACCTGCACAGGTGAGGCCACACCCACCTCTAGTCACATGCAGAGGAAGTCTGTCCCAGCCCAGAATGAAACAGGAAGTTTACCTGTTGGCTGGACAAACATCCCTCCCCATGTGTAAAACATGTTCACTCTAGGAATGTTGTACTTGACTGCTTTTGTGTTTCACATCCTACAGGGCTAGGTGGGCCATTGGTCTGATCCAGCAACCAGCTCTTCTTATCTTCTCAGGGTCTTTCCAATGACACAAATAAAAACGGTTTAGTATATTCTAAGTCACAGCAAAAAGGAAGGAATAGTATAAAAAAGCAAATGGTTTTCCCAAGGGTGCTTCTGGACTGTTGCTATTTTTAAGCAGGATTCAGTCCCATGCTGGCAAAACCAGATGGTGCAATTAAAGTTGATTTAGATCTCATTCACAGCAAACTGTGAATTCCCCCAAAGTTGGGATATGTTGCAATAATGGAAGTGATGGGAAAAGGCACTGGAGAACGCAGAATAGCATGCATATGCCACAAACTACTACAACCAAATCAGGGTGACCTTGGTCTGAGCAGGCAAATTGTATAGCCAATCTGCCCTTTGCATTTGAGCAAGCCAGGAGGAGCTAGCGTAAGAGTCTTTCATTAGTAATAAATAATAATAATAATAATAATAATAATAATAATAATAATAATAATAATAATATCTTTATTGTCATTGCCCCCTCTCGGGGACAACGAGATTACTTGGCTGCTCCATCCACCCAGGTAGGGCACTCCACACAAAATCAGAACAACTATAAAACCACTAATTAAAACAATACAGTATAATACAGCAAGGAAGATTAGATGACTTTCAAAGTTCAGGTTTCCCATTCAGGGCCGAGATCACTCTGGAGAAGAAGCTGTTCTTGAGACGGCTCATTCTTGTCTTCATCGTCCTGTATCTCCGTCCCGACGGCAGGAGCTCGAAGAGACAGTGACCAGGATGCGATGGATCTTTTACTATGTCCAGTGCCTTCCTCTGGCACCTTGTGGCATAAATCTGCTCTAAATGGAAAGTGGGCAGCCAACAATGCTCTCTGCTGCCTTAACAACTCTGCACAACGCCATCCTGTCCTGGGTAGTACAGCTTCCGTACCACACACATAAGCCATAAGTGAGCACACTCTCGATGGCACAGTGATAGAAGGCAAGCAGCAGTTTCTGCAGAAGATGGTTTTTCCTTAGGATTCTCAAAAAGTACAGTCTCTGCTGCGCCTTCTTCACAAGCCCCCTTGTGTTGACACTCCAGGACAGATCCTCTTGTAATTCAATACCCAAAAATCTGAACGTTGTTACCCTCTCCACACAGACCCCATCAATCAAAAGTGGCTGGACATTGCTCTTCTGTCTCCTGAAGTCCACCACAAGCTCCTTTGTCTTCCTTGTATTTATGAGCAAGTTATGAGGCTCTGCACCACTCTGTCAGCTGCTCCACCTCATCTCTATAGTCCGTTTCACCCTCCCTTTCAGAGATGAGCCCAATCACGGTTGTGTCATCTGCAAATTTGACAACCCTATTACTAGGGTGAGCAGCAACACAATCGTATGTGTAGAGAATATAAAGGAGCGGACTGAGTACGCATCCCTGTGGTGTTCCTGTGTTAGTCTTAAGCGTATTAGAGGTGTAAGGACCCAACCGAACCCTCTGGGGGCGGTCTGACAGAAAGTCCAATATCCACTCACAAAGTGATAACGGAAGCCCCAAATCTTCCAGTTTAGACATCAGACGTCTTTATTAGCCTGTCCATTTTAAGGACTTCTTTAATCGCTAAACTGCAGGATCTTGTAGTTGTAGGGAAATCATTTAAGAAGACAATGGTTGGGATATAAGTACTACGCAGCTGCAAACAAGCTGCTGGATATTTACATCACATGATGGAGCTGACCGTGGGACATGATGTTCCAGGATTTCTCAGAGATTTGTTCTCAGTGTAATATGAGACCTTCCTCTTGCTTGTGTGAAGGAAGTCTGACGTAGTTGCTCGGAGATGTCTGAGTGAACGGACATGTTTTTGTACAGTTGTAAAGTCAGAAATAAAGTAGAGATGTAATAGACTTTCTGACTATCTTCTTTCTCCTGCTGGTATGCAAGGGGGAAGGGGGTGTGCATCTTCCACGCTGGGAGGTGTCGCCTATCAAGATCTTCCTGGACTGCCGGGATGCCAGCCAGGGTAGATCACCGGCAAACAAGCCCCTGGAGCCTGGGAGAGGGACCAGCCTCTCCCGAGGGGGCTAGTTTTCCAACAACAATTACCTCCACCCTAAATTACAGGTGCGGGAGCCCAGGAAACAAAAAAACCTGGAAAAAGTAGGGCTACGTGTTTATGTACACTGAAAGAGCACAAAAGTTTAAATTGTGCTCTCTGTATATACCTGTGAAGAGAAAACAGCTATAGGGTTGTTCCTTGGTAAATCCCGGCAAGAGCTCTGTCATGGCTGGCATGAGAACAGAATTTGGGCTCCAGCGGCACGGCAGCAGCAGGAGGCCCCATTAGCTAAAGTGATGCTTCAGGTTAAGAACGGACCTCCGGAACGAATTAAGTACTTAACCTGAGGTGCCACTGTACTTTCACTTTTGCCTGCCGGTTCTCTCTCGGAGCTGGATGAGAGAGCGCGTCATGGTTCTGTGTCTGCATATAGTGTAAATAAAACGTTGTTTAGATCTACGGATGGTTCATTCTTCTTGCTGTGCAATGCCAGAAGATTAGTGTGCATAAATCAAGCTGGTTTATGTCGCTGAAGGGCACACTGGAATGAGGGGACATGCCATTCCAGAGTTGTGCTCACCAGGAGGACGCTCAGAAAGGTCAGTGGGACTGAGAGGGCCTCCGGGCGACCTCAGAGCGTTGTAAATCCCAACAGTTCACAACCACCATCCCCACCAGGCATAGACCATGCCATCTGTACACAGACTTTTCAAAACAAAACAAATTCCTTCCAGTAGCACCTTAAAGACCAACTAAGTCAGTTCTTGGTATGAGCTTTCGTGTGCATGCACACTTCTTCAGATACACTGTCTGGCCAAAGAAGCATGCACACTTCTTCAGATACACTGTCTGGCCAAAGACTTGGGACGCCACCACCATCAAGATGCGCTCCATATTTCCCTTTTGACACGATTCAAGGTTTTTCTCTGTTGGGGATTGAATGATAGCAAATGAGGTGTAATTCCCCCACCCCCCACCCCGCTGCAAGATGACACCATCTGGCAGATGAACCTCCAGTGAAAATGTCAATAAAGGAAGGAAGGAGGGGAGAGAAAGCGGGAGGCAATAATTAAAGCGGAAGATTTAGAGAGGTTGTGAGTTAATAGACAAGCAACAAGCACCCAGGGGCTCAGCCGTCAAACGCATCCGAGTTCCCCTAGGAACGAGGCGGAACTTAATAATAAAGCTAGTTTCAGGAGGAACAGAAGAGAAGGAGGGTGGGTATTATCTCCAAAATAGTTAGACTAGCAGATTAGATGTCAGCTCGCTCATAATCTAAGAATCTATGGCCTGAACGCCCAGAGGTACTATAACGTAGATGGATCACTGGGGGGAAGCTCTAAAAATAGAAGCCATTTCACATAAATCTCGCTGTACAGAAATCACCAAACACTGGAAGAGAGTTCCCGGGACTGTGCCAGAATGAATCCCTTTGGTTAACTCTTGAGAGTTCACTGTAACAAACATCTACATGATGTTCAGTCAGTGAAATATTTTTTAAAAATTATTATTATTATTATTATTATTATTATTATTATTATTATTATTTTATTTATACCCCGCCCATCTGGCTGGGCTTCCCCAGCCACTCTGGGCGGCTTCCAACAAAATATTAAAATACTGTAATGCATCAAACATTAAAAGCTTCCCTAAACAGGGCTGCCTTCAGATGTCTTCTAAAAGTCTGGTAGTTGTTTTTCTCTTTGACATCTGGTGGGAGGGCATTCCACACGGAGGACGCCACTACCGAGAAGGCCATCTACCTAGTTCCTGGTAAGTTCACTTTTCGCAGCGAGGGAACTGTCAGAAGGCCCTCGGCGCTGGACCCCAGTGTCCGGGCAGAACGATGGGGTGGGGGCCGCTCCTTCAGGTATACTGGGCCAAGGCCGTTTAGGGCTTTAAAGGTCAGCACCAACACTTTGAATTGTGCTCGGAAACGTACTGGGAGCCAATATAGGTCTTTCAAGACTGGTGTTATGTGGTTTCGGCGGCCGCTCTCAGTCACCAGTCTAGCTGCCACATTCTGGATTAATTGCAGTTTCCAGGTCACCTTCAAAGGTGACTACATAGAGCGCATTGCAGTAGTCCAAGCAGGAGATAACCAGAGCATGCACCACTCTGGCGAGACAGTCTGCGGGCAGGTAGGGTCTCAGCCTGTGTACCAGATGGAGCTGGTAGACAGCTGCCCTGGGCACAGAATTGACCTGCGCCTTCATGGACAGCTGTGAGTCCAAAATGACTCCCAAGCTGTGCACCTGGTCCTTCAGGGGCACAGTGACCCTATTCAGGACCAGGGAGTCCCCCACACCCGCCTGCCTCCTGTCCCCCAAGAACAGTACTTCTGTCTTGTTAGGATTCAACCTCAATCAACCTCAATAAAGTTCAAGACAGCAAGACAGTTGGTATGGATGACTTTGTGGGCAATACATCTCCACCTGCCTTCTCTAGGGGGTCGCCAATTGACAGTTGCTGTAGCTTAGTGGTAGAGGGACTACTCTGTACACAGAAGTTCTCAGGTTCAAAGTCCAGGAAGGGCTGGATCTGAAACCCTGGAGAGCTTCTGCCAGTCAATGTAGACAGCAGAACAGTCCTTATGGGCATTGCAGAAGCGCCTGACTATAGACCTTAGCGCAGGGCTCCCCTATTTTTTTGTAACCCCCTTTTAAAATCTAGTGGGAGTTTGACTGGCTCTCTGACAAAGCTGCTTCCATAGTGTTCACCTCTGTAGCTTCCTCTTGTTTAAATGACGCTGAATGTCACTAATGAGTTTTAAAAGCCAGCAAGTCCGAGGGAATGTGGAATGATGTGTACAGGGAGGAATTTTTGGCCTGGAATCTCAAGCAATGATTGTTGCAAGACAAACACACACACACACACACACACACACACACACACACACACAAGCCTTGTCCCAAGCACCAAATAGTGAAGTTCATGCATGATTCTACTTACCCAAGACTATGTGACCAGCCTGGAAGACAGGCGAACTAATGCCAGTGTACTGGAAGAAGCAAAGATCACCAGTGTTGAAGCAATGATTCTTCAACATCAACTTCGTTGGACTGGTCATGTTGGGCGGATGCCTGAATATCGTCTTCCAAAGCAGCTACTCTATTCCGAACCTAAAAATGGAAAGCGTAATGCTGGTGGTCAACAAAAGAGCTTCAGAGACTCTCTCAAGGCAAATCTAAAAAAATGTAATATAAACACCGACAACTGGAAAACACTGACCTGTGAGTGCTCCAGTTGGAGAACAGCCTTTACCAAAGGTGTTATGGACTTTGAAGATGCTCAAACTCAGGATGAAAGAGAGAAACGTGCTAAGGCATGCTTGGCAAACCCTCACTGTGATCAACTCCTGCCTGGGAACCTATGTGCCCACTGTGGAAGGATGTGTGGATCCAGAATTGGCCTCCACAGTCACTTACAGACTCACTGTTAAGACCGTGTTTCTGGAAGGCAATCTTACTTGGCTACGAGGGATGGCCAAAGAAGAAGAAGAGAATAAGACTTCAGTATATCATGGACCGTTCTGGTTGCCTCACCTCCAAAAGGATATTGCAGAGTTGGAAAAAGTTCAGAAATGGGCAGGTAAAATGATCGAGGGAGTGGAGCGACTCCCTTATGAAAAAAGATTGCGACGTTTGGGGCTTTTTAGATTAGAGAAAAGACAAGTAAGAGGTGTTGCAATAGAAATTTGTAAAATGATGCATGGAATGGGGAAAGTCGATAAAGAAAAGTTTCTGTCCCTCCTTCCTTCCATCCATCGTGGAAAGCTGTCCCCTATCTACACACTTATCAGACTTAGAACAAACTTTGTAAGGTGAATTGTATTTGTTTGTGTGTGTATGGAATCCTATCCAATTCCCTAAGTTTTCGATTAGGCAAAATACGTTGATTTTCTCAGGACGTGCCATTTGACTCATTCCTTTCTTGCCTGGTAAAAGCCCATAACAGGATGGAAATATTGATTTAGTAAAAGAAGTGGGATTGTAGCACTAATGAGTGTTTAAATGGAAGCACCTGTACAGAGTGTTGTTACTGCTATTAACAGCCCTTTCATCCTAGTACCACGGGAAGTGCTTTCTGTGCGAATTCCAGAAATACCTTGAGTGTGTTTTCGTTCAGGGTTGGGGTAATTCATTTGTGCGTAATTTATTTGTGTTCATGTCTGCTTCGCTTCCCTTTTGGCATTTTGCTTCTGAGCTGGAAAATGGCTGTCATTGAACAAACCCTGGGCCCACAAACATGCAACTTGATTAAAGCATTTACTGGAGAGCAAGACCCATTTAATGAAGTGGGGATTCTGAGTAGACATGGGTAGGGTTGAGTCACGTGGATCTCAGGAGAGAACAAGTGGGCCTTTTCACACTTTGAGGCTTAATGTGTGTGGGTTTTTTTGTTTTTTTGTTTTTGTTTTAGAATTTATTTAGACATTGATACAACAAGAAAAAAAGAAATAGAACACAAATACCAAATTACACACAAGAATAACCATAGACACATAATTTTCTTAGCAAATAATAAAACATCTATTGGTTTTAACACTAAAGACCCAACCTCCCGCCTATTCCATATTTCAAATTCATATTACTTATTGCCAGTACACATTTTTATCATAATTAAACTTATTCTTAATAAATTTAATTTCTTATATCTACCTTGCAACTATTACTGAAGTTCCTCGAATGCTGCAAGGCTTAACGTGTTTTTGAGTGTGCGGGCGCCAAGTTGTAAACTGTAACACTGAAAATATACCGTATTTTTCTGTGTATAACACACCCCCCATGTCTAAGACAACCCCTATTTTTTGGGACCCTAAATGAAGGAAATGGGGGGAGATTGCCCAAGGTTGTTGAGCTTTTTTTTGGGGGGGGGAATTACCAATGATCATCACTTGCCCACCTATACGCCAATGACTATTGTACACCTCGCAAAACAAAACACAACCAATCGTATGCCCGCCAAAAGCCCACCCAATTGCCACAGCAGCAGCCAATCGTCAGCAGGCATTGCCGCAGCCACCAATCACCTGCACAATCGCCGCTCACAATCTCCTGCTCACGGCTGCCAACAATCACCCGACCCCTCTATGCACTATCTGTGTATAAAACGAGCCCCAATTTATAGCATTTTTCCATAATAAAAAACCATTGTCTCACACACACAAAAATACAGTATATTGAGAAAGGCGGTACATATGAACTACATGTTAGGATACAGTTCCGTTCCACCCCAAGAGGAACAGATATGTGGATTGTTGCGTGTCACGTGTCTGTTTACATTCCAGCACAGTCTGCTGGGTACTTCCATTTGTGTATTGCTTTTGCTTTGTGCTTCCTGCTGCTGCTTGGACGTGAAGGAAAGCAGATATGTTTTTCCTTTGTCCTGCTGTTGAATACAGTGGTGCCTCGCAAGACAAAAAGAATCCGTTCCGCGAGTCTCTTCGTCTAGCGGTTTTTTCATCTTGCGAAGCAAGCCCATTGACGGCTTAGCGGATTAGCGCTATTAGCGGTTTAGCGGCTTTTAGCGGCTTTTAGCGGCTTATCAGCTTAGCGGATAAGCGGCTTAGCGGCTTAGAAAAAAGGGGGGGGGGAAGGAAAAAAACCTGCAGGAACTCGCAAGACATTTTCGTCTTGCGAAGCAAGCCCATAGGAAATTCGTTTTGCGAAGCACCTCCAAAACGGAAAACTCTTTCATCTAGCGAGTTTTCCGTCTTGCGACGCATTCGTCTTGCGGGGCACCACTGTAAATGCTTACATATGCCTCTGTCCACCACTTGTGTTGTGAAGAGTTATTCACTCTGCAGATTAGAGCGTGCCGAAGTTTCTGAAGACTTCTGAAGCTATGAGTCGCTGATTGATGCTGTTCCAAGGGTGACAGGAGTTCGCCCAGCGGCTGGCCAGAGGACTGGAGCCAGCTGGGGGCCTGCCAAATGCCCCCCTATCCCCGGACGCATCCCAACATTACAGATACCATACTCTCCCCCCCTACTACCCATGAACCATGGGGAATGTGGCATTTGCAGTTCAAATGCCCTCTTCAACATGGGTGACTTTCAAAGATGATGGTCAAACTCATAAAGTTGCCAATGGCTATTAGCCACAATGTCCATTTTCTGCCTCCATATTCCAGCATCTTGTTCCCACAGTGGCCAACCAGATTCCTGTGGGAAATCAGCAAGCAATATCTGAGCACAGGAGCCCTTTCCCATCTTGTGGTTTCCAGCAACTGGTATTCAGGAGCATTTCTGTCTCCAACCATGTTGACAGAGTAGAGCCATCCTGACTGGTAGCCCTCAATAGCCCTCTATGAATTTGTCCAATTCTCTTTTAAAGCCATCCAAGTGGGTGGCCATCTAATTTTTCCTGCTCTGATGACCAGCTGCCCTCCATGGGGGCAGAGACGACTCTTCCCCATGACCACCTACCTGACTTCCCTCTGAAGAAAACCCTCAAAAGCCTGGGAGATGTTAGAGCACCCTATCCCCAACCTGGCAACCTTCAGATGTTTTGAACTGGAACTCCCAGCATCCCTGATCACTGCTCATTCTGACTTGGGCTGGTGGGAGTCTGGAGTTCAAAATATCTGGAAGGCACCAAGTTGGCAGAGGCTGTTTTAGACACCACCCATGTTGTGTGCTAGGGATGCGGGTGGTGCTGTGGGTTAAACCACAGAGCCTAGGACTTGCCGATCAGAAGGTCGGCGGTTCAAATCCCCGTGACGGGGTGAGCTCCTGTTGCTCGGTCCCTGCTCCTGCCAAACTAGCAGTTCGAAAGCACGTCAAAGTGCAAGTAGATAAATAGGTACCACTCCAGTGGGAAGGTAAACGGTGTTTTCGTGCACTGCTCTGGTTCGCCAGAAGCGGCTTAGTCCTGCTGGCCACATGACCCGGAAGCTGTACGCCGGCTGCCTTGGCCAGTAAAGCGAGATGAGCACCGCAACCCCAGAGTCGGCCACGACTGGACCTAATGGTCAGGGGTCCCTTTACCTTTTATGTTGTCTGCTGCATGCAGAGTCTGAAGCTTTCCCCACCAACAGCAGCTGTGCACAAGTTCCCTTGCAGTGGACTCCTATAGCTCAGAAGTGCTAAAACTTCCACGTCTCCTTCATCCTCATTTCACAGTAAAAAGGACCCCTGACAGTTAAGTCCAGTCACGAACCACTCTGGAGTTGCGGCGCTCATCTCGCTTTACAGGCCGAGGGAGCCAACGTTTGTCCGCAGACAGTTTTTTCTGAGTCATGTGGCCAGCATGACTAAGCCGCTTCTGCTGAAACTAGAGCAGCACACAGAAACGCCATTTACCTTCCCACCAGAGTGGTACCTATTTATCTACTTGCACTTTGACGTGCTTTCGAACTGCTAAGTTGGCAGGAGCAGGGACTGAGCAACGGGAGCTCACCCATTGCGGGGATTTGAACCGCCGACCTTCTGATCGTCAAGTCCTAGGCTCTGTGGTTTAACCCACAGCGCCACCCATGTCTCACTCATCTCACAGTAGAGGAATGCTATTATTTCGGGAACTTATTGCTTCCCATATTTTAAATTTCACTCCCCACTCCTCCCTCTCTCACACTCCCTCCTCTTGCCCAAACTTTTATATATATATATAAAAATCCCAACCCAGATTAATTTACGAGCCAGAAATAACATCTAAGCCTTGGCCACCTGTGACTGGAGACAAGGAAATTGATTTTCTGGCTTCCTCCATGCTCTTCCTCCTCCTTTCGGCTCAGCCTTCTGATTTATGGCATTATTATTACAGACAAATACGTTTTTCACAATTACTGTTTCAAAAAGATATTGATTCCCTCTTAGACCCACCTTCCGGACTCCGTGCTGGCTGAGTTTATTATTTTGATGTGTGTATTCTTAAAGTGATGCTTCACTGCCACGTGAGCTCTTGGGCTTGATAGCAGTGTTAATGACGGTGTCAGCAATCCAATGATCAATGGGGAGAAACAGAGGCAATGCAGGAAATGATAGAGCCCCATGTGTAAATCAGAGGTTCCTTACAGTCCTGAATGGTTATGTTTTACTTCCACTTCAGGCCAATAGCATATCTAGTCCAGAATCCTGTTCTCACAGCAGCCAAACAGATACTTATGGGAAACCAGAAGCAGTATCTGAGCACAAAAGTCCTCTTTCTTCTTTTGGTTTCCAGCAACTGGTATTTCATAGAATCATAGAATCTTGGAAGGGACCCATGGGTTGTCTAGTCCAACTCCCTGAAAAGTAGAAATCTCAGCTAAAGCGTCCATGGCAGATGGCCATCCAACCTCTGCTTAAAAACCTCCACGGAGGTTAAAATACCCTCCAACATTTCTCCAATGAAAATAAGGACGGTTTGGGTGCGGGCAGGGTGGTTGGAATTGGCAGTGAGTTGCTAGAGAACAAGTGTGTGGACTGTGGCCTGCCATCTAAGTTATATCCTCCAACATTTCTCTGATGAAATTAGGGACGTCCTATATAATAATAATAATAATATTCTGCCCATCTGACTGGATTGCCCCAGCCACGCTAGGCAGCCTCCAACATATATAAAAACAATAAAACATTAAACATTAAAAAGTTTCCCTATACAGGGCTGCCTTCAGATGTCTTCTAAAGGTTGTATAGTTCCTTATCTCTTTGGCTCGGGGGTGTGTGTGTCACATAACTCCATACGCTGCAATATTTCTCTGATGAAAATTGTTGTTGTTATTTAGTCCTTTAGTCGTGTCCGACTCTTCGTGACCGCATGGACCAACCAGAGCACGCCAGGCCCTCCTGTCTTCCACTGCCTCCCGCAGTTTGGTCAAACTCATGTTAGTAGCTTTGAGAACACTGTCCAACCATCTCGTCCTCTGTTGTCCCCTTCTCCTTGTGCCCTCCATCTTTCCCAATGTCAGGGTCTTTTCCAGGGAGTCTTCTCTTCTCATGAGGTGGCCAAAGTATTGGAGCCTCAGCTTCACGATCTGTCCTTCCAGTGAGCACTCAGGGCTCATTTCCTTCAGAATGGAGAGGTTTGATCTTCTTGCAGTCCATGGGACTCTCAAGAGTCTCCTCCAGCACCAGAATTCAAAAGCATCCATTCTTCGGCGATCAGCCTTCTTGATGGTCCAGCTCTCACTTCCATACCTCACTACTGGGAAAACCATAGCTTTAAGTATACAGACCTTTGTTGGCAAGGTGATGTCTCTGCTTTTTAAGATGAAAATAGGGATGTCCTAAGGAAAAATGGGGCATTCTGGGATCAAATCAGAAAGTGGGACAGCTTCTATAAATCTAGGACTGTTCCTGGAAAATAGGGACACTTGGAGGTCTGGCATTCAGAAGTATTGCTGTTTCCAACTGAGGAGGCTGAGCCTAGATGGTTGGTGGCCATCAGTAGTCTTCTCCTCAATGAATTTGCCGAACCCTCTTCTATAGCCACACCAGATGCTGGCCATCACTGGCTCTGGTTGTCCACTGTGAGAACACAGGGTGTCGGAGTAATGGGCCCCTGGTCTGATCCTGCAGCCAAGCTATTACATTCCTTAATTACCGGGGAAGATGCACCTTGAGCTGATCCACGACAGCAAACTGTACATTTTAATGTGCTTGGTCTTTGTCACTTGTGCACACGCTCTCCCCTGCTTCTTAATAGGTAATACCATTTTTATATATTTTTTGGGCCTGAAGTAATGTGCGCTGAGCTTTAATCTATATGCAAGATTAATTCCGGAAAGTTATGAGAATCATGATGAGATTAAAAACAACGGATGATCAAAGGAGCCGGCAGAAAGGAGAACAAAAGCCCCAGCAAACCGTCATCTTTCCATTTAGCAAGCGCTATGCTAATTAATTTCCCAGGCTTCTGCCAAAGAGACATTAACACCAATACATCATCATTAAAAACAATGTAAATCAAATCGCTTCTGCATCCAGTGGGGAGCGGCGGAGGAAAGGAAGAAAAATGGACTTCGGATGCAGCAAGTGCGACAACAAATATTTTCTCTTCTGCTTACACACACACACACACACACACACGGGATGCCTGCTCATAATTCTGAGGCAATCCAGGGCCAGCTGAGGACATGTTGTCACTGCAAGAGGTTGTGAATATAAGAAGAGTTTGCAGGATCAGGCCAGTGGCCCATCTAGTCCAGCATCCTGTTCTCACAGTGGCCAAGCAGATGCCTGTGAGAAACCCACAATCAGGATTTGAGCACAAGGGAAACTCTCCACTCCTGTGGCTTCCAGAAACTGGTGTTCAGAAGCATTGCTGCCTCCAGCTTTAGAGACATGCCATAGCCATCAGGGCTAGAAGCCACCGATAGCCCTTTCCTCCACGAATTTGCCTAGTTGTCCTTTGAAGCCATCTAGGATGGTGGCCAAAGGGACGTGGGTGTGTTGTGGGTTAAACCACAGAGCCTAGGACTTGCCGATCAGAAGGTTGGCGGTTCGAATCCCCGCGACGGGGTGAGCTCCCGTTGCTCGGTCTCAGCTCCTGCCAACCTATCAGTTTGAAAGCACGTCAAAGTGCAAGTAGATAAATAGGTACCGCTCTGGCGGGAAGGTAAACGGCGTTTCTGTGCACTGCTCTGGTTTCGCCAGAAGCGGCTTAGTCATGCTGGCCACATGACCCGGAAGCTGTACGCCCGCTCCCTCGGCCAATAAAGTGAGATGAGCGTTTTATCCTCTCTGGGGATATCCCCAAGCTGTCACAAACTGTGTCTGTGCACAACCAATCACTGCGCTTCTCTTTTCATTTCTCTGCATGTTTTAGGAGACCAAGGGGAAGGGGAGCTGGTCACCACAGAGGGGGAGACTCCCTGGCTTCTTCAGCAGCCTGTCTCAGCTCTGCTTCTTGGCGAACCTCCTCTCCAGCCTCTGCTTTAGCCTTGGAGTCTGAACAGCTCTCTGCCACAGCCTCTTCCTGCTCACTAAACCATGTTATCTCTTCTGCTTCCAACCCCTCCTCCTCCCAGTCTTCTCCCTCTTCTTTGAAGGTGACCTGGAAACTACAACTAATCCAGAATGCGGCAGCTAGACTGGTGACCGGGGGTGGTTGCCGAGATCACATAACACCGGTCTTGAAAGACCTACATTGGCTCCCAGTACGTTTCCAAGCACAATTCAAAGTGTTGACCTTTAAAGCCCTAAACTGCCTCGGCCCAGTATACCTGAGGGAGCGTCTCCACCCCCATCGTTCTGCCCGGACCCTGAGGTTGAGCTCTGAGGGCCTTCTGGCGGTTCCCTCACTGCGAGAAGTGAAGCTACAGGGAACCAGACAGAGGGCCTTCTCGGTGGTGGTGCCCGCCCTCTGGATTGCCCTCCCGTCAGATGTCAAAGAGATAAACAACTACCTGACATTTAGAAGACATCTGAAGGCAGCCCTGTTCAGGGAAGTTTTTAATGTGTGACATTTTAATGTATTTTTAATCTTCGTTGGAAGCTGCCCAGAGTGGCTTGGGAGACCCAGCCATATGGGCAAGGTGCAGAGGCAACTCTTCCCCTCTGCAGGGAGGTGGGACCGATTCGGATGGTCCGCCGCCGCCACTTAATGGATCCAATTGGCTTCCAGAGAATGGTAGGGGATGTTTTATCCCAAGTTGATGGCCTTTCAGCTGATTCCCTGGTGGCACGCTGGAATGCGGAGTTAACCAGGGCTATTGACTGGCTCCGAAGCGCCCTCTCCGATTGCATGGAGCCTGGACAGCCCTGTGGTTTTCCCCGGAGCTGAGGGTGATGAAACAATCGTTGAGACGGCTAGAGCGCCGGTGGCGGAAAACTCATTCTGAATCAGACCGGACACGGGCTAGAGCTCAACGTCGAGCCTACCAAGTAGCAATGGCGACGGCGAAGAGGGCCTTCTTCGCCGCCTCCATTGCATCTGCAGAAAACAGCAGCAGGAGACTTTTTCAGGTGGTTCGCAATCTATCGGAACCACCTGTACCACCGGGGCCTGGTAGGGACCCCAAGATCTCCTGCAATGCTTTTGCAAAGTTTTTTTGCAGATAAAGTCGCTTAGATTCAGAAGGAGGTAGACTCCACCATGGGAGCAGGGCCAGGCTGGGAGAGTGCTAGAGTTCTGTCTGGTCCTGTTACATGGGATCAATGCCAATCTGTTACCTCTGAGGATGTGGACAGGCTGCTTGGACAAGTGAAACCGACCACCTGTCTCCTTGATCCTTGCCCATCCTGGCTGATAAAAGCGAGCCAGGAAGGGCTGGGCGATGGGCTCTGCGGGGTGGTGAATGCTTCCCTCTGTGAGGGAGCCTTCCCAGATCCACTGAAAGAGGCGGTCATTAAACCGCTTCTTAAAAAAACATCTTTAGACCCGGCCAATTTGGCCAACTATCGCCCAGTCAGTCTCAAATCTACCATTCTTGGGCAAGGTGATTGAACGGGTGGTTGCTGAACAACTCCAAGCACACCTGGAGGAAACGGACCATTTGGATCCCTTCCAATCGGGATTCAGGCCTCACCATGGGACTGACACTGCCTTGGTTGCGCTGGTTGATGATCTCTGGCGGGCAAGGGACAAAGGTGAGAGCTGTTTCCTAGTTCTGCTGGATCTCTCAGCGGCCTTTGACACCATCGACCATAACATCCTTCTGGACCGTCTAGAGGGGCTGGGAGCTGGGGGCACTGTCATACAGTGGTTCCGCTCCTTCCTCCTGGGCCGTGTCCAGAAAGTGGTGGTGGGGGATGAGTGTTCAGACCCCTGGGCTCTCACTTGTGGGGTGCCTCAGGGTTCTGTCCTCTCCCCCATGCTTTTCAACATCTATATGAAGCCCCTGGGAGAGATCATCAGGAGGTTTGGACTGGGTGTTCATCAGTATGCAGATGACACCCAGCTCTATCTCTCCTTTAAATCAGAACCAGTGAAGGCAGTGAAGGTCCTGTGTGAGTGCCTGGAGGCGGTTGGAGGATGGATGGTGGCTAACAGATTGAGGTTGAATCCTGACAAGACAGAAGTACTGTTTTTGGGGGACAGGGAGCGGGTTGGTGTGGGGGATTCCCTGGTCTTGAATGGGGTAACTGTGCCCCTGAAGGACCAGGTGCGTAGCCTGGGAGTCATTTTGGACTCACAGCTGTCCATGGAGGCGCAGGTTAACTTTGTGTCCAGGGCAGCTGTCTACCCGCTCCATCTGGTACGCAGGCTAAGACCCTACCTGCCCGCGAACTGTCTCGCCAGAGTGGTGCATGCTCTAGTTATCTCATACTTGGACTACTGCAATGCGCTCTACGTGGGGCTACCTTTGAAGGTGACCTGGAAACTGCAATTAATCCAGAATGCGGCAGCTAGACTGGTGACTGGGAGTGGCCGCCGGGACCACATAACACCGGTTCTGAGAGATCTGCATTGGCTCCCAGTATGTTTCCGAGCACGATTCAAAGTGTTGGTGCTGACCTTTAAAGCCCTAAACGGCCTCGGTCCTGTATACCTGAAGGAGCGTCTCCGTCCCCATCGTTCAGCCCGGACACTGAGATCCAGCGCCGAGGGCCTTCTGGCAGTTCCCTCACTGCGAGAAGTGAAGCTACAGGGAACCAGACAGAGGGCCTTCTCGGTGGTGGTGACCGCCCTGTGGAACGCCCTCCCATCAGATGTCAAAGCGATAAACAACTACCTGACATTCAGAAGACATCTTAAGGCAGCCCTGTTCAGGGAAGTTTTTAATATGTAACGCTGTACTGTTTTTAACACTTGATTGGGAGCCGCCCAAAGTGGCTGGGGAAACTCAGCCAGATGGGCAGGGTATAAAAATTATTATTATTATTATTATTATTATTATTATTATTATTATTTTTTCTTCTTCTTCTTCTTCTTCTTCTTCTTCTTCTTCTTCTTCTTCTTCTTCTTCTTCTTCTTCTTCTTCTTCTTCTTCTGACCACCCATTGCCATCCCACCACCAATCCCCTGGCTCTGAGCCTTCTTCCCCTGGGCATTCCCCAGCTGCTTCCTCCCACCAGCCTTCTGCATCCAGCCAGTCCATGACATCTGCTCAGAGATGCTGGGAATTGAACGTGGGACCCTCTGCCCTACCAATGAGCTTCTGGATTATGTCTTCTGCTGCCAACACCTCCTCTTCCCAGTCTGCTCCTTCTCCTTCTGGCCACTCATCACTGTCCACCACCAATGCCCTGGCTCTAAGCCTTCTTTGTCAGGTGTGCATGCAGGAGCCAAGCCCTGTGACCAGTAGGGCTTCGCAGAACTGGGGCTTTCCTAAGTTTGTTCTGAAGAGGCAAGGCGTGGCCTCATAGGTGAGGCAATTGGTAACTCACAGCACCTGGTGGCAAGAGCTGGGAAGGGATATAAGTTCAGCATTCCTGATCCTTGGACCCTTGGCTTCCTGACTCCTTGCTTCCTGATCCTCGAACCCTTGGCTTCTTGACTCCTTGCTTCCTGATCCTCGGACCCTTGGCTTCCTGACACCTGACTCTCGTTCCTGCTCCCACCCCGTCTTGCCCCTGTCCCGATGTCCTCCACCAGTACTTCAACCGCCCATAAACCAGACCATGACATTCTTCCCCTGGAGATTCGTTTGGTGATTCCCCATCTTGTTTCCTCCCACCGGTCCTCTGCATCCAGCCAGGCCATGATTGTATCCTGCTCATGAGATGGAGAGGTTCAAGAAAGTTGCTGAGAGCTCCCACTGTCTCTGCCTCTCCCTGTTCTACTTTACAAAGAGAACCAGAAGGCCGGCCTGGGTAGCGCTACGCAAACGTCCAATCAATTAGGCCCATCTTCCATGAAAGGTAGCAGCTTTTAAAAATTTAATCTACCCAGCTCCCTTTAATCTCATGCGTGGATGCAAATTAGGCTTTAATTGCTCACTAGCCGCAATGATCAGTGAAGCTGCTGCAAATTGCATGTTGCTGGGATGATCCAGCCCAGCTCCTTGCAGTAAAAGGGAGAGACAGAAGACGCGATTCGGCTCTTCCAGAACACTCTCCCCATTCATGCATTGCTGCATGTGCTGAGCACACTCATCTTATTATCGTCAATGCTGAAACATGTTTTGCACAGCAACCTGGCTCCTAGTGTGGATGATTTGAATTTAGTTGACCAGCCAGATTCAGGGCTATATAGTTGCATCACCCCTGCCTATTTACAATAATAACAATAATTTATTATTTATACCCCGCCCATCTGGCTGGGTTTCCCCAGCCACTCTGGGTGGCTTCCAACAAAATATTAAAATACAATAGTCTATTAAACATTAAAAGCTTCCCTAAACAGGGCTGCCTTCAGATGTCTTCTAAAAATGCCTGTATATATATATATTTGTAAAGTCACTCTTGCCCATCTCGAGATTCAAGTCTTCCTCCTGTCATCTGGAAAGGGCAGGGCAATCCTGGAGACAGGAGTTCAGCCCTAGACGTCTGGCAAACTTACTGTCTAGTATTCATGATAATTAAGCAGAACCCCACAGATTCAGGTGCAGGAGGATGGGGAACAGGGGTGGACGCTGCTTCGTAGAAGTAACTTCGTAGAAGTTACAACTGCTTGGGGCAGCACCTCAACATCTTCCACATGCGCTGCATCAGGAGGATTTTTTTGGCAGGACAGAATTCAAAAGAAAGATACACTCTCCCAAGCCTGCATTCCCAGCATGTTCACACTCCTGTCTCAGTGACTTCTACACTGGCTTGGTCATGTCCACAGAATGGAAGCTGGCAGGATCTCCCAAGGATGTGCTCTTTGGGCGCCAGGTCAGTTGGCAGACCAACTCTGTGCTACAAAGGTGTTGAAGGAATGGGTCTCTGTACAGTCAGTTTAAAACTGAACTTAAACCCCTCCCCTTCTTTCTCCAAGAAAGCACTCTAAGATGCATAAAACTTGAGCTGTTGAGCAAATGCATAACAAGGACACAGCTGTATAAACAAACTCTCTCCCTTATCAGTCACGGCAAGGGATGACCCTGGCTGGTCTAGGGGAACAGAGCAGACGTCAGTGCCTTATCTTATGTGCTGACCACAAAAGACACACAGACCGGAGTCTGGGAGGAATGCCAGAAGCGTGTTCCCGGAGATGATGACCTCTTCCTCCAAGATAAGAGTAGGAAGAGGAAGATCCTTTTATGGTCAGGAGTGCAGGAAGGAAATCCCTTTTATGGTTAAGAGTGCTGGAGCAGGAACATCTGTGATGTCAACCTGCGTATACAAGCTGACGAGGCTGGGGAAGGGGGAGAGGGTGTCTGGAGGATATATATACTGCATGAAACTTCTCATTTCTTTGGACTTGCTGTGGACTTGATCACACAAGTGCCTTCTGCTATCCGGAGAGCAGAATAAACTCTATCTTTGAATCAACCTTGGTGTCATTTGACTTCCTTCCTCCTGTCCAGGAGCAACGCAGACCCAATTGGTGAACTCCAATAAGGCTACAGTGTCTGCAAATGTAACATGAAGTTCTAGCAACACCAACCCCACCATGGGTGAATCCGTTGCAGATGACTGCAGTGCTTGGAGACAGGCAGTCAAGTCATGTATCCATAGCAGTGACCAGAGGAGGAATGACCTCTGGGAGGAGCGCAGACACCCTGGTGCATCTGCTGCAGCACAACTGGGCACCTTCATCTGCCCCAACTACAACAAAACATGTCTCTCCAGTATCAGTCTCTACAGCCACAGCAGACGCTGTTAGCGTTTAACTTCACCCTTCATTGTCTCCCGAGACAGACGGATGCCAGCATATTGCAAACCACCCTGTAATCCTTAGATGAAGGGCAGTATAGAAATATTATTATTATTATTATTATTATTATTATTATTATTATTAATAAGAGACTGAATTTATTTATTTGCAGAAATATGGTTCACTGAACTTAAAGACTGGGGAACCAAGAAATGGAGAGAAAATGAAATCCATAAGCTTCTCCACTCCTGATTTTTTTTGCCGAACACTTCTGCCAGAGCCGTCCTGTTTTGTGACTTCTGAATGGCATGAAATTGTTTCGAGTGACACTGTAGAGTACATCAGACACTTTGTAAAGAAAAACAATTGATTTCATGTCCAGAAAATCCATGTGTTGTTACAGAAGACTATCAATAAATCTTTAGGCAGTGACAAAGTTTGGCACACTTTTCCTAGCACCTGACATGTTTAGCTTCAGCTTCATATATAAATGAAGACAACCCGTGAAAAAGGTGTCCAGCTCAGGGGATACTGGATTTGGTTTGAGATATCACCTGCATGTGAAAGAGAACAAGCCAGTTCCCTCTTCCATGGGGCAGCCCTTCAGATATTTGAAGATGGCTATCACACCACCTCTCAGTCTTCTCTTCTCCAGAATAAACATACCCAGCTCCCTCAAGTGTTCCTCATAAGGCTGGGTCTCCAGATCCTTGAACATCTTGGTCGCCCTCCTCTGCACACCTTCCAGCTTGTCAATAACCTCCTTAAACTGTGGTCCCCAAAACTGGACACAGGACTCCAGGTGGGTTCTACTCAAGGCAGAATAGAGTGGTACTATTCCTTCCCTTGTTCTGGGTGCTAGACTTCTGTTGATGCATCCTAGAACAGCATTAGCTATTTTTGCTGCTACATCACACTGTTGACTCTGTTGGAAAACGCCCTGGGGTGCCCCTGCAGCCCCCAAACTCTGAGCGTCCTCTGGTATGCACAGCTCTGGAAAAGGCATTTCCCTTCTTCTCCAATGCGCTTCAGCGACATACATCAAATGATAAGGTAAAGGGACCCCTGACCATTAGGTCCAGTCGTGACCGACTCTGGGGTTGCGGTGCTCATCTCGCTTTATTGGCTGAGGGAGCCGGCGTACAGCTTCTGGGTCATGTGGCCAGCATGACTAAGCCGCTTCTGGTGAACCAGAGCAGTGCACGGAAACGCCGTTTACCTTCCCGCCTATTTATCTACTTGTACTTTGATGTGCTTTTGAACTGCTAGGTTGGCAGGAGCAGGGACCGAGCAACGGGAGCTCACCCCATCGCGGGGATTCGAACCGCCAACCTTCTGATAGGCAAGTCCTAGGCTCTGTGGTTTAACCCACAGCGCCACCCATGTCCCTTCCACGTCAAATGATATATGCACACTAATCTTCTAGCTTAACACAGCAAGAAGCGTGAGATATCGTAGCGCTAATCTGCGTGTTTATTTACACACTATGTACAGACAAAGTAGTCATGGCATCCTCTCTCTAGCTCTGAGAGAAGAACAGGAACTAGTAAAAACAAAAGTACAGTACAATAGTACATACAGCGGAAAAGATAAGACTGTCTTCCGTTCCCACACTCTTCCCAGACAGGCATGTGATTTACACCAATCTCAAATTTGGCATCGGAGGAGTGAAATACTAACAGACTCATGTTCAGCTTGTGGGCCACCAAACCCCTAGTTCAGTGGTTACCAACCTTTTTTTGGCCGTGCCCCACCTAAGCATCTCTAAAATCCTGATGTCCCTTCTTCGTGACATATAATTCTTATTATTAAAAAAGTGAACTCATATTCACATGGAGGAAGCCTAAAAGGCCATTCACTGTTAACAACTCATTCTTGAATTGCCCCTCTTAAAAATCAAATAGGTGTGGGCCCCACGTTGGGAACCACGGCCCTAGATCCTTTTCACATGTACTGTCGCCAAGTCAGGTGGGCACCTGGTTATTCCTGCGTAAGTGTAGAACCATGCATATGCCCCTATTGAAATTAATTAATTAACCAGCAGACTTAATTAACCAGCAGACTAAGCCACCTTCCTTCGTTCAGTCTGGACACTATGCTTCTGCTCATGCAGCCTAGTCCAGCATTGTCTTTTTTTGTTTCTGCATCACACTTGCAGGGCAGATGGCGATAGAACCAGCCCTGTCTGAGGCCTGTCAATCCTGAGCTTGCAGTGTACTTGGTGGTGTGTGGTTGGGTCAGTGGAACTTACCTGAGCTCCTGTCATCAGCCTCTCTGTGGCTTACTGGGAGGGAGAGGGATGAGGTGGTGGCAGAAAGGTCAGTGTGGCGCATATGCACCAGCAGAACCAGTAGACTCCTGCATCTGTGCTTGCACTGCACTGACCTTGCTCCCAACTACATTCTTTCTGCAGTATCCCTGTGGGGGTCAGGAGCCCAGTTATGTCACCTGTTGCCTGTAGAGAAGACAGCCTCTCACCCTTTTTCGAATACACTCCCTTGTGGAGTGTTCCTTCAGCCACTTCTCTGCTCCCCTCTCCTTGGTCTTACTATCAGTATATTGCTGCTGCTGCTGCTGCTGCTGGTGGTGGTGGTGGTGTTGTTGTTTATGTCAGTATATGGAAACATCACCGCTGCAGACAGCCAGATTACTGACATCACATGATGCGCCTATCTGTGGGAAAGAAGAGTTTCCCCGGACGTTCACAGGCTGGATAAGTCTTTGTGAAGAGTGTAACTTGAAACCTTCTGTGTGCGCATGTTCAGGAAGTTTGTCAGACTTGCTAGAAGAACTGAACTGAAAGGACGTGTTTTTCTGTAGTGCTGTAATGTCAGAAATAAACATCATGTAAATAGATTTCTGACTTATTTTCTTTCCCCTGCGGAAGCAGGAGGGAGGGGTTGTGCATTTTACCCACGCTTGGGAAAATGTCGCCTATCAAAATCTCCCTGGTCTGTCTGGATATCAGCCAGAGGAGGTTACCGGTAAGCAAGCTCCGAGGACAGTGAGAGGGGCCAGCCTCTGTGGAGGGGGCTTGCAAACCAACAGTTTAGTCATATCTGCCTCTTCATGACCCCCCTGGACCAGAGCACGCCAGGCACTCCTGTCTTCCGCTGCCTCCCTCAGTTTGGTCAAACTCATGCTGGGAGCTTCGAGAACACTGTCCAACCATCTCGTCCTCTGTCGTCCCCTTCTCCTTGCGCCCTCCATCTTTCCCAACATCAGGGTCTTTTCCAGGGAGTCTTCTCTTCTCATGAGGTAGCCAAAGTACTGGAGGCTCAGCTTCACGATCTGTCCTTCCAGTGAGTACTCAGGGCTGATTTCCTTCAGAATGGATAGGTTTGATCTTCTTGCAGTCCATGGGACTCACAAGAGTCTCCTCCAGCACCAGAAAGCATCTATTCTTCGGCGATCAGCCTTCTTTATGGTCCAGCTCTCACTTCCATACATCACTACTGGGAAAACCATGGCTTTAACTATACGGACCTTTGTCGGCAAGGTGATGTCTCTGCTTTTTAAGATGTTGTCTAGGTTTAAGCCCTTAATACAGAGGTTTTCAACCTTTTTGAGTCCATGGCTCCCTTAACCAACTAGTTGCGTTCCGCTCTTGTTACGGACTTTCAGCTTACGGACGCAGCAAATCCGGAAGTGTTGTCTTCCGGGTTCGCCACGTGTGCATGCACAGAAGCGATCTGCGTGCTTTGCGCATGCGCAGAATCATAGCATCATAGAATCATAGAGTTGGAAGAGACCACAAGGGCCATCGAGTCCAACCCCCTGCCAAGCAGGAAACACCATCAGAGCACTCCTGACATATGGTTGTCAAGCCTCTGCTTAAAGAACTCCAAGTGATCTGCGCACTTCACGCATGCTCAGAAATTCTTGATCATGCCATGCACATGCGTGGAAGAAGTGCTCTAGTTGTGGACTTTTCAGGGATGCAGGTAATGGTGTGTGGGTGGGTGGGGGGGTCCAGTCAGGTGAATGCCACCCTGCCACTGAGTGTACTGAATTCATGCAGAGCTCCTTCGCTCCCATCCTGCTCAGAAATCTCATCTCCTTTTCTTTTGTCTCAAGGGAGACAAAAGCAAAGCACTGACTGTTTCCGAATTCCGAGCTTCCGCAGCAGAAGAGAGGCGCAGAGTCTGTGCGGAGGCGCAGAGTCAATTCAGATGCCGTGTTACGGTGGCACATGGAGAATGGTTCAATGATCTGTGGAAATTAATTTCGTATTAATTTTTTTTAATATATATTTTTTAAAGCACGCCCTTCCAGCATTCCACGCTGTTGTGGGTGAGCAATTGCCTTTATCTGCCAGGAAATAATTTTGGCATTTCATTTGGAAAGGGGGAGGAAAAAAAGTAATTAACTGCATGGGCATGCTTAGTTGAGTAAGTCATTACAATCTCTGACTTATGCAAATGAGGCGCTCGCGTTATAATTCAGATGGAGATAATGCACCGAGATAGATTAAATTTTAATTTGCATGAATCCACGGGAATATTTCCGTGCAAACAAAAGATGCTTATGGGTTAATTCACAAAGTGCAGATGAATAATCAGTTCGTGGTCTGAGCGATGGAAAGCTAAGAGCAGGGAGGGGCACCTCTGTCACCAGCGGATGATTGTACCATTGAAGATGCCAGTGGACTTTGAAGCTCGGAGGTGGTTTGTTTAACACTCCTTCTATATACCCTCTGCTGAGGGATGTGCTTGAATGGCAATTCCTTTGCAGAAAATCCCCCAATCTTAATTAGAAGATCTCCTTTCAATATTGGCTGCCCGTGACCAGGCTCCACCATTGAGAGAAATAACCACATTTATAGCTCATTGGGGGAGATCAGCCATATGTTGATTGCCATGCCCTTCCCTTCGAGGCTCTAATAATTCTTTGCCCTAAAGCCCCCCCCCCCAGGCATTTCCAAAATGTGTAGGGGTTAGGGAGAAATCTAGGAGCCCACTGTGGGTCAAGCTCAAAGGCTGATTTTCTGCATCCTGTTCTGCTTGTGTTAGTGAGGTTGCTTTGTGATACGATGTGTAGTGTAATAAACAGAAATCTGCCCTTATTCCCTTATGGGGTACACAAGAGCCCTTTGCAGGTTCTCCATCGGTCAGAGAAAAATAACAGAGGCCAACCAGAGAATATTGAGCAGCAAAGCAGCTAATAAGCCTGATCTTTATTGAACTGTTGCAACTCACATGCAGGAAAGGAGGAAGACCCAGAACCCAGGTGTGCCCACCCTTATATAGACATTTTAAATTGCCCGCCCTGGAGTTCAAGACCACCCCCAGAAACATCATACATACATCACAGAAGGGGCTTAGCTCAAGACCATCCCCCAGACACATCATACCTACATCGCAGAAAAGGCAGTCTACACCAGAAATCTGAGTGCGTTGTTTATCTCCTGTCTGGCAGGTTACCTATTAATGCTTACTTGATTGGATTACCTGGGGAGCCTGGCCAGTTTTTTGTAATGATAAATACTTAGTTCCTGAGCCAGGTCACAGGCTCACACCCTATTCATATCTTAAATGTGCCCTTAAGACAGGATTTGTGAGGAAAGAGACAATGGGGAGGTTTCCCAGTTTGACCTTGCAGAGAAATATTTGAGGTCAATTTGTTCAGGACTTTTTTTCTGTGGGGTTTCAGACATGTGGTTTATATATTTATGTATGTGTTTGCTTGGTACATCCATGAACATTTATTATATATCTAAGACCTTAAAATTCTTATAGCAGTAGTGATAGCTCTCCTTTAGGCTTTGGTATCAAAGGGTTATCTAGTTCACCCCCTGTAATGATTTGGGACAAGGGATGCTATTGGACAGCTTTTGAGCTACGAGTCAGACTCACCTGCCAGGATAATGATTTGCTTGCAGAACTAGCACTGGGCTGAAAAATTATTATATTTCCCCCTCTTTAAACCAGGTGTGGGGAACCTCTGGACCACCAGAGGTTGCTGAATGACAATTCCCCTTCAGCATGCATGGCCAATGGCCAGGGATTATGGGAGTTGTAGTTCAGTGACATCCAGAGAGCCAGAGGTTGCCCACATCTGCTTTAAACCACCCCCATTGACTCATGGAATAATAGAATTGGAGAGTTGGAAGAGCTGTTCAGGGAAGTTTTTAATGTGTGCCATTTTAATGTATTTTTAATCTTTGTTGGAAACCACCTAGAGTGGCTGGGGAAGCCCAGCCAGATGGGCTGGGTACAAATAATAAATGATGATGATGATGATGATGATGATTACCTTGGGGGTCATCTAGTCCTGCCCCCTGAAATGCTGGACCTGGGAGAACTGGGTTCAAATTCCCACTCAGCCATGAAGCTCACTGGGTGGCCTCAGTCTCTCAGCTTCACCTACCTCACAAGGTTGTTGTTATAAAATGGGAAGAGAGCTATATATACCACACAGAGCTCCTTGGAAGAAAGATGGACTGAAAACACAATAAAATACAATATATGAGTTTCCTTGTGTCTTAGATGTGGACAGGGAAAGCTGTCTTCCAACTGGAGTTCATTGCACATCGAAGCACAGATGTGTGTGTTGGCCATACAGCTGGCAGGATGGATAACCCCAGATAACTCCTAGCCGTTTATTTGTGCTTCCCCATCGTGCCTCTACAACCTAGGGTCGAATCAGTTCCATCAAGCCAATCCAGGCAACTCTTGTCTGATTGGCTGGCTTAAGCTTTCACAAAGATGAAGACACAGAGTTGTTAACGTGGGGGGGGGGGAGAGAGAGAGGGAGAACACCCCTTTCTCCAGCAGCAAGGGTAGTTACGATGCATGAATCATTGGTCTCTCAAGGAGTAATTTGGTGGGCCTGAATAATTTACTGGTGCAATGTAATCAGCGAGTAGAAGTAATCTGCTCCTCTTGACTGATGAACATAATTTCTGATGAACAGACCAGGGCTCTGTTGACACTGGAGGAGGACGAGTGGGGAGGGCAGAATCTCTATGGAAGTTTGACTGGAGAAGTTTTGAAGCTTTAGGAATGCAGGGCTGATTATTCTGGGACAGAGGAAGTTCAACAGAGTCCTCTGAGCTATAAGCACCTGTCAAGTGTTGCCTCCCCTGCCCCCATCCATATAGAAAATGTATGGAATGTGGCACACATTGCACTGACCATCTGCCCAAGCCCTATGCATCAAGTGGAATTATTGGAATAATAATTATATACTACTTTTGTGCCAAAGAAGGTGGCGCTGTGGTCTAAACCATTGAGCCTCTTGGGCTTGGCGATTGGAAGGTCGGCAGTTCGAATCCCCGCGACAGGGTGAGCTCCTGTTGCTCTGTCCCAGCTCCTGCCAACCTAGCAGTTCGAAAGCACGCCAAAAAGTGCAAGTAGATAAATAGGTACCACTCTTGCGGGAAGGTAAATTGCGTTTCCGTGCGCTGCTCTGGTTTCGGTGTTCCGTCATGCTGGCCACATGACGCAGAAAAACTGTTTGTGGACAAACGCCGGCTCTCTCGATTTGTAAAGCGAGATGAGCTCCACAACCCCAGAGGCGTCTGCGACAGATGTCAGGGGTCCTTCACCTTTACTTTTTTTGGTGCCAAAATGGCTTCTAGTGGTGTACAAGTATAAAATCAATGGTAAAATCTGCACATAAAATCTGCACCAACAGTTGCACCAGAGCACTAAAGCACCTGTAATTGATCTATACACCAACACGAGCCAGTTAAAAAGTATGACCATTCAAACATCTTTTTTTTTTTTTTTTTTAAAGGAACAGTTTATACAATAAGACCACAAAGGCAGGGGAATGCTTGCCTAAACAGGGGAGCTGGTGGGATGCCAATACGGATGAGATTTTTCTCTACGGATGAAATTGGAAGAAATTCAAGATTTATTTTAAAAAATACTGTAATTTGGTTGAATGCTAAGAAAGGATGCTAGATCATAAATAATTGTGCACCACTAAATTAGTGAGAATTAAGATGATAAGTAAATTTGAGAAAAAAACTATAAACCTTTTGTAGAACTTATAGATTATATTTAAATGAATTTGACATAAGAGTGTAAACAAGATGATAAATTGCTGGCAAGAATTGGTAATGATGTAAATGGGAGCGGGAGGCGCGAGGGAGTCCAAAGATGTTATGAAAAGATGTTATGATATATGTTATACTGTTTCTTTTTATTTTTGCATTTATGTTTGAAAAATCCAAATAAAATATTATATATAAAAAAGAGATTTTTCTTATTTCAGCAGGGAGGGCATACCAGAACACTAGAGCTACCAGTAAAAAACCCCACCTCCATGTTACTACGAGCCAATAATCATCTGGCCTTGGTGAAAATAACTGGGTTCCATTTGCTGATTGTAATGCCCTGGGTGTCAGAGGCACAAAATTTCAACACCTGGTGCTGCCTCAATACAGCTGCGTGCTTCTGTCACTGGACTTTGCTGAACCAGGAAGTGACATCTCCAGAAAGTAGAATGACACTTCTTATCTCTGTGGCTCTGATCTCCTGGGCAACGCAGACATCTTAGGCAGTTGAATGCGCATGTGTACTCCATCCATTGGAAGTGAGAGCTGGATCATAAAGAAGGCTGATCTCCAAAGAATTGATGCTTTTGAATTCTGGTGCTGGAGGAGACTCTTGAGAGTCCCATGGACTGCAAGAAGATCAAACCTCTCCATTCTTAAGGAAATCAGCCCTGAGTGTTCACTGGAAGGACTGATCCTGAAGCTGAGGCTCCAAGACTTTGGCCACCTCATGAGAAGAGAAGACCCTGATGCTGGGAAAGATGGAGGGCATAAGGAGAAGGGGACGACAGAGGACGAGATGGTGGGGCAGTGTTCTCAAAGCTACAAACATGAGTTTGACCAAACTGCGGGAGGCAGTGGAAGACAGGAGTGCCTGGCGTGTTCTGGTCCATGGGGTCACGAAGAGTCGGACACGACTAAATGACTAAACAACAACAACAACACTCCATCTATTTCCCTCCCTCCCACCACTTCCTTCTGGACACTGGCAACCCATGCTATGCCACTGTCCTGCACAATCAGGTGATCAGATTGCATGGAGTGCCTTTGCATGTACAAGTGACAGGATGCTGAGTCAGGTTATTGGTCCGTCTAGCTCATTATTGTCTACTCTGGCAGTGGCTCTCCAGGACTTCACGACAGACCCTGTACCACTGAGCTATGTCCCTTGTGGTGTGCTGGCACCCCATTTCTGACATCCCTCTCAGGTGTGTGTGTGGGGGGGGGAAGCAGGATGCACTGGCATGGGAGGGTGAGGTCAGCAGGTTTTGGACCCACCCCCTCAATGCATTTAGTGTACACATGGAAGAGAATTAACAGATAATCATAGCTGTCAACCGTCCCTTATTTGGCGGGACAGTCCCTTATCCCAGCGCTGTGTCCCGCTGCTGTCCCTTATTGATGATGTCCCTTAAATTTCCCGGGTTTCAAAGGAAGCAGCTCCTCTCCCTCCCTCCCTGCCAGCCAGGGAAGAGGGAGGCTCCAACTGTGTTGCTTGGCTGCGTTGCTCACCCAATAAGGAGTCTCAGAATGACTGGGGGGTGGAGCTTGCATGCCTTGTGCCAATCAAATCGGCCGCGTTGCCTGGGGACTCGCCTTTGCTCAGCGCTTCCCAGCGGAGAGGTGATGGTGGTTTTCCTTGCTGCATCCCCTTTGCCGGGTTGCTGCGCTGTGGGAACCACCGCTTGAGGCTTTGTTTGGCTGCTGGCTGGGCTTTCTGCCTTTGGCTTGGAGGGGCTCAGAAGTTGAACATACCTTTGCTCTGAAAATCCCTTATTTTCGAGGCTGCTGGTCCCTTATTTTCAAATCTGTAAGTTGACAGCTATGCAGATAATTGAACAGCTATGGGAAACTTCACCAAGCTGGTACCCACTAGATCACGGAATCACAGAACTGTAGAGTTGGAAAGGACCACAAGGATCTTCTAGTCTAACCTCCTGCAGTCCAGGAATGCTTTCACCCAACATGGGGCTTGAACCCACAACCCTGAGATATAAGAGTCTCTTCATCTACCAATTGAGTTATCTCAGTGTTTTGCACTACCAGCTCCCATCACTTTTAGCCAGCACAGCTTCAGAAGCAAAGAGGGGCCAGTTCTTGGAGGTGAAAAGTTCTGAGATCTGGATTTGTGCCTTTAATTGCCTGACTTGCGGGAGGTCTAGAGACGCTTTGAAAGATTTTCCCAGTCCCGCTTGCAAAGTGAATTTAATTGCACAGAGCCAGAAGCACCGGGCATCTGAGTCAAGGTCATAACCAGGACTGCTGCTGCTTTAATAAACACCTCCAGTCCTCGCTGATTAATTCTAAATACATCAGAGGCCAGCCTAGCGCACACATGATCTCTGATTCCCAGCGATTGCTGTTGACACCCAAAGTGGCTCAAAGATTAAGGGGAGCGAGGTGATGAGCAATGGGGAGAGATTAGAAACTCTTCTCCAGGAAGATCTGGCTGGTGGTAGAGGAGACGTCTGTCATTGGCAATGCCTGCAAAGCAAGGATAATGGATGAGAGTTTTAGGGAGAGGACTGGAGATAGTAGTCCCAGATCCAGCCACTTGCTTGGAAGACTGGGGTAGAGAGGGAAGGGAGGAGGAAAAATCAGACGCTTTATTTGTGCACATTCCACTTCCTGAATGGTTTTTTAAACACAAAATACTGCACCTGCCCAGAATAGATGATTTTCCAGGGGTGAATATTATTAGTAGAAGCACCAGTAACAACACTAGTGATAGTACAGAATCATAGACTTGTTGGAAGGCAACATGAGGGTTATCTAGTACAACTATAATGCTGTACTGTTTTTAACACCTGATTGGAAGCTGCCCAGAGTGGCTGGGGAAACTCAGCCAGATGGGCGCGGTATAAATAATAAATAATAATAATAATAATAATAATAATAATAATAATAATAATAACCCCTTGTGAACCTTTACTATATTTTTGAACCTATATCTTATATCTATCCCATTTTTCCATAAATTTTTGTTTTGAATTGCCTCTTAGGCTATTTGACAACTGCGCCATTTCAGCAAATTCTTGTAGTTTATTATACCAGTCCATTATTGTCGGGGCTTCTTCTTCATAGCTGTCAACTTTTCCCTTTTTTAAAGGGAAATTCCCTTATTTTAAAGGGAAATCCCCTTATTCCGAATAGGATTCCTCGCAAGAAAAGGGAAAAGTTGACAGCTATGTTCTTCTTCCTTCCACTGCCAGGCAAAACGATCCTAATAATATATGACTCTTCGTATTGGCCCTATTATTGAAAATGGGGTGGGGAAAGAACTCATCTCGGAAAAACTTAAAAGATTTTCACAGTCCATGCTGGCATCGGGAATATGATGTCCTGGGAGGATGGGATGGAGGCAGATGGACCAGTTCCAGTTCTTTTCTCGAAAGCAGCCTGAAGAAACAGCCTGGATTTGCGAGGGAAATTTTAAAAAAGGGGCAAATCATCAATCATGGCGAGGCAGCCGAGTTGCGGGGAGGACACTGGAAACAGACAGCAGAACAGAAGGAAATATTGTCACATGCATAAATAGTTCTTAATAAATAATCGCCAAACAGGAATGGGCATGGCAGGCTTCCGAGTCGGAGATAATGGCAGCTGAAAGTGTCTCAGTACTTGTTTGAAATTCTTCTGCATACTCAATTGCAGGACCTGGAGCTGGCTGGCTGGCTGCTATGAATGTAGAATGTGTTCTTCGCCCTCCCCTCTGTTAAGTACTGAGTTGAATAGGATTCAAAATACAGCAGTCTGATTGGTCCTAGAACAATAGGATTCAGAATGCAGCAGTCTGATTGGTCCACAGGAGCCACCCAATCCAGCTCCAGGTGGAAGTGAATCTGCAACCTGATTGGCCTACAGGAGAATCCCAGAATTAGCCAATCATGTGGGGCCCCTTGTGTAAATAATGTATATAAAGCAGACATTCTGGGGGAACTTCCATTCCTGCTCATCACTATGAGCTGAATAAATAGCATGAAATCCACTCTCCTCGGTGTGTGGGCTGGCATCAACCTGGCCATGACACCGTTTCTTAGGAATTTGTTAAGAAAGGGAGTCAGAGGGGTGGGTGAGGAATCCAATCTCATTCCACCATCCCTAATTTGCACTTTTCGAAGAGCAAAACACCTTTTGAAATGTGCGCTTTTCCAAATTTCGTGATGCACTTCTGCAGCCAGAGAATGTCGGTGAAAATGTACGCCTTAAGGGGAAGGCATGCATGAAAGTTCACACTTTCTAACATTTCATGTCACTGGATGACCATTGAATCCTCAAATTCCATTATTACGAGAGGGAAAAGAACTTATCTCTATCTATTGTCTCCACACCACAAAAAGCATACCCACCCATTTCACAAATTTAGAGCTACCTTTGCTTCTCTCAAAAATTATCAGAAGAATCACTGAAGGTCAATCTTCCTCATTTGCTCTGAATTCCTTGCTAGGGAATGTTTAAGAAAGCCCAACAGAGACTCCGTCTCCTCAGAGTATTGCGGAAGAACAATGTCAATCAACACCTTAAAGACCAACTAAGTCAGTTCTTGGTATGAGCTTTCGTGTGCATGCACACTTCTTCAGATACACAAGTGTGTATCTGAAGAAGTGTGCATGCACACGAAAGCTCATACCAAGAACTGACTTAGTTGGTCTTTAAGGTGCTACTGGAAGGAATTTGTTTTGTTTTGACTATGGCAGACCAACACGGCTACCTATCTGTAAATGTCAATCAACGTTTGATGATCTCCTTCTACTGGTCCACAACAGAAAGTGTCCTTTCATACTGCATCACGGTGTGGGACGCTGGTCTGACAATCAACTGATAGGAAGCGCCTACAGAGGGTGGTGAATACAGCACAAGATATTATGGGCTGTCCTGTGAATCTGCTGGATGAAATAGCGGAAGAACGTTGCCACAGGAGAGTGAGGAAAATTCTCAGGGATGATTCACACCCTGGCCGGCACTTTTTTGATCTCCTGCCCTCAGGCAGAAGATATAGAAGCAGGATTAGTCGCACCAACATGGTAAAGAACAGCTTCTGTCCGTGGGCTGTTAGGCTGCTGAATGAAAAGATAACAACAGGGCAACTGACTTTCGGGTTTGGTCAGTGAGCGTCAGTAAACGAGGGGAATTAAGACTAAGAGAGCTGAGTGGGGGGTGCTCGAGTAATCTTACTGTGTACAAGTTGTACAAGTGACAATAAAGTATTTCAATTTGCCATCAACCTGGGCTAGAAGACCTGGCCTCTACTGAACATGCGTTTTAAGCTTCGCCTTGGCAACTCTCCCTGCAAAGGACTGTGGCGCTTGATAATTCCTGAGTCTCTCATCCAAGCCAGCCTTCTCCCTCTCCGCCACAAGTGCAATTTGCTCAATGACAGGTTTTGTTTTTAATTCAGAGGGCGACTCATTGCATGAGAGTTTCATTAGTGACTTGCCGTTTCCTTATGGAAATGACACATGGCACCCCTCTCTCTGCCGTCTCCATTGTTTCTTCCTGAAGTTCCTGCCACCTCGTCTTTCTGGCGTGGCCTTGTAGACAGATGGGCCACCTGTGTCTCTATGGATGCTTTTATCTCTCCTATTACTTTGGCACTATTAATTTGAAGAAAACCACAGGGGGTGGGTAAACGCCAAAGACTTGTCCTACGAAATAAATAATATTAAAACGACACTGTTGGAGAAAGAGCCAGCATCCAGCTTCCTTTTTTCCCACTTTCCCCTACTTTTGATGGGCAATTTCCCCCCGCCCTCCCGGTTGGCTTCTCATGGCGTATTCATGAGGATGGATTTACTACCATAATTATGTTACCTACAGCTGATTCGTGGGAATTTATGTCTTTGCAAGGAATGCGAGAGCCAGAAGGGGGTGTTTGTGCACTAGAAATGAAATGCATTTCTTTTGGGGAGCGGGGATTTCTTGTAGGGTTTTTTCTTTCTTTTCTGTCTTGTCTTTGACGGCAAGGCTTTATGGCAGTACAATGGTGATGACAGGAAAGTGGTTAATTTATCGCGAAAGGGAGACAGTCTTGCTTGAAAGCAACATTATAGGATTCTGGAAGGCTGAGGCGAGTGGCAGAGAGAAATCCCAGAGTGAGTGCGGAGAGCAAGGTTTTAAAAGTCCACCCCTCATTTCCCAGGGAATTCTGGGAACTATCGCTCTGTGTGGGGAATAGGGGGGTCCCCCTAACAACACTTCAACTTCAATCTAAAAAACAACTTCAATCCAAAAAAACAACTTTGGTCAGCCCTTCACTTCATCAGATTTGGCCCTATTTGAAAAAAGTTTGGACACCACTGGTAAAAGCAACTTTCCCAAAGCTGCTGCTCTCCAAATGTTGGTACACTCTATCTCCCACCATCCCTGACCCTTCTCTGAATTAGCTGAGTCTGATGGGAGTTGTAGTTCTATAGCATCTGCAGCAAAGGTCCGTATAGTAAAAGCTATGGTTTTCCAGTAGTGATGTATGGAAGTGAAAGCTGGACCACAAAGAAGGCTGATCGCTGAAAAATGGATGCTTTAGAATTCTGGTGCTGGAGGAAACTCTTGAGAGTCCCATGGACTGCAAGAAGATCAAACCTATCCATTCTTAAGGAAATCATCCCTGAGTGCTCACTGGAAGGACAGATCCTGAAGCTGAGGCTCCAGTACTTTGGCCACCTCATGAGAAGAGAAGACTCCCTGGAAAAGACCCTGATGTTGGGAAAGATGGAGGGCACAAGGAGAAGGGGACGACAGAGGACGAGATGGTGGGACAGTGTTCTCAAAGCTACAAATATGAGTCTGACCAAAGTGCGGGAGGCAGTGGAAGACAGGAGTGCCTGGCGTGCTCAGGTCCATGGGGTCACGAAGAGTTGGACACGACTAAACGACTAAACAACAACAAGCATCTGCAGGTCAGCCAATGCTTGGAAGGCTGTATATGCTTCTTAATATAAGCTTCTGGAGGGGAGAGTGCTTTTGTGCTCAAATGCTGCTCGTGAGTCTCCCAGGGGCATCTGAATGGATGCTGGATGGGCCATTGGTCTGATGCAGCAGACTCTGCTTATATTCTTATGGAATGCAAGGAGGAGACGTAGACCCTTTCTCTGGCATATGTACCTACGCCACCCCTTGGCAGAAATGCTTGCAATCCGTAGTGTCTCATTTAAAAGTTATGTTTCTGCCTCTGCCCAGACCAGCATCCAAAAAGTTTTAAAATCACAGAAGTGGCACACCCCTGGGACTTTTCGGCAGCTGACACACTACGTCCAATTTGCAACAAATTTTTAAAATCTCATTATGGAGGGGGTGGAGAGGAAGGTTTTCGTTATTTCTGAACTGTGCTTGTGCAGGCATCCACTGTTAATATAACAAAAGTGAAGGCAGCTGCATTACCTTAATTCTGGAGAGAGTCCCCAGGATGAAAAGTCCAAGTGCCTGGTCCCTCGTTTCTTTGCAGCTTGCGGAGCGCAGAGCAGGAAAGCCTGTCTTCTGACAAGAAATGATGTTCTTTGCTCTTCTGAAGCCTGCGCTGCATATTCATGAGTCAAGATTGGGGAGAAAGTTCCTCGGCTGCAGGTGCCGCAATTAGAGAGCTGTAGATGGATTGAGGGCAGCTGGAGACGGTAGGAAGGGAAGGAAGGGAGTGGATTCAGTTTACCACCACATCTGCAAATAACCATCACCAGGACTACTGCTTCTACTGAAGTCAAGACAAAGGTCAGATTACTCGCAGCATCAGGAGATGTTGGTGGGGCAGTGGGGCTTACGTAAGTACATATGAAGAGCCTGCTGGGTAAGGCTAATGGTCCAACTAGCCCAGAATTGTCTTCTCACAATGGTCAACCAGATGTCTTTAGGGAACAGGCAAGCAGGACCTGAGAACAATAGCAACTCTCCCTTCCTGTGATTTCCAGGACCTGGTACTTGAAAGCATTCCTGCCTTCAGCTTTGGAGGGCAGAGCATAACAAAGTCTCATAAAATCACAGAATCATAGAAATACATGAAAGTATTTGGGCTCGGTCGGAGCGAAACAATACAAACTTAAAGCTTTTGCAGATGACCTAGTTTTGACCCTGCAGGAGCCAGAATCTAGTACGAAAAGAGTATTACAATTGATTCAGGACTTTGGTCGGGTGGCGGGATTTAAATTAAATAAACAGAAAACTAAGGTGTTGGGAAAAAACTTGACAGATATAGAGTCAGAACGGTTTCAGAGAGAAACAGAACTAATTGTGGTTAAAAAGGTAAAGTACCTAGGGGTAAATATAACAGCAAAAAATCTGAGTCTATTTAAGGATAATTATGAAAAATGTTGGTCTGAAATTAAGAGAGACTTGGACAGTTGGACAAAATTGAAGCTTTCTTTGTTAGGCCGAATTGCTGCTATCAAGATGAATGTATTGCCAAAAATGTTGTTTTTGTTTCAAACATTACAGATTGTGGACAAGACGGAGTGCTTTCGGAAGTGGCAGAAAGATATTTCTAAATTTGTCTGGTAGGGCAAAAAGCCCAGAATTAAGTTTAAGATACTAACTGATGCGAAAGAAAGAGGGGGCTTTGCCCTGCCAGACTTAAAGTTGTACTATGAAGCCGCAGCTTTCTGCTGGCTAAAAGACTGGCTACTTCTCGAAGACACTGACGTACTGGATTTGGAAGGTTTTAACAATGCTTTTGGTTGGCATGCATACTTATGGTATGACAAGGTTAAGATCAATAAGGCCTTTAAGAACCATATTGTTAGGAAAGCAGTATTTAATGTCTGGACAAAATACAAAGACTTATTGGAAAACAAGACTCCGAGGTGGCTTTCGCCTCTGGAAGCTAAGGCCCGAAAAAGACCCAATATGGAGGCCAAATGGCCAAAATATTGGGAAATATTAGAAAAAGATGGAGACAATTGGAAATTGCAGAGTTTGGAGAAAATGAAGGATAAAGTGCGAGACTGGTTACATTACGCTCAGATTAAAGAAGTTTTCAAAAATGATAAAAAGTTAGGGTTCCAGGTGGAGAAATCGAAGCTAGAAACAGAATTGTTAGAACCAAAGACTAAGGTACTATCTAGAATGTGTAACTTGCTGTTAAAATGGAATACACAAGACGAAATGGTTAAATCGGCTACGATAAAGTGGGCACAGGACATTGGGCATAACATTATGTTTGAGGATTGGGAAAGGTTGTGGACCACTGGGCTGAACTTCACCGCATGTAATGCTCTGAAGGAAAATGTAATGAAAATGATATATAGATGGTACATGACCCCAGTTAAACTTGCCAAAATATACCATTCGTCTGATAATAAATGTTGGAAATGTAAAGAAAATGAAGGAACATTCTTTCACCTCTGGTGGACATGCCCTAAGGTGAAGGCCTTCTGGGAAATGATATATAATGAACTGAAAAAGGTATTTAAATATACCTTCACTAAGAAACCAGAGGCCTTCCTTCTGGGCATTGTCGGCCAGAAGGTGCTAAAGAAGGATCGAACATTTTTTATGTATGCAACAACGGCAGCAAGGATACTCATTGCTAAAAACTGGAAAACTCAAGATCTACCCACACTGGAAGAGTGGCAGATGCAGCTGATGGACTATATGCAACTGGCCGAGATGACTGGCAGAATCCGTGATCTGAGAGAAGAGAGGATTGAGGAAGATTGGAAGAAATTTAAGATGTATTTACAAAAACATTGTAATTTGGTTGAATGTTAAGAAGGATGCTAGATTATAAAAAAATTGGCCACCACTAAATTAGATTTGAATTTGATGATAAGTGAGATTAAAGAAAATATAATTTTTTGGGGAGAATTGCTAGATTATATTTAAATGAGTGGATATAAGATCGTAAACAAGTCAATAATTTGCTTGGAAAAACCTTTTAACGATGTAAATGGGAGCGGGAGACGTGAGGGAGTCCAAAGAAATGATGAAACTACGTTGTGTTAAAAATAAGATTGTTTATTATTTGGTATTTGTATTCAAAAATCTTAATAAAAATTTATATATATAAAAAAGAAAGTATTTGGGCTCATGTTCACATCTTTGTGAACATAAGTGTGCACAGAACACTTTATTAAACTGTTTAACATGTACATATGGACTCTCCTTAAGGGCAGGGGGATGTTAACTCTTGCCCTCCCAGAGTCCTCCTCCAAGATCTTGTAGCTCAGCCAATGTCCTTTCTGAGCACAATTCAAAGTGTTGGTGCTGACCTTTAAAGACCTAAATGGCCTCGGTCCTGTATACCTGAAGGAGTGTCTCAACCCCCATCGTTCTGCCCGGACACTGAGGTCCAGCGCTGAGGGTCTTCTGGTGGTTCCCTCACTGTGAGAAGCCAAGTTACAGGGAACCAGGCAGAGGGTCTTATACAGTATGTAACTAGTTTAAGATGCTGCTCTGTTGTGATTCTCTGCTGCAGCCTGTCTTAGCCGGGTGCCTTAGATCTGAGTCTAATACACTTGGAAAAATTTCTCGGGTTACTGTAAATGGAAAAAAAACCAAACCAAAAACCCTAGACATTTTGCCAAGTTTTTAAAATCCACCCGGACAGATATTTTAACCCTGAAAAAGAGGACATGTCCTGGGAAAAGAGGACGTATGGCAACTCTACCTATGAAGGAACTTTTTAGAGAAAAGGTGAGTGAGAGGTAACATGACAGAAGTTTATAAAATTATGCATGGCAGAGTGAAAGTGAATAGAGGAAAGTTTTTCTCTTCTTATCTCATCACGCTTGGAATTGTGGACATCCAGTGAAGTTGAATGGGTGGGGGAGGTCCGCATCCTCATTGCTCCTTGATCTTCCTCTCTCTTTGTTGGCCTCCTTCTCTGAAAGACTTCCCCTCCTGCCCTTGATATTCTCAAGCAGGGAGCTCTGGTGTAGTGAGGCACCTGGCCTCATCCAGCAAAGGAGTTCTTAGGTTCCTTGCTATTTTTAGAAATAATTTTGCCTTTGCTCTTTTATTAAAGAAGAAAATGAAATAATGATTTTGATGAGATTCACTTGATGAAAAATTAAAGATTAAAATCATGCAGCCAAAAAAGATTAAAGCACTGGATGTTTCTCTGGAATTAAGTATTTCCATCTCATGGAGAGATCCAGCAGGGTCCGTTGAATCAAAGGCTCGTAGAATTGTAGAGGTGGAAGGGACGCCAAGGGTCATTTAGTCCAACCCCTGCAATGCAGGAATCTCAGCTAAAGCATCCATGTACCAACCTCTACAGTCATACCTGTTGTTACGTTTGCTTCAAACAGCAGCCACGAAATTAAAAGATGCCTGCTTCTTGGGAGAAAAGCAATGACAAACCTAGACAGCATCTTAAAAAGCAGAGACATCACCTTGCCAACAAAGGTCCGTATAGTTCAAGCTATGGTTTTCCCAGTAGTGATGTATGGAAGTGAGAGCTGGACCATAAAGAAGGCTGATCGCCGAAGAATGGATGCTTTTGAATTCTGGTGCTGGAGGAGACTCTTGAGAGTCCCATGGACTGCAAGAAGATCCAACCTCTCCATTCTGAAGGAAATCAGCCCTGAGTGCTCACTGGAAGGACAGATCCTGAAGCTGAGGCTCCAGTACTTTGGCCACCTCATGAAAAGACTCCCTGGAAAAGACCCTGATGTTGGGAAAGATGGAGGGCACAAGGAGAAGGGGACCACAGAGGATGAGATGGTTGGATAGTGTTCTCGAAGCTACCAGCATGAGTTTGATCAAATTGCAGGAGGCAGTGGAAGACAGGAGTGCCTTGTGTGCTCTGGTCCATGGGGTCACGAAGAGTCAGATACAACTAAACGACTAAACAACAACAAGAACATCTTTTCAGGTTGCGTCCTGCAGTGACCTGGAAGTACCGGAAAGGGTTACTTCCGGGTTTCGCTGCTTGCACATGCGCAGATACACAAAATGACGTCATGCACATGCACAGAAGTGGTGAATTGCGACCCGCACACACACAGATGCGGGTTGCGTTCCTTTCAGGTTGCAAACGGGGCTCCGGAATGGATCCCATTTGCAACCAGAGGTACCACTGTACTTTAAAACCTCCAAGGAAGGAGAGTCCACTGTTGGGATGCGTCCGGGGAGACAGGGGCATTTGGCAGGTCCCCAGATGGCTCCAGCCACTGGCTGGCAGCTGGGCGAACTCCGGTTCTTGTAACAGCATCAAAAACTGTGACTCAATCCTCAGAAGCTTTCAGAAGCTTAGCACGCAAGCCAGCAGAGATAAGAACTCTTTGCAAAGGAAGAGGCGGACAGAGGCATATGTTTTTGGTTTTTTTTACAATAATTTTTATTCAATTTTAACATATAAATTATAGTACATACCACAAAACTTCATCTTTTATACAGTCTTTTTTGGACTTCCATCAGCTCCTCCGATGATCCACCGTTTTAACCACTTCTTATGCATTTCTTAAAATCATATTACCTTTAAGTGTCTTCACTAACCATCCTCCCCATTATCCATTTTTGCAATAATTCTAATAATACTCCTCACAAAACTTCTTGCAATCCTACAAACGCAGTCTGATCATCACAAATACTTTTCAAATAGTCTGTAAATTTACTCCAGTCTTCCGTGAATTTCTGGTCCCGCCGGTTTCGAATCCTTCCTGTTAATTTCTCCAGTTCTGCATAGCCCATTAATTTCATCCTCCATTCTTCTTTCGTCGGTAATTCTTCTTGCTTCCATTTTTGGGCCAATAACGTTCTTGCTGCTGTTGTTGCGTATAAGAACAGCTTACATTCCTTTCTATTTATATCACTTCCCACAATGCCCAGTAAAAATGCTTCTGGTTTCTTTATAAATGTATATTTCAACATTTTTTTCATCTCATTATATATCATCTCCCAGAACCTTTTCACCTGGACAGAGGCATATTTTTTGTTGTTGTTGTTGTTGTTGTCCCCCCCCCCTGTTTTATTTAATTTGCTTAGTAACATAACATTATTATATATATTCTATAAAACAAAGAATACAGAACAAGATTCATTCATACTACAATGCCTAACTACATAACATTAATATATATGGTTTCTGGGAAAAAAGGCTTACATAACAAAATCAATTCAAAATACCATCCGGTTTACTTTCCCCCCCTTTTTTCTTTCCTCTCCCTCCCCACTCCAGCCCTCCCCGCCCCCTGTCAGGCCTTCCTTCTTCATATCTTTATCCATGTACACAGTCTGTTCATTCGAGCTTGTATATTAGGGTTGGCTTCCTCTCTTTCTATCCAGTTCCTGTAAAATGCCCATTTATTTGTGATTCTTTGGCATTTATTTTCCCATCTATCCTCTACCATTATCTGTGTGAATATTTCTGATTGTACGTATTCAAAAACATAATCATTCCATTTTTCCATATTCCATTTGGCCTTTTCTTTCCATCCCAAAGCAATAACTGCCATTCCAGCTAAAATCATAATCTTGTACAACTGGACAGAGGCATATGTAAGCATATTTACAAGCGTTTATTCAGCAGCAGGACAAAGAAAAAAACATGTCTGCTTCCCTTCATGTCCAAGCAAAAAACCAGGAAGCACACAGCAAAAGCAATACACAAACGGAAGTTCCCATTACAAGTTCCCAGCAAGCTGTGCTGGAATGTAAACAGACATGTAACATACAGCAGCTCCACACATCTGTTTAGGTGGAACGAAACATCATAATCCTAACATCCACAACCTCCCATGGGAGACCGCTCCACTGTCACACATGATGAATCTTAATTCTTTCTTTTTTCTTTTATAGAGTTACAAGCGTAGTGGATCAGGGAATGTTGCAGATTCTACAGCAGGAGGTGCCCCTTGAACATTCTGTAGAGAAGAAAAAAACACAGGCAACCCAAGCTTATTTTGGCACTTGGCAGATGCTTTAAAGATAATTTTTAGAAACCCACCATTAACAATAATCACATATCTGTCTGAGCATGAGATATGTAGTGTTCCCTTTTGGGGAGGGTCTCAGCTGACAGGCTGGAGTTATGCTGCTATGCTTGTGAGATGTGGAATATTTTTTATTCAATCTGCCTTGTGTCTCTCCCCTCTTTCAGAAGGAGAACCACACTCTCGTTGCCAGTACTATTAATAATTCTTTTTGTTTGTTTTCTTTTCTTTTTTTACAAAACAGCTTGATCAAGTCACGAGGGTTGTTTGTAGTTCTGTTGCAGATACTAGCTAAGGAGCAGGGATGCTTGCAAACATCATCCCCATCCAAATTTCAGAAACTTGATTTGTAGGTTCCAAGTCACTTCATTTTGCCTCTGGAGCAGCGATGCCAAGAGATCGGTCATTCTTCTTGATGTCAAGGTTGTCTTCAAAATCCAGGCTTCTGTCCTATTAGGCATGGTGGCTATGATCTGTCTCCACGGCTGGAGCCAGCAATGTGTCTGAAAACCAGTTACTAGAAACCACAGGAGGCAGTTGGAGGATGGATGGCGGCTAACAGATCGAGGTTGAATCCTGACAAGACAGAAGTACTGTTTTTGGGGGACAGGAGGCGGGCAGGTGTGGAGGACTCCCTGGTCCTGAATGGGGTAACTGTGCCCCTGAAGGACCAGGTGCGCAGCCTGGGAGTGATTTTGGACTCACAGCTGTCCATGGAGGCGCAGGTCAATTCTCTGTCCAGGGCAGCTGTTTATCATCTCCATCTGGTACGCAGGATTAGACCCTACCTGCCCGTGGACTGTCTCGCTAGAGTGGTACATGCTCTGGTTATCTCTCGCTTTGACTACTGCAGTGCGCTGTATGTGGGGCTACCTTTGAAGGTGACCCGGAAACTACAACTAATCCAGAATGCAGCAGCTAGACTGGTGACTGGGAGCAGCCGCTGAGACCATATAACACCGGTCTTGAAAGACCTACACTGGCTCCCAGTACGTTTCCGAGCACAATTCAAAGTGTTGGTGCTGACCTTTAAAGCCGCAAATGGCCTCGGTCCAGTATACCTGAAGGAGCGTCTCCACCTCCATTATTCTGCCTGCACACTGAGGTCTAGTGCTGAGGCCCTTTTGACGGTTCCCTTGCTGCGAAAAGCCAAGTTACAGGGAACCAGGCAGAGGGCCTTCTCGGTAGTGGCACCCGCCCTGTGGAACGCCCTCCCATCAGATGTCAAAGAGAAAAATAACTACCAAACTTTTAGAAGACATCTAAAGGCACCCCTGTTTAGGGAAGCTTTTAATGTTTAATAGGTTATTGTATTTTAGTGTTTGTTGGAATCTGCCCAGAGTGGCTGTGGAAACCCAGCCAGATGGGCGAGGTATAAATAATAAATTATTATTATTATTATTATTATTATTATTATTATTATTGGAAGGAAAAGGGCTCTTGGTCTCAAATTCTAATTGGAGCTTTCCAATTAATGCACTTGGTTGACCACTGTGATGACAGGATGTTGGACTAGTTCGGCCATTGGCCTGGTCCAGCAGTCCAGTTCTTGTGTTCTTGTGTTTGCCACAATTTTCAGTGTGCAGCTTTGTTTTATTTCCTTCCAAGTTACTAATGTATGATTACCAGACGTCCCCGTTTCTCGGGTACAGTCCCTGGATTTACAAATCTGTCCCCGGACAAAAATCTGTCCCCGGATTTCATTTAATGTCCCTGGATTTATATTTTAAGTGTTGTAGATTTATTAGTAGGGGATGAATGTTGCGTGATGGGTTCAACGGCACAAGACACATCATACGGGGACTTCCAGCGAGGCAAAATGGCGGGCGCCACGGCAGCAAGCAGCTCCTGAAGCCAGCCAGAGCCAACTGCGCTACAAGGCTGGCTCTGGGCTGCTGAGACTGCCACTGCATCTGCCACTGCCAAGGGGGAACTGGGGATGCCTGGTGTGTCAACTGGGGGAACCACTGACACCCCCCATGACCCAAATCGAGCTGGGTGTGAGAGCGCCCAGCCACCTGGCCAACTGCCAAGAGGAGCTCCGGGGCCAGGAATACCCCGGAGCCAATGCAGGGAGAAGGAGGAGAGGAGAAGGAGGAGGAAGAGAGAGAAAGAGGAAGGAGAAAAAAAGAGGGGAGCCCCGACCTTGCTGAGCTGAGGAGGAGAGGTAGGATAGCACCGGGAGGGCAAGGCCAGGGCCCAGAGGAAGGCCACGAGACAGAGAAGATATTACTTCTTAATATTTTTTTTTTAAAAAAACCAAAACTTTTTTAAATAACTTTTTTTTTCTCTTTTCAAAAAAATATGTTACCCTGCTGACCCAAGAGAAGGAGGCATAATGAAACAGGACTCCCCCTTCCTAACACACACACACACACACACACACTTGGGAAAGATGTTACACGTCGTAAATCCCTCTACTGCCGCTGCCGCAATACAACTGCGCCTGAAGATTTATGGATCCAGGGACCCTCATTTGGTTTATGTTTTGTCTGGGGAGAAACACAGCTGCATGCTGCTACTTTGTCAAGTAAATGTCACATCACACTTAATTGCCCAATAACAAATGGCAATGGGGGAACAATATAGATATAACATTGCCACACACTCCTTCTCTACCTGTCCCCCCCCATGCCCCCCCATTCCCTGGCGTTGCCCTTGAGCAAACACATTCGTCATACATAATCCAAAGTTGCAGAGCCTTGGATCTGAAGCAGCAATGGGCAGCGTTTCAATGGGAATCATAGCCTCTGGGGCAGGGCAGACCCAGTGCTTTCTGGCAGTAGCAGAGAAAGGTGGGTGTGGTGGGGGCGGGTTGCACCGGGTGCCATCCCTGGGGGGGTGACATCACCATGGGGGGCACCCCCCTTGGACACGCGCAGCTGCATCCCCATGGGCAGCTAGCCCCGCCCCCGTGGGGCACTCCGGGTGCCGGAGCAACTATAATAATAATAATAATAACAATTTATTATTTGTACCCCGCCTATCTGGCTGGGTTTCCCCAGCCACTCTAGGCAGCTTCCAAAACAAAGATTAAGAATACATTAAAATGTCACACGTTACTTCACCGCATGTAATGCTCTGAAGGAAAATGTAATGAAAATGATATATAGATGGTACATGACCCCAGTTAAACTTGCCAAAATATACCATTCGTCTGATAATAAATGTTGGAAATGTAAAGAAAATGAAGGAACATTCTTTCACCTCTGGTGGACATGCCCTAAGGTGAAGGCCTTCTGGGAAATGATATATAATGAGCTGAAAAAGGTATTTAAGTATACCTTCACTAAGAAACCAGAGGCCTTCCTTCTGGGTATTGTCGGCCAGAAGGTGCTAAAGAAGGATCGAACATTTTTTATGTATGCAACAACGGCAGCAAGGATACTCATCGCAAAAAATTGGAAAACTCAAGATCTACCCACACTGGAAGAGTGGCAGATGCAGCTGATGGACTATATGCAACTGGCCGAGATGACTGGCAGAATCCGAGACCTGGGAGAAGAGAGGATTGAGGAAGACTGGAAGAAATTTAAGACGTATTTACAAAAACATTGCAATTTGGTTGAATGTTAAGAAGGATGCTAGATCTTCTTGCAGTCCATGGGACTCTCAAGAGTCTCCTCCAGCACCAGAATTCAAAAGAATCAATTCTTTGGCGATCAGCCTTCTTTATGGTCCAGCTGCCACTTCCATACATCACTACTGGGAAAACAATAGCTTTTACTATACGGACCTTTATTGGCAAGGTATGCTAGGGGTATTTCTGCTAATTCTTGGAAGCAGGAGGTTGGGCAAACTGGGAAGCGTGTCAAGTGATCACAGAACCTATGCCTTGGCAGTGAGCATTTGAGCATGTAAGAGGGAGCTTGAATTAAAAGTTGGAGAGACAGTCGAAAGTTGTAGGTTGCTCCCTTTGGGCATTAGCACCTGGGATGCAGATCAAAACTCAAAATACGGCATTCTCCACTAGCAAAGCTGGGCTCTTGGTTTTAAGGAGGAAAAAGGCAATTTTGTGGAAGTCAGGCCTAACATTAATATTAGCTTTGACAACTAAATAGAAGCTCCATATACAGGGTTTATATACTTTGTGTACCAGATGAATAACAGGGATGAATAACAGGTTGTGGCTTTCTGCTTTCCATGAATTCTTAAAACAGGATTAACCACATTTATGGAGAACTGGTTTTTGAATAGCTACTAGCACAGTAGATTAATGATTCTAGACTTTATAGTTAACTTACTTGTCCACTTGGGCATTGGAAAATTTCACAAACTCTGCCAATTTTGTAGTGATTTCCCCCTCAGACGCTTGATCGTGCCCAGGGCAACCCAAAGCGACTTACACCCAAACAAACAGCTAATAAACCCCTCACAAATACATCAAAACCAACAAGAAAGAGATATACATTAAAAACAACCCCTCCCACTCCTAAAAGGCCACAGATAGTTCAAGGTCAAAGGCTGGCTTATAAAGTTTTTGTCTGGTGCCTAAAGATATGCAACAAAGGTGCCAGGCAAGCTTCTCTGGGGAGAGCATCCCACAAGCAGGGAGCCACCACAGAAAAGGCCCTGTTCTTGTGTTATCACCCTCTTGTGGAGGAGGCATATGAAGAAGGGTCTCAGATGAGGGTCTCAGGGTTTGGGGCGATTCATATGGGGAGAGGCGGTCCTTGAGGTATTGCGGTCCTGAGCCATTTTAGGCTTTCTAGGTCAAAACCCTCATTCATGGATCACTGCCTTGCCGTGGCAAAGGGGCTTGAATAACTCAGAGAAACTATGAGCTATGCCCTGCAGGGCCACCCAAGATGGACAAGTCATAGTGGAGAGTTTTGACCAAACGTGATCCACCTGGAGCAGGAACCGGCAAGCCACTCCAGTATCCCTGCCAAGAAAATTCCATGGACAAAGACAACTGGCATATAAAAGTTATGACGCTGGAAGGTGAGCCTCTCAGGTCGGAAGGCGTCCAACATGCTACTGAGGAAGAGCGGAGGATAAGTACAAGTGTATTCAGAGCTGATGAAACGGCTGGGCCAAAGCCGAAAGGACGCTCAGTTGCGGATATGCCTGGAAGCGAAAGGAAAGTCCAATGCTGTAAAGAAAAATATTGCATAGGAACCTGGAATGTAAGAACTATGAACCTTGGTAAGCTGGATGTGGTCAAAAATGAGGTGGCAAGAATAAATATTGACATCCTGGGCATCAGTGAACTAAGCTGAGGCTCCAAGACTTTGGCCACCTCATGAGAAGAGAAGACTCCCTGGAAAAGACCCTGATGTTGGAAAAGACCCTGATGTTGGGAAAGATGGAGGGCACAAGAAGAAGGGGACGACAGAGGACGAGATGGTGGGACAGTGTTGACGAAGCTACCAGCATGAGTTTGACCAAACTGGGGGAGGCAGTGGAAGACAGGAGTGCCTGGCGTGCTCTGGTCCAGGGGGTCACAAAGAGTCGGACACGACTAAATGACTAAACAACAACAACAAGTCAAAACCAGCACTTTGAATATATGTTATGAATTTAGACCAATCATCAATAAACTTTATACCTTTTTTCTGTCTGATGTTCTGCGTCATTTTTGCCAAATCCATGTACTCAAACAATTTACTTTGCCAGTCTTTAACGGTCGGGATATTTGGGGTTTTCCAATTTTGTGCTAGCAGAATCCTGGCAGCTACAATTGCATATTGAAACATTATGTGGTGTTATATCTCCAAACCCCTGTGAGCGACCTAGCTGCCAAATTCTGCACCAGCTGAAGTTTCTTAACCACCTTCAGAGGCAGCCTGGTGTAAAACATGTCGTTGAGGAAGCTGACCTTATTTCTCAGGAAACTGGGATAATAAATACCGTATTTCTGCTCCATAAGATGCACCTGACCATAAGACGCACCCAGTTTTCAGAGGGGTTATGCAAGAAAAAACAATTCTTTAAAGAGAGCGCTGAGCAGAGCCTGTATGCAGAGATCAGGCTGCCCTTCTCCCTGCTCGGGGAAAAGCCCCCAAGAGCCCCACACATGCTCCACACAACTCTTTAAGGGAGCACTGAGCAGAGCCTCCCGCCTGCATTTGCTCCATAAGACGCACACACATTTCCCCTTACTTTTTAGGAGGGGAAAAGTGCGTCTTATGGAGCAAAATATACGGTATATCAGGACCTTGCTTATAATTTACTGGAATAATAATTTTATGTATAAGAAACCCCCACCCCAGCTGCACAGCTGCTGATAATTGGTCCCATGTTAGCACAGAACCGCTCTCACTCACCCCTGGGCCTCCAGACCAAAGCCATATAAAGGAAGTAACACTTCCTTTGTCTTCTCCGACTTGTTAAAAACTTGGCAGTCACGCGAGTTTATAATCTGCCTGGCGAGGATCCTGCTTCTTCCCCTCTCCTAATGAGAAACCTGTCAAGGCGGTGTTATTCTGAGCACCTCTTCCGTGACAGCTCTGCAAAACCTCGTGCCTTTTCTTTTAATTGGTGCCAGATGTTTCGGTGGCAGCAGTGCTACCCAGACACACAACGTGTGTGTGTATTTGTGTGTATGTGCCTGTACACGAACACATTTCTTGAGAAGTGAAGTATTTCCTCTTACTATCACGTTCCTCCTTTGCCTTTTATATATATTTCAAACGATGAGCCTATGATCTATTATTGCTGTGTTCCTGTTGCAGACAGGCAAAAAAGTCATTCTCTGGCTTTCTGACTGGCACATCCTCTGAGTCTTCCTTAGCCCTGTGCATCAAAATAAAATAATAATAATAATAATAATAATAATAATAATAATAATAATAATAATAATTTATACCCTGCCCATCTGACTGGGTATCCCCAGCCACTCTGGGCAGCTTCCAACAAAAGATTAAAAATACATTAAAACATCAGTCATTAAAAACTTCACTAAACAGGGCTGCCTTCAGATGTCTTCTAAATGACAGACAGTTATTTTTCTCTCTGACATCTGGTGGGAGGGCATTCCACAGGGTGGGCACCACCACCAAGAAGGCCCTCTGCCTGGTTCCCTGTAATCTCACTTCTTGCAGGGAGCGAACAGCCAGAAGGCCCTCGGTGCTGGACCTCAGTGTCCAGGCTGAACGGGTTGGAGATGCTCCTTCAGGACTACTGGGCCAAGGCTGTTTAGGGCTTTAAAGGTCAGCACCAACACTTTGAATTGTGCTTGGAAACATACTGGGAGCCAATGTAGGTCTTTCAGGACCGGTGTTATGTGGTCTCGGCGGCTGCTCCCAGTCACCAGTCTAGCTGCCACATTCTGGATTAGTTGCAGTTTCTGAGTCACCTTAAAGGGTAGCCCCACATAGAGTGCATTGCAGTAGTCCAAGCGGGAGATAACTAGAGTATGCATCTTTGTCTTTGCAATGTGTGATGGATAAAGCTTCAAATCAGTCTCCTTTTTTTGCACGGGCAATTAAGGTTGGAAACTCTGGCTCCTTCTGCTATTGTCTTACCGCCTCTTGCCAGGAGAATCTTCCTTGGTGAAGGTATCCGATGGGAATATCTCTGACTCCTTCAGGGAAGCTGCCAAGGAAAGGCAGATATTTGCATGATAGTACAAATTAATCTAGTCCTCAGCTCCGGAGCAGCAGTAGAAATGAACATTTCTGGCACAGCGTTCAAAGCGAGGGCTCGGGGTTGAAACAAAGGGAGCTTCCTAAAGGCAACAATCAGATCCGGAGTTTCATTACCACGCCAAAGAAGTTGACACAAATGCGCAGCTTTTCTGAAGCAGCAAGAACCACAACATTACCGGTATTTCCCCATTGCGTCAGGTGAAGTTTGCAAATGCAAGTAGCTTGGTCGACCAGGCTTCGGTCAGGGGACATCTTCTAACCAGCAAGGGCTAGTTTTAATAAGCTGAACACAGAATTAAGCTCATGTCGGTTTCTGAGGCCATTTTGGTAATGTCAGTAAGATGGATCACATCAAGGTCTAACTCACTGAGAAAACCCTCTTTCTCTTTCATACTCTAAAAAGAATTTTTAGAAACCCTCCATTGCGTGGCGACAAACTGGAACGTGTCCAGAGGAGGGCAACCAAAATGCTCAAAGGCCTGGAAATGATGCCTTATGAGGAACGGCTAAGGGAGCTGGGCATGTTTAGCCTGGAGAAGAGGAGGCTAAGGGGTGATATGATAGCCATGTTCAAATATATAAAAGGATGTCACATAGAGGAGGGAGAAAGGTTGTTTTCTGCTGCTCCAGAGAAGCAGACACGGAGCAATGGTTCCAAACTACAAGAAAGAAGATTCCACCTAAACATTAGGAGGAACTTCCTGACAGTAAGAGCTGTTTGACAGTGGAATTTGCTGCCAAGGAGTGTGGTGGAGTCTCCTTCTTTGGAGGTCTTTAAGCAGAGGCTTGACAACCATATGTCAGGAGTGCTCTGATGGTGTTTCCTGCTTGGCAGGGGGTTGGACTCGATGGCCCTTGTGGTCTCTTCCAACTCTATGATTCTATGATTCCTGCCTCCCCCCTCAGAAATAAAGAAACGGGACACAAGAATTCGAGTTAATGGGTCAAATTAGGCCATAGCTTTATTGATTACAGGAATTGAGCGGTATTGGCTTAGGCATTGGTCCTCACAACTAACCAGCTTCAGCCTGCATGCTTGAAGGCTGGTGAGGGTTAACCACCAGTGGGAGGAGTCCTGCTGAGGCACGTCAACTAGGACCTCCCCTGGGGTCACCGCGTGGTGGCGTGCCGTGGGCCCACACCTCCATAGGCTTAGGACGAGGCCATGCCCCCCAGAATCCTTTACCGGACTACCCTTTTGTTTGGGGGAATGTGATGGCGATCCTTCCCCCCTTCATCTGCATAACAATAAACAGTACCCCCACCAATGCCTAACCGCCAATACTGTGGGGTTGTGACGGTTTGCTACGAGGTAGGGGAAAACCAAATGGCTGGTGCCAATCTGCCAGTTGGAAGAATTCCTACCAGGCCCCTTGATGGCGACCAACTGTAGTCCATAGCAACGTCAGAGAACTTAGCCTAACGGGTGGGAGGGGAGGGAAAACCAGGTCAGCTGCGGCGCGGGAAAGAGGGAGACCCTCGGCCGCGCCAGACCTAAGTAGGCGAGGCCATGCCCCCCCCGCGCCAGCCGACTGGCTGGCTCGTGGTATGACGTGTCTGAGGATTCCCTGCTATCGCGTGGGCTAGAGCCAGCCCCCGCGAGTGTGGGAAGGGGCGTGAAGCCTGCAACCCCACCTCCTCCCTAGCTCGGAAGTGGATTTATCAATAATACCATATCTGACTAAGCCTTGGCACTGGAGAGGGCATGGGCTGATATGGGCAATGTGACTCAGTGAGTAGAGCTAGGAATGTGCCCTGCCTGGAGCCCTGGACGGCTTCTGCCAGTCAGTGTCGATGATATTTAGCTAGAATGAACCGACAGTCTGACTTGATAGAAAGTTGCTTCATATATTCCTATTTATACTGCAATGCCTGCGAGATGTGGAATATGTTTTATTCAACCTGCCTTCAATCTGTATCCTCTTTCACATTCTCTTTGCTAGTGCTATTATTATTAATCCTTCCCCCGTTGTTTTTGTTTTCCTTTTCCATTTTTACAAATGGTTAGTATTTAACAGCATAATTAAGCATCGGCGGTTGTTTTTACTTCCGCTGCAAATGCCGCAGACCAGAGTGGTTCCCTCAGTGATGGTTAATTTCCCGCCAAACAGATGGGTTCCGCAGGGTTTCTCAGAGCTTAACAACTTCCGTCTCCTTTGCTGAAAGCAAAAAGAAAAAACCCCCCACACAACTCTTTATAATACCCTTGGTGCACCTAGCTTGCTAGCAGGATGAGTGCCATAAAACACAGCAGCTGGAGGCTCCCCCAAATTAGGACTTTGAGATTAATAAACTAAGGATTTGCATAATCAGCAAGATAATAAACGCCTCCTTTGTCCTATATCCAGGAGTCCTTCAAAGATGGACTTTGAAACCAAGACAACAACACAGTTCTAGCAAGCCATCCTATAGGCCTCCCAGCCGGGACGCAAACAGCTACACACACAACAGGGCTTCTTGGAAACTTCATTTTCACTGTGGAATTTTTTTGTCCTCCTGAAAAGCCAGAAAGTCAGGTTCATCCTTTGGAGAAGCCTCTGGTGGAACTGTACTGAGTTGAATAGGATCCATAAGGCAGCAGTCTGATTGGTCCTAGAACAATAGGGTCCAGAATGCAGCAGTCTGATTGATCCACAGGAGCCACCCAATCCAGCTCAGGGTGGAAGTGAATCTGCAACCTGATTGGCCTACAGGAGAATCCCGGAATTAGCCAATCACGTGGGGTCCATTGTGTAAATAATGTATATAAAGCAGACATTCTGGGGGAACTTCCATTCCTCCTCACCACTATGAGCTGAATAAAGAGCATGAAATCCACTCTTGACTCCATGAAAAACTACCAGAATATCAGCTCTTTGTCACTATAGGAAACCTGCTGGGTGCCACCGTGAAGCTGTCTCCCTGCTACCATGGAAAGAGGTGGTGTTTTCGGCTCCCTGAGACCTTTCTTAGTGATTCCTCAGGTATTGACCCTTCCCAAGCCATGGCTGTCCAAATAAATAAATACGTTATTGCTGGAACTATCTGAGAATGGCGAGGGAGTAGATTCGGAATTAGAGTTGTGATTTGCCTCCTTTCCCAGACAAGCTCCTGAGAATGATCATCTGCTAACAGGAGCCAGGTGGTTTGAGAAACGCACCTGGAGGGAGGTTTGGGAGGGTGATGAATCACAACTTCGATGAGTGCTTGTGCTTTGGGGAGGCCTTGAAGTGACAAGGGAGGAAGCCAGCCCTCTCTGCGGCTTCCGTGACAGCTGTTGCCTTTCTTTCACACACCGTTTTCAGGTGCAACAAAATAGTGTGGAATTGTAAGGCAAGATCCATCCCAGAGCTAACATTGTGTTCCCATAGGCGCCTGGCATTCATTTTGCAAAAGACTCAGCTGCTAGGATGTTGTCCTAGAAAACACACACAATATTCTAGCGCCGTTAATTAACTTTCTGGTGCTTTGGAGAATGAAGTATAGACAGACCCTTAGAACTGTAGAATCATAGAATTTTAGAGTTGGAGGGGAACGCAATGCTCATATAGTCGAATCCATTGGAAAGCAAGAATCACAACTAAAGAACCTTTGACAAATGGACACCCAACCTCTGTATAAAAACCGCCAACGAATAGTCCACCACTTTCCGAGGTAGCTCATTCCACTGTCGAACAACTCCTACCACCAGAAAGTAATTCCTAAAGTTTACTTGGAATCTCCTTTCATCCTAATGTTTCGTCAGAATCTCCTCATGCACACAATCTGGACCCCTGAGCTAGTCACAGAAAGGCATTATGGGAAAGGACAGTTCAAACCAGAATAGGGAGTCAGTAGAATAATAGAATCTTAGAATTCCTGCTCTGTGATTGCAGTCATGGGACTGTTGTCTTTCACATGACGTTGTATGTTTTGACTCCACAGAGTGGGAAGTGACGGAGACAGGATGTTTGTGTGTTCCATGAAGTGGGCCTATTGTCCCTTGTTCTTGTTCTCTTTGCTGTCTGATGCTAGAGAGAGAGGGAGCCGTGTTGGAGCGCTCTGTGTGTGTTTATATGTAAGTAAAGTAGATTAGCCAAAATAAAATAATAATAATAATAATAATAATAATAATAATAATAATAATAATAATATTTATACCCCACCCATCTGGCTGGGTCTCCCCAGCTACTCTGGGCGGGTTTTAGTGTTTCCAACAAAATACTAAAATACAATAACCTATTAAACATTAAAAGCTTCCCTAAACAGGGCTGCCTTCAGATGTCTTCTAAAAGTTTGGTAGTTATTTTTCTCTTCGACATCTGGTGGGAGGGCGTTCCACAGGGCGGGCGCCACTACCGAGAACGCCCTCTGCCTGGTTCCCCGTAACCTCACTTCTCGCAGTGAGGGAACCGCCAGAAGTCCCTCAGCGCTGGACCCCAGTGTCCGGACTCAACGATGGGGGTGGAGACGCTCATTCAGATATACTGGACAGAGGCTGTTTAGGGCTTTAAAGGTCAGCACCAACACTGTGAATTGTGCTAGGAAACGTACTGTGAAAACTGGAGAAACTCGGAAAATGCTGAGTTGCTGGGGTTCTGTCATGCAAGGTGCACAAACTCTGTGGATCCCTAAGTGTGCCGATGTCTGTTGGCATCGGTCACTGTGATGTTTGGGCTGAAGAAAGCTTATGAAGCTCTCAAACGATCGACCAGGAGGGAGGGAACATGCCAGGCATGTGTCTCTGCCAGGGTCCTATTCGAGTGTAGGCTGAACTCCTGACAGTAGGGTACCCCGAGGGTCACCTAGTCCATCCCCCCTGCAATGCAGGAATCTCAGCTCAAGCATCCATGACAGATGGCCATCCAACTTCTCATTAAAAGCCTCCAAGGAAGGAGAGTCCACCACCTATCATGGAAGTCTGTTCCACTGCCAAATAGCTCTGTCAGAAAGTTTTTTTTTCAAATGTTTAGTCTGAATCTCCTTTCTTGTAACTTGAAGGCATTGCCTCACATCCTACCCTCCAGAGCAGGAGAAAACAAGCAAGCTCCCTCCTCCATGTGACAGCCCTTAAGATATTTGAAGATGGCTATCATATCTCCTCTCAGTCTCCTCTTTTCCAGGTTAAACATACCCAGCTCCTTCAAGCGAACCTCGTAAGGCTTAGTTTCCAGACCTTTGAACATCTTGGTTGCCCTCCTCTGCACACCTTCCAGCTTGTCAACATCCCTCTTAATTGTGGCGCCCAGAATTGGACACAGTATTCCAGGTGTGGTCTGAGCAAGGCAGAATAAAGGTAAAGGTAAAGGGACCCCTGACCATTAGGTCCAGTCGTGACCGACTCTGGGGTTGCGGCGCTCATCTCGCTTTATTGGCCGAGGGAACCGGCGTACAGCTTCCGGGTCATGTGGCCAGCATGACTAAGCCACTTCTGGTGAACCAGAGCAGCGCACGGAAACATCATTTACCTTCCCACTGGAGGTATTTATCTACTTGCACTTTGAGGTGCTTTCGAACTGCTAGGTTGGCAGGAGCAGGGACCGAGCAATGGGAGCTCACCCCGTCGCGGGGATTCGAACCGCCGACCTTCTGATCGGCAAGTCCTAGGCTCTGTGGTTTAACCCACAGCGCCACCCTTGATCTGAACACCATATTTCTGAGGATGCAGCCTAGAATAGTGGTAGCTTTTTTTTGCTGCTGCATCACACCGTTGACTTATGTTAAGCCTGTGGTCCACCAAAACCCTTGATCTTTTTCACATGTACTGCTAATAAGCCAGGTGTCCCCATCCTCTATTTGTGCATTTGGTTTTTCCTTCCTAAGTGCAGAATCTTGCATTTGTCCCTATTGAAATTCATTTTGTTAGCTTGCTCTCAGTTCTCCAATCTATCGCGTTCATTTTGAATTCTGATTCTGTATTCCGCAGCAGTTTGGTGTCATCTGCAAATTGGATGAGCACCCCCTCAATTTCTTCATCCAAGTCATTATAAAGACGTTAAAGAACAATGGGCCAAGGACATAACCCTGCGGCTCCCCACATGTGAAAGTGATATTTGCCCCATTAGTCCCTGTTTGTGATATCATCCCATGTATGATTGCATGGAGATTGATGTTCACTCCTGCATGTTGAGAAAAACCCCCGCAAAGAGAATCTTGATGCAGTGGAATCTACAGTCCTATCAAGTTTTGTTTTCTCTCTATCTATGCAGAGTGGCCTACATCATTAATGCAATCATGTATGCAATCAAACCAAGAGGCTTTTATGTATTTTTTTGCCATGTTTTTGTCAATATGCGTGGAACACCAGCAATGTCGAAAAGGAGAGAGAAGCCCATTCAAATGAACTGGAGGAGCCCAATCCTTCATAAAACCCACTTTTCTTTTCTTTTTTAAAAATGGAATCCTGGAGAATTTCCAGTGCATCCACTCCACTGGGAAAGGCTGAGTTTTGGAAAATCTATTATTGCATGCCACCTCAATCTCTGAGCGGTGAGAGATCCCAGCAGTTCCAAACACTTCTAGGTTTGGTTTCCTTGGAACGAAGGTCAGCGGAAACTGTGGTGTCTTTAGGATATATCAATTTTATTTTCACATACATGCAACCTGAGCATAAGATGGAAGGGCTCACAGCATTAACACCCCATTAGCGGGTGGCACTGTGGGTTAAATCACAGAGCCTAGGACTTGCCAATCAGAAGGTCGGCAGTTCGAATCCCTGCGATGGGGTGAGCTCCCGTTGCTCGGTCCCTCCTCCTGCCAACCTAGCAATTTGAAAGCACAAAGTGCAAGTAGATAAATAGGTACCACTCCAGCAGGAAGGTAAACAGCATTTCCGTGCGCTGCTCTGGTTCGCTAGAAGCGGCTTAGTCATGCTGGCCACATGACCTGGAAGCTGTACGCCGGCTCCCTCATCCAATAAAGCAAGATGAGCGCCGCAACCCCAGAGTTGGCCATGACTGGACTTAATGGTCAGGGGTCCCTTTACCTTTACTAGCTTGGGGAACTCTGATTAACTTGGAGAGCAGCGGATAACCCTAGGGCTTTTGCCAAAGATTTCAAGTTAATTTGCGTGTTTTGCCGAAATGAGCTTTGGATAACTTCCCCATTTCAAGTGGAATAAATGTGTGGTCCGGATGTGACCCGCTAGCTGCAGATCACTGGCTTATAGGCTTTCTCGGGGAAGGGGGATATCGAAATGTGTGCAGCTGTTGCATGATGAATTACTTTGTCTTAACCACCCCTCCCCCCCGCCGATTGCCAGGAATCGCTTTTCTTTGTCTTTTCATTAGAGAGCCTTGTAATCAGGCTGAGTGCTGGATAGCGGCTTCCCATTGGCTGAACAGCCACGGCTTCTGTTTGCAAGTGTTATTGTGGAGACAGTGATGAATGGGCTGCCAACAGAAACATCATGCTCTCGGGGAGTAGCCCTGCCTCTGTGGCAGGGGGAATTTTCCCTTTGCGAGTCTTCCCTCCCTTCTCCCTGCAAAGCAAAAGGAGCTCTGGCAGGAATCAAAGAAAGAACTCGCAGGTGTCAAGAGAGAGAATGATGGAGAGCATAGACTAGGCAGGATGCAGGGCAATTAATAAACTGCATCCTCTGCTGGAGTCCACAACCTTAAATCAGCCCAGGTGGATAAAAAGTGCTGCCCACAATAGGGTCGTTACTTGGTAAGGGATGGGGGCCGGCCCTAACATTTGGCAAAGTGAGGTGACTTCCTCAGGTGGATTAGGCAGCAACCCACTGGCTGATCATTCTACCCCCCAGCTAATCCCTTCTGTAGGAAGAGAAAACTGCGAATGCTGTATAGTTTGTCCTAGATCAACCAAGCTAATCTGCGGCATTCATGTTTAGCCTGAAAAAAGAGGAGACTGAGAGGTGACTGTCAGGAGTTCAGCCTACACTCGAGTAGGACCCTGGTAGAGACACATGCCTGACTGACATGTTCTCTCCCTCCTGGTCGACCGTTCGGGAGCTTCTTCTTCTTCTTCTTCTTCTTTTTTTTTTTTGCTTTTATGACCTTCCTCCCAATTTCTTTTTCTTTTCTTTTTTTTATTAATTTTTTAAGAAAATTTTTCTTTTACAAATTATATAAACACACTCATATTCAATATAATACAAAATTATTTTAGACTTCCCCCCGTTCGGGAGCTTCAAAAGCTTTCTTCTGCCCGTATATCACAGCAACAGATGCCAACTGACACCAGCACACTTAAGGATCCACAGAGTTTGTGCCGCTTGCGCAACAGACCTCAGCAACTCAGCATTTTGGCTCATCTGCTTTTTTCACATATAAACATACAAGGAGCACTGCAACATGGCTCCCTCTCTCTCTAGCATCAGACAGCAAAGAGAAAAAGAACAAAGGACAATAGTCCCACTTCACGGAACACAGGAACACAAACACCCTGTCTTCGTCACTTCCCACTCTGTGGAGTCAAAACATACACCGCCATGTGATAGACAACAACCCCATGACTGCAATCACGGGGCGGGAATTCTAACAGTGACAACATGAAAACCATCTTGCAACATCTCAAGGGCTGTCCCATGGAAGAGAGAGCAGGCTTGTTTTCTCCTGCTCTGGAAGGTAGGACTCGAACCCATGGCTTCAAGTTACGAGAAAGGAGATTCTAACTAAAAATATGGAAAAACGTTCTGATAGTAAGAGCTGTTTGACAGTGGAATGGTCTCCCTTGGAAGGTGGTAGACTCCCCTTCCTTGGAGGTTTTTAAGCAGAGGTTGGACGGTCATCTGTCATGGATGCTTTAGGTGAGATTCCTCCATTGCAAGGGGGCTGGACTAGATGACCCTCCAGGTCCCTCTGTAATGCTGTGATCTGCATAGCCCTTCAGTATGGAGGGAAAACATTCTGTGCATGCTTAAAGGCACTCTCATAATTTGCCTGCTTGCAATGAAAACTGTCACGCATAAGTCTGGCGCATGTTAAGGCTTGTGGTTCTGGACTCATTGGTGGGAGATGCAAATGCCACACTCCCTAGTTACCCAGGAGAGTGACTGTGTCTCAGGTGGTGAGCAGGAGGTAGAAAGATGTGTTTGAGTAACTTGCTGCTGAAATGGAACACTCAGGATGAAACGGTGAAACCAGCTATTATTAAATGGGCACAAGATGTTGGATATAACATTATGATGGCTGACTGGGAACAGTTATGGACCACAGGTATGAAATTTACGGCATGTAATGCCTTAAGAGAGAATTTAATGAAAATGATCTACAGGTGGTACATGACCCCAGTCAAGCTTGCAAAAATTTATCATTTGCCTGATAATAAATGTTGGAAATGTAAAGAGACAGAAGGTACATTCTTTCACCTTTGGTGGACATGCCCAAGGATTAAGACCTTCTGGGAGGTGATCTATAACGAAATGAAAAAGGTATTTAAATATACCACCCTGAAGAAACCAGAGGCCTTTCTCCTGGGCATGGTCAGCCAATTGGTGCCTAAGAAGGATAGAACTTTATTTATGTATGCTACAACAGCAGCAAGAATACTTATTGCAAAGTACTGGAAGACACAAGATCTACCCACCCGGGAAGAATGGCAGATGAAGGTGATGGACTACATGGAACGGGCGGAAATGACTGGCAGAATCCGAGACCTGGGAGAAGAGTTGGTGGAAGAAGATTGGAAGAAATTTAAAGTTTATCTACAGAAACATTGTAAAATTAAGGAATGTTAGAAGGACGTTGGAATGAAGTAATGTGGCTTTAGCAGAAATGATATAAAGGATTAAGAAAAAAAATGGATTGTTAATTGGTGAAAGATGAGAATGTAAAATTACAGTATATTAAGATAAATTATTAGGATAAAAACAAAGTGGGAAAGGATTTGCTGAAATATCGAATTGAACTAGAATACAAAAAAGGGAGGTGTGAGGAAGTCAAGGAAATAAGCAAAGGAAAGATAAGTTATGGGAAGGTTCGTTGTGTTTTTTAATTGTTTCTATTTTTCTGTTTTTTATAATTTTTTTTCCTTATTGTGATGTGTTGTCTAGTTTTTTGCTTAACTTGGTATTTTCTCTTTTTTCTTTTTGTAACCTTTAAAACTTTAATAAATATTTTTTTTTTTTTAAAAAAAGGAAAGATGTGTTTGAGGTCAGGGGAAGGATGACAAGGTAGCTGCACTTTCTTGTATTTCCATCTCTTGAAACGCCAGAGCTTTGGGGTTTCTGAAAGTGGTTTGTAATTGCAGAGGTGGCGTAATAACAGAGCCCAGTCAATTGCCGTCTCAGGCGGGCCATGAATCGATGGATGGATGGATCGTTTTTGCCTGCTCCACTCAGTGCCTTACAAAGAGCAGGAAAGGATACTTTTACCTCTTCAAACGTTAACACATAACGTCAGTGGATAGATAGAATTTCTGTGGGTTTAAGGGACACGTCTCTTTGAGCCAGCATTCGTGGACTGGAGGGAAATGGTTATTAAATCTTCAGATGGCTTTCCTGTCTATTTGCAAGCAACAAAAACAACCCATTTCTTTGGAAGGGGGGCAATGGACTCCTGACCCCAGGTTTTTGGAGGTGACTGCACCACTAAGCAGCAGTAGGTAAGGTAAAGGTAGAATCCTAGAATCATAGAGTTGGAAGAGACCACAAGGGCCATCGAGTCCAACCCCCTGCCAAGCAGGAAACACCATCAGAGCACTCCTGACATATGGTGGTCAAGCCTCTGCTTAAAGACCTCCAAAGAAGGAGACTCCACCACACTCCTTGGCAGCAAATTCCACTGTCAAACAGCTCTCACTGTCAGGAAGTTCCTCCTAATGTTTAGGTGGAATCTTTTTTCTTGTAGTTTGGAACCATTGCTCCGTGTCCGCTTCTCTGGAGCAGCAGAAAACAACCTTTCTCCCTCCTCTATGTGACATCCTTTTATATATTTGAACATGGCTATCATATCACCCCTTAACCTCCTCTTCTCCAGGCTAAACATGCCAAGCTCCCTTAGCCGTTCCTCATAAGGCATCGTTTCCAGGCCTTTGACCATTTTGGTTGCCCTCCTCTGGACACGTTCCAGTTTGTCAGTGTCCTTCTTGAACTGTGGTGCCCAGAACTGGACACAGTACTCCAGGTGAGGTCTGACCAGAGCAGAATACATTGGCACTATTACTTCCCTTGATCTAGATGCTATACTCCTATTGATGCAGCCCAGAATTGCATTGGCTTTTTTAGCTGCCGCGTCACACTGTTGGCTCATGTCAAGTTTGTGGTCAACCAAGACTCCTAGATCCTTTTCACATGTACTGCTCTCAAGCCAGGTGTCACCCATCTTGTATTTGTGCCTCTCATTTTTTTTTTGCCCAAGTGCAATACTTTACATTTCTCCCTGTTAAAATTCATCTTGTTTGTTTTGGCCCAGTTCTCTAATCTGTCAAGGTCGTTTTGAAGTGTGATCCTGTCCTCTGGGGTGTTAGCCACCCCTCCCAGTTTGGTGTCATCTGCAAATTTGATCAGGATGCCCTTGAGTCCATCATCCAAGTCGTTGATAAAGATGTTGAATAAGACTGGGCCCAAGACAGAACCCTGTGGCACCCCACTAGTCACTCTTCTCCAGGATGAAGAGGAACCATTGATGAGCACCCTTTGGGTTCGGTCAGTCAGCCAGTTACAAATCCACTGAGTGATATCATAGTCAAGTCCGCATTTTACCAGCTTCTTTACAAGAATATCATGGGGCACCTTGTCAAATGCCTTGCTGAAATCAAGGTAGACTACATCCACTGCGTTCCCTTCATCTACCAGACTTGTAATTCTGTCAAAAAACGAGATCAGGTTAGTCTGACATGACTTATTTTTCAGAAATCCATGCTGACTATTGGTGATCACAGCATTCCTTTCTAGGTGCTCACAAACTGTTTGCTTAATGATCTGCTCCAGAATCTTCCCTGGTATTGATGTCAGACTGACTGGGCGGTAATTATTTGGGTCCTCTCTTTTCCCCTTTTTGAAAATAGGGACAACATTTGCCCTCCTCCAGTCTGCCGGGACTTCGCCTGTTCTCCAGGAATTCTCAAAGATGACTGCCAGTGGTTCTGAGATCACATCTGCCAGTTCTTTTAATACTCTTGGATGCAGTTCATCTGGCCCTGGAGACTTGAATACATCTAAACTAGCCAAGTATTCTTGTACTATCTCCTTAGTTATTCTGGGCTGTGTTTCCTCTGCTGAATCATTTGCTCCAAATTCTTCAGGTCGGGCATTGTTTTCTTTATCGGAGAAGACTGAGGCAAAGAAGGCATTGAGGAGTTCAGCCCTTTCTGTATCCCCTGTTTGCATTTCACCATCTTCTCCTCTGAGCGACCCCACTGTTTCTTTGTTCTTCCTTTTGCTACGAACATACCCATAAAAGCCTTTTTTGTTGCTTTTAACCTCTCTAGCAAGCCTGAGTTCATTCTGTGCTTTAGCTTTTCTGACTTTGTGTCTACACGTGCTGGCTATTTGTTTGAATTCCTCTTTGGTGGTTTCCCCCCTTTTCCATTTTTTGTACACATCCTTTTTTAATCTTAACTCAGTTAAAAGTTCTTTAGATAGCCACCCTGGCTTCTTTAGGCACCTTCCATGTTTCCGTCTCATTGGTATTGCCTGAAGTTGTGCTTTTACTATCTCCCTCTTAACAAACTCCCAGCCATCATGAACTCCCTTTCCTTTTAGTATTACTGTCCATGGGATCTCACCCAGCACTTCCCTAAGTTTTATGAAGTCGGCTTTCTTAAAGTCAAGAAATTGAGTCCTAGTATGCTTGGCTGCTCCTTTCCGCTGTATAGTAAACTTCAGAAGAGCATGATCACTCGCGCCTAATGATCCTTCCACTTCTACCCCACTAACCAGGTCATCAACATTGGTTAGGACCAGATCTAGTCATCAACATTGGTTAGGACCAGGTAAAGGACCCCTGGATGGTTAAGTCCAGTCAAAGGCGACTACAGTGGTACCTCGGGTTACCGACGCTTCAGGTTACAGACGCTTCAGGTTACAGACTCCGCTAACCCAGAAATAGTACCTCGGGTTAAGAACTTTGCTTCAGGACGAGAACAGAAATCGTGCAGCGGCGGCGCAGCAGCAGCGGGAGGCCCCATTAGCTAAAGTGGTGCTTCAGGTTAAGAACTGTTTCAGGTTAAGATCAGACCTACAGAACGAATTAACTTCTTAACCCGAGGTACCACTGTATTGGTCTGCTCCCAATGCTTTAAAAATAAATCCTGCATTGGCGATATACCTCCGTCATCAATCTGCTCGTAATCAGTTATTTGCCCTGGGAGTGTGGAGTTAAACAGGAATGAATATTTACCTTTTAATAATTGCACCACATTAATCCTCTGTGTCTCCATCGCCTCAGGAACTTTAATTTCCACTCTGCTCTGCTGCAGCGTAATGATTTTTAAAATGATTTCAGAATTGCGACTGGAATAGCCGTGCAATTTGGTTATTAATTGCAAGGCGGCTTCTCCTTTACATGCTGTTTGAAATGGTAAAACAACTAGCCTGGAGTGATTTATATTTTGAAAACAGGAATGATTTACAAAAGAAATGTGTGCAAAGCAAAAGAAAAGCTTTCCTCCTGTGGGACAGATTCACATTCTTGTGTGGTAAACACGTCAAATAATCTCTCATTAGCTGACAGTGAGTCCTACTCGGTTTCTAAAGATGTTTTGACCCGAGGCAATGAAAAACATCCAATGTGGTGTTCTCACATGGCTGTGTAAACACCATGCATTTAAAGTACACCCCATCTTGTCAAAAAACAATGGGAACTGTAGTTTACTCCCTAGTGCATTTTAGAAAACTGTAGTTCTCAGGATTATTTTAGTGAGGTGGATGCACTGATAATGTATGGTGCATACCCGCGGACTGTCTCGCCAGAGTGGTGCATGCTTTAATAATCTCCCGCTTGGACTACTGCAATGCGCTCTACGTGGGGCTACCTTTGAAGGTGTCCTGGAAACTGCAGTTAATCCAGAATGCAGCAGCTAGACTGGTGACTGGGAGTGGCTGCTGGGACCACATAACATCGGTCCTGAGAGATCTGCATTGGCTCCCAGTACGTTTCCGAGCACAGTTCAAAGTGTTGGTGCTGAGCTTTAAAGCCCTAAATGGTCTCGGTCCAGTATACCTGAAGGAGTGTCTCCACCCCCATCGTTCTGCCCAGACACTGAGGTCCAGCGCTGAGGGCCTTCTGGCGGTTCCCTCCCTGTGAGAAGCCAAGTTACAGGGAACCAGGCAGAGGGCCTTCTCAGTGGTGGCGCCCGCCCTGTGGTACACCCTCCCATCAGATGTCAAAGAGAACGACAGCTACCAGACTTTTAGAAGACATCTGAAGGCAGCCCTGTGTAGGAAAGGTTTTAATGTTTAATGGACTATTGTATTTTAATATTCAGTTGGAAGCTGCCCAGAGTGGCTGGGGAAACCCAGCCAGAAGGGCGGGGTATAAATAATAAATTATTATTAGTATTATTGTTGTTGTTGTTGTTGTTGTTGTAGTAATTACTGTGTGTATATTAGTCGCCAACGTGTTGCATGAGTCGTACTACTCTATGGTGTCTAGCATGCTCACAAAGATGGGGACCCAAGTTACAAGGAAGGAGATTCCAACTAAATATGAGGAAGAACTTTCTGGCTGTAAGAGCTGTTCAACTGTGGAACGGTCTCCCTCCGAAGGTTGTGCACTTTCCTATGTTGGAGGTTGGATGGCCATCTGTCATGGATGCTTTAGTTGAGATTCCTACATTGCAGGGGGTTGGAATAGATGACCCTTCCAACTTGACAATTCTATGATTCTATGGCCTCCTGCTCCTCCACATGCTGTTGGGTACCAACTCTGATCAGTCTCATGTAAAAAATGATGGCTCCGGAACGTTTAATCAAATTTACCCATCTCATTTCCCCATGTTTCCCTGTTCCTGCCCCAAAGCAGCCTGCTGTTCTCTTCTTCTTTTGACGGCAGTGTTGTGTCTCATTCAGGCCTCGGAGCCCTCCTGAATCACCCTTTCAACCGTACGATGGGATGGCACAATAATAAAGATTATCATCCCCCGTCGTAAAAGAGAAAAAGAGGGAAGGGAAAGAAGAGAGACAAAGTGGGAGCTTTTGCCGTTACAAATTACAAGAGAATTAAATATGGTTAAACTTGAATCTGTTCTGGCAAAGCGCAGCAGTAAAAGGCCATTAAGCGACTTGCCCATTTACAGAAAACATAACAGATAAAATTCATTTTTAATGGACTGTTTCCATGGCAACGTTCCTGAGCCAGACACGTTTTATAGCGCATCGAACAGCGCGGGTGCTTAAGATAATTGCAGCAGTCACTGTGCTGGGGACACTGTGGTTTGTGATATGGATGTGTGTGTGCATGTGTGTAGTGTGTGTAAAAAACAGAACCTCAGAATATTGTCAACTGGTCTAAAGCTGTTTTATTGTACTTGGGTTTTTCAGAGATTTTATCTGGCCGCAAAGGAAAGTAGGACCTCAAAGGATGGGCCACGTCAACCAAGGCTCCGTCCCTTAACAACAACAACAACAACAACAACAACAACAACAACAACAATTTGTACCCCACCCATCTGGTTGGGCTTCCCCAGCCACTCTGGGTGGCTTCCAACAAAGATTAAAAATACATTAAAATATCACACATTAAAAACTTCCCTGAACAGGGCAGCCTTCAGATGTCTCCTGAATGTCAAGTAGTTGTTTATCTCTTTGACATCTGATGGGAGGGCGTTCCACAGGGTGGGTGCCACTACCGAGAAGGCCCTCTGCCTGGTTCCCTGTTACATCGCTTCTCACAGTGAGGGAACCGCCAGAAGGCACTCAGCGCTGGACCTCAGCGTCCGGGCAGAATGGTGGGGGTGGAGATGCTCCTTCAGGTATACTGGACTGATGCCATTTAGGGCTTGAAAGGTCAGCACCAACACTTTGAATTGTGCTCGGAAACGTACTCAAACCTATCCATTCTGAAGGAAATCAGCCCTGAGTGCTCACTAGAGCTGAGGCTCCAAGACTTTGGCCACCTCATGAGAAGAGAAGAAAAGACCCTGATGCTGGGAAAGATGGAGGGCACAAGGAGAAGGGGACGACAGAGGATGAGATGGTTGGACAGTGTTCTTGAAGCTACCAGCATGAGTTTGACCAAGCTTCCAGTTGTATTCGCATCAGCAAGCTCCTACCATTGGTTGTTAACCCTGATATGACTCCCGGCTGTGCGGGGTGGAGTCTTGTATTGCTGTTTCATCCAATGCCTAAGCCAATACTACTTACAAGCTGTAACCAATAAAAGTTGTGGCCTAATTTTGCCTATTAACCTAAAATAGTGTGTCTTTGTGTCTTATGATAATCCTATGCGGGTGGTGGGTCCTCGACTCACAAAAAGTTCTGAGGATGCTGAGGAATCAAGGGCCTTCGGCTACACGCCACATTTGACTTTTCTTGAGAGGAGGACTTTGAAAGGGTTGCTCTCCCCGAAGGCTTCTGAGCAAGCAGCGGGAGGAGAGCGCCAAGCCAGGCTCCTGGTTAGCGAAAGGTCATCAGCGTTCGCCCACGTGGCCTGGCGCTTCTGCTTTTGTCCGGCTGACACTCAACGCAGCGGCGGAAGGGAGTTGCTCTAATGCAAAGCGACAGCTTGGAACTGAGAAAATTTCCTCCTGTCAGAGAGACTAAGTGGTCAGGCTGCGCCTTCAGGCTTGGCTGGGCCGAAATGCTGGCAGAGTTATTAGTTTTCAAAGATGGCTCGCGGAAAACGGTCGGCTTCGCTTTCTGCTCTCTCTGTGATCATGGATACATGATCTGTCTCTTCGTGAGGGATCTGCTCATACTCTACCCCCAGCCCAGAGCTGTTCGACTGCCTTTTTAGGGTCAGTTTCTTGGGGGTGGCTGAGCACTGGAGACGAAATATTGGGAATGTTCAGGGATGCAGGAGAGGATATATTGTTTGATTATAGCCTTTCCAACTTGTGTTAACAAGCTCACAATTTAGCAGAGTAACATCCCCCTTTTTAAACTTGCAGCGGATGCGTTTGCTCAGGCTCATTAAAGCCTCTATAATAACTGTTGTAGTATTTCCCCTCTTTTTCCATCATAAAAGATAAGACACGACACAGTCCTCTATAAAAGTATAAAAAGGTTTACTCACACATCATTCTGTTCACAATAGGATCCCAGAAGGCAGACTTAGCTTAGAAAAGTAACATACACCTGGAAACTGTCTCATAAGGAGACAGTCCCTATGTCCTCTTTTGGCTGGAGGCCAAGAGAGCATCTTTGGCTAAGCAGATGTTGCTTCTTTGATGCATGTGGTCAGAAAGAGAGAAGGATGGCTGCCCTGCCCTGTGCTTTTGTTATTACCTGCACAGGTGAGGCCACACCCACCTCTAGTCACATGCAGAGGAAGTCTGTCCCAGCCCAGAAGGAAACAGGAAGTTTACTTGCTGGCTGGACAAACATTCCTCCCCATGTGTAAACATGTTCACTCTAGGAATCTTGTACTTGACTGCTCTTGTGTTTCACATCCCACAGTAATGGAGTCTTCATGCAAGGGGCAGTGAACCTTTTTATCCCAAGAGAGCCACATTCCCTCTTGGACAGTCTTGGCTGTGGTGGGTGGGGCCAGAGGCAAAAGTGGGTGGAGCAATGCTTTTTTAAAAGCCAATCCAATTGGTCCTTGATAATAAGGAATGAGAAAGTCCACGGTGGATCCGATAGGCAGGGCTGTGCCTACTTCCTGCTTGGCTTGTCGATGCCATCCCATTCCAACCTGAAAAGAATTACCTGATTTTCCTTAGGCAGACAGTCTCAGTCTCAAACTTCCTGAGCTGTGTCACTCTCAAGTGGTCACAACTGCATGGCAGAAACAGGATACCTGGCAGAGAATTCAACATCCTTTTGTAAAAACCCTGTGCACTTTTCTTTTTTAAAAAAATAAATAAAAAAAAACTCAAGTCAAAGAATGGGATTAAGAGCAGCATGGAAGGAAAGCTGGAAAGTCAAAGTTTAAAGGGAAATGTAGAACAAATTTGAAATCTGGAATTTATATGTAAATATTTTAAAATTTAATTAAAAAATTGACATTAGGGGGAGAAAAAGTCAAGTTTCCAGTCCAGTATACCTGAAGGAGCGTCTCCACCCCCATCGTTCTGCCCGGACACTGAGGTCCAGCGCCGAGGGCCTTCTGGCGGTTCCCTCCCTGTGAGAAGCCAAGTTACAGGGAACCAGGCAGAGGGCCTTCTCAGTGGTGGCGCCCGCCCTGTGGTACACCCTCCCATCAGATGTCAAAGAGAACGACAGCTACCAGACTTTTAGAAGACATCTGAAGGCAGCCCTGTGTAGGAAAGGTTTTAATGTTTAATGGACTATTGTATTTTAATATTCAGTTGGAAGCTGCCCAGAGTGGCTGGGGAAACCCAGCCAGATGGTCGGGGTATATATAATAAATTATTATTATTATTATTATTATTATTATTATTATTATTATTCATTTTTGCAGGATTTAGCAGCATGTGTGTGCATGCTACACAGAGTACACCCAGCTTTTGGGCTCAGGTTTTGCTTCTCGCCTTCCCAGGAGAGGCATCTGGTCGGGCTGCTGTGAGAACAGGACGCTGGAGTAGATGGGCCATTGGCCTGATCCAGCCGCCAGACACTTCTTACGTTCTTTACATATCTGCTTCTTCGATATACTGCTCCCACGTAAGACAGAGAGCGTGCTAGAGTGGAGGGGGGAGAAGGAAGGTAAAGGTAAAGTGACCCCTGCCCATTAGGTGCAGTCGTGGCCGACTCTGGGGTTGCGACGCTCATCTTGCTTTACTGGCCGAGGGAGCTGGCGTACAGCTTCCAGGTCATGTGGCCAGCATGACTAAGCCGCTTCTGGCAAACCAGAGCAGCGCACGGAAATGCTGTTTACGTTCCCTCTGGAGTGGTACCTATTTATCTACTTGCACTTTGACGTGCTTTCGAACTGCTAGGTTGGCAGGAGCAGGGACTGAGCAACGGGAGCTCACCCCGTCATGGGGATTCGAACCACCGACCTTCTGATCGGCAAGTCCTGTGCTCTGTGGTTTAACCCACAGCGCCACCCGCGTCCCGTGTCCATAGAGTGGAGGGGGGAGAAGGAAAAGCTTATGGAAAAGGAGACCTGGAGCCACGCAGCAGGGCTACCGGAATAAGAAATTGCCTGAGTTTATTTTTAGCTGGCAGCTCTAAAGAGCAGCCGGCAGCATTTCTGCAGGGAGGCCGACAAAAGGAGGAGCGAACTCTTACAATCCCCCCTGCAGGTAGAAGTTGAAAAGTTGAGCATCGGGATGCAGGCTTCAGCGGGAAGCCTGGGCAATGCTCAGATCCCAGAGCCTTTCCCATCCATCTGCTGTCTTCTTTACTGCAACCCTCGATGCTGGAGGGCAACCGAGAGACGTCCTTCACTTTATGGAACACAAACAATGTGGGCGTCTCTGGAGGGAGCTTTGGATGTTGCAACAATCAGGAACTCGCGAGAGGCTCATTCCTTTTGACGGATCAAGGGGTTGTTTCTAGTGGCAAGGGGACAAATTGTACATCTGCTGCAAGCAAAACACAAGCTTGTGCCCCCCCGCCCCCGTGCACTCCTTCCTCCTAAAGCTTGTTCATGCCACAGGACATATTGGCTTTTTACAAAAGAAACACACACACATACCACAACTTCAGGGAGAGAGAGATATCTTTCACAGCATTTTCCTCAGAATAACGGAAGCTGCCTTAACCTGACCAGTGGCGTAGCATGGGGGGTGCAGGGGGGGCCGGCCACACCGGGCGCAACATCTGGGGGGGGCGCGCTCGCCGCCTCCGGAGTTGCCAAAGAGCTTCGGGCACAGGCTGTAGCAGAGCCCCATGTCTCGCGGAACCGACGAGCTGTGCGCGCGTCCAGGCTGAAGGCGTCCGGTCGGCAGCAGCTCTCAGCGCTCGCCGCGGTGCCCGCGCATCAGGGCCGCGGAGGGCGCGCCAGGCAGCCCCTCCTCACAGCCCCGCCACCGCTGCTGCAGCTGCTGGGCCATGTTGCATTTTCCTCGCCTCTCTGCCCTCCTCCTCCTCTGGGCAAGCGGCGTCGTTTGGGCAGCAGCGCCAGCGGCAACTCGCCTCAGATCACCTGACACAGACCCGCCGCCGCCGCCGTGGCTACCTTACCGTAAATACCCCAGCCCAGGCAGCAACAAGAAGAAGCTGGCAGCGGCGGCAGGTTACTTGCCTTGCCCCGGGTTAGGGGGCGCAAATTACTTGCCTTGCCCCAGGTTAGGGGGCGCAAATTACTTGCCTTGCCCCGGGTGCTGACAACCCACGCTACGCCGCTGCTCAGAATAACGGAAGCTGCCTTAACCTGACTCAGGCTCCTGGTCATAAGTGTGGGAATGTTCAGGGTGGCAGGAGAGGATATATTGTTTATTAATATCCTTGGAAAAGCATTACAATAACAAATATATCCTGGCAGAAACAGAATGATCCTTGAAAAACGACAAACTTAATGTTTTTTGATATCTGACGGAAACAAAGAAAGAAAGAAAATAATTTGGAACTGTGTGTGAAAAAATTGCAGAAATAATACAATGAGTCTAATCAGAAGCCAAATGTGTTTGGTTTGGTTTGTGTTTTTTTTCCTTTTTTCCTCTCTCCCCTCCCCTCACTCCCTCCCTCTCCTCCTCCTCCTTCTTTCTCTCCCTTTCTCTCCCTTTGTCTTTCTCTTTTTGATATGTAAAGAAAGAGATAAAGAGATAAAAGTGTAATATGAAAACCTCAGTAAGTTAAAAGTGATATGTAATTTTTTTATTACTATTTATATATTGTTAAAATTGGTTAATTGGAAAGGAATTGATGTAGCAACTACTGTGGTTTTTTTTCTTTGTTAATGTTGAATTCTAAATAAAATATCATGTCATCTAAAATAATAATAATAATAATAATAATAATAATAATAATAATAATAATAATAATATCCTTCCTAACCTGCACTTGCAAATTCCTTTACTTAGCAGAGTGTCTCATGCACAGCTGAAAACTAGTTGTAAACTTGTGTGAGTTTCTTAAGACAATACACAATTCAATCTGGCTCGCCCAGATTGAAATGTGTTCTAATATTTTCCTGGTAATACCTCTTGAATCCTTCCTAAAAGAATAAAGACGCCACATAATCAATAAAAAGAAAGGCTGCTCATGATCAGGCGGAGCACAGTGTGACCCCGAAGGCAGGCTCTAGGCTTAAAGTTTCAAACAGGTTTACCCCATAAGGGAGATGACCTGGGGGACTGCTTGGCTGGCAGCCAGCAGTTCATTCCAGGAAGTTTGCAGGACAAAAGGAAGATGGAAAAGAGAGAGAAGCAGCATGCCTTGTCCTTTTGTTACCTGGACAGGTAAGGTCACGCCCTCCCACTAGTCTCATGCAAGGAAAGAGGCGTCTTTTAATTTCGTGACTGCTGTCGCCATCTGCAGTGATCATGGAGCCCAAGAAAGTAAAATCTCTCACTGCCTCCATTTCTTTCCCTTCTATTTGCCAGGATGTGATGGGACACAGACATGGGTGAAACTAAAACATTCCCAAACTTATTCACACAGCCTAGCAAATGCTGCTTGGGGTACTTATCTGCAAAAGCAGGTATGCTGTTTTAGCCTGGTGGATCTGAATCTCCGCTGCGTATTCCTAATTGCTTACAATAGGCTTCAAAGTCTTTTCATAGCACTGCAATGCAGAGCTCAATATTTGTTAATATTGGAGGTGGGTACACTGGCACAACTTTGCCAAAGTAACCGGGTTTGCCTGATAAAACTCGTGGTCCAGAGATTCCTCATCCCTTATCGAGCTGCTGAGGTTCTTCTGAAATAGTAACTTCATCACCTTGCAAGCAGGCCCAGGAATTTGCAGAGGAATGCTGTACTGTGCTTGTCATTTTATTTCATAGAATGTATACACTGCTTGATGGGACACGGGTGGCACTGTGGGTTAAACCACCAAGCCTAGGACTTGCGGATCAGAAGGTCGGCGGTTCGAATCCCCGCAACGGGGTGAGCTCCCGTTGCTCGGTCCCTGCTCCTGCCAACCTAGCAGTTCGAAAGCACGTCAAAGTGCAAGTAGATAAATAGGTACCTCTCTGGTGGGAAAGTAAACGGCATTTCCATGCACTGCTCCGGTTTGCTAGAAGCAGCTTAGTCCTGCTGGCCACATGACCCGGAAGCTGTACACAGGCTCCCTCGGCCAATAAAGCGAGATGAGTGCCGCAACCCCAGAGTCGGCTACGACTGGATCTAATGGTCAGGGGTCCCTTTACCTTTATACACCACTTGAGTTACAAAAAAAGAAGATGAAACAACAAAACTATCACTCAGAAAAATTAACAACAATATTGTAAGACCTTTAAAAAGTTTAACTAACCATGGACCAAAAACAGATTAAAATTCACATCAGTCTTCTTAACATCTAGGTAGGTTTGTCTAAACAAGAATACTTTTTAGCAGGAGCTGAAAAGAGTACAGGGATGGCACCTGCTTGATATCACTAGGCAGGGAGTTCCAAAGGTGCTGTCACACTAAAAGATTGATTTCTTACCAATGCAGAATGGATATTATGTGGCACCTGTAGTGGTGCCAATTCTGCGGATCAAGATGGCCAAGTGGGCCCATATGGGGTAAGGTGATCTCGTGAGTAAACGGATCCTGAGTTTGTTACCTGGATCTGGCAAACACCAGCCTTGGAATGGCTACCTGTTGCCGACAGCATTGTGAGGAAGACAATGGCAGCAAGGGAAGTATGGAGTTTCTGGCAGACGAAATTGATGGAATATGCAGAATTGGCCAAAACTGGCGGGGAAGATCAGAAGCCAAGAAGATCAAGTATCTGTTAAGAGACTGGAGTAAATTTGTAGTTTATTTTTTAAAAAAACAATGGTAAACAGCTAAAATCATTGGTAGCGTTGTAATGACATTTGTAATGTGAAATTGATTATGACAACATTTTGGAGGTCCCAGGTCACAAGGTGGTTAGTTTGGTCTCAACCAGAGCCAGGGCTTTTTCGGCTGTGGCCCCAATCTGGTGGACTAGGGCCCTGTGGGACTGGACATCTTTCCGCAGGGCCTGCAAGACAGAGCTGTTCCGCCTGGCCTTTGGTTTGGACTCAGTCTGACCCCTATGTTTCCCTCCCCTTATGGTTTTGATCTATGGGCTACTATTAAAATGAGGCTGCATTTTGAATTGCATTTTAACCTGTATTTTAAATTGCCCCCCCCCAATTATGTTTTTACTGTAATTTTTACTGGTGTTAGCTGCCCTGAGCCTGGCTCTGGCTGGGGAGGGCGGGGTATATATAAAATTATTATTATTATTAATTATTATTATTTAGGGATATATAACAACTGGAAAAAGTATAAGATGCAAAAAATATATATATAAAAATAATGATATATGAACCCAGGGGAGGGAGGGCAGGAAGTTTGAAGGTTCAGAGAACCTTGTAATTTGATATACAAATTGGTTAGAGATAAAATGTATAAAAATGTGAAAACTAATAAAAAATCATATTTGAAAAGTATGGAGTTTCGCCATTATTTTGAGACCCAGACACTTTTTATCCTACAAGCTACTGCCTGAACACATCAGGGATCAGGATCCGTTCTACTCTTCTACTCTTGTCTTTAGGGAGTGGAACCTTTCAACTTCCCGAATGATAAAACATTCATGATGCCATGCAATCACATAAATATTGAACGTTTTCCCCCTCCCTTGAAAGACTTTGTCTGGCACATGTGTCATTGAATCACAACCAAGACTTTGGAATGCAAGCAGAAATGCGCCTCTTGTCACGCAACCTAGAATCATAGAATTATAATTAGAAAGGGAACTCAGGGGACATCTAGTCTGACCCCTCTGCAATGCAGGAATCACAGCTGAAGGATTCCTGACAGATAGTCACCCAACCTCTATCTGAAAAGAGGGAGAGTCCACCACCTACCGATGGAGTCCGTTCCACTGTCGAACAGCTCTTACCCTCAGAGAGTTCTTCCTGACGTTTAGTCGCAATCTCCTTTTTACTTGTGAGTAAGACTCCTTACTTGTGAGTAAGACTCCTAGGGACACGGGTGGCACTGTGGCTTAAACCACAGAGCCTAGGGCTTGCCGATCAGAAGGTCGGCGTTTCGAATCCCCGCGACGGGGTGAGCTCCCGTTGCTCGGTCCCTGCTCCTGCCAACCTAGCAGTTCGAAAGCACATCAAAGTGCAAGTAGATAAGTAGGTACCACTCCGGCAAGAAGGTAAACGGCATTTCTGTGTGCTGCTCTGGTTCGCCAGAAGCGGCTTAGCCATGCTGGCCACACAACCCGGAAGCTGTACGCCGGCTCCCTCAGCCAATAAAGCAAGATGAGCGCCGCAACCCCAAAGTCGGCCACGACTGGACCTAATGGCCAGGGGTCCCTTTACCCTTTAAGACTCCTTCACTGCCAGAAGCTGTGGCCTGGGTGTGGTTTAGGAGACCAGAGCATATAAGTCTCTCAGTTGCTGGCGAAGGCTGTTGGGAGTTGGAGTCAAAAACAGCTGGAAGCGACCAGATGCTTGGAAGTTTGGTCTACACTAGTGATGGCCAAACTTGGCCCTCCAGCTGTTTTGGGACTACAATTCCCATCATCGCTAGCTAACAGGACCAGTGGTCAGGGTTGATGGGAACTGTAGTCCCCAAACAGCTGAAGGGCCAAGTTTGGCCATCACTGGTCTACACTGACTGCTGGTGGTACTGTGGGGTTTCTGACGAAGATTCTCTCCCGGGTCCGACCGCATGATGCTCAGGATTGAACCTTTTGTATGCAAAGCAAGCCCTCTTCATCTTAACCTTCTCTCTGCTAGTCCCCCCCCCCACACCCATGTGTATTTTGGGGCTTTGGAAGGTGTCATAAAAGTTTCCCATCAGCGAAATTGCAGTGCCTGGCAGTAAGATCTGATTAGTTCTTTAAATGTGTGTGTTGAATACTATCTGTTTCCTTCATTTACCAGTCAAGGCAGCACCCCACATCGGGAGAAATCAGGCTGATTTGCTTAGGGAAAGCGATCAGGCAGAAGTTTAGGATACTTTTTAACAACTGATTGCTCTACAACATAAAACTTGGCTGCCTTCTTCAAATAAATTTGCAAAGAGATTAAAAGACTTGAGCAGGTGGACATGTGGTTCAGAATGAACTTGCTTCTTGCAAACTTCTCCTGTCTGGACAGATGGAGATTATTCTTTGAATTTCATGGTTAGGAAGCTGCCAGTATTAAAATAAAAAAACAAAAAAAAACATTTATTTGCCTTTGTCAATGTTTTAACTAATTAGTAGCTTGGAGGCAATTTTTGACTGCTTGCTTACACCCCCCCCCCCGTCTTAATTTTTCCTCCTCCTAGATTCATTTGCCTCTTTAGCTGGGAGAATGATTGTTTAAATAGCAGCAGTATTTTAAAAACATTGCCTTGTGCCAAAATAGGAGCATATTTAGCCACCTGGAATCTGGAGGTTGTTGCCTCAGGGTAGTCACCATGAGATAACAACCCCTTGTCTCCACAATTGGAATAAAGCCAGGGTAGACATCGAGTGACCCTCTAGATCTTTTTGTTTTTTTTATAATAATATTTATTAAGTTTTCCATCATAAGAAAAATTACAAAAATAGAAAAAAAGAAAACAAAAGAATACACAGAATACAAAATACAAAATAGAAATAGCAGAGAAAAATAAAAAAGGTTAAAACTAAATCCCTCTTTCTATTATTTTACCACTCATTTGCTTATTTTCTTGACTTCCTCGCACCTCCCTTTTTTGTATTCTATTTAATAATTGGTTCAGCAAATCCATACCCTCTTAATTTATCCTTAATTTCTTATCTTCACATATTATAAACTTCGATTTTTCGTCTAACTTCAATCCATTTTTACATATTCCTTTGCCTTATTGTTAAAACCTCTTCATTTCATTTCAACATCATTAACATTCAATAATTTTGTAGTGTTTCTGTAAACAGTCTTTAAATTTCTCCCAATCTTCTTCCACCGACTCCTCTCCCTGGTCTCGGATTCTGCCACCTCTAGATCTTTTTGGACTCCCAGCTCCCATCAGCCCAGCCAGCATGACCAATGGTCAGAGGCGATAGGTAATCCAACAATGTCCAGAGCACATGGCATCCAGTGCCCCTGGGATGGAGGTCTGGGTCAGAGCTGTCTTAGGCATATACGACACTGGGATGCAAAGATCCACCCGACACCCCCCCCAAGGTTGCCCAGTCCCAGGCGCGCAGGAGGGCGGAGCCAGCCGGCTGCCTCAGTATCTTGCTGGCTTGGTCGTCCCCTGTGATAGCCTGAGATTCGGATGCTGAACCTGAGGAATCCCAGCCTGCACAGGATTCCCCGCCTCCAGAACCAGCTGAGCCGGGGCTGGGGCTTGAGCCTGAAGGGTCCTCACCTGTGCTGGGTCCTCAGGTGCAGGCACCAGCTAAGTCTGCTCTGGCTCCAGAGGTGATGGAGGATCCATTGTCTGCAGGTGCTCCACTCTCAGCCCCGTCAGGGGAAGCTGAGGTTGCCTCTGGGTCCGGTAACCCTCCAGCCTTTCCTGAGCTGCAGAGGCTCAGGGCAGAGAGGCAGAGGGAATTAAGTTCCTGCAGGAGGCGTGCTTGCTTCCAGGCCAGGAGAGGCGAGTCACCTGAGGATCGGGGCCACCCTATGCCTCGGGGCAGATAAAAGCCAGCCAGCCCCAGTCCCAAGTTGCGGGAGCAACATTGTTGGTTGCTAGTTCCTGCCTGAACCCTGTCCTGCTTTTCTGCCGGACCTCCTGGCCTCACCTGACTCCCTGCGTTGGACCCAGCTTCAGCTTTGATGGACAGCCTCCATACCGCACCCTCGACCTCAGACTGGACTCGGACCTTGCCTGACGGTTAACCCACGGGACCAGCACACCCTCGAACCCGCGATGCAGAGCCTGCCACAGCGCTCTGACCGATGGGTGGGCTCTTCCCCAGACTCAACTCTCGAGCCGTGGACTCTCAGCCTGGCGCCCCTGAGAGCCCAGCACCTGGGTGCCCCACACCCCTAGCACCTATGGGTAAGACGGCCCTGGTTACAAAGCAATGGGCACAAATTGCTAAATACATATTTTCCAGATTTAGCTGCTAACCTAGATATCACTCTAGCTCATGTACAACTAGACCTCTTGGTAAATCTACTCTTACCTCTCAGATCCCCTTCAAGAACTTTATTCACATATATGTGTATTTATATGTACAGTGGTACCTCTGGTTGTGAACGGGATCCATTCCAAAGGCCCGTTCACAACCTGAACAGAACGCAACCTGCGTCTGCGCATCTGCGCGTGCGCGGGTCACGATTTGCTGCTTCTGCGCATGCTTGTGATGTCATTTTGCGTGTCTACGCATGCGCAAGCAGCGAAACCTGGAAGTAACCCATTCCGTTACTTCCGGGTCGCCGTGGGACACAACCTGAAAATGCTCAACCTGACGCAAACATAACATGAGGTATGACTGTATAGCTTTTGAAGCACTATTGTTATATATTTGCTTTGTGGGCCTCGGATCCTGCGCTTAAAATTTTCCGTTTTCAGCTTAGCCGGCTACACAGATATCCAGGGAAGATAGTCTATAATTTGCCGCAATAATCGCTGTCCTCTTCTCTCTGTCTGTGAAAACATTCCCTGGATCTAAAGCCTGATTGGCTTTTATCTCTCATCTTTCCCCCCACCCTGGGAGGGGGAAAAAAAAGTGCCATTGACAAAGCCTAGAAAATTGATTTGGAAGAATGGAAGAGGGGGAGGGGAACCATTACTGCGCACTTAATCATGGCTAAGTAATGGACCAGAGGCGGTGAATAGCACTTCAAAGCATCGGGGGAAGTGATCTAGGTGAGGAGGGGCTTTCAATACAACCCGCAACCCCTTTCAGACTCAAAACACTGAACAAGGAAGCAAACAAACAGCTGAATAGGAGCAGGGTCTTATGTGTTTTCTCCATTGAGGTAGCTCCTCCATAGCTAAACTTCTCTTTCCCCGCGGGCTGTTTCTCTTCTCTCCTTGTTATCAGAAGGATCTATTTCTGGTAAATTTCCTAGACCCTCAGCCCAAGTAGAGATAGCAATATTTTCTTCTTCAAATTCACCATTGGAGGTTTATTTTTTTATTTTTATTTTTATTTAGCTGTCCGCTCCCCGGCTCCAGAATGTTCCAGATCAGAGGTCCTGAGTTGCGCACAACATTGAAGGGAGGGGGCCATTGTGCGCACATGATGTCACATGTGGAATGGGCTCCCTCAGAAGGTGGTGGGCTCTCCTTCTTTGGAGGTTGGAGGGTCATCTGTTGGGGATTCTTTCATTGTGATTCCTGCATGCCAAGGATGGACTTGACATTCCCTTGGCATCCCTTTCCAAGTCTACGATTCTAGGATTCAGTGAAGAGAGATTGACCATTAAACCATTCTGGAAATTGCAGGGGCCTCTTAACAAGTGTCAGGGACACGCTGTGGTCTAAACCACTGAGCCTTGGACTTGCCGATCGGATCGGAAGGTCGGCGGTTCGAATCCCTGTGACGGGGTGAGCTCCCGTTGCTCTGTCCCTGCTCCTGCCAAACTAGCAGTTCGAAAGCACGTCAAAGTGCAAGTAGATAAATAGGTACCACTCTAGCGGGAAGGTAAACGGCGTTTCCGTGCGCTGCTCTGGTTCGCCAGAAGTGGCTTAGTCCTGCTGGCCACATGTCCCGGAAGCTGTACGCCAGCTCCCTCGGCCAATAAAGCAAGATGAGCGCCGCAACCCTAGAGTCTGCCACGACTGGACCTAGTGGTCAGGGGTCCCTTTACAGTTCCCAGAATTAATTGGGGGAAGCTGTGACTGTTTAAAGGGATACAGTGGATGCTTGGGTTGCGAATGTGATCTGTGCGGGAGGCACGTTCGCAACCTGTAGCATCCGCAACCCGCAGCACCGCATCTGCGCACGTGCGGGTTGCAATTTGGTGCTTCTGCTCATGGGCAAAGCGCAATTTAGTGCTTCTGTGCATGTGCAAGCGCCGAAACCAGGAAAGTAATCCGTTCCAGTACTTCTGGGTTTGGGGCGGTGTTGCAACCCAAAATCGCGCAACCTGAAGGGTCTGTAACCCGAGGTATCACTGTATTGTGGTGCTTTAAAAGTATGCTATGAATGTGGCCAGCGTCTGTCTGTCTGTCTGTCTGTCTCTCTCTCTCTCTCTCTCTCTCTCTCTCTCACACACACACACACACACACACACACACACACACATTACTCAGTTGTGAAATGTCTTCCCACAAGCTCCCTCTAGTCTTCCGCAGCTGGGGTGACAGCATTGGGGGCGACCCACCCTTCTGTGGGCCAGCAGTGGGTGTGGGCAATGTAGACCCTTCCCCAAGGCAATTGCAACACATTAGCTGAGCGCCTGAAAAGTTCACGTTTCCTGACAGCGTTAACAACAAGAAAAAAGCCTGTGTTTGTGTGCGTGTGTTTTTACAGGAGGGGAAATTGCATTTCAGTGGATGACTCTGAGAAAGGAGCAAAGCCCTTTGTTTCCACCAAGGCCCCCCCCCCCAAGCAACAGACCGCCCCAGCCCTCCATACAGGAGTCCCTGACTACAAGATGCAAGATGGCAGTCAGGGCTGATGTTGGAGGGAAGGGCTGGGTATCAAAGTTCCTTTCAGCGAGATAGCAAAGAACAAGAGAACGATTGTACAGGAAACGAAAAACCTTATCTTCTCCCTGCCTGTTCCCCCACTGCCGCTGGGATTATGCAAATCAACCATTCAAGTACATTTCCCTGGTAATTAAAAACTCTGCTCTTTTTAATTAAACTTTCCCTCCAGACTGATTTCTCCCCCCCCCCCGGGAGACTAATCCTTCCCATGCTTCTTTACGGATCTGTTCTCGTCTCTCTCTTGCCACCCCCCCACCCAACCCCATCCCATAGTTTCTTCTAAATTGACAAGTCCTACCATTGCAGAGAGTCGCAGTCTAACTTTCTGAAGAAGCTGCCTCTCAGACCTATCGTCATAGCTGTCAACGTTTCCCTTTTTAAAAGGGAAATTCTCTTATTCTGAATAGGATTCCTCGCAAGAAAAGGGAAAAGTTGACAGCTTTGCCTATCTCCAATATAAAAGGATGGAGGAAGATGGAGGGAGGAGGGAGGGATGGGAGCGGAAGGAGAGAAGCGAAGGGAAAGGAAGAGGTGGAAGAGAGAGGAAAACCAGTGGGAAGAGAGGGTCTCATCGGTGTCAGTGTCTATGTAGCAATGCTATTTGGTGATTTTGTGGTTGGAAAGATGGTGTCAGAGACCGGGCCAAGGAGTACAGCTCTGATGAGGAATGGTGGGGGCCTCGCCCTGGCCCTGATCCTGATCACGATCCTGAAGTTTCCCAGGAACAGTGGAGCAGTATAGATTTAGAACAGTGGTTTGCAGAGGGGCATAGTTCAGAAGACAAAAGTTGGGAAGAACTGGGGGGGTGAAAAGCAAAGTGAAGAAGAACAGGAAGAGAGAGAAAGACCTAACAAACACTCTCTCACTCCAAGGTCCAAGGTCCAAGGTCCAAGGTCGCTTCGCGCAGATAAGGTGGCTACACAAAAAGCACAATGGTTGCGAGATCAGGTTGCGAGATGGAAATGACGAGGGGGGAAGTGGGTGGAATCCTTAATTGGGAACACCTTCATTCCTAGAATGGATACAGATAGGTAGCCGTGTTGGTCTGCCATAGTCAAAACAAAATAAAAAAATTCCTTCCAGTAGCACCTTAAAGACCAACTAAGTTAGTTCTTGGTATGAGCTTTCATGTGCATGCACACTTCTTCAGATACACTGAAACAGAAGTCACCAGACCCTTCTATATAGTGAGAAGGTGGGGAGGGGTATTACTCAGTCGGGTGGTGGGATTGGGTGATTGGCAGATAGCTGTGATGAGCCTGTTGACGACTCTTAACGACTGCAATAGGTCTTACAGGAAAAAGCAAGGGGTGAGAAGGTGAAAAATGGCTTTGTCATGTATAATGAGATAAGAATCCAATGTCTTTGTTCAGACCAGGTCTCTCCATGGTTTTAAGTTTGGTAATAAGTTGCAATTCAGCATCCATCCTAGAATGGATGTTTGTTCTTTTGCTGTGATCATTAAAGACTCTTTAAATGGTAAGGGACTCTTTTCGCTTTGTCCTGCTTAAAGGTAAAGGTAAAGGGACCCCTGACCATTAGGTCCAGTCATGGCCACTCTGGGGTTGCGGCGCTCATCTCGCTTTACTGGCCGAGGGAGCCGGCGTACAGCTTCTGGGTCATGTGGCCAGCATGACTAAGCCACTTCTGGCGAATCAGAGCAGCGCAAAGAAACGCTGTTTACCTTCCCACTGGAGCGGTACCTATTTATCTACTTGCACTTTGACGTGCTTTCGAACTGCTAGGTTGGCAGGAGCATGGACGGAGCAATGGGAGCTCACCCCGTCATTGCGGGGATTTGAACCACTGACCTTCTGATCGGCAAGTCCTAGGCTCTATGGTTTAGACCACAGCGCCACCCGCATCCCTATATCTACTGCTTATCTACTTGTCCTGCTTATCTACGGCCAAAGGGGAGGGGAAGCTGAGTCCCCAGAGCCTGTCAGATATGCCTCATAGGACAAGCAAGGAGTGGAAGTTGTTTCGGGAAGGAATTGGATGTGTTGGGAGGAAGCGGGAGCAGAGAGATTTTTGTTCTCCCATCTTATAATACTTGAACCCAGGGTCATCTAATGATGCAACTGTTGGAAGATTGCAGAACAAACAAGAGGAAAGACTTCCCTTGATCCAGACATGGTACTTCCCTTGATTCAGCCTAGAATTGCATTACAGTGGTACCCTGGGTTAAGAACTTAATTTGTTCTGGAGGTCCGTTCTTAACCTGAAACCGTTCTTAACCTGAGGTACCACTTTAGCTAATGGGGCCTCCCGCTGCCGCCACAACGCCATTTTGCAATTTCTGTTCTCATCCTGAAGCAAAGTTCTTAACCCGAGGTACTATTTCTGGATTTGTGGAGTCTGTAACCTGAAGCATCTGTAACCTGAAGCATCTGTAACCTGAAGCATCTGTAACCCGAGGTACCACTGTAGTTTTAATCACATTCGATGATGGTGTTCTATGCAAAACTCTTCTGCATGTTCATAGATGGTTTGACATGCGCTGCCTTAGCAATCCTCCCGTAACCACCTTGTGAGATACTCTGATATGATTATCCTCATTTTACAGGTTGCTCTTAGGCCAAGAATGCTTGGCTTAAGGCCGTCTTGTTAGGTCATACGAAAAGTGAAATTTTGAAGCTTGGTTTGACAGCTCAGTATCGTTAAGATGCACTACATTAGCTACCATTTGCCCCTTATGTTTTCGTAGTGGATTTGGGGAAGTGAGGTAAAGGGAAGGTGAAGGAACCCTGGATTCTTAAGTCCAGTCAAAGGTGACTATGGGGTTGTGGTGCTCATCTTGCTTTCAGGCCGAGGGAGTCGGCATTCGTCCGCAGCTTTCTGAGTCATGTGGGCAGCAGGATTAAACTGCTTCTGGCGCAACGGAACACCGTGTCAGAAACCAGAGTGCATGGAAAAGCCATTTACCTTCCCACCTCAGTAGTACCTATTTATCTACTTGCACTGGCGTGCTTTCGAACTGCTAGGTAGGCAGAAGCTGGGACAGAGCAACAGGAGCTCACTCCATTATGGGGATTCGAACCGCCGACCTTCCAATTGGCAAGTCCAAGAGGCTCAGTGGTTTAGACCACAGTGCCACCCGCGTCCTATGGGGAAGTGAACTGGAAACTATCACAGTCCTAGGATGAAAGGTAGGAGAGAAACATTTATTCACATCTCCCAATACTGGGTGTTCTCCCCAGGGAGGTTCGGCTGGTGCCTGCATTATACACCTTTTGGTGTCAGGCAAAAACATTCCTCTTCAACCATGCTTTGGCTGATTGACATGTGATGCTTTTTAAAATGTGTTCTGGGAGGGGGGTGATTATCGGTTTTATGTTGTTCTTATTTTTATTACATATTTTGTGATTTCTCTGTTGTGATTTCGCATTGTGAACCATCCAGAGACTTGTGGCTGAAGGACACTATACAAATTCAATAAATAAAACATATAAGGGCATTTAAAATTTGCACTTCTCTGAATTTTGCAATGCAGTTCTCTAGCCAAGTAATGTATATGGAAATGAATATCCCGGGACAAAATGTGCCTAACAATGTATTTTGTTTGTTTGTTTGCATATGTTAGTGAAAATAGCATACAGAAATGCATTCTGTTTGAGGAAATCGCTTTGCAAAAGTGTGTATATTCAGATAAATCGTGCAGAAAAACAAGTATATTGGGATAAATTCCCACTAAGATGCTGATACATATATTTTTTTAAAAAACCAGGATTTAGAAAAAGAATACGAAGTGATGTGGAAATGTGGACTAATATTGGAAAGGTGAGAGAGCAAAACTGAAGGATTTCTTTGTTGCTAAAGCATCGCCCTACGCAACGCTCTGAGTGTACCTGTGTGATATCACCAAGCACATGATGAGGATAGCAATCACTGCGAGTCACTCTGAGATCGCTTTTAATAGCTCGCTAAGGCACTAAACATAGTGCCACCGGAAGGAATGACTGAGCAAGAGAAAAAGATGTTTCTTTTCCACCTCCCCTCTCATTGCATCATCCCCATCGCATCATTTCCTGCACCAAGAAAGAAAAATCTGGAAATGAGACAGGCTGAAGAGGCGGTGCTGCCCTTAAACTACGCCCTGCAGAGCAAGGGGAGGCATTGAAATCATACCATTTTACCCCAGATTAAGCAGGGCCACATTCTACTTTGGTATTTAAGCAGACCTGACCTAGACAAAACACTACCAAACACTTTGTCATGTAAATGTAGTAGTGATGTATGGAAGTGAGAGCTGGACCATCAAGAAGGCTGATCGCTGAAGAATGGATGCTTTTGAATTGGACTGCAAGAAGATCAAACCGATCCATTCTGAAGGTAATCAGCCCTGAGTGCTCCCTGGAAAGACAGGATATGCAGCAGAGATTCAGATCCCCCAAGCTAAAACAGCACACCTGCTTTTGCAGATAAGTACCCCAAACAGCACTTGTTAGGCTGTGTGAATAAGTGTGGGAATGTTTTGGTTTCACCCATGTCTGTGTCCCATCACCTGCTGGCAAATAGAAGGGGGAAAGTGGAGGCCGTGAGAGATTTTACTTTCTTGGGCTCCATGATCACTGCAGATGGTGACAGCAATCACGAAATTAAAAGATGCCTGCTCCTTGGGAGAAAAGCGATGACAAACCTAGACAGCATCTTTAAAAAGCAGAGACATAACCTTGTCGACAAAGGCCCATATAGTTAAAGCTATGATTTTCCCAGTAGTGAGGTATGGAAGTGAGAGCTGGACCATCAAGAAGGCTGATCGCTGAAGAATGGATGCTTTTGAATTCTGGTGCTGGAGGAGACTCTTGAGAGTCCCATGGACTGCAAGAAGATCCAACCAATCCAATCTGAAGGAAATCAGCCCTGAGTGCTCACTGGAAGGACAGATCCTGAAGCTGAGGCTCCAAGACTTTGGCCACCTCATGAGAAGAGAAGACTCCCTGGAAAAGACCCTGGTGTTGGGAAAGATGGAGGGCACAAGGAGAAGGGGGTGACAGAGGACGAGATGGTTGGACAGTGTTCTCGAAGCTACCAGCATGAGTTCGACCAAACTGCGGGAGGCAGTGGAAGACAGGAGTGCCTGGCGTGCTCTGGTCCAGGGGGTCACGAAGCGTCGGACACGACTAAATGACTAAACAACAACAACATGCAGATCAAAGGCACCAGTTTACATATCAAAGTGCAGTGAAATAAAGAACAGTCTTCTAGATAGAGCCAGGGCTTTTTCGGCTGTGGCTCCGACCTGGTGGAACACTCTGTCACAAGAGACTAGGGCCCTGCGGGACTTGACATCTTTCCGCAGGGCCTGCAAGACAGAGCTGTTCCGCCAGGCCTTTGGCCAGGGCACAGCCTGACTCCCTCCCTCGGCAATCTTCGCGGAGCTCTGGCCCAATGGTGGCCAGTGGCTTGAATTTAATTAATTTTATAATGAATGATTTTAGAGTGTTGTTTGTGCTGTACTTTTGTACTGTTTTATTGTTGTTAGCCGCCCTGAGCCCGGCTTCGGCTGGGGAGGGCGGGATATAAATAAAATTTATTATTATTATTTATTATAGATAGTAAAATATGGGGGGGGGAGTTTGTAGATGAGAAGTGAGTGGATGGGATCTTAATAATTTCTTAGCCTCAGCCCCTCCATCACCGGCAAAATTTGCAGGGATAGCACCTTTGTGAGCTAGAGGTATATTGGGTATATATAACCCTATGCTGAAGAGACAAGCCACTTTTCAGAAGCTGCTTGCTTCTTCAGCAGTATGTAAGTGGATTCAAAGAATCCTTTTATTATTGGAATTATTGGAAACACCAATAATTAGACCTGGGACCTTCTCCATGCAAATCCTCTAATAAGCATTTTTGTATGCAATTCCCCCGAAACACACATTTTTACAGAGCAATGCCCCCTAATATAATGCATTTTTGTGCATAATAATTTCACCAATATAAGCATATTCATGTACATTTCTTGGCTGCAAGACAAAATTCAGAGAGGGATGAATTTCAAAGTTTGGCTGCATTTCGGTTTGCTTCCTTTTAGGGAAGCGTTAGACAGGTTTGTCTTTAAATGCAAGCTGAGTCAAATACCTCCCACATTTCCGCACTCCTGGCGGGTGATCCCTTTGCAATGCCATTCCCGGTTCTTGTAGACAGAGACGTCACAGCTTCAAGATCTTTTCTGTGCTGCTCTTTGTATGAAGGTATCAGCTGCCACTCGGGAGGTTCTTTCTTTTTTCCGATTTTGTCAAAACTAAATAGAAAGAATATTAAAAACACAACATTGAAGCACCTACATGAAAGAGCCAGCTTCGGTGGCTCAGCATAAATGGAAATCATTAAAATCTCAGCCAACTGGAGGGAAAAGTTTCTGAAAACACAAAGCTTTCCCCAAAGGCTGTGAAGTAGAGAAATAAATCTGGCAGTGTGGTGTAGTGGTTAGAGCAGTGGTGGCCAAACTTGGCCCTCCAGCTGTTTTGGGACTTGGCCCTCCAGCTGTTTTGGGACTACAATTCCCATCATTCCTGACTGCTGGTCCTGTTAGCTAGGGATGATGGGAGTTGTAGTCCCAAAATAGCTGGAGGGCCAAGTTTGGCCACCACTGGGTTAGAGTACCAGACTAGGACCTGGGAGAGTCTAGGGTTCAAATCCCCACAAATGTCCAGTCATTGCCGCCCTAACCCACCTTCACAGGGTGGTTGTGGGGATTAAATGAAGAAGGGCTGGGGGGAGAACCATGAACATCACCTCAAGCTCCTTGAAGAAGGTGGGATTTAAATGCAACAGGTAAATAAATGGACAGCATTACTGGGGTGAGCAAAGGTAAAGGTAAAGGACCACTGGACGGTCCAGTCAAAGGCAACTATGGGGTTGTGGCGCTCATCTCACTTTCAGGCCAAGGGAGCCAGCGTTTGTCCACAGACAGCTTTCCAGGTCATGTGGCCAGCATGTGGTGCAACAGGACACCATGATGGAAACCAGCGCGCATGGAAATTCCATTAACCTTCCTGCTGCAGTGGTACCTATTTATCTACTTGCACTGGCGTCCTTTCAATTGCTAGGTTGGCAGGAGCTGGGACCGAGCAATGGAAGCTCACCCCGTTGCGGGGATTCGAACTGCCGACCTTCCGATTGGCAAGCCCAAGAGGCTCGGTGGTTTAGACCACAGCGCCACCCAGAGGGGGGAGCATTCCATCATTGCAAATGATTCCTAAGTTTGGAGGAAACCTTCCTTGGTCCCCGAGACATGGAAAAGCCAAGGCATGTGAACTAGGGGTAACGTGGAAATACAACCGGGGTTCATGACAAGTGTTCCTTAAGAAAGGCTGCGGACCTCAAGTAGGGTGGGAGATGCTGCCTCATCACAAGGGAGTTGGACTAGATGACTCTTGTGGGTCTCTTGCAACTCGACAATGTCACAATTCCATGATTCTAAGCACTGAAATAAGTTCAGCTGTGATCAGTGGAAGGTGCTGCTGGGGTAATTCTGTCTTTTATCGCAGGCAGGAAAACGTTTGGGCCACCCCTTATATTTGGATAAAGATAAACCCAGTGCAGATGGTGACAGCAGCCACAAAATTAAAAGACACCTGCTTCTTGGGAGAAGGGCAATGACAGGCCTAGACAGCATCTTGAGAAGTAGAGACATCACCTTGCCAACAAAGGTTCGTATAGTTAAAGCTATGGTTTTCCCAGTAGTGATGTGTGGAAGTGAGAGCTGGACCATAAAGAAGGCTGATCGCCGAAGAATGGATGCTTTTGAATTATGGTGCTGGAGGAGACTCTTGAGAGTCCCATGGACTGCAAGAAGATCAAACCTCTCCATTCTGAAGGAAATCAGCCCTGAGTGCTCACTGGAAGGACAGATTGTGAAGCAGAGGCTCCAATACTTTGACCACCTCATGAGAAGAGAAGATTCCCTGGAGAAGACCCTGATGTTGGGAAAGATGGAGGGCACAAGGAGAAGGGGGTGACAGAGGACGAGATGGTTGGATAGTGTTTTCGAGGTTACCAGCATGAGTTTGACCAAACTGCGGGAGGCAGTGGAGGACAGAGGTGCCTGGCATTCTCTGGTCCATGGGGTCACGAAGAGTCGGACACGACTAAACGACTAAACAACAACAACAACAAAACCCAGTGCTGTAATCAGGGCTGGATTTAGGTTTGATGAGGCCTTAAGCTACTGTAGGTAGTGGGGTCCTTTATACAGTGATACCTCGGCTTACAGATGCTTCAGGTTACAGACGCTTCAGGTTACAGACTCCGCTAACCCAGAAATAGTACCTCGGGTTAAGAACTTTGCTTCAGGATGAGAACAGAAATTGTGCAGCGGCGGCACAGCGGCAGTGGGAGGCCCCATTAGCTAAAGTGGTGTCTCAGGTTAAGAACAGTTTCAGGTTAAAAATGGACCTCTGGAACAAATTAAGTTCTTAACCCAAGGTACCACTGTATGTCCTGCTGTCCTTTGTCAATAACAAATTGTCGCTGGTTTTTGTGTTGAATATATGCTATATGGTCATCGATGGACCTAATATAGAGGTCAGCAAACTTTTTCAGCAGGGGGCCAGTCCACTGTCCCTCTGACCTTGTGGGGGGCTGGACTATAGATTTTTTTTTTTGGGGGGGGGGAATGAACTAATTCCTATGCCCCACAAATAACCCAGAGATGCATTTTAAATAAAAGGAAACATTCTACTCATGTAAAAACACTCTAATTTCCGGACTGTCCACGGGCCAGATTTAGAAGGCGATTGGGCTGGATCCAGCCCCGGGCCTTAGTTTGCCTACCCATGACCTAATAGGTATCTCAAACCATTTGCACGTATTGCCATGCAACCAGTCCATGCAGAATGTAGGCACCCTATATATAGAAATGAGCAAACCAGTGATATTTTAGGGAGCAGGCAGGGCCCATGACTTGCATCATAGAAGTCTACCCAACACAAAACACTGTTGCTATATGTAGGTTTTATTTTATTTGTTTTTTATCTCATATTTTGGAAACGTACATCCAGTTTTTTCCCCTTTATTTTTTGGGGGGGCCCCCAAGAGAGTGGGGCCCTAAGCTATAGCTTGTTTAGCTTATACGTAAATCCAGCACTGGCTGTAATTACTGAAGAGGGTTCGAGGCAAAGAGATTGTGGAAAACATACAGAATTCCCCCTCCCTCTTTCTGACTCTTAACAGAATCTGTTTGCCTCGGCTCCTGAACAAGAGTTAACAACCCCAGACTCTAAAAAATATTGCACAGCGGGCTTTGCTTCGAAGCGTTCAGAATCGTTACTGCACCACAGCCATTACTTAATCTCTCCATCTATCCGAGGGCCCCGTTTCCATAATATGAGCGAAGGAGATAAGTGGAGGACAATTGAATATTGTTTCTCTCAGCCTTTTGAAAGCAAGGCACGCTTTCATGTGCAGACACCCATTCGCAGAGGAATACAATAAGCGTAGAAAGTCAGACGGCAACACATTAAGAATTGGCTTAGTGGAACAGGCCAAAGATTCATCTTTAACAGCCTGCACATGACTGCATGTTTGTTGGGATCTCTCCAAAGACAAGCTGATGACAATCATGCTCTGCATTGGTCATCTAGCTGTCAACGGTAGACTGCCCTTGAGGGTGGGGGTTCCATTACTGGCTATTTCTACCAATAGCTATTGACAAGCCTGTCCTCACTGAATTAGTCTCAAAGCCACTGGGTATGTATATCGGCCAAAAAGATCCTGGGGAAGGAAGTTCTAACGAATACTCCTTCCTGATAAAAGTCTCTCCAAACTGTTCTCTCAGGCTAGATCTTATTGTGGTTTAGTCGTTTAGTCGTGTCCGACTCTTCATGACCCCGTGGACCAGAGCACGCCAGGCCCTCCTGTCTTCCACTGCCTCCCGCAGTTTGGTCAAACTCATGTTTGTAGCTTCGAGAACACTGTCCCACCATCTCGTCCTCTGTCATCCCCTTCTTCTTGTGTCCTCCATCTTTCCCAACATCAGAATATTTCCCAGGGCGTCTTCTCTTCTCATTAGGTGGCCAAAGTCTTGGAGCCTCAGCTTCAGGATCTGTCCTTCCAGTGAGCACTCAGGGCTGATTTCCTTAATAATAGATAGGTTTGATCTTCTTGCAGTCCACGGGACTCTCAAGAGTCTCCTCCATCACCAGGAGTAGAAACCGGCAAGCCACTCCAGTATCCCTGCCAAGGAAACTCCATGGACAAAGGCAACAAGCTGGATCCAGACACACAAACAAAAAAGTGTTTTGGGGAAATGCGTTGCAAACCTCCCAGTGGGAAATCACATTGGTGAAAAACGGGACTCCCCAGTGCCACCTGGTGTCACAGTGCTAGAATGCATACAAAACACCTTTTCTTTAGTATTGTTTAGTATTGTTTCTTTAGTATTGTTTAGCTGTATTGTTTTTAACACTCGATTGGGAGCCGCCCAGAGTGGCTGGGGAAACTCAGCCAGATGGGCGGGGTATAAATAATAAATTATTACTTCTATTATTATTATTATTATTATTATTATTATTATTATTATTATTATATTGTAGCTGAGTCTTTAGTCTCTGCATGAACGACACAATAGAAGTCAAGAGCACCGGCTCTGACCCCTCAGTCCCTTTCTCACAATACTAGAATTTGTGGACATCCCATGCAGCTTAATGCTGGAAGATAAGGACAGAGAAAACAAAGTACCGTATTTTTCCATGTATAACACGCACCCACCCGTGCATAAGATGCTCCCTATTTTTGGGAACACTAAGAAAATGGGGGGAGATTGCCCCCGTGTATAAGACTAACCCCCCTTTTTTAACATATACACGGAAAAGTATGGTAATTCTTCACGCAGTACATTGTTAAACTATGGAACTCCCTGCCTCAGGATTAAGTCAGGGAAGCCAACTTGGATGGCTTTAAAAGAGGGTTGGAAAGCAATGTCTGGGTGGCCATGGGTGCGCTAAGAGGGTTTATGGGACCCCACCATGGTGGGGAAGTTACATACTGGCCTCGTCTCAGTGGCCACCATGGATCATGTTTGCTAGAAAGTGTTGTTGCCTCTCAAGACTCCCTTTTTCTTCCATTTATAAACAGCTCAAGCTTGGAAGCCAATATTTTACAAGGGGCTGATTGATCACCGTGCATTTACCAAGTGTCACTTAAAATAACTCATAGAAAATAGGTGTTGTGTGTTTTCATAAAGCCGTTGGAATGACTTACAGATGATTGCTTGGGTATGAGATACAAATGACAGGCATTTAATGGAACAGCAGCTTTAAATCTGTTAACCTTTTTTTCTTTTTTTTAGATAAAAAAATATATTATTGCCTTGTGCTTTCAAGGAAAGCTAAATTAATATGAAGTGCTCAAACAAGATGTTTTGTTTCCTCCTCGGGAGGAATGATCATGTAGCAAGGAAGAGGAGGCAGGTCTGTTAATTTAAAACCAGAGAGGATTTTGCTATTGTTATATGTTCCAAACCTGCCCATCCATAGGAGAAATTCAGCAAGCAGGTTTTCCAGGCAAGGAAAGGGGTGCAACTAGGGTGAGTTTTTAAAAAAATGAATTGGGTTTTATCAATTTCAGTTTATAGCAGAACTGAAGGCTTATTGGATTTGATATCCCGCTTTATCACTACCTGAAGGAGTCTCAAAGCGGCTAACATTCTCCTTTCCCTTCCTCCCCCACAACAAACACTCTGTGAGGTGAGTGGGGCTGAGAGACTTCAGAGAAGTGTGACTGGCCCAAGGTCACCCAGCAGCTGCATGTGGAGGAGCGGGGAAGCGAACCCGGTTCCCCAGAATACGAGTCTACCACTCTCAACCACTACACCACACTGGCTCTCATTATTATTCTTCATTATTGCATTTCATATCCCACCTTTTTGCTTCATGGTGCTCACGGTTCTCCCCTGTCTTATTTAATCCCTTCAACAACCTTCAAGGTAGGTTTGGCTGAGAGGCAATGACCAGCCCAAGGTCACCCAGTGAGCTTTATGGCCAAATGGGGATTCAAACCCTGGTCTCCTCGGTCCTAGTCCAACACTCTAACCACTACACCACACTGTCTGGCAAACTGGATCTACCCATCACCCCCCCTCATTCTGTCTCATTCACACATCGCTAGCATTTTGACCCCAGTTATAAGAAAAAACTCATTTATCCCTTATGAGTACCCAAAAGCCTGTATATTGAAATTGAAATACTTTTTTTAAAAAATATATTTATTAAAGTTTAACAATTACAAAAAAGAGAAAAAAGAAAAAAGAAGAACACATGGTAGTAATAAAAAAGTTTACAATACTTCAAAAATAAAAGAAAATACAGCTAAACAATAACATTTAAAAACAATAACATCCAGTATTTTCATATATTTATCTTTCATTTACTTATTTCCATGACTTCCCCATGCCTCCCTTTTTGTATTTTTAATTCATAATTGTTTCAGCAAGTCCCTTCCCTCTTTCTCAGATTTTGTTCTATAATTTATCTTAACACAATTTAATCTTAAATTTTACACTTTAACCCATTAACAATCCATTTTAACATAATTCTTTATAACCTTTCTGCTAAGACCATGTAAGTTCATTCCAGCATCTTTCTAACATTCATTAATTTTACAATTCCAGTTACAGATAGGTAGCCGTGTTGGTCTGCCATAGTCAAAACAAAACAAATTCCTTCCAGTAGCACCTTAAAGACCAACTAAGTCAGTTCTTGGTATGAGCTTTCGTGTCTGAAGAAGTGTGCATGCACACGAAAGCTCATACCAAGAACTGACTTAGTTGGTCTTTAAGGTGCTACTGGAAGGAATTTGTTTTGTTTTAATTTTACAATGTTTTTTTAAATATACTCTATTTTTTTTCCAATCTTCTTCCATCGACTCTTCTCCCTGGTCTCGGATTCTGCCAGTCATTTCCGCCATTTCCATATAGTCCATCAGTTTCACCTCCCAAAATTGAAATACTTTATTGTCACTTGTACAACTTGTATACAGTGAGATTACACGAGCACCCCCCACTCAGCTCTCTTAGTCTTAATTCCCCTCGTTTACTGACGTACACCCACCAAACCCAAAAGTCAGTTGCCCTGTTGTTATCTTTTCATTCAGCAGCCTAACAGCCCACGGACAGAAGCTGTTCTTTACCCTGTTGGTGCGACTAATCATGCTTCTATATCTTCTGCCCGAGGGCAGGCGATCAAGAAAGTGCTGGCCAGGGTGTGAATCATCCCTGAGAATTTTCCTCACTCTCCCGAGGCAACGTTCTTCCACAATGTCATCCAGTAGATTCACAGGACAGCCCATAATATCTTGTGCTGTATTCACCACCCTCTATCAGCATTTCCTATCAGTTGATGCCAAACCAGCGCACCACACCGTGATGCAGTATGAAAGGACACTTTCTATTGTGGACCGGTAGAAGGAGATCATCAAATGTTGATTGACATTGTTCTTCCGCAATACTCTGAGGAGATGGAGCCTCTGTTGGACTTTCTTAAACACCTGGGTATAGACAGTGGCGTAGCGTGTGTTGTCAGCACCTGGGGCAAGGCAAGTAATTTGTGCCCCCTAACGCATGGATTTGCGCCCCCTAACCCGTGGATTTGCGCCCCCTAACCCCAACCCCCAGATGTTGCACCCGGTGCGGCCGGCCCCCCCTGCACCCCCCACGCTACGCCACTGGGTATAGAGCTCTTATGTAGGTTTTCTATCGGTAGGAGAAAATAACAGAGGCCAACCAGAGAATATTGAGAAGCAAAACGGCTAGTAAGCCTGATCTTTATTAAACTGTTGCAACAGGATCCCCACTCACCACACAAGAGGAGGGAGGAGAAACCCAGAACAATGGTATGCAAGCCCTTATATAGACTTTTGAAATAGCCCACCCTGTAGCTCAAGGTAAAGCTAAAGGGACCCCTGACCATTAGGTCCAGTTGTGGCCAACTCTGGGGTTGCGGCGCTCATCTCGCTTTACTGGCCAAGGGAGCCGGCGTACAGCTTCTGGTCACCCAGCAGCTGCATGTGGAGGAGCAGGGAATCGACTTCTGCTCTTAACCACTACACCACACTGGCTCTTAATAGCACAAGGATGGAAGACTGAAGAAATTCCAACTAAAGAATCATGGCAAGAAAACCTGATGGACTATGCACATAAGCTACGAGACAAGCATAACTGTGACTTTAAAAATGAATGGGAACCCTTTACAAACCCTTTACAAAATATTTGAAGACGCAACAAAGTGAATTGGACTCCTTGGCAGGTTTTGAATAAACATTCACAAACTTTTTATTGACAATAATGAGCCAAATAATTTAAGGATTCACAAAGAAACCAAAGACTGGAACTCAGGGAAGTCGGGGGCGGGGGGCGGGGGCGGGGTGGGTTCTGTGTGGGAGGGTGGAGGGAGGGGAGGAAAACAGGGGGGAAATTAAGGATGATATGTTTTGGATAATATGTTTTGTTTAAATTTTCCATAAAAATTATTTATTTAAAAAAATGGTTACAGGACCTTTTTTGGGGGGAGGGGAGTGTATTCGAACTCTGACGCAGTTTTATGATCTCTGTGATTTTGCGACTGTCTGAAAGCCAGCCTGTCTTCTGGTCCCAATGAATCACAGCTGCTTATAATTGAAGCAAAGGCGCGTCGGGGAAATGTAGTTCAAATGGGTGAAAGAAATAGCCTTGATTGGAAATAATATAATTGATCTAAATGTGTCTCGGATGCTAATGGCTCTTCATGTGGGAACATTAATTTCAAGAGGCTCCCACCCCTTTTAAGTCCGACAAGAGGAATCGGGTAAGTTCAGGGCCCCAGAAATTTGCTGTTGTTGCTGACAGTAGAAAGTCGTTCGTGTCTGCATTCAGCTTCTCCTTTGATGCTACAGCAAACAGTGAATTAAGTGCTAAAACTGTCTCCAAAAGTTGAACTCACTCTATTACTATGGCAACCAGTACAAATAGTATTATTATGAGTAGTAATAGTAGTATCACAGGTGAAATCTTCAGCATGGATTGCTTGGGGTTCTAGCTTGCCATCCTTGTCCTCTGCCAGGATGTTGTTGTTGTTTAGTCATTTAGTCGTGTCCGACTCTTCGTGACCCCCTGGACCAGAGCACGCCAGGCACTCCTGTCTTCCACTGCCTCCCGCAGTTTAGTCAAATTCATGCTGGTAGCTTCAAGAACACTGTCCCACCATCTCGTCCTCCGTCGTCCCCTTCTCCTTGTGCCCTCCATCTTTCCCAACATCAGGGTCTTTTCCAGGGAGTCTTCTCTTCTCATGAGGTGGCCAAAGTAGTAGAGCCTCAGCTTCAGGATCTGTCCTTCCAGTGAGCAGATGGGTGGGGTATAAATAATAAATTATTATAGTTGTTGTTGTTGTTTAGTCATTTAGTCGTGATTGATTCTTTGTGACCCCATGGACCAGAGCACGCCAGTCTTCCACTGCCTCCTGCATTTTGGTCAAACTCATGCTGGTAGCTTCGAGAACACTGTCCCACCATCTCGTCCTCTGTCATCCCCTTCTCCTTGTGCCCTCCATCTTTCCCAACATCAGGGTCTTTTCCAGGGAGTCTTCTCTTCTCATGAGGCATCAGGGTCTTTTCCAAGGAGTCTTCTCTTCTCATGATGTGGCCAAAGTCTTGGAGCCTCAGCTTCAGGATCTGTCCTTCCAGTGAGCACTCAGGGCTGATTTCCTTAAGAATGGTTTGGTTTGATCTTCTTGCAGTCCATGGGACTCTCAAGAGTCTCCTCCAGCACCAGAATTCAAAAGCATCAATTCTTCAGGCGATCAGCCTTCTTTATGGTCCAGCTCTCACTTCCATACATCACTACTGGGAAAAACCGTATGGTTTTAACTACACGGACCTTTGCTGGCAAAGTGATGTCTCTGATTCCTTTTCTGAAGGTTGTCTGCTCTCTGGGTGACCAAATTCAGGTTTTCAAAATGCCTAGATGCTTTGTTCCTTTCAACACCAGTGCATTCGTATTTTGATTTTGATTTCCCCTCCTCCCCAGTTTGTTTCAGTTTCACTCAGCAGCAAAAAAAAAGCAAAAACCTCCCCAGAAACCACTTCCCTTGTCAGATACCAGCAGCATTTCCAGAAGCTGATCTTATTCACTGAAATAGGGGAGCCAGGAGAAAAGAGGCTGCTTGGAGGACAACTTTGCTGGACTTGTTCCCACCTAAACTAAGCTCGGTCCTTTTCTCCCTGCTCCTTGGGAGGGTGAGGGATTAGCTTTCTAGACTGTTCCTGGGGGCTACGTCAAGGTTAGCTAATCTCCAGCGCGTCTTAATTCCTTTTTTTTGCTGATTTGAAGGACGAAAATGCATCCTGAGAAAGGAGTGTTGGTGGGAAGTTCCCTCCTTACGCCACTAGGGGGCACTGCTCTTCCATCTACATAGAAGGACGCAGCCGCTGATACGCCAGTGGTTAAATAAAATAAAATAACGAGGCACCGAACGGAAAATAACAAGCAAGGAAAGTCCATGTCAGGCACAGGGAGTTTTGCTCCTGCCGAGTGCAGAAACCGGGGAGGGAAAAAGATTGCATGCATTTGGAATTCCACCGTTTTGCTAAATCCGCAAACATCAAAGCCTGCTCTGGTTCCCTCTGTTGGATCCAGTCTGTTGGATCCACCTGAGGCTCCAATCTTGTCATATTCAGAGCTCTTTGCCTCTCCTTATCCTTTATCTTTCCTCTCGTATTTCAGCCGAAGACCTTTGTTCCTCCAATTCTACCAGCCGCTCAAAAATCCCTGGGGTGGGATTTGCTGTTTTCCTCTTATGGAGTGTCAAGCATTGAAATATAAGGAGAGGTTTCTGGATCAGGCCAGTGGTCCATCTAGCCCAGCATCCTGTTCTCACAGCAGCCAGCTAACCAGGTGCCCCAGTGGAAAACCGCAGTCAGGATTCGAAGACAAGACTCGGAAACACAGGAAGCGACCTTACACTGAGTCCCATCTAGATCACTATTATCTACACTGAGTGACAGTGGCTGTCTGGTGTTTAAGGCAGGAATCTCTTCCGAACCTTACCTGGAGACGCCAGGTGGGGATTGAACCTGCGGACCTTCTGCTTGCCAGTCAGGGGCTCTACCACTGAGCTGTGGCCCTTCCTGTGGTTTCCAGTAACTGGTACTTAGACGCAGTGCTGTTTCCAACAGTGGACGCAGAGCTTCTTCTTTCTTCTTCTTCTCTAGCGATCACTCGTAGCTGAGTAAGATGGTCTTCCATGAACATGGTTTTAACTATGAGTCCATAAGTGACTGCGCAGCCTGGGAGTGATTTTGGACTCACAGCTGTCCATGGAGGCACAGATCAATTCTGTGTCTAGGGCAGCTCTTTACCAGCTCCATCTGGTACGCAGGCTGAGACCCTCCCTGCCCACAGACTGTCTCGCCAGAGTGGTGCATGCTTTGGTTATCTCCCACTTGGACTCCTGCAATGTGCTCTACGTGGGGCTACCTTTGAAGGTGACATGGAAACTGCAATTAATCCAGAATGTAGCAGCTAGACTCGTGACAGAGAGCAGCTGCCGAAACCACATAATACCAGCCTTGAAAGACCTACATTGGCTCCCAGTACATTTCTAAGCACAATTCAAAGTGTTGGTGCTAACCTTTAAAGCCCTAAATGGCGTCAGTCCAGTATACCTGAAGGAGCGTCTCCACCCCATCATCCAGCCCGGACACTGAGGTCCAGCACTGAGGGCCTTCTGGCAGTTCCCTCACTGCGAGAAGTAAGGTTGCAGGGAACTAGGAAGAGGACCTTCTCAGTAGTGGTGCCTGCCCTGTGGAACGCCCTCCCACCAGATGTCAAGGCAATAAACAACTATTTTACTTTTAAAAGACAACTGAAGGCAGCCCTGTTTAAGGGAAGTTTTTAATGTCTGATGCTGTATTGTTTTTAATATTCAGTTGGAAGCTGCCCAGGGTGGCTGGGGAAACCCAGCCAGAAGGGCAGGGTATTATTATTATTATTATTATTAATAACTATTATTGTCTGTGAGTGACTGTGGAGACCAATTCTGGATCCACACGTCCGTCCACAGTGGGGACATTGGTTTCTGGGCGGGAGTTGATCACAATGAGGGTTTGCCAAGCGTGCCTTCCTCTTAGCACGTTTCTCCCTTGCGTCCTGAGTTCGAGTGTCTTCAAAGCCCATGACACCTTTGGTCAAGGCTGTTCTCCAACTGGAGCGCTCACAGACAAGTGTTTCCCAATTGTCGGTCTTTATACTACATTTTTAAAGATTTGCCTTGAGAGAGTCTTTAAACCTCTTTTGTTGACCACCAGCATTACGCTTTCCATTTTTAAGTTGGGAATAGAGTAGTAGCTTTGGAAGACGATCATCAGGCATCCGCACAACATGACCAGTCCAACGAAGTTGATGTCGAAGAATCATCACTTTGACACTGGGGATCTTTGTTTCTTCCAGTACACTGACATGCATAGCCCCCATGGTTAGTGACCATCAATAGCCCTCTCTCCTCTGTGAATTTATCCAATCCATCCAAGTTGGTGGTCATCACTGCTTCTGGTTGGGCATTGTGGGAACAGCAGGTTGGACCAGATGGACCACTGGCTTGGTCCAGCACCAGGCTCTTATATTCTAGAGGCATCAGCAGATCCACCTTGAGCTGATTCACTTTTAATCCATCTAGGTGGGTGGCCATTGCTGTCTCCTGTGGGAGTGAGTTCTATAGCTGATATATGCACTGCATGAAGAAGTCTTTTCTTTTCCCTATCCTGCCTGTGGATGGTTTTTTCACCTGTGGAGGGGGACCAGGAAGATCAAGGGTCTGGAAACCAAGCCTTATGAGGAATGGTTGAGGGAACTGGGTCTGTTTAACCTGGAGAAGGTGATAGGATGGCCATTTCCAAATATCTGTCCCATGGAAGATGGAGCAAGCCTGCTTTCTGCAGGACCCAAATGAATGGATTCAAGTTACAAGAAAGGACTTTCAGCTGGTGAGAGCTGTTTCAAAGTTTTCTCCAATGCTATTCCTCATTACTAGTCCCAGCCTCATCCAAGACCAGTCTTTGAATATCACCTGTCACTCATACTCAGCCCAATTGCAAATAGTATTCCTAAAGGACTCTGTTTTTAGGAAGTTCAAATTGTAGGGTGGTTTTTTTTTGGGGGGGGGGATGCTGTATAGGTTGTGATGTCTGGAAACTACCAAAATTTTATCTGGAGATTGAAGGCATTAAACAAAATCACAAGATTTTTTAAAAATATTTTCCATCAAAGTGGCAAAGATGAACAATATTTTATTTCTACTTTTTTAGAACATTGGTTTCTATGTGAGCAGTGTGTTTGCTGGAGGTAGGTGGAAGCAATATTTAAGGCAGTTCAGCCTCTGAGAAGCAGGGGACGTGTGGCACTGCAGTGATTAAAATGCTAGCTGGTTGCTTTGGAGAGATGAATTCTGCTACTTGATCTGCAGCATGGAACTTTCCCTGACCTTGGAGAATCAGCCAACTCTCAGAAAAGATACATTGGCTACTGCAGAAGAAGAACGGCGTGCAGTTTAGGATGGACTTAGCCCCTCACCCAAAAAATGGCTGATCATTTAATTATCTCACATATGCTCTACTTTTCCCCCATCCTGGAGCTCAGATCAGCTTATAAATGGTTCCCAAAAGGTCTCCCATTCGGACAGCTTGAAAAGTAAGCTCTGTTTATTTTTAGCAGCAAAACTCTGCCAGGTGCCTCCAAATCTCTCTCTCTCACAAACGCCAGCCACCAAATAGCAAGGGAGCCATCTTTTATTTGGGGAGGGGATATTACAAATCTAGAGCTCGATAGGCCCCACTGTGATTCACACCATCAATATCATTTGTTAACATGAAAGGAGACTCTACCTATCCTAGAATCACAAATTTGTAGAGTTGCAGGGGACCCCTGGTATACCTGAAGGAGCATCTCCACCCCCATCGTTCAGCCCGGACACTGAGATCCAGCACCGAGGGCCTTCTGGCGGTTCCCTCACTGCGAGAAGCAAAGCTACAGGGAACCAGGCAGAGGGCCTTCTCGGTGGTGGCTCCTGCCCTGTGGAACGCCCTCCCATCAGATGTCAAAGAGATAAACAACTACCTGACATTTAGAAGACATCTGAAGGCAGCACTGTTCAGGGAAGTTTTTAATGTGTGACATTTTAGTGTATTTTTAATCTTTGTTGGAAGCCGCCCAGAGTGGCTGGGGAAGCCCAGCCAGATGGTTGGGGTACAAATAAATTATTATTATTATTATTATTATTATTATTATTATTATTATTCAGGAAAAGCAGCTAAATAATCCCTGACCAAAGGCCACCCAGTCTCTGCTTCCAGTGAGAGTCTACTACCTTCCATTCAACCTTTAAACAGCTCTTACTGATAGAGCTTGGCTCTGTAATCGATAACTTTGTGGGGTAATTTACAGCAGGGGATGTTGTAAATTCAGGTTGGGGGTTCATTCTGGGGGCTGACTGCAGTCTTCCTGGCACCTCTCACTCGGCTTTGGGGTGCTAGCCAGGCAACAACCTTCACTGGCCTTGCTCCACACCTTCCTTAAATGTGTGGGAATGTTCAGGGGGCAGGAGAGGATATATTATGCTTCTTGGGAGAAAAGTAATGACAAACCTAGACAGCATCTTTAAAAGCAGAGACCTCACCTTGCCAACAAAGGTCCGTGTAGTTAAAACCATATGGTTTTTCCCAGTAGTGATGTATGGAAGTGTGAGCTGGACCATAAAGAAGGCTGATCGTCGAAGAATGGATGCTTTTGAATTCTGGTGCTGGAAGAGACTCTTGAGAGTCCCATGGACTGCAAGAAGATCAAACCTCTCCATTCTGAAGGAAATCAGCCCTGAGTGCTCACTGGAAGGACAGATCCTGAAGCTGAGGCTCCAAGACTTTGGCCATCTCATGAGAAGAGAAGACTCCCTGGAAAAGACCCTCATGTTGGGAAAGATGGAGGGCACAAGGAGAAGGGGATGACACAGTCAGAAAAACCAAACAAAAAAGAGCCGCAAAAACAGAAATGCAAAATAAATAGCAAAAACGAGAAGTGTAGCACTCAAAATGGAAAGTGTGGCACTCAAATCGGAAGTGTGGCACTCAAATCGGAAGCATAGCACTCAAAACGGAGCATGTTTAGCTTCCAAAAAAGTTTGCAAACTGGAACACTTACTTCCGGGTTTGCAGTGTTTGGGTTCCAAGTTGTTTAAGTCCCAAGGCGTTTGAGAACCAAGGTACCACTATATGTTAGATTAATTCCGTAATCTTAATTATATTTTATTGTCATCTTGTTATTGTTTCCCTCTGCCTTTTAAAATGTTTTAATTTATATTTTCTTTTTCTTTCTTTAACTCATTGCTATATTCTTAATAACATTTGAAAAACAAAACCCAAAGATGGTCATGCACTGTTTGAGAAAGCGGGAATTGGTTAGATTCACTTTAAAACATGGATTGAATTTAATTTCACTCCCACCCCTACTCAGAAGTAAGTCGCTTGATGTCTCAGTGAGGCTTACTCCCAGGTAAGTGGGTATAGGATTGCAGCCTCAGGCCTCTAAATATTAACTGAGACCGAAAAGGCAATGCAGGGATGCGAGTGCCGGTCGATATTAGAGCTTGCGTTCAGGTATTATTTGAATCCGCGCTGGCTGTGGTGAGTAGTTCAGGCTGCATGCAAGCCAACAATTAGAAAATCAATGCTGAGGAGGAAGTGAATAGGAACATGCAAGACAGATGGGGAAATTCTCTTCTGCCTTTGACAAGCAAGTATATCATGGTAGCTTATTCGGATATAACTGACATTCTTCATCAAAGATTCTTCCAAGGTCCTAAGCTATCTGTCACAGAATGTGCTGGGGCTCTCTTCTGCTTGGGGGTATAAATCTGCTGGGATAAAAGAAGCCATTGCTGTTGGTGGAGCACATCAGGACTGGAGGGGTTTGTATACCAGTGCTGCTTCCTTAACCTTGAAGTGGTGTGTGTGTGTGGGCACACGCTTAATTTTCAAAATGAGAAATGGCACTTCCATCTGCCCAGAAACCAAACACACCCAGTGCCAGATTTATGTATAAGCTAAGCAAGCTATAGCTTAGGGCCCCACTCTCTTGGGGGTCCCCTAATAATAATAATAATAATAATAATAATAATAATAATAATTTATTTATACCCCACCCATCTGGCTGGGTTTCTCCAGCCACTCTGGGCAGCTTCCAACAGAATATTAAAATACAATAGTCTATTAAGCATTAAAAGCTTCCCTAAACAGGGCTGCCTTCAGATGTCTTCTAAAAGTCTGGTAGTTGTTTTTCTCTTTGACATCTAGTGGGAGGGCATTCCACAGGGTGGGTGCCACTACCGAGAAGGCCCTCTGCCTGGTTCTCTGTAGCTTTGCTTCTCGCAGTGAGGGAACCACCAGAAAACCCTTGGAGCTGGACCTCAGTGTCCGGGCAGAATGATGGGGGTGGAGACGCTCCTTCAGGTATACTGGATCAAGGCCATTTAGGGGTTTAAAGGTCAGCACCAATGCTTTGAATTGTGCTCAAGAAAATACTGGGAGCCAATGTAGGTCTTTCAAGACCAGTGTTATGTGGTCTTGGCAGCCGCTCCCAGTCACCAGTCTAGCTGCTGCATTCTGGATTAGTTGTAGTTTCCGGGTCACCTTCAAAGGTAGCCCCACATAGAGCACATTGCAGTAGTCCAAGTGAGAGATAACTAGAGCATGCACCACTCTGGCGAGACAGTCTGCTGGCAGGGAGGGTCTCAGCCTGCGTACCAAATGGAGCTCATAAACAGCTGCCCTGGACACAGATTTGACTTGTGCCTTCATGGACAGCTGTGAATCCAGAATGACTCCCAGGCTGCGCACCTGGTCCTTCAGGAGCACAGTTACCCCATTCAGGACCAGAGAGTCCTCCACACCTACCTGCCTCCTGTCCCCCCAAAAATGTAAAGGAAAAAACCCCCTGGATGTACATTTCCAAAATATAAGATAAAAAAGAAATAAAATAAAATGCACATCACCAACAGTGTTGTGTGTTGTGTAGGCTCCTATGAAGTAAGTCATGGGCCCCGCCTGCTAGCCTGCTCCCTAAAATATCACGGGTTTGCTCCTTTCTATATATAGGGTGCCTACATCAGTGTTTCCCAACCGGTGTTCCGCGGCACACTGGTGTGCCGCGGGACGTCGGCTGGTGTGCCGTGGGAGGGAGGCGAGTCGGACGCCCCGTGCTCCACGCAGGGAGCACAAGGCTTGCGGGCAGCAGCATGCAGCGCGGAGCACGGGGCGCCCTCCGGAGGACGCCCCGTGCTCCACGCAGGTGTCCGTAAGCCTTGCGCACCCGGGGGATCTCCCCCGGGAGCGCAAGGCTTGCGGGCAGCAGCCTGCAGCGCGGAGCACGGGGCGCCCTCCAGAGGACGCCCCGTGCTCCGCGCAGGTGTCTGCAAGCCTTGCGCACCCGGGGGATCTCCCCCCGGGAGCGCAAGGCTTGCGGGCAGCAGCCTGCAGCGCGGAGCACGGGGCGCCCTCCGGAGGACGCCCCGTGCTCCGCGCAGGTGTCCGCAAGCCTTGCGCACCCGGGGGATCTCCCCCCGGGAGCGCAAGGCTTGCGGGCAGCAGCCTGCAGCGCGGAGCACGGGGCGCCCTCCGGAGGACGCCCCGTGCTCCGCGCTGGTGTTGGCCAGCCTTGCGCACCCGGGGGATCTCCCCCCGGGAGCGCAAGGCTTGCGGGTGGCAGCTGGCAGCGCGGAGCACGGGGCGCCCTTCGGAGGACGCCCCGTGCTCCGCGCTCGTGTTGGCAAGCCTTGCGCACCCGGGGGGCGCATGGGGCGCCCTGAAACAGAGGGTTCCCCATGCTGCGGACTGTAGCCTGCCGCCGGACGCGCGGGGCGCCCTGAAGCAGAGCGCCCCTCGCGCCAGGCAGACATGGGCCAGCCCCACAAGCTCGGGGGACAGCGGGGAGGCGCAGCACCGCCATCCCACTGTTCCCCGACCTGGTTTTTTTGGGGGGAAATAAAGGAAAAAATTTTTTCCTTTATTTCCCCCCTCAAAAAAGTAGGTGCGTCCTATGGGACGGAGCGTCCTATGGGACGAAAAATACGGTACTTACTATTTCATAATAAAGTAATTATAAAAAACTTTCTTTGTGTTTATTTGATTCCTATTAAAGAGAGTTACTTTATATATAGTCAATATAGGCACAGAGTTAATTTTTTAAACATTTTCTAATGGTGGTGTGCCTCGAGATTTTTTTCATGAAACAAGTGTGCCTTTGCCCAAAAAAGGTTGGGAAACACTGGCCTACATTCTGCATGGACTTGTCGCATGGCAATATGTAGTTGCAGACTGCAGTGCAGCACAGATGAATGTAGGTCGAGCTGTTGTACCTGTTATCTAATATTAAAAAGTGCTTGTGGGCAGTATAGACTAAGGGTATGAGCATATATTCAACACAAAAAACCAGTGACAATTTGTTGTTGACAAAAGACAGCTGGACATATAAAGGGCCCCATTACCTTCAGTCGCTTAGGGCCTCATCAAACCTAAATCCAGCCCTGGACACACCCCAGACTCAGGATCTTGCCCAGGTTTGAGAGGACTAGCACTGTTAGGGACGCTTCTGAGTTTATCTCCATCCAAGTTCAATTGTACAGGATGCACAATTTCAACTATACATATTCAACTTTATGAAGGCGCCCTAAAGACGTTAAAACAAAGATTATGGGATAATACACACAGTGACTTGCAATCTCGATCACACACAGCCTGTAGTCCGCTGGCAGTAGGAGTACAATATGGGCATGTCTTTAAGTTAACACCTTACATTAAAATCCTGACAGTACCAAATTTTTGAAGGTTATTCACCAAAGCCAGACTAAACGTCTTTCCTTCTGCAGTGTTGGATGGCAGGTTGAGAGGAGTTCCCTGCCAGGACAGACTTTGCTCGTGTGCTCAAGACATCGATTCTATAAAACATATTTTGCTGCATTGTGCGAAATATGAGCAAGCCAGGGCTGAACTGATACTGTGGTACCTCGGGTTACATACGCTTCAGGTTACACACTCCACTAAGCTAGAAATAGTGCTTCAGGTTAAGAACTTTGCTTTAGGATGAGAACAGAAATCGTGCTGCAGCGGCAGCAGGAGGCCCCATTAGCTAAAGTGGTGCTTCAGGTTAAGAACAGTTTCAGGTTAAGTACGGACCTCTGGAATGAATTAAGTACTTAACCCAAGGTATCACTGTATTACCCTTGCTGGTACCTTTCCAGGGAAAATCAGAGGCTCACTATGTCAGGTTCCTATTGGAAGACCGGACAAATGCTAGAACATTAGCAGGGGCAAAGTTTTTATCGGTGGTTGCAAGAACCAATGATCCCTATCTTAAAGTCGGAACAAAATGCTTGTTTAACCTGGAGGTAGGCTGTTTGAATTGTGCATTGTGTTGTAACGATTTGTTGAGTCTCTGGACCGTAATAAAGACTGATTGATTGATTGATTCAACTATATTCGGGTCTGGTGGGGATGCTCTCATTCAGGAAGTCCGATTGTGCCATGAAATCTCTCCAGAGCAACCCTAACTCTCCTAGAGCCCACAAGCAACACCAAGAGCTTAGAAGCTTTTTTTGCAAGCTGATAGCCCAGTTGGTAAAGCATGAGACTGTTCATATCAAGGTCATGGGTTTGAGCCCCATGTTGCATGAAGGATTCCTGACTGCAAGGTGTTGGACAAGATGATCGTTGTGGTCCCTTCCAGCTTTCCAGTTCTATGATTCTATGAACCCTAGGTGTTCAATATATAATCCTTTGCTTCTGCCAGTTGCTTTCAATGCACTCTAAATGTACCTGACTTGGTCTAGATTAAAACCACACCCACTGTATTTTATTCACCAAGCTCCAGTTTCTCCCGAGAGCATTGAGTATCACTGCGGAAGTCAGCTAGAAGACAAGCTCTTCCCACAATGTTTCTTCTTCATTTTCCTTTCTCTTTTTTTGGTCTTGTGTCAGTTTGGTTAATTAGTCAGACTAATGAAACCAGTGGAGCCTGAGAAAAGGTCAACGAGAGCTCCAATTTTGGAGCAAAATTAGAAGTGGGCGATTAAAATAGAGCTGGATGAAAGGATCTGTGGCATTTGACAATGAAAAAAGAGACAAAGGGCTTATCCACACTTTCTCTTGTGCTGTGTATTTAGGCACAGGTCTGGGCTTTAAAGTTACATGTCCAAATATTTTTTTGTCTGGTACATTCCCGCGTCATGGGACGCAGGTGGCACTGTGGTTAAACCACAAAGCCTAGGACTTGCCAATCAGAAGGTCGGCGGTTTGAATCCCCACGACAGGGTGAGCTCCCGTTGCTCGGTCCCTGCTCCTGCCAACCTAGCAGTTCGAAAGCACATCAAAGTGCAAGTAGATCAATAGGTACCGCTCTGGCGGGAAGGTAAAGGGCGTTTCCATGCACTGCTCTGGTTTGCCAGAAGCGGCTTAGTCCTGCTGGCCACATGACCCGGAAGCTGTACGCCGCCTCCCTTGGCCAATAAAGTGAGATGAGCACTGCAAGTCCAGAGTCGACCACGACTGGACCTAATGGTCAGGGGTCCCTTTACCTTTGCTTTCCCAGGAAAACCCACGGTTTACCACTGAAACAGAGCAACAGCCAAACATGGAAAACCAGATTGCCATTTGGTCCAATTCAGCAGTAAAAGGTGGGCTTTCCCAGAGAAAGCACCACGACATAAAAATATTTGGATACAGAGCAGGGGTCAGCAAACCTTTTCAGCAGGGGGCTGGTCCACTGTCCCTCAGACCTTGTGGGGGGACGGACTATATTTTGAAGGGGGAAAAATGAACGAATTCCTATGCCCCACAAATAACCCAGAGATGCATTTTAAATAAAAGGACACATTCTACTCATGTAAAAACACGCTGATTCCTGGGCCGACCACGGGTCGGATTGAGAAGGCGATTGGGTCGGATCCGGCCCCAGGGCCTTAGTTTGCCTACCCATGATACAGAGCTTTAAAGCTCAGACCTAGATAATGCGCCATGAAAGTTAGTCTGGATGAGCCAAAAGAGGCTGGAAGTTTAACTCCTTTTGGCAGTCGCACCCAGGAGCAAATAGCACCCCCCACACACTCCAAAGAAAACACCCTGAAAACTCTCCTGTGTACAGGTCCTCTGTGTGATTCTGCCTGCCCACCAACCTACCATGTGTGATCATGTAAGGACCAGCAGAAGTATGATCTATAGCTCTACTGACTTCATCAATTGCTGGACGTCTGTATTATTGTTTTTATTATTTTTTATATCCTGCTTTGCTCCCAACCTGGGATTCAGGGTGGCTTACAAATCATTGATCATAGAATCTAACAGTTGGAAGGGACACCAGAGATCATCTAGTCCAACCTGCTGTCTTGCAAAAACCTTGCCCACAGAAAAAAGACAAGAAGCTGAAAACATATAAGTGATAATTGTTAAAAGTTATTAAGCTCCAGTAAAAACAAAATAAAACCAATCTATTAAAATACAGAGAGTAAAACAGTCAAGAACTATTTTGTTTTAAGGAAAGGGCTTTACTTAGACCAGTGTTTCTCAACCTGTGGGTCCCCAGATGCTATTGGACTACAACTCCCATCATTCCTAACCAGCATGATCAGTGGTCAGGGATGATGGGAGTTGTAGTCCAACAACATCTGGAGACCCACAGGTTGAGAACTGCTAATTTAGACTAACTTATTTTTTTCCAAGTTAGTACCCCATAGCCTGTTGGGATAAGAAAGTATTCGACTGCTGGCAGAAGGACCGCAAGGAGCGAGCCAGTCTAGCTCCTCTAGGAAGGAAGTTCCCAAGTCTGGGAGGAACCACCACTGAGTAGGCCCTCTCCCCATCCCTACCAAGGATGTCTAAGAGGGTAGTGGGACTGAAAGAGGGGCCCTCCCCCAACCAGAGGCCCATGGGAAACCCACAAGCAGGATTTAAGCACAAGAGCATCCTTCCACCCTGTGGTTTCCAGCAACTGGTGGCCAGAAGCATAACTACTTGGTGACACCTGGCTTGAGAGCAGTACATGTGAAAAGGATCTAGGAGTCTTGGTTGACCACAGACTTGACATGAGCCAACAGTGTGACGCGGCAGCTAAAAAAGCCAATGCAATTCTGGGCTGCATCAATAGGAGTATAGCATCTAGATCAAGGGAAGTAATAGTGCCACTGTATTCTGCTCTGGTCAGACCTCACCTGGAGTACTGTGTCCAGTTCTGGGCACCACAGTTCAAGAAGGACACTGACAAACTGGAACGTGTCCAGAGGAGGGCAACCAAAATGGTCAAAGGCCTGGAAACGATGCCTTATGAGGAACGGCTAAGGGAGCTGGGCATGTTTAGCCTGGAGAAGAGGAGGTTAAGGGGTGATATGATAGCCATGTTCAAATATATAAAAGGATGTCACATAGAGGAGGGAGAAAGGTTGTTTTCTGCTGCTCCAGAGAAGCAGACACGGAGCAACTCTCTTCCAACTCTCTGATTCTCTGATTGTATGATTCTACCTCCAGCTGTGAAGGCCACTGTGTGTCAGACTTCAAGGGAATCCAGTTGCCCTGCCTCACGACTGGATGCCAGACTTTCTTACCCATGTATTTATTCAAGATTCACAGAGAAATATGGAGGGTGCAGCCACTCAGATAATAGCGTTGCTCCAACTGGGCTCCTCCCTTCTCCCTTCCTACCAACAACATTTCCCCTTTACGGTGGCCGCCAGGGGTTAATTGTCTCTGAGTCCTTTGTTCTTGCGCTTTCAATGCATGCCAGGTTCTGAAAGAAGGGGGATCGGGAATGCTTTGTAGTGATAAGGTGTTAGCTGGCTGCTCTGTCTCTGTCTCCTCCCCCCTCTTCTCCCAACACCTCCCAACTCTTCTGTTCACCTGTCTCTGAGCTGTGACCTTCCTCAAACCACTGCTGCAAATCAATACTGCCTTCCTGTTCCCTGGAAGGTTCAAGAGGCAGCAGGGTTGTCTCCACTATTCCTCCTCAGTGCAGTCCCCCTCAGTGCAGTCAGGAGTTCAGCCTACACTCGAGTAAGACCCTGGCAGAGACACATGACCAACTGGCATGTTCACTCCCTCCTGGTCATTCGTTCAGGAGCTTCAAAAGCTTTCTTCTGCCTGAACAATCACAGCGGCCGATGTCAACCGACACTGGCACACTTAGGGGTCCGCAGAGTTTGCGCATTATGCGTGACAGACCTCAGCAACTCAGCATTTTGGCTAATCTACTTTATTTACATATAAACACACACGGAGCACTGCAACATGGCTCCCTCTCTCTCTAGCATCAGACAGCAAAGAGAAAAAGAACAAAGGGGAATAGTCCCACTTCATGGAACACAGTAACACAAACATCCTGTCTCCATCACTTCCCACTCTGTGGAGTCAAAACATACACCATCATGTGAAAGACAACAATCCTATGACTGCAATCATGGAGCAGGAAATCTAACAGTGTCTACCAGCCATCAATATGAATGGGAGGTGACCTTGACCATCTTCTCAGACTGCAAAATATCTGGCCTTGACTCTTCTTGCAATGCCATTTCATTATGTTCCTAATAGGTGTCTAATGAAGCAGCCAGTATCAGAAACCTGTCCTGGAGATGCTGTTGCTGTGTCCTTAGGGTGCAACAAGACAAACACAACTTCTCTTCTGTCAGTGTGGTGTAGTGGTTAAGAGTGGTGGACTCGTAATCTGGGGAACTGGGTTCGCGTCTCCGCTCCTCCACATGCAGCTGCTGGGTGACCTTGGGCTAGTCACACTTCTCTGAAGTCTCTCAGCCCCACTCACCTCACAGAGTGTTTGTTGTGGGGGAGGAAGGGAAAGGAGAATGTTAGCCGCTTTGAGATTCCTTTGGGTAGTGATAAAGCGGGATATCAAATCCAAACTCCTCCTCCTCCTCCTCCTCCTCCTCTTCTTCTATTGAATACTAGCATCATAGAGCTGTAGAGTTCGAAGGGATTCCAATGGCCATTTGCTCTAACCCCCAGCAATGCAGGAACCACAGTTTGCCCCACAAGGAGAACAGCGTGTGCGTCAACTTGCTGGTTTGTTCTGCTGAGCATGACTGATATTTTCTCTTGTGGAGACACTGGGGAAATACTAATCGCCCTCATCTGTCAGCCCCTTCTGAAGGTGACTGAGTCTCTTGTGTGTATCCCTCTCTGTTGCTCTTGAGTCTGAGTGTGTAGGCATAGAGGGAAGACTCCCCTTTCGAGGAAGACACAACAAGGAGGCAGTTGTGTGGAACCAAAGTAACAAAACATAAACAGCATGTGGGATGTGGAAAACAGGAAGATCTGCTGGTCCCATGAATCACACATTCATGTCAAGGAGGAAGAGAAGCAACACTGACAAACACACCCAAGCAATGACTAAGAAGGAACAATAGAATTGTGCAGTCTAAAGAGACCCTGGGGTCACCTAGTCCAACCATCTGCAGTGCAGGAATCTCAGAGAAAGCATCTATGACAGATGGACATTCAACCTCTGCTTAAAAACCTTCAAGGAAGGAGAGTCCACCATCTCCCTAGGGAGTCCATTCCACTGTCGAACAGCTCTTTCAGTCAGAAAGTTCTTTCTGATCTTTAGTCAGAATCTCCTTTTGTCAGGAGTGCGCGCAGGAGCCAGGCCCTGTGACCAATAGGACTCTGCAGGACTGGGGCCTTGCTAAGTTTGTTCTGAAGAGGCAAGGCATGGCCTCACAGGTGAGGTCAATTGGTAACTCACAGCACCTGGTGGCAAGAGCTGGGAAGGGATATAATGTCAGCATTTCCCTTTGGCTCTTTGCCACAGCAACACATTCCTTGCCTTGAGCTTCTTGCTTCCTGATCCTTGAACCTCGGCTTCTTGACTCCCTGCTTCTTGATCCTTGGACCCCTGACTTCGTGACTCCTTTCTTCCTGACCCTCGGACCCTTGGCTTCTTGACTCCCGGCTCTCTGACCTTTGGACTCTTGGCCTCCTGGCTTCTGGACCCCCGTTCCTGCTCCTACCCCACCATCTTGCCCCTGGTCCTGACATCCCATACCAGGACTTCGACTGCCCATGAACCGGACCGTGACACCTTTCTTGTAACTTAAATTCATTGGTATACCCATAGCCCCCCCCCCAGCTTTGGTCCCTATCACACATTCCCTGGGTTCATATTCCTGATCTCCATTCTGCAGTGAGGAAAAGCATATTTGCGCTGTTTCATTCCCGCGTGGAGCGAGTTGCCGGCTGCCACGGTGCAACACGCTTCCTGTATTATAATAGCAAGAATCCCAGGGGTGCTTTGTAGCCGTTGTGTCGCAAAATGCAGAGGAGGAAACAAATGGATCTGCACAATGCAGACCCAACTGTTCCAACAAAGGAAACTCGAGCATTCTCCCAGCTTTCAATCTCTGCTTGTGTACAATGCTATTTTACTTTTCTCTCATACAGATTTAGCACTTTCATAATCTATCTATCTACAGTGGTGCCTCGCAAGACGAAATTAATTCGTTCCGCGAGCCTCTTCGTCTTGCGGTTTTTTCGTCTTGCGAAGCACGGCTATTAGCGGCTTAGCGGATTAGCGCTATTAGCGATTTAGCGGCTTAGAAAAAGGGGGGAAAAGGGGGGGGGACTCGCAAGAACTCGCCCGACGTTTCGTCTTGCGAAGCAAGCCCATAGGGAAATTCGTCTTGCGAAGCACCTCAAAAGACGGAAAACTCTTTCGTCTAGCGAGTTTTTCGTCTTGCGAGGCATTCGTCTTGCGGGGCACCACTGTATATATATGTATGTAAAGACAGTCAGTAGGTGGTTTGGCCAAGAGGCCAGGCAGGAGATCTATTGAGTCGCTTGTCAGGAGATGTGGACTATTGTTCCTTACCTGCAGGAGAGGCAAACCTTTCTACCTTCTTGAACACAGCTTTGGCCCTTACATGACTTCAATTTTTTTAGGAAGAGTCAAACCTCATAGCAAATCACCACAACTTTTTGGGTACTGGAGGTTAGGCATTGGAATATGTTTGTGTATTGGAGGGCAGGGTGTGGCCATCGCCTACCCCTCCACTTTTGGGAATCCGGCTGTCGTGGATCCTGTCCAACGCCCTTGCTGGTGGCTAGGGCCATGGCACGACCCCCGGTGACATCAGGGGGCGCTCCTAGTTGTATTTGCATCAACAAGCTCCTCCCACTGGTTGTTAACCCTTGATAGACTCACCCCTCCCTGAGGGGGTGGAGTCACGCTCTGTTGTTTTATCCAGTGCCTAAGCCAATACCAGGGACGCGGGTGGCACTGTGGGTTAAACCACAGAGCCTAGGACTTGCCGATCAGAAGGTCGGCAGTTCGAATCCCCGTGATGGGGTGAGCTCCCATTGCTCAGTCCCTGCTCCTGCCAACCTAGCAGTTTGAAAGCACATCGAAAGTGCAAGTAGATAATTAGGTACCACTCCGGCGGGAAGGTAAATGGCGTTTCCATGCGCTGCTCTGGTTTGCCAGAAGTGGCTTAGTCATGCTGGCCACATGACCCAGAAGCTGTACACTGGCTCCCTCGGCCAATAAAGCGAGATGAGCGCCGCAACCCCAGAGTCGGCCACGACTGGACCTAATGGTCAGGGGTCCCTTTACCTTTACCTTTAAGCCAATACCACTCACATGCTGTTATCAATAAAGTTTTTTAGACCATTAACCTAATATACTGCGTCCTTGTGTCTTATCATCAAGCAGGTGACTCACAATAGCTGCATCACCGTGGAATTGGCGATTGATCCTGCTCCACAAGAGAACTTCCTGTACTGTCCAAAATGCCAGCCCACTCCAGCACTCAGGTCACCAGGCACCTCTCCCCTCCATTTCCACTTTACATCCTATTCTGCGGAGTGCTAGCAATAAATCTGGGATGGAGTGATTCATCCCGCCACTCAGAACCCCAAGGAAAATGAGCTGAAAACCAATATTGAACAAAATGTTGGTCCATGGCAGCTTTGCATTAAGTGGCTCTGAGCTGGCATATAAATGAGTCACTTTAAAAAAAAATGAAGAAAAAGGACTGAAAATTATAACCTGGAATATGAATCACTTGCTGAAACCATCAGGACAGTACTGGAGATAAGTGGAAAGTATGGGGGATTTGAGCGATTTCCACCAGAAAAAATATAATTAAAGGCACAATTTCTGGTAAATTGGACTCTATTTTTTATTGGGGGTGTAATCTAGCATCTGTACCCCTATAGTCCCAGAACTTTAATCTGATTGGTACCAAATGTAATGAGCACAAGTAAATTGATTAGTGGGTTCAAAAATACATTGAGGAAACTGCAAGATAAGTGATAACAGTGAATCACTTCATAGGGAATGCTCATCTCGACCATGTTTCCACGGAATCTTGCAAGAAGTTCTCTTCAGGGTCTTATTCGGTGTGGCCATCCTCCTTCCTGTAGAAACATAGGAAAATTCATAGTCTTGTGGAGATTGTGCTTTACTGGCTTGGTGTGAAGAAAATAGAACGAGGAAAAAAAATGTCATTAACAGTAAAGGTAAAGGGACCCCTGACCATTAGGTCCAGTCATGGCTGACTCTGGGGTTGCAGCGCTCATCTCACTTTACTGGCCAGCATACAGTTTTTCCGGGTCATGTGGCCAGCATGACTAAGCCACTTCTGGTGAACCAGAGCAGTGCACGGAAACGCCGTTTACCTTCCCACTGGAGCGGTACCTATTTATCTACTTGCACTTTGATGTGCTTTTGAACTGCTAGGTTGGCAGGAGCAGGGAGCAAACAATGGGAGCTCACTCTGTCACGGGGATTCGAACCATCGACCTTCTGATCGGCAAGTCTTAGGCTCTGTGGTTTAACCCACAGCGCCACCCGCATCCCTCACAGTGGAGGTCACCAAATAACATTGCTTTGTTGATAGGCAGTAGATTCCAGACACACAAATGAAAGGATGTCTTCACACACTGCACAATTGACATGAGAATTGTTGTTATTCATAGTGGTGGTTAGGGCTAAATTACATGATACATTAGCTACATATGATCTGTGCTCTGAAGTGCAGGATATTTTGCACAAATTCCCAGTGTGAGGGCTGATCCAGATTGGGACCTTATTGTGTGTGTGGCAGGGTAGGGAGACCTGAACGCTTTGGTTCTCAATCTGGATCAGGCCCACTGCAATTGCACTTTGCATCCATAGGAGCTCTTGTACTACATCTCCCATATTATACTACAACTCCCATCAGCCCCAGCCAACATTGTCCTGGTCCTCACTGCTGCACGAAGAGCAACGGACTCAGTTTCTGCCCATGGTGTCAGCTGCCACCTAATGTCAAAGATCTCCTGACGAACATCAAATATTGAAATAAAGTATCCTCTGCTTCCATGCAGAGCATGCAATGACTATTCAGTAAATATTGGGAGAAAGTAATTGTGAATATATTATAAAGGCAAATTTGAAAGAGAGATTATGGAAGAGAGCCATTCAGTCCCATCTTTGGCTGGGAAGCAAAAATGTAAGAAGAACCCTCTTGGATCAGACTAAAAAGCCAGTTGAATCTGCACCCTGCCCTGTTTCCCACAGTGGCCAACCAGACACCCCCATGAGGCTCACCTACAAACATGGACTTGAATGTAATAATCCTCCTCCAATTCAAAAGCAGTTGTGGGTTTGAGGGAGGTCAGTCTGGATGATGGGACGGGGGTGGCGCTGTGGGTTAAACCACAGAGCCTAGGACTTGCTGATCAGAAGGTCAGTGGTTCGAATCCCTGTGACGGGGTGAGCTCCCGTTGCTCGGTCCCAGCTCCTGCCAACCTAGCAGTTCGAAAGCATGTGAAAGTGCAAGTAGATAAAAAGGTACCACTCCGGCGGGAAAGTAAATGGCATTTCCATGTGCTGCACTGGTTTCGCCAGAAGCGGCTTAGTCATGCTGGCCACATGACCCGGAAAAACTGTCTGCGGACAAACGCCGGCTCCCTCGGCCAATAAAGTGAGATGAGCGCCGCAACCCCAGAGTCAGTCACGACTGGCCCTAATGGTCAGGGGTCCCTTTACCTTTAGTCTGGATGATATTTCGAGTCTCTTCTAATCCTTGGGGTCCTCTTCCCAGTTAGACTTAGAATCTAATATAGATGGTTCTATTTCTGAAGTAGTCACACAAGTTTCTTGGTGAAGCAATGACCTTAGCTGGCCATTCAAGTGTCTTCATCAGCATCACAAAAGAAAGAGCTAAGTTGCAAGAGTTGCAGCTGAGTGATGATGCCGAGGGCCTTCTGGCAGTTCCCTCACTGCGAGAAGCCAAGTTACAGGGAACCAGGCAGAGGGCCTTCTTGGTAGTGGCACCCGCCCTGTGGAACGCCCTCCCACTAGATGTCAAAGAGAAGAACAACTACCAAACTTTTAGAAGACACCTGAAGGCAGCCCTGTTTAGGGAAGCTTTTAATGTTTAACAGAATATTGTATTTTAATATTCTGTTGGAAGCTGCCCAGAGTGGCTGGGGAAACCCAGCCAGATGGGCGGGGTATAAATAATAAATTATTATTATTATTATTACTGGCTCATAGCTGGGCCTTTCCTCCACCTGCCTCACCTAGATACTAGCTAGGAGACCAATACCCAAAGGGTTGTGTGTGAGCTGAGCTGGAACCAGGCTGGAAGCTGGAGACACAGAGACCTGCTTGCTCTGTGCTGGACCCAAAGTTGCAACAATTGGAGAAGTCAGATATTTTGGGGGGTGTTAATGCTGTGAACCCCTCCACCTTATGCTTAGGTTGGGCATAGTTGTAAATAAAGCATATAGCCTAAAGCCTGGAACCCACAGAGTCTCTCACCTCTCGGAGACTGGGGTGGTGTGTAGCAGCCAGGGATTGTAAACAATGGGCTCACTCGGAAAGGGAGGTTTTTAAGTAGAGGTTGGTCCTTTCCAACTCTGCAGTTCTGTGGTTTTATGATTCTATGCCTTGATACATGGAGTTTGCTATGGGAGTGTGAAGCTGCACAAGGAAAGGTGTGGCCCGAGAAGAGTTCTGAAGGCCAGCTAAAGAGTCCCAGAAGGTCAAATGTGACACTGATATCCATAGGCGCCGACTCCATGGGGCCTGAGGGGGCCCGAGCCCCCTCAAAAATTCGTTTGGGGGGGCTCCGCCCCCCCAATAATTTAAGAAAATTATTAGTTATATTATGCTTTGTAAAATCACAAAATTATGTTGGTATTTTTTATTTTCCTTGTTTGACGAGTTAAAACAAAGCCACTCCCGATCTAGAGAGGGGGTGGGGTTGCGGGCTCTCGACCCATCAACAATCTCGCGGGGCTGGCGTCAGCCCCGCGAGAAGCGGGGATTCCCCCAGCTCATTAATATTCACCGCCCACGTTGGCAGCCAATCGGCTGCCGCAAAGGGCGGGCCCTCACAGGTTCACTTAAGGTCGGGGCAGCCCGGGGCTCGCCCCTTTCGTTCCCCCAGCAGCAGCGGTTTGGAGGTCTTGGCCCCCCACAATATTTTTTATAAGTCGGTATGGGCCCCTGCCCCCCCCAATATTTTTTATAAGTCGGCGCCCCTGCTGATATCTGGGGTTCTACACCCTGCAGTTCTTTGAGAAGTTTGGACAGCCCAGGTAAAAACATAGGGACATAATACGGAGTCAGGCCATTGGTCCATTTAGCTCAATGTTGCCTACACGGACCAGCAGCTATGGCTCTCCCACATTTGAGAGGGAGGGGACACTGAGCCACAAACTGGGATACTTGTTATTCCTTTGGGTCCTTTGAACGCAACAGGGGCGTCAGAAGCTGCCAAGCCTCCATCGATTTGTCACGGCGAGGAGATCACATCAGTTGATTGCTCATGATCCAATATTCAAGATGTGCTCCAATTCCGGAGCAGCGGTAGCGATGACAAAATACATTCTCCCAGCATAAATATATGACTATTTCAATTTAAGTATGTTTTAGCATTCTAACTGCTTGGTCCCATAAGCTTGCGAGAAGTTATAGCTGCTTGGAATTCCATAGGACTGTTGGAAGACTTAATAAAACTGTCTCAGGGACTAATGAATTATTTAAAGACTGCATAAAGAAAATGTAACCTATGCATTTAAAGTAGGAAAATCCACTTTAACTCATCACTCCTGCCGTCTTTATCAATCTCACCAGTTTCTTGTTTCTTTTTCTTTTTCTTTAAAAAGGGAGGGGGGGATATAATATATCAGTATTTTGTTTGTCCAAACCGAATAAATTCAGAATGGAAAGTATTGTCATTTAATTTGGCCCGATCCTTTTCTCTGCATAAATTTATATTGATAAAAAAGGCATTATGTATTCCCTATAGCTTTATTAAGTCATAAAGAAATTCGGAAAAAAGAATTTATTTGGCGAAGGGCTGGGAAACTGCTCTCTGCAGAAAGAGACTGAGGCAGGGTCTTTGAAGGATAAATGGGGCGTTCTCTCCCCGCAAGCCATGACCTTCAACGTGACTGTTTAGGGATGCATTTCCGCCCCTCCACTTTCCCCAGTAGCAACAGATCACGATATTGAGTAGCCAAATAAAAATGCAATTCATTTCTTGATGTTTGCAAAGTGTAATATAACAGCTCATGCCCCTTGATCTCGCTGCCCATGACAATTCAGATGCTAGAAGGAGCGGTCTCATCTGTTCTTCCCTGAGTTCATGTTTAAAAGACATGATGGCAGCAAAAGATTTTAAATTAAGTGAAGCTGCAGCCCATGAGATAAAAGGCAGCTCGGAGAACATGGGAATGTGGGTTAAGATCGCCTTTCTCCAGTTGGGGGACCCTGCTGTTGAACAGCTAAACTCAATATTCTCCAATGAGTTCAAATTGCAAGTAAGGAGATTCTGGGGTGTGTGAGCTGTTTGGCAGTGGAACGGACTCCCTTGGGGGGTGTTAAACAGAGGTTGGGTGGCCATGTGTCAGAGGCTCTTTAGCAGGAATTCCTGCATTGCAGTGAATCAGGACTTGGACGGCTTTAGAAGAAGATTAGACAAGTTCGTGAAGGGTAAGGCTGTTCATGGCTACTAACTACAATGGCTACTAGCCCCTGTTGAAGGCAGTATGTCTCTGAATACTAGTTGTGTGGAGAGTTCCCGCCTCCCTCCAGTGGAAATAAAGACACATGACACAGATAGTTAAGGTCAATGGGCTAAATGTGGCCACAACTTTATTGGTTACAGGTGATGAGAGGTATTGGCTTAGGCATTGGTCCTAACTGACTATATCTGACTGCAGCCCATCTGCTTAAGTCCAGGAAGGGTTAACCACCAGTAGGGGGAGTCCTGCTGATGCACATCAACTAGAAACTCCCCCAGGGTCACCACTAGGGGGAGTGCCTTAGGCCCTCACCTCCTTAGGCTTTGGATGGGGCCACGCCCCCCGGAATCCTTTACCGGACTACCCTTCAATATGTGGGGCAGGTGATGGCGCTACCTCCCCTCTTCCATCTATATAACAATACCAATGCCTAACCGCCAATAGCAAGAAAATTGTGACGATTTGCTACGAGGTAGGCGAAAAACCAAGTGGCTGGTGCCAATTTGCCAAGTGGAAAAAATTCCTACCAGGCCCCTCAACGGCGACCAACTGAGGTCCATAGCAAGGTCAAAGATGAAAACCTTAAAGGGCAAGAGGGTGGGAAACTGGAGCAGCTGGAAGCAGCAAAGAGGGAGATCCCTGGCTTTTGCCTATGTTAAATGGAGCAGGCCACAAACCCCAGGCCAGTAGATTGGCTGGCCAGGGGATGATGCGGACGGGGATTCCCTCAATCGCGCAGAGGCTGAGAGCCCGCCCCTGCGTGCATGGTGGGAGGGTGAAGCCCACAACCCCACCTCCTTTCTAAGTCGGAAGTGGCTTTGCAGGGAATCATAAGTTGGAAGGAGTGTTGAGGCCCTCAGGTCCTGTTTCTGGGCTTCCTAGAGGCATCTAGTTGGCGATTGTGGGGATAGGAAGCTGGACTACCTGAAACTTTGGCCTGATCCAACAAAGCTTTTTTTTTTATTTTAAGGTCAGAGTTTTCTACACACACACACACACACACACACACACACACACACACACACCCCATTCAGACAAGCAAGAGGCATTACCAGATTTCAGGGACAGATTCCAGCCAGGCAAAAACACATGTTGTAAATACAGAGCAGGCCTGATAAACAGCCTGACCTAAGGACAATCCAGGGGTATAGAGAGAGGACTGGGAAGCTGTACTGAGCCTGCCAACCTGAGGACCCCAGATCTGTGTATGGGAAATGCGTGGATGACATGTTGTGACCGCGTGGAGAGAGTGGGATTTCAGCTGGTCATCAGTCCAAGGCCTTAGGCACAGCCGTCATATTAACCAGAAACTGCTTAGCGAAGAAAAGCCTTTTAAGTCTGTGTCCTTTAAGGAGTCAATTGTGCAGAAATGTATGATGTCACAGGAAAGGGCTGTGATCGTCTGCTGAGACCACATCATGAGAACTGTGCAGTCACAAAAATGGTGGGCTTCCCCTTAATGCTATAAAGGGTGTGCTTTGTTTTGTTTTGTTTTGTTTTGTTTTGTTTTGTTTTGTTTTTTGTTTTGTTTTGTTTGTATGTGTCTGTCTTGGGAGACAATGGAGGGATATGCCTTGGGGTGAAGTCGAACCATTGAAAAGTTGCAATGCCTGCTGTGGCTGTAGACATGTTTTGTTGCAGCTGGGGCAGATGAAGGGGTCTGGTTGTGCTGCCTCAGATGCACCATGCTGTTTTTTCTCTCTGGGCTCCTCCCAGCGGTCATTCCTCCTCTGGTCACTGCTATATATGCACAATCTGTTTGTCTCCAGGCACTGCGGTCGTCTGCAAGGGATTAGCCTTCAGGTAATGTTTGCAGACACCCTTGTAGTTGAAAGGCAATGAATGAATGAATAGCTAGCCAGCTAGCCAGCTGGTTGGAATCCCTCTGATCTGAAGTGAGGACATGATTTACAAATTTTGTGTCTTGGTACCTACATTTCTGCACTCACTTCCAGGGTCAAGGTGTTAGAGGTGCACTTGAAATGACAGTGACATTGAGCAGGGATGGTTGATTAGATTGACCTCTGTATGAACTAGGAGCACAGGGGCAGACCTCTACCCATACTTTGGTCTGCCTACCTCTGTGATCGCCAAATAATTGATGCTTTTGAATTCTGGTGCTGGAGGAGACTCTTGAGAGTCCCATGGACTCCAAGAAGATCAAACTTCTCCATTCTGAAGGAAATCAGCCCTGAGTGCTCACTGGAAGGACAGATGCTGAAGCTGAGGCTCCAAGACTTTGGCCACCTCATGAGAAGAGAAGACTCCCTGGAAAAGACCCTGATGTTGGGAAAGATGGAGGGCACAAGGAGAAGGGGACGACAGAGGACGAGATGGTTGGGCAGTGTTCTCGAAGCTACTAACATGAGTTTGACCAAACTGCGGGAGGCCATGGAAGACAGGAGTGCCTAAAATGCTCTGGTCCATGGGGTCACAAAGAGTTGAACACAACTAAGGGACACAGGTGACGCTGTGGGTTAAACCACAGAGCCTAGGACTTGCTGATCAGAAGGTCGGCGGTTCGAATCCCCACAATGACAGGGTGAGCTCCCGTTGCTCGGTCCCTGCTCCTGCCAACCTAGCAGTTCGAAAGCACATCAAAGTGCAAGTAGATAAATAGGTACCACTCCAGCGGGAAGGTAAACGGCGTTTCTGTGCGCTGCTCTGGTTCGCCAGAAGCGGCTTAGTAATGCTGGCCACATGACCCAGAAGCTGTACGCCGGCTCCCTCGGCCAATAAAGCGAGATGAGCGCCGCAACCCTAGAGTCGGTCATGACTGGACCTAATGGTCAGGGGTCCCTTTACCTTTAAATGACTAAAGAACAACAACAACAACAACAACAACAACAACAACAACAACAACAACAACAACAAAGCAGCTCTGTATTCTCTATACTGGCCGGCAGTGGCTCTTTGAGTTTCAGGTAGGGGATATTTCCAGCCCTACCTGGATGTTGCTTCCAGAGATTGAACCCGTGATCTTCTAAATCCAAGGCAGATGCTCTACCACTGAGCTACAGCTTAGCAGGGAACTGTTGACAAACCAATCAGTCCTAAGTTCTTGACACATTACATAAAGCTTTCTTTCTCGGAAGAAGAGATGAACAATAATGGCTAGAAATCTCAGTGAAACAGCTTCAGAGCTATTAGACAAAGAGCTGATCATTGAGAGGGGGGACTTCTGGGAGAGATCTTGGGAATTGCTGCCATTAGCAGCTACTCAGCCCCAATCCCATCCTTTGCCGTTGTTTGTGTTTGTATATCTCATGGCAAACAATGTGTCAGATTTCTCCTTGCAGCAATCCACTTCTCTCTCATCTACAATTCTTCTTTGCTTTGCTGGCTCAAAGCTGCTTTTGCCTGCTTTTCAAATTGCACTTAACTGCAACTGCAAAGTATGCTACCACTCCAGCTCTTGCCAAAGGCAGAACATGAAAGGTGGCATTGTGTGGGTGTGCATGCGCATACGTTTTGGTATCGCCTGGCTGGGGAGCTGTTTTTATTTTTTAAGAGACAGAAGGAAAACAACAACCGAGCAGTTATGTACTTTTGATGTGCTGAAGTCTAGGGATGGTCCAATAGTTTTTGCCGCCTGAGGAGAACCAGAAAACGGCACCCCCCACCATGTCTCAATCCTACAAGAAAACAACACTTTGTTCCACATGTGGTGGGACTGTCCCAAGATTGTTGTCAGGAATTGGCTGGATGAAGAGGAGTGGTGGGAGGCACCAGCTGGTGAACCTCCAAGAGAAGGAAGGCTCAGAGCCAGAGCATTGGTGATGAGACACAGGAGAGGTCAGAGGGAGAAGATTTGTGGGATGTTGGAGGGGCAACAGGGTTTAGTGAGCAGGAGGAGCCTGTGACAGGGAGCAGTTCAGAGACGAGGCTGCTGTGGGAATGTTCAGGGTGGCAGGAGAGGATATATTGTTTATTCATATCCTTCCTAACTTGCACTAGAAAGTTTCTTTACTTAGCAAAGTTTACATTCCCCTTTTACATGCACAGCAGATAGCTGGTTGCAAGCTCATGTGAGCTTCTCACTATTATACAATTCAGTCTGTATCAGATTGAATTGTACGTTCCTGGTAAGATCCCTTGAATCCCTCTTAAAAGAATATAGACACCACAATCTTATTCAAAGTCAATAAAAGACGTTTACTCACATCAGTTCACAGTTGGATCCCTGAAGGCAGACTTAGTTACAAATATGTACATGTGGATCTACCCCATATGGTGGAATAATTCCACTGTCTCTGCTAGCTGAGAGCAGAGCAGTCCTGGCTAAAAGCTGGTCAAATGAAGAAGGAAGTCCAAAAAAGAGGGAGAGAGTGCTCCGTGACTTGTCCTTTTGTTACCTGGACAGGATAGGTCACGCCCACCTTCTGTCATATGCAAAAGGAAGGATGCTCCAGCCAGGAGGAACAGGAAGTTTCGACTGGCTGGACTAAACATTCCCTCGCGTGTCTTCTCTAGCATTTCAAGGAATGTTGTACTTGACTGCCTCTCATGGATCACATCCCACAGCTGAAGCAGAGGTGGGCAGTCAAGAAACTGCTGAAGAATCCAGGGAGCCTCCGTCTCCTGCTGTGACAAGCTCCCCTCTCCCCTGGTCTCCAAGAACATACAGAATAAAGAGGAGGGCAGAACAGAGGCCAGAGGTGCGCAGACACAGTTTGAGACTGCTTGGGAAACATCTGGGAGAGGAGGAACCTTAGAAAAGGTGGAAGACAGGGACCTTCAGTCCTGGCAACTGCTCCAAAGGGGGAAGACCTGCTGGGTAGGTTTGCCGAGTTGTATGCCATTTCCTTGAAGAAAGAGTGAACTTCACTGACATCTTTCATACCAACCTGTGTCTGACTCCAACCCTGACAAATATCTACTTCTGGACCAAAGTCCTTCAACTGATAAGCCAGAACACCAAACCATCTGTCTCACCTGAACCTAAAGTGGCTTTACTTTCCAACTTTTCGTGATAGTTCTGGATTTGTCTCACACAGATCTTATTGCTCAGCTGTTAATGACTCCTAAATTTGTCATAGACAGATACTGGAGAACTCTCAAAATGGACCTTTTTGAAGCACAGTTGTCAGATATGAGACATATCGTATTTACTCAAATCGAATGTAAATGTGCCATCGAATCTAATGTACACCTTTTTTGCCAAATTACGTTGCGGAAATTAGGGTGCACATTAGATTCGATGGCACATTTACATTCGCCAGCAAATACCTTTTTTTCGTTTGAAGGTTCTGAAAATTGAGGCATGCATTAGATTTGATGGCGCATTAGACTCAAGTAAATACGGTAATTCTTATGGCTAAGCTAACACCATCCTAAAGAGAACACTGTACAGTCGTACCTTGGAAGTCAAACGGAATCCATTCGACTTCCAAAACATTCAGAAACCAAGGTGTGGCTTCTGATTGGCTGAAGTAAGCTCCTGCAGCCAATCAGAAGTTGCAGTAACCCCTTCAGATGTTTGGGTTCCAAAGAACGTTCGCAAATTGGAACACTCACTTCCGGGTTTGCGACATTCTGGAGCCAAAAAGTCCAAGTACCAAGGCGTATAACTGTACTGGGGGGAAAAGAGAAAAGAAACAGAGCTTTCTATATGAAAGTTCAGTTTTGGAGGAAGCAGCTTTGTGGCAGCTGTTGGGCACCAAAACATTTCCATTGTACAACCTGAATTTGGCTGGTTTGTGATTGAATCCCATGTGGAGCTAGCAGCTGTCATGCTCAGCACATACTCTGGATAGTGCCGAACTCAAGTCCATCGATTTCAGTGTGTCTACTTGGGGGAGATCAGCCTAACAAGAAATAATCTTGGATACAGTCGGCCTTTCTGACAAGCTAGTCTGAAAGAACAGCAGGAGAACCAGCCTCTCTTGCACTGCACACTTCAAACTTTGGCTTCTCCAGGGACCAAAGTCCAGTTTCCCAGGGCATCAAAATTCATAAGCATTGCACTGCTCTCAGGAATCTATTTCGATATCCATTTTTCTTCCTTTTGCAAAATTTCAATTTAGCAATAAAAAGCAGCATGATGTATCTGTCTCGCTCGCTGTGCGAGGGCTTTGAAAGGCTCTCAGAAATATATAATGAATTCATCAAAGGCGTAGCACTCAATATCAGTAATCCAAGCCATAAAATGTATTGCCATAAAATATGATAACCACTTACAGTCAGGACTAAATTAGCCAAGTGCTATGAGCTGCCTGGGCAGGCGGCTCCATTTTTAACCTGACTTGGCAATGGGACACAAATTTCACTTCCAATTTAAACACACCAGACATCTGTAATTCATATTCAATTTACTTCTAACAGGAAAAGAGAAATATGTATATATAAAGAAATAACGAAGAGGAACTGTCAGAGTGATGGCAGCAGTGGGGGGTAACTCAGCACAGATTCCTGTTGAGGGGAATCAGAGTGTGTTTTGCTCCTGTTTTGCAGGCCACTTCTTGTAATGTGAGATGGATATGATAACTTAAGATGTCACGAATGTCCCAGGATGAAGTCCATCATCATCCATTTCCTCTGCCCAAGGCAATTTCCAGCAAAACATCTATTTATGTTTTGTATTTTGGCATGCTGTCTTACTCTTTATTTGATTCAGTTATAGGCCTTGTATATGTTCTGCATACATTTATTTCCCTTGCAGTGAACGCTGCACCATGGGTCTTGTAGTTTCAAGACTGCCTGATCGTACAGTCTTCATATGGGTTGGGTATTTTGCTCAAAGCCACAATCTGTTGTGGGGTTTGTGGTCTTACAGTTGCAAAGGGTACCAGCAGAAGTTCTTGTTAACAGACTGTGCTCCCAGAACAGGGTTTTGAGCACCTGTTTCAATGCATCATGCATTTTGTAGTCTTAGGTAAAGGTAAAGGGACCCTGGACCATTAGGTCCAGTTGTGACCAACTCTGGGGTTGTGGCGCTCATCTCGCTTTATTGGCCAAGGGAACCGGCGTACAGCTTCCGGGTCATGTGGCCAGCATAAATGGCAGAACTCTGAAAACTGTAAAAATTAAGTTATTTGCACTGCAAGAATGCAGGTAGGTAAGGTAAAGGACCCCTGGATGGTTAAGTCTAGTCAAAGGGGACTATGGGGTGTGGCACTAAGGAGTAAACCCTACACAAATTCAGAGTGGAGTCTGTTATGTACTGAAGTTCTCACCCTGGGCCAGCAGGGGGATACTGTAGATAGTTATGCAAATGAAGGATCGAAAGTGACGTTCAGTGATTGGATAGTTTTAGAAAATGGCAACAGTTACATTGTTCTGGAGCTCTATATAAGCAGGCTGACTGAGCTCCTCAGGCAGTTCTGTTCCAGCTTACAAATAAAGAGCTGCTTTGGAAGAATCGCTGTGTCGTCTGATATGTTCGCCCACAACTTAACAGAGTCCCTAAGGTGTTTGGATGGCATCTTGTATGCCTCCTTCTGGCAACTCCTCCAGCCAAGATGGTGCCAAACATATTGCACTGTTTTCCTCTGGACTTCCTCAGTGAGGTTGGGGGGTGGGTCTTGTTATCTGGACAGCCCAGGACCTCCAGACGCACTGTCCGGGCTTGCACCCCAGCGAGATCACGTTGATGCTGCAAATACACCCCACAGCATTTATTTCAATGCAAAGAAAACACAGTGTAAATAACAGGACAAAACATATATTGTTTGAAGTCCGAAACAAGAACAGTGTATACCAATTATATGTTGCTGGATTGATTTCTGTTCTGTACATGGAATGAATAAGCAAACACCAGCAATTTCTGTTCCCACTGGAGTTCTCTGACATTCCTACCCCAGACCACACACTTGTTCCTAAAACCCCATACAGAGCAGGTCATCTACCTAATTCCCAGTTCTAGCAACTAGGAATCTCTTTCAGGGAGAAAGACATCTTACTCAAGGAGCTAATTCCCAGTTGTCTCACTTTCCATTGCCCACTAGCCACTTAAGCGACACTCTTTCCCCATCCCATCCATCCATCAGAAGGAAGGAATTTTCTTATTCTCAAAAAGTTGAGCCACAACCTGTGGCCTCGTTGCCTGCAATAGCAGCTGGGAGAAACTAGCCAGGCATACAAATTTAGGGGACCTTGTTCCACCCAATCTATGGAGCCCCAGCTAACGAAGCATCAAGGCAAGTTAAATAGTGGAGCAAGGAACATGCAATTTCAATGCTTAGTGAAAGCAACAACTCAGACAAGTTGTGTGCTAGGAGTCAATTCAGCAGCTGAATTCTGGGGATAGGAAGTCTGTAGAAGCCTAGTTTTCAGGGAAGCTTGAGGGTCCGACAGGTGATTCCCCATAAGGGAATGAGGACCTTTGGTTGGAAAAGGTCTTGAATCTCAGCTCTTTCTCCGTAGAAATATGATTGGGGATAGTAAAGGTAAAGGGACCCCTGACCATTAGGTCCAGTCGTGGCTGACTCTGGGGTTGCGGCGCTCATCTCGCTTTATTGGCCAAGGGAGCTGGCATACAGCTTCCGGGTCATGTAACCAGCATGACTAAGCCACTTCTGGCAAACCAGAGCAGCGCAAGGAGATGTCGTTTACCTTCCCGCCGGAGTGGTACCTATTTATCTACTTGCACTTTGATGTGCTTTCGAACTGCTAGGTTGGCAGGAGCAGGGACCGAGCAATGGGAGCTCACCCAGTCGCGGGGATTCGAACCACCAGCCTTCTGATCGGCAAGTCCTAGGCTCTGTGGTTTAACCCACAGCACCACCCACATCCCCATGATTGGGGATAAGATGGTGTTAAAACATCCTTTTCTTTCCCTGCACACTCTGTTTTCTCCTTTGAAAAACAACAACTCAGGGCTGATTGCCATAAATTACACAAAGGCCACACTTCATCATCCCAGGGCAGGCATTGTCATTTACGGCTGAGGCCATGAAATGTTTGCACGTTGTAAAGAGGGCACAACGGCATGTTGTCTTTCCTTAATCATATCAGCCAAACCATTTGCTACTAAGTGCCATAATGGATTTTTAATTAATGTGATTATCGCCATCCCTGCTTACAGCTCTTGACCCTGCAGATATATTGTGAAGGTTGAACTTGGCGGGGATCCCTCCCAAGCACCACTGCGGGGGCCGAGAGGCGACGAGGAGGAAGAGAAGGAGGCATCATTGACCAGTGAGGACGTGGAACTCGGAACAAAAGCACTTCCAGCCTGGCTAGGTGAAACTCATTACAATGTCAGAGGATAGGGCCAGCTAGGACAAGAATGGGGAACAGAGATCCAGTGTGGTGTAGTGGTTAAGAGCGGTGGACTCGTAATCTGGTGAACCGGGTTCGCGTCCCCACTCCTCCACATGCAGCTGCTGGGTGACCTTGGGCCAGTCACATTTCTCTGAAGCCTCTCAGCCCCACTCACCTCACAGAGTGTTTGTTGTGGGGGAGGAAGGGAAAGGAGAATGTTAGCCACTTTGAGACTCCTTCGGGTAGTGATAAAGCAGGATATCAAATCCAAACTCTTCATCCTCTTCATCCAGGTATTAGAATCACAGAACTGTAGTATTGGAAGGGACCCCAAGTGCCATCTAGTCCCATCCCTTGCAATGGAAGAATCACAGCTAAAACATCCAAGAATCCCTGGCAGAAAACCACCCAACCACTATTACCCTGTTTTCCTGAAAATAAGACAGTGTCTTATTTTAATTTTTGCTCCCAAAAATGCGCTAGGTCTTACTTTCAGGGGATGTCTTACTTTTCCATGAAGAAGAATACAGTACACATTTATTGTCTAATTGTGAGTCAGCCAGACTCCGTCAGGGCAGAGTGGTCAGCAGGCGGCAGCTTGTCCTGGAGGCTGCGCGGTGGCACCCGCCGCTATGGTCCAGAGGTGTCAGACACCTTACAGTAGTTTTGGGGTCCTTATATGCGGTCTTGACTATGCTACCACTCAGTGGATTTGTAACTGGCTGACTGACCGAACCCAAAGGGTGCTCATCAATGGTTCCTCTTCATCCTGGAGAAGAGTGACTAGTGGGGTGCCACAGGGTTCTGTCTTGGGCCCGGTCTTATTCAACATCTTTATCAACGACTTGGATGATGGACTCAAGGGCATCCTGATCAAATTTACAGATGACACCAAACTGGGAGGGGTGGCTAACACCCCAGAGGACAGGATCACACTTCAAAACGACCTTGACAGATTAGAGAACTGGGCCAAAACAAACAAGATGAATTTTAACTGGGAGAAATGTAAAGTATTGCACTTGGGCAAAAAAAAATGAGAGGCACAAATACAAGATGGGTGACACCTGGCTTGAGAGCAGTACATGTGAAAAGGATCTAGGAGTCTTGGTTGACCACAAACTTGACATGAGCCAACAGTGTGACGCGGCAGCTAAAAAAGCCAATGCAATTCTGGGCTGCATCAATAGGAGTATAGCATCTAGATCAAGGGAAGTAATAGTGCCACTGTATTCTGCTCTGGTCAGACCTCACCTGGAGTACTGTGTCCAGTTCTGGGCACCACAGTTCAAGAAGGACACTGACAAACTGGAACATGTCCAGAGGAGGGCAACCAAAATGGTCAAAGGCCTGGAAACGATACCTTATGAGGAACGGCTAAGGGAGCTGGGCATGTTTAGCCTGGAGAAGAGGAGGTTAAGGGGTGATATGATAGCCATGTTCAAATATATAAAAGGATGTCACATAGAGGAGGGAAAAAGGTTGTTTTCTGCTGCTCCAGAGAAGCGGACACAGAGCAATGGTTCCAAACTACAAGAAAGAAGATTCCACCTAAACATTAGGAAGAACTTCCTGACAGTAAGAGCTGTCTGACAGTGGAATTTGCTGCCAAGGACTGTGGTGGAGTCTCCTTCTTTGGAGGTCTTTAAGCAGAGGCTTGACAACCATATGTCAGGAGTGCTCTGATGGTGTTTCCTGCTTGGCAGGGGGTTGGAGTCGATGGCCCTTGTGGTCTCTTCCAACTCTATGATTCTATGATTCTATGATTCTATATTCCAGGGAGGCCTTATTATTAAGGAGGTGTTATTTTTGGGGGGATGCCTTATATTACAGCGAGAGGCAAAATTGGAAGTAGGTCTTATTTTGGGGGGGATGTCTTACTTTCGGGGAAAGACTGTAAAAAACCTTCAATGAAGGATAGTCCATCACCTTCTAAGGCCCTCCGTTCTACTGTCAAACAGCTCCTACTGTCAGAAATTTTTTCCTAATGTTTAGTTGGAATCTCCTTTCCTGTCAATTGAAGCCATCAGTTTGAGACCGCCCCTCTGGAGCAGAAGAAAACAAGCTCTCTCCATCTTCCTTGGGACAGCTCTTCAGATATTGGAGGATGGCTACCATGTGGCTTCTTGGACTTCTCTTCTCCAGGCTGAGCATCCCCCAACTCCCTGTGCTGTTCTTCAAAAGGCTTGGCATCCAGACCTTTGATCATCTTGGTCACCCTCCTCTGCACACCTTCCAGCCTGTGAATAGCCTTCTTAAATTGTGGTGGCCAGAACTGGACACAGTTCTCCAGGTCCAGCCAAAGCAGAACAGAGGAGGACTATTACTTGTTTGATGGTCAGGGATGATGGGAATTGTAGTCCAGCGACATCTGGAGGGCCACAGTTTCCCCACCCTTATTCTACATGACTGATTGCTTCATAGGACATTGAATGCAATCCTCCTGTCCCCCTGCTTCTAAAAGAGAAGTGAGTGGGTTCACGACAGACTGTTGTGGTTGTGGTTCTGCTACTATGATGGTACAGTGGTACCTCGAGTTACAGACGTTTCAGGTTACGGACTCCTCTAACCCAGAAATAGTACCTTGGGTTAAGAACTTTGCTTCAGGATGAGAACAGAAATCGTGCTCCGGCGGCATGGCAGCAGCAGGAGGCCCCATTAGCTAAAGTGGTGCTTCAGGTTAAGAACAGTTTCAGGTTAAGAACGGACCTCCAGAACTTTAAACCTGACCCTGTACTCCACTGGGAGCCAGTGCAGTTGGCTTTCAACACTGCTGCCCTAAACTTCTTGCAGCTGACCCAAGGTGGGGGCACAGAACAGCTGAATGCCGACAGAATCAAATCCTGCACCCCACCGCATCCGAAAGGAAGTGAATGAAAATGAGCTGTAATTGCCAGGACTGTTTTAATCCCAGGCTGGCTGGCTGAATGAAATAATAGGAAATGAGCCAATGCCATGTACGCTGGTGAATCAAACATTTTTTCCAGCTGATTTTCTCTCTCTTTCTCAATCCCCCATGCCACTGCCTGACTGTGTAAAGGCCACAGGTTATGGTTACAGCGGAAACATGTTCAGAGGAGAGCCTATGACAACTGCTCTGAAGTGTCCCCAGATGGTTCCTTGTATAATTTCCTTTGACCTTTACTCAAAAGAGCTGTCTCTTTCCTCCCAGAAAACAATCCTTTAGCTAATAGGCACTTGGGACTTTGCCACAGACAGGGGATTTTGCTGACTCACATTTTGCTCTACTGCAGAATGGGAGCATCAGGGCAAATTCTTTGCCCTGGGGCTAAATGAATGCCCACCACCCCTTCCTTCCAAATCCCAGTTCTCCTCCACTCATCCCCATGGCAAATATTTCCTGGGTACCCTCTCTGGGCTTGAAAGCCTTCCGTGAAGATTCAGTATCGGCATTTGATGTCTGAACTACTTGACAAGATTTGACACCTGACATTCAGCAGGAGAACATCGCTTTCGTGAGAAGAAGTCAACGTTTGGGCTGGTGTTGATATGCTAGCACCTTCGTTATATCACCGGTATACAGAGCGCTGTGCAGAATTTCAAACTAGGTAGCGGGTGGAATTCATTACGTTCCCTCCCTCCTTTTGCAGGAAATTAAACCAGATTTGCTTGTGGATCACAACACAACTTGCAGCCATACTGAGAAGAAGAGAAGAAGACGACTTTGGATTTGATATCACGCTTTCTCACTACCCTAAGGAGTCTCAAAGTGGCTAATATTCTCCTTTCCCTCCCCCCCCCACAACAAACACTCTGTGAGGTGAGTGGGGCTGAGAGACTTCAGAGAAGTGTGACTAGCCCAAGGTCACCCAGCAGCTGCATGTGGAGGAGCAGAGACGCGAACCCGGTTCCCCAGATTACGAGTCCACCACTCTGAAGCACTACACCACACTGGCTCTCAGTGAGAAAAGAAATGACTTATTCACACAGCAAATAAACTGTGGACCTCATTTGCACAGTAGGTAGGGATGGCTACCAAACTAGATCTCTTCCAACATCTTCTTCTCATAGTGGCCAACCAGATGCCTGTAGCAAAAAAGCAGGATTCAAACACAAGAGCACTCTTCCTCCACTTATGGTTTCCGGCAACTGGTATTCAGAAGCATCGCTGCCTCCAACCGTGGAGACAGAGAACAGCCACCATGACTAGGATGTTGGTTTCTATTTCCCTCACTGAGCAGCAACTGCAGTCACGGGACATTGTTTTGCATTCCACAGTCAGAGTTGCTGTTGGGTTCCCACGGGAATGGGAGACTGGATGTGACGTTCACTGGTTTCCTGTTTTTCACTGTTCTTTCGGTGTTCTTTGTTTCCGAGAGGAGTTGCTTCTCTGCTCTCACAGAGGCAAGATGCATGTTTGTATTCTCTCAGCATAGAGTGTAAATAAAATTAAGAATGTAGCACATACTGCTTATCCTTCTGCTGTGTGACGACGCTCTGCTTGGGCTCAAGATAAGACGAGCCTGTATCAGCTTCAGCTTCAGATGCGCCGAAGCTGGTCAAAATCTCACATAGGAGCCATCAATAACCCTCTCCATGAATTTGTCTAATCCTCTTGTAAAGCTGTCTAGTGGCCACCACACTCTCCTGTGGGAGCGAGTTCCACAGATTAACTGTGTGTTGAATGAAGAAGTCCTCTCTCTTATCTGTCCTGATCAATTGTTACTAGAAGCTGTACCTACAAACTGGTCCTTCAGAGGGCGGTGAGGAAACCTGACCAAATGCTTCAGTCCTTGTTCAAGTGACAGCCCTGATGCACGGCAATATCCAATGATACTGAGAACATTCATTTGTGCCTCTGCTAGGTAAAGGTAAAGGTACCGCTGCCCGTACGGGCCAGTCTTGACAGACTCTAGGGTTGTGTGCTCATCTCACTCTAGAGGCCAGGAGCCAGCGCTGTCCTCAGACACTTCCGGGTCACGTGGCCAGCGTGACGAAGCTGCTCTGGCGAACTGGCACCAGAGCAGCACACGGAAACGCCGTTTACCTTCCCGCTATAAAGCGGTACCTATTTATCTACTTGCACTTAAGGGTGCTTTCGAACTGCTAGGTGGGCAGGAGCTGGGACCGAACGACGGGAGCTCACCCCGCCGCGGGGATTCGAACTGCCGACCATGCGATCGGCAAGTCCTAGGTGCTGAGGTTTTACCCACAGCATTTCAGCAATTGATTGCTACAATTTCCTTTGATGCAGCAAAAGAGTGTCTGGGAGGAAGGATGTAAGACATTTCTTTGCCTGGAGATGAAAGCGTTTCAGTGTTTGCGCCAGACCGGTCTCCTTGGGGGTAGGAATTTCACTCCTTTGGCACCGCAATTTCCTGAGCTCCACTACAGGCAGTCCAGATGAACCAGCTGGCGTGTGACCACGAAGAAATGCCTAACACATATCTCATCTCTCTGCGTGCCACTGTGAACTTCAAGGCAGGGGGACCGGTAGTGGCAAGAGTCTGCTGTGTCAGAGACAACAGAGACTGCTCTGTGCACCAAATGACTCTTTCTTCCTGCTGTAAGCCAGAAAATAGCTTATCTCCTGAGTTTACACCAATAAAACTCAGAAATGTGAGGAGTTAGGAGTCCAATGTTGTTTATTGCAAAGCAATAGGTTACAGTCAGATCGTTCTGCAAAAATGCAACTCCGCCCGGTGGTCCAGGTATTTATAAAATTTCAAACAAAGCATTTCAGTTTTCACCAACCATATACATCATTACCCCATTTCATGTTTAACACACATGAGTAATAAGCATCTTAAAAAGCAGAGACATCACCTTGTCAACAAAGGTCCGTATAGTTAAAGCGATGGTTTTCCCAGTAGTGATGTGAGAGCTGGACCATAAAGAAGGCTGATCGCTGAAGAATTTATGCTTTTGAATTCTGGTGCTGGAGGAGACTCTTGAGAGTCCCATGGACTGCAAGAAGATCCAACCTCTCCATTCTGAAAGAAATCAGCCCTGAGTGCTCACTGGAAGGACAGATCCTGAAGCTGAGGCTCCAAGACTTTGGCCACCTCATGAGAAGAGAAGACTCCCTGGAAAAGATCCTGATGTTGGGAAAGATGGAGGGCACAAGGAGAAGGGGACGACAGAGGATGAGATGGTGGGACAGTGTTCTCGAAGAGACCAGCATGAGTTTGACCAAACTGCGGGAGGCAGTGGAAGACAGGAGGGCCTGGCGTTCTCTGGTCCAGGGGGTCACAAAGAGTCGGACACGACTAAACAACAACAACTGTAAGCACTGGCAATTTCTGCTGATTAAATTCTGATTCCCACTGTGTTCTGTTACATTGTGTTAGTGCGCAGACTGGGAAACTGTTACATGTAGCCATTTGCACCGTATAGCAACTTATGTCCTAGCTTTGAGCTGTATCTTTGTGATTCATGTATTAGCTGTCCCAATTGGGGTGTGTGTGTGTGTGTGTGTGGCAACTTTCAAAATCATCAGTTTCATAAAGTAACAGGCTTCCATAACTTCTCTATTACAAGCACACTCAAGGATTTACAGGGGTACACAATATCACATTTATTGTGGCCCTTTGGGCCACTCTCACATTGCCCCCTTTCAAGCTTAAAGGTGCGAGATTCCCCGTCCTATTCTCACAGGGTGTCAAGGATGTTTCTCAGATTCAATATATTTGGGCACAACAATCCACCGCGGGTCTCGTTTCTCTCGTTTTTCTGGAAATGCATCATTCTTGTGTGGGGGGCGGGAATAAAAAAGCAAGAGCCATAAACATCCAAGGAGCTTCTACCAAACTGTGTCAGTTCAGAGCCATGACAGTTCAGAGCCATCCTGTCTTGGAAAAAGCAGCAAACAAAGAAACAAAAATATTGGTGCTTGCTAAGAAGTGAGTTGTAAATGGTTTGGGATATCAAGGAGAAACTATAGCTTTGTGTAATAGTATTAGTAGTAGTAGTAGTAGTAATAATAATAATAATAATAATTTATTATTTGTACCCTGCCCATCTGGCTGGGTCTCCCCAGCCACTCTGGGCGGCTTCCAACAAAGATTAAAAATACATCAAAATGTCACACATTAAAAACTTCCCTCAACAGGGCCTTCAGATGACTTCTAAATGTCAGGTAGTTGTTTATTTCCTTGACATCTGAAGGGAGGGCGTTCCACAGGCTGGGTGCCACCACCAAGAAGGCCCTCTGCCCGGTTCCCTGTAACTTTGCTTCTCGCAGTGAGGGAACCACCAGAAGGCCCTTGGCACTGGACCTCGGTGTCTGGGCAGAACGATGGGGGTGGAGACGCTCCTTCAGGTATAGTAGGCCGAGGCCATTGAGGGAACCATATTAATGTCCCGGAGCATATGTTTGGACTGCAGTGCTACGATATGGATGCAATGCAGCTGCAAACTGCTAGCTTGAAAACATCGCATGATGGAATGTTGGGACTGTTCCGTGGGAAACAGAGGGACAGTCAATTCACAGGGCAATACACCGGAATTAGCTCAGAGTGTAATATGAGCTCTTCCTCTTGCTCTTGTACAAGAAGTACAGGAGGTGTTTGTCTCTCGACTGCTGGAGCTTGAAGAGAGCAGTCACATTTTCTGTAATGCTGGATAGACAGAAATAAAACCATGTAAAAATGTTTCTGTCTATCTCCTTTTCCCTGCCGGGAGAGCAGGAGGGAGGGGGTGTGTTCTTCTCACGCTGAGAAGAATTGCCTATCGCGACCTAGCCTGGATCTTGCTGGGGAATGCAGCCAGGGAGGTCAACAGGAAACCAAGCCAGGTGCCTGGGAGTGTTGCCAGTTACTCCCGATATAGGCTTGATTTCCGACATGCAGAAGGTCTCAATTCCTGGAAACATCACCCAGGTGATGGCGAAAACCCATCTGAGATGCTGGGGAGCTGCTGCCAGACAGAGCAGACCTAAAGCAATTGAGATAAATCAGCCAATTATCTGGCTCAGAATTTTCCAGAAAGGTAGGAAACTGCCATATTGAGTCAGACCATGAAATAAATTTGCTGCATCCTTGGAGAGCTGCTGCCAGTTGGAGTACACAGTACTGGTTGAGAGCAGCAAATAGTGTGATATCTTCCTAACAGTCACTGGGGAAACAGCCAGTTTTTCTGGTTACAGAAGAAGAGCTCTGCTGGCTCAGGCCAATTGACCCATCAGGTCCAGCATCCTGTTCTCACAGTGGCCAACCAGATGCCTGTGGGAAACCTGCAAGCAGAACTTGAGCCCAAGGCCACTCTCCCCTCCTGTGGTTTCCAGCAACTGGAACTGTAGAGTTGGAAGGGACCTCGAGGGACATCTAGTCCAACCCTCTGCAATACAGGAATCTCAGCTAGATCACTGTTATGTACTGAGTTAAATAGGATCCAAGTTGCAGCAGTCTGATTGGTCTTAGAACAATAGGATTCAGAATGCAGCAGTCTTATTGGTCCTAGAACAATAGGATCCAGAACGCAGCAGTCTGATTGGTCCACAGGAGCCACTCAATCCAACTCCAGGTGGAAGTGAATCCGCAACCTGATTGGCCTACAGAAGAATCCCGGAACTAGCCAATCACGTGGGGCCCATTGTGTAAATAATGTATACAAAGCAGACATTATGGGGGAACTTCCATTCCTCACTACTATGAGCTGAATAAAGAGCATGAAAATCAGCACTCGACTCTGAGTATATTTCAATCACCCATGACTCTCCAATGAAGGAGAGTCCACTACCTTCTGATAGTCCGTTTCACAGTTGAGAAGCTCTTACTCACAGAAAGTTTCCCCCTTTTCCAGGCTAAACATACCCAGCTGCCAGGAAAGTATATAGACAAGGAAAAGTTTCTTACTGTCCGTTTTTATTTCAATATTTACGGAGAGAGGCTCTAGAACCCAGCCTCTTGGATAATGGAATTGTCCTGAGTGAATCTCTACACACCCCGTCTCTCCCACTTCTTCATTCGTCATCATCATCTCCTCTACAGGTGCTGCTACATGGCCTCTGTCTTTGAGCTCTTTGCTCTCCTACTTTTAAGGCTCACTGGGTTCTGGGAGATGGAGGGTCTGGAATGCTTTCGAATGACAATGTGTTAGCCGGTTGTTGTTCTGGGTCTCCCATGATTTCTCAACTTTCCCCCTCATCTGCCTCTGAGATGCGACCTCCCTCAAACCCCTATTGTAAGTCTATACTGCCTTCCTTTTCCTCCTCCCTGGAAGGGTCAGGTTGGGGAGGTGGTCTCCACCGTTCCTCCTCTGCCTAGTCCCTAATACCAGCTCCTTCAACCGTTCCTCATAAGGCTTGGTTTCCAGACCCTTGATCATCTTGGTTGCCCTTCTCTGAACACATCACAGCTTCTCAATATCCTTCTTCAATTGTGGTGTCCAGAGGTGATGATGTTCTCCCATTATTTGTCCCCACAACAGCTGGCGCTCAGAAGTGCCCGATTTACAAACATTGAGATTTCATTAAGCTGCATTGACTAATATCCATTGGCATGCGTATCCTCCATAAATTTAATCCTTATAGAAATATATCTTATGGCAGTGAACCCCACAAGTTAATTTTATGTTGAGTCACTCATCCCTGTTTTGAACCTAAGGACCTCCTCCTCATACAGCTGTTTGCAGACCGAACCCTTTGAGATGAACGTTCTGAGGTGACGCAGTTCTAAACCGGGATCCGCCATTATGAGACAGACTAAGTTGTGAGATTGATAGTCAGAGGGGAAGGTGAGCTATTGCTTTGTTATCATGTTTGGATTGTGTGTTTGAGTTGGTAAACCCTCCCCTGGAAAGACTGATTTATGGTGCAACTGGTCTGGGAAAATTAATGAGCAGACGCTTAGGCTTTATTCCATTGGAACAGACTAAAATGGTGCCTGCCGCTCGAGCAGGACTTTTGGATCAGCGTGTGGTGATTTAAGGAGAGCCTTACAAAGTTCACACAGAAAAATAACAATGTTTGGTTTAACTCGCCTGCAGAAACAACTCAAAGGTTATTAAGAAGAAAAATGATAACAACAGGAAGACTGGAAGATGGGATTTGTGAACATCAAAGCAGCAGAAATATGAGATGATTGGACCCTCACTGAGCTCGAAACATGGGAACCCCTAACAAAATTTAAAATTCGGCAAAATATTTGGACTACATAATATGTATTGGTATAATTTGGAATAATTAATGTGTAATGATTGGATTGTTAAATGGAAGACTTAATAAAAATTATTATAAAAAAGAGAGATGAGATTTGTCCCAGCTAGGCATGTTGATGGGATTTGCATCAACTGAACTTTTGAAAATAATTCATGAACTGAAAAGCAGACTTCCTTCAGGATTCATATTTCTCTGAATTTTACAGTACTGTTCTTCAACCAAAAGCAAGGAAAAAATGTGCACAAAAATATGTATATTGTGGGAACTGTGCATTAAAATGTGTTTTTATTAGTGACAACAAAAATGCATTTATACTGTGGGAAATCGCTTGCAAAAATGTGCGTATTAGGAAAAATGTGCAGGAAAATGCTACCAAAAGAATTTTTTTAAGGATTCACAAACGGATGCAAAAATATGGCAAAGTCAACTTAGCACGGCAAAAAAATGAGAAATTGAAATGGACAGATTCATCCATCTCTAGTTCCCAGCCCAATTTGACGAAGAGGGAGGTGTGTGAAGTCCAATTCCCATGCATCCCAGAAGTAATGAAGACTGGAGCAACAAGTTTCCTAAGGGAGCAGGGGAAGCAGCTTGGAAAAACCAAATTAATTATGAGATGAGCCAGGGAAAGCTCTCTGATCACTACACCCGTTTAATAATGTATTTGTGTTTGCATCTGGCTCCGAATGCAATCAGCTGCAGAAGTACAGGCATAGGAAGCAATAGAAAGGAACTGAGAAGAAGAAGAGGAGGAGGAGGAGTTTGGATTTGATATCCCATTTTATCACTACCCTAAGGAGTCTCAAAGGGACATGGGTGGTGCTGCGGGTTAAACCACAGAGCCTAGGACTTGCCGATCAGAAGGTCAGCAGTTCGAATCCCCGCGATGGGGTGAGCTCTCATTGCTCGGTCCCTGCTCCTGCCAACCTGGCAGTTTGAAAGCACATCAAAGTGCAAGTAGATAAATAGGTACCGCTCTGGCGGGAAGGTAAACACCGTTTCCGTGTGCTGCTCTGGGTTGCCAGAAGCGTCTTAGTCATGCTGGCCACATGACCCGGAAGCTGTACGCCGGCTCCCTCGGCCAGTAAAGTGAGATGAGCGCCGCAACCCCAGAGTCGGTCATGACTGGACCTAATGGTCAGGAGTCCCTTTACCTTCCCCTCTCTTCACTCAAAATTCACAGGGTGGTCTACAGCATAAAAATAAGCTAGAACTGGGAATGCCCTTTATCTGGAACCCTAGAGAGTTGCTGTCAGTTGCTATAGGCAATGCTGAGCTATGGTACAAGGCCGCTGAGCTACGGTACTTTCCGCATTCCTAGAGCGCATGATGTCAAAGATGCTGCAAATACTTTTTTTGTGATGGTTACAGATCACACGACAGGTGTTTCTGCTTTGATGGGATTGTCCCCAAAGCCTTGCTAAGACAATTGCTAAGGGTAGAGATTACGCTTGAATGTAGTGTTTTGGTTTCTTTTTTTAAAAAAGAGAGAGAAAGGGGAAGGGGAAAAAAAAAAAAAACTATGTCAAAAGCAGCTTCAGCCGGAAATTAAATACCCCACCATTTCTGTGAATGATAGCTGTGGATGAGCTGGCTAGAGCAATAACACAACAAAACAAACAGCAATCTATGTATTTGTGGGAGGGGGAGTGGAACCGGGTGCCGGGAGCTCAAAGCAATCAGAAAATCTATCACTGGGACCAGTTTCTCATCTCGGCTTGTCTCTCTGAATGTGGAAAGCTCATATTTCTCTTGCTTGGAGTGACATCATATTTAGCTACCCAGACACGGAAGAACTGAAAAGCCCATTTTTAGAATCTCTCTCCCTCCCTCCTCCTTCCATGCAGGCTGATTCTGAGATTCAGCAGTGGATTTCTTCTGAGTTAATTTCTCTTTCAGCAAGCCTCATCTTCCCCCTATCCCACCCAAAAGACAAAAGGGCATAGCTTCAGAAGTGTTACTTGAAGGGAGCCATAGGGATTCCTGTTCTGGTTGCAGACTGAATAAAGGCAAAGAAGAAGAAGAAGAAAAGGCTTTAAGGCTCTCACCAGATATAGTTTTTAAAATCAGTGATGAGCCATGTAGCATATGCCTGCTTTCCAGTTTGGAATAGCAGGATGGGTTTTCAATGTAGTGGATGAAAAGCCAGATTCAGATTTGCTCAGAGGCTTAGTGTGGGCAGCACACCAAGCAAGGAGGATTCCTCTGCCTGTGGCCTGATGCAATGAAAGTTCAGATGGCACCCACCCAAGAATTCTTACTCAACCCAAATGTGAAATTGCTGACCTGCCTAGAGACAAATTACAGGCCATTTATAGTTCAAGCTATGGTTTTCCCAGTAGTGATGCATGGAAGTGAGAGCTGGACTATAAAGAAGGCTGATCACCGAAGAATGGATGCTTTTGAATTCTGGTGCTGGAGGAGACTCTTGAGAGTCCCATGGACTGCAAGAAGATCAAACCTCTCCATTCTGAAGGAAATCAGCCCTGAGTGCTCACTGGAAGGACAGATCATGAAGCTGAGGCTCCAAGACTTTGGCCACCTCATGAGAAGAGAAGACTCCCTGGAAAAGACCCTGATGTTGGGAAAGATGGAGGGCACAAGGAGAAGGGGACGACAGAGGATGAGATGTTTGGACAGTGTTCTCAAAGCTACCAGCATGTGTTCGATCAAACTGCGGGAGGCAGTGGAAGACAGGAGTGCCTGGCGTGGGGTCACGAACAGTTGAACATGACTAAATGACTAAACAACAACAAAGATGCAGGAAGCTGAAAGTAGGAATAAATGGGGTTCTCCCAATGGAGGAATGTAGAAAGAGGAGCTCTTCAATAATCAGTATTGATACCTGTATTTTTCAACTTGTTCATAAATAACCCAGAGTTAGAGGACAGCAGTGAGGGGGCCAAGTTTGCTGATGACACCCAATCATGCAGAGTCATAAGAGCAAAAAAAGGGATTGCAAGAAGGTCCAAAGAGACTTCTTCAAACTGGGAGCATGGGCAGTAAAATGGGAAAGACAATTCAATGCAAGCTTTAAGTGTTGCGCACTCAGGAGCGGGAGGATTCTAAGATCACAGGATAAGGTCTAAACAGTCCACGACTGAGCAGGATTGAGACATTGGGGTTGTAGTGGCCACTTGATGAAGACTGGAGAGTATTTAAACACACACACACACACACACACACACACACACACACACACACACACTTCCCATAGGCATTTGGTTGGCCATGGTGGGAACAGGTTGACGGACTAGATGTTCTCTTCATCTCACCCAGCAGCCAATGTCTTCTTGGTCCATGTAAGTGTGAACCATATTGGAGCCTATTTTTATTGCCCCAGATCCATCATTCAGTGGTGTCCTAGTTTGCCCTGAATCCAAATTTGGCGTTAAGAAATGTGGGCTGTTTGCAACATAGTGCTCAGGAGATCTCTCCACCAGCACGAACATTTTTGCTTGTTTGACAGAACAACCTCACCTCTCCTTCTCCCATGCGCTGTTCTGTGGTTTCTCTGGACCCTTCAGAGAAGATTGGGGGGGTACGGCAGGAGAAAAGGGGGAAAGCCCCATTGCGCTATCATGAATCCCCTGCCTCTTTCCCCCCCAAGAGCTGTAATTAACATGGTGCCCAATTACCCAGCATGCAACACTCATGCCAAGGGAAGTTCTGCCCCGCACCCAAAGCCTTTGCCCTTTTGATCTGAGTTAAGATCTGTTTTCTTCCCTTCCAAGTGAGTCTGACTGCCCCACTGGGAACACAGTGGGGCTGGTCAATTTACAAATGATCTAGGAATCCCAAGGATTTGATTTCTGATTTCTTCCCTAACCCAGGAAATGCACCCACTTTCCCCGAATTAATTTCAAAGGGATACATTTTTGACCTAGCCAGAGACATTAAGGGAGATGTGGAAATCCCAGGTGTTCCTCCAGCAGTCTCCCCAATCCCATTTTCCGGGGTTCCCACCAGCACGTTAAGCATCTCTAGCCATTTCAGCACCAACCTGAAGAAATGAGAAAAAACACACACTTCCCTGGGTCAGTTTTAGGAAATCCAGGCAGACTCATCTAGTTACATGATTATTTTCTGCTTGTCCCTTCATGGATATTGCTAAGCCAACACAGATGGCCGATTGTAGATTACTCCCTTTACAAGAGAAGGAGGCAGGTTTTTCTTCCAGGTATTGATTCGGAACAGAGGATTAGACAAAGCATTACAGCAATCGGGAGAATGATGTTGTCATGAGCAAACAGGTTGGGATGCAGCAAACAGGTCTCTGGGAAATTTCCCTGGAAACCTGCCAGCAGCAAGCTTGACGTATCTGGGGTCCTAGGCTTGTGTGGCTTATGGAGAGAGGCTATCATCCTTAGCAGAGAGGGTATATCACCTTTGTTTCAGACAGGGAGACATTAAATTGAAATTGGGCCTGGGTGAACAACAAAGCCTCCCATCCCAAAAACCCAACGACAACTGGGCAGTGTGGTGTAGTGGTTAGAGTGTTGGACTAGGACCTGGGAGACCTGGGTTCAAAACACTCAACCATGAAGCTCACTGGGTGGCCTTGGGCCAGTCACTGCCTCTCAGCCTAGTCAACATCACAGGGTTGTTGTGGGGATTAAATGAGGAGGGAAGAACCATGGACTCCACTTTGAACTGCTTGGGGGGGAAAGGCGAGATATAAAGGCCACAAGGAGACAAATATAACTTCCAGGTTCTTTGCCCACCCACCAGTATCTTACAAGAATGCTCTCAAGGTCCAGCTGATCACCAACCCATCCTGCTGGCCTCTTCTCATGCTTCCCCAAGGAAGGAGAGCTTGAGAGAGTAACAAGTGACTCTTCTTCTTTGGTGATCCCCCGTAGCCAAATAATAATAATAATAATAATAATAATAATAATAATAATAATAATAATTTATTTATACCCTGCCCATCTGGCTGGGTTTCCCCAGCCACTCTGGGCGGCTTCCACAAAGACCAAAAATACACTAGATATCACACATTAAAAACTTCCCTGAACAGGGCTGCCTTAAGATGCCTTCTGAATGTCAGGTAGTTATTTATCTCTTTGACATCTGATGGGAGAGCATTCCACAGGGCGGGCGCCACTACCGAGAAGGCCCTCTGCCTGTGTAATGGTTCTAGGGGGTCGCTCGTGCGTAAGTTGTCGCCACACCTGGCTGGGTTACCTGGGTGAACCTTTTCCGTCCGGACAGCCACTCGCCCGTGGCTGTCTCAATCGCTGGCAGAATCCGTCAGTGGGCGTTTCTTGAACTTCTTCCAGCAAAGAAGTTCTTTGACGCCCAGTCTCCTCCTACTCTCCCTGCATGGAAGTCTTCTGCGCAGGGAGGGTGTGGGCAGCGGAGGACCCGTGCTCTCCCCGCTGGTCTCTGGCGAGGAGTCCTGGAGCCTTCTTGCCGATTCCCCCATCTGCCCCCCTTCTCCACTGGTGCTATGCTGATTTCCTTCCCCAGCAGATGGGCTGCCTCTCTCCCTTCTGGGACCCTCTCTGGCATCGCTCTGGAGCCTTTCCTCCGCCTCTGGCTCCGATGGCAGTTCCCTGACAGCCTGGTTCCCTGTAGCTTGGCTTCTCGCAATGAGGGAACCGCCAGAAGGCCCTCGGCGCTGGACCTCAGATGACCCACGGGGTCCAATTCGGCAATGATATGATTCAAAGTTTTTTTTCTGCAATGAGCTCACAACAAAACAATAGGTATTTGCACCACTCAGTGAAAACTTACACTCACCTTACAGTAAATGTTAAGTCCCAGAGGAAGCAGGGAAATTGAAGCTGCATCTTCTTGGTGGTGCATCTAGAGACGTTTCGATTGCTCATAAGGCAGAGCTGTTCTGTTCTGACATTTGAAATGGCACTCTCCCAATTGCCTGCTTGCTGTTTGCTGTTTGCAAGTCCCCCACAGGTGTTATAATTACAAAAAATGCTTGCAATCAGGCTGGGGCAAGGAGGCCTTAGGAGAGGGTCAGGCTTCCCCAGGAGGCCAATGAAAAAGTCTTTAAATGCTTGAGATTTCTTTCTGCCACACAAAAAGAGGTTATAATTCACAAGGAATTGCTCAGAGAAAGGAAATGGTGCACTGCGAGATTTACTTCCTTGGTTTGCTTTGCAATATTAGAAGCAGGAAAGTTAGAAGAGGGATGAGAAAGCCTTTTAAGCCCAAGGGCCACGTTCGCTTCTGCGAAGCGTTCTAGGAACCACATGCCAATGGTGATTCTGGAGGGATAAGAACCCAAAATTGGCTGAGCATCGAATATGAATTTTACCTATGTGCAATAGGGCTAGTTTCAACACATACTCAAACATTCCTATCTACTTTCCATCCAGGCAAGGAAGAAGCATTGTCAAATGCATTACAGCCATACAAAAATGCTCCAGGAGGGTGCAAAGCAAGGCCAATGAAGTGTATTCCCTGTTAAAGTCCCAAGGGCCAGATATAGTGGGCTGTTGTTGTTGTTGTTGTTTAGTCGTTTAGTCTTGTCCGACTCTTCGTGACCCCATGGCCAGGCACTCCTGTCTTCCACTGCCTCCCACAGTTTGGTCAAACTCATGCTGGTAGCTTCGAGAACACTATCCAACCATCTCGTCCTTTGTCGTCCCCTTCTCCTTGTGCCCTCCATCTTTCCCAACATCAGGGTCTTTTCCAGGGAGTCTTCTCTTCTCATGAGGTGGCCAAAGTCTTGGAGCCTCAGCTTCAGGAGCTGTCCTTCCAGTGAGCACTCAAGGCTGATTTCCTTAAGAATGGAGAGATTTGATCTTCTTGCAGTCCATGGGACTCTCAAGAGTCTCCTCCAGCACCAGAATTCAAAAGCATCAATTCTTTGGCGATCAGCTTTATTTATGGTCCAGCTCTCACTTCCATATATCAGTACTAGGAAAACCATAGCTTTAACTATACAGACCTTTGTCGGCAAGGTGATGTCTCTGCTTTTTAAGATGCTGCCTAGGTTTCTCATTGCTTTTCTCCCAAGAAGCAGGCGCCTTTTAATTCCATGGCTGCTGTCACCATCTGCAGTGATCATGGTGCCCAAGAAAGTAAAATCTCTCACTGCCTCCATTTCTTCCCCTTTGTCCATGGAGTTTTCTTGGCAGGGATACTGGAGTGGGTTGCCGGTTCCTGCTCCAGGTGGATCACATTTGGTCAAAACTCTCCACTATGACCTGTTCATCTTGGGTGCCCTGCACCGCATAGTTCATAGCTTCTCTGAGTTATTCAAGCCCCTTCGCCACAGCAAGGCAGTGATCCATGAAGGGCATGAGACTCTTAGCTTTTTCTTTCTTTTTCTCTTTTAAGGAAGAAGAAGAAGAAGAAGAGTTTGGATTTGATATCCCACTTTATCACTACCCTAAGGAGTCTCAAAGCAGCTAACATTCTCCTTTCCCTTCCTCCCCCACAACAAACACTCTGTGAGGTGAGTGGGGCTGAGAGACTTCAAAAAAGTGTGACTAGCCCAAGGTCACCTAGCAGCTGCATGTGGAGGAGCGGGGAAGCGAACCCAGTTCACCAGATTAAGAGTCTATCGTTCTTAACCACTACACCACACTGGCTCTCAACTTTCATAGCTGTCAACTTTCAGATTTGAAAATAAGGGATCAACAGCCTCACCTGTCCTGGGGACAGTGTATGGGATATCTAACATTCTGGGATAGTAGTGGGAAGCAGCACAAAACGGCGCTGGAATAAGGGAATTTCCTGCAAAAAAAGGGAAGGTTGACAGCTATGTCTCTAGCCTTCCTAGAAATAAAGTTATGAAGGAAAATATGCAATTGTGTGTGTGTGTGAAATGAGCAAGCCTGATTGCTCCTGCCTGGTGGTGTTTTTGTTTTTTGTTTTGCCAGGGAGTTAAGTCAGAGCTGTGATTGATAAGTGAGTTGTGTGTGCTTTTCCCGCTTCCGTCTTCTCTTCTATGCAGAAATTCAACATGTTCAGCCCTTTCTTAAGCAGAAACATGATTATGGAAAAAGCATAGGCTGTCCTCTCTCTGTTGTGCCATGGCATTCCCCAGAAAACAGCCAAACTGTGTTACGCCATGGCCACCATTTTGTGGCTGGCATTCTAGCACAAAATGGGGCACTTGGTCCAAAACATGGAGTGCCCTTTGGTCTATTGCTAGGCAGATGTCAGAGGGGGCAAACTGAGGTGCTCTCCCCCTGACATACTTTCTTCCATTTTGCAAAATTTTGGAAACATACTCAAAGAACTGCAGATTTCAAGGTTGAGTTCTTCTCTGCAAAGCATTTCCAACACTGTGAAGTCTTGAAATCAATGTGTAGGTTGTGTCAGTGTCCTCAGGGAGGTGGAGCATGTTTTGGCTTGAGTTTGATTGGACTCCAAGGATGTGTGACAGTCCTGAAAAAGTGGAGGAAAATTTTAACTCAATACCCCCCCCCCAAGATCCAAGGGACCATATACTTAGAAAGATTTACAGTGTCATCCTGCACATATGTTCTCAAAAGCAAACCCCCTGAGTTCTCTGGAGTTCATTGCCCCAGGTACAGCATTTCATAGACAATTCCAGAACCGCACCCCCTCCATAATTCATGGCAAACTAAGGAGTTGGAAACTTCAACTAATCAATATATTATCTCACTTCACTTGGAATTGCAAAACCGTTCACGGCTCATATTTCTAATTTAAAAAAATTACTCATCGGCTGGACAAATTTATGCTAAGTAAAAGCTCGCTTCGAGTGGCATTCTTACCTTATAAAAATAATACTAACGTTTGTGTTCCAGCTGAGGACTTGTTGGAAGAAGAAAAAAAAAAGGGAAGCTAATGTAATTGGAGTGAAATTATTTCTTTCAATTAAGTCACTCATGATTAGGTATTTTAACTTCATCGCTTCCCCCTCTCTCACAACACTCGTCTTTGAGATTTCCATGCTCCCTTTGTGGCTGAAGGGTGACTGTGTTGTGCAATAGCAATGAGCCATCCTATCTGTCACCGCGGTGAGTAATTAGAACAATGGAAAGGTACATGAGGTGGGCGTGTGTTTGAGCATGATGAACTCTCAAAGCTTAAGAGGTCCCGCTGGAGTCAGGGGCCCCAAAAGCCCTCCAGAAAGTACAAACCAAATGGGGGAAACCTTTTGCAGTCTGGGGGAGCAGGTCCGCTTCTTGGGAAGCTCTTGAGGGCCACATGACCATGGGAGGCAGGGACAGAGGCCCAAGTGGGCAAAACAATGAATGCAAATGTTACCTTTGGGGAATGGTCTGGTCTGTTCACACAGAGCCAGGGTGGTGTAGTGGTTAAGAGCGATAGACTCGTAATCTGGTGAACCGGGTTCGCGTCTCTGCTCCTCCACATGCAGCTACTGGGTGACCTGGGGCCAGTCACACTTCTTTAAAGTCTCTCAGCCTCACTCACCTCACAGAGTGGGGGATGAAGGGGAAGGAGAATGTTAGCCGCTTTGAGACTTCTTAGGGTAGTGATAAAGCGGGATATCAAATCCAAACGCTTCTTCTTCTTCTCCTCTGTATTTTTCATCCAAGGAAACAAGAATCGTTGTAAAGAATCAAGTCAAGCAGAAACACTTGGGGGGGGGGGAAGCAGAGCCTTTGGCTGTGGGGATGTTTAGGGAGGCAGGAGAGGGTATGTTGTTGTTGTTTAGTCGTTTAGTCGTGTCCGACTCTTTGTGACCCCCTGGACCAGAGCCTGCTAGGCACTCTTGTCTTCCACTGCCTCCCGCAGTTTGGTCAAACTCATGCTGGTAGCTTCGAGAACACTGTCCAACCATCTCATCCTCTGTCGTCCCCTTCTCCTTGTGCCCTCCATCTTTCCCAGCATCAGGGTCTTTTCCAGGGAGTCCTCTCTTCTCCTGAGTTGGCCAAAGTATTGGAGCCTCAGCTTCAGGATCTGTCCTTCCAGTGAGCACTCAGGGCTGATTTCCTGAAGAATGGAGAGGTTGGATCTTCTTGCAGTCCATGGGACTCTCAAGAGTCTCCTCCAACACCATAATTCAAAAGCATCAATTCTTCGGCGATCAGCCTTCTTTATGTTCCAGCTCTCACTTCGATACATCACTACTGGGAACACCATAGCTTGAACTATATGGACCTTTGTTGGCAAGGTGATGTCTCTGCTTTTTAAGATGTGTCTAGGTTTGTCATTGCTTTTCTATGAAGAAGAGGAGAGGATATATTTTTTATTAATATCCTTCCTAACTTGTGCTAGCAAGTTCTATAACTTAGCGGAGTTTTAAACATTCCCCTTTTAAGGGCACAGTGGGTAGCTGGTTGCAAGCTTGTTTAAGCTTCTCAGTATAGATTCCTTTTAAGTTCCCGTATATCCCCCTTAAAAGAATAAACACGCTACAATCTTATTTAAGATAAATAAAAGTAGTCTACTCACAGCATCATCAGTTCACAGATGGATCCCTGAAGGCAGACTTAGGTGCAGATATATCCATGTGAGTCTATCCTATATGAAGATAGTTTTTTTGTCCTCTGTTGGCTGAAAGCCAACAGGACATCTCTAGCTAAAAGCTATTGCTCCAATGACAAAGTCAAAAAAAGAGAGTGTGTGCAGCGTGCCTTGTACTTTTGTGTTACCTGGATAGTTTAGGTCACGCCCATCTCTAGTCACATGCAAAGGAAGTATGTCCCAGCCAGGAAGAAACAGGAAGTTTGCGACTGGCTGGACCAAACATTCCCTCGCATGTCCACTCTAGGAAAACAAGGTGTGATGGCCTGGGACTCTGGCTCGGACTTGGAACCAGAGGAGTCTCAGTCTGCACTGGATCCTTTACCTCACGCATCATCTGGACCAAGCCTGGGGCCTGATCCTGAAGAGTCCCAGTCTGCACAGGTTCCCCTGCAACAAGCACCAGCTGGGCCGAGTCAGGGGCCTGAGCCTGCCCTGGCTCCAGATGTGAGGATTCCCTTGTTGCCTTCAGCTGGGCCATCACTTACAGCTGCTCCACTACCAGTTGGGTCAAGGGAGGCTGAGGCAGCCTCTGGGTCTAGTAACCCACCAACGTCTCCCGAGCTGCAGAGACTGAGGTCTGAGAGAAGGAGAGACCTGAGTACTTGCAGGAGGAGTTCAGGCGAAACAGGGAGGTGAGTCACTGGGGGATCAGGACTGGCTGTTATCCCAACAAAGATAAAAGGCTGTCGGACCCCGCCCCAGGTTGTGGGAGCAACATTGCTGTATGCCAGATCCCGCCTGAGATCCTGTACCTGTCGTTGCCTGGTTTCCTGCCTCGTGTCCTGCCTTGGCCTTGTTGGACTGACTCCCAGTGGAACCTTCGGATTCTGGTCCGGTCCTGGACCGCGTTTCTTGGGTTACCCCCGGGCCCAGCACACAAGGAATGTTGTACTTGACTGCTACTTATGAATCACATCCCACATTAGCTTGAGCAAATAGAGAGCCAGACAGAGGCTCCCCATACAAGAGCATTCAAAGAGCCTTGGTGAATCATGCCAAGGGCATACTCTCCAATGTTCTGGGAGGGCAAAGTCATGGACACCCCATGATCCCATCTGCCCCATCTTCACACTCCTTCACCCACCAATCTTGGTGTTCTTTGCTTGCCCCAGCTCCGCTCTGGCAGGCCCCCAGCACAGTCACTTTGTCATGCAGGGTCACCACCTCAGCGCCCAGTGGTCCCAGAGCTTGGGGCATCCTTCAGCTTCTTCTGCCCCCTTCTCCTTCTCCTCCTCCTCCTCCTCCTCATGCCAGAGCAGGGGTGCAGACACAGCAACTGACTGACTGAGGAGCGAGGAAACAGTGAAATACTTTCTTGAGGGCGTTTAAGTGACTCAGATCTTGTCTTCATAAAAGCAGGAAGTGACGACATATTGAGTGTGGAGGGAAGGATGCAGGAGGCCTAGAGCTAAGAAATGTGTTAGAGGGACTCACGGATCTGAACTTCCATTGACACGTTGAAACACTCTACTGAAGAGAAGACCCCTCGGGAATTCGGGACTCGGCATGACAAAGTGATGGCTTAAGAGTTTTCATGATGGTTCCAGCATTCCAAGGGCAGCTGGAGACTATGGTAGGAAACTGCCTAATAGAGAGTCAGACTATTGGCCAATATATCTCAGTGTTGTTGTCACTGACTGGCAACAGCTCTCAGAGTTTCATGAACCTGGAAGCTTCTGCATCGAAGGCAAGTGCTTTACCATTGAGCTATTGATTTCTCCACAAACCTCTCCCATCTCACCCCTTAAACTATCCCCTTTCTAAGCTAAAGGCCCCCAGTTTTCTAGTCACTCTGCATTAGAAAAAATGATCTTTCAATAAGGCAGAAAGTTCAACCACCATCTTATCACGATTGCAATACTTCCATTATTTCCCCTGATCACTGGACATACCACCTAAAATCATGGCTTGTTGAGCACCGCCGGAGAGAGCCGCCGGTGCCTTATACCACTTAAAACGACACCTACCAAACTACTCTATCGCTCTTGTCTTCCCTGTTATTTCGCTGCTTAAGCGACTCAGTAAACATGTGATTTTCTGCTTCTCTGCTTAGAACATAAGCCCGGAGACAGAACAAAGGCTATAAAGAGCCTGCAAGCTATAAACAACTCCAGAGGCACAGTAAGCCATAAACAACTTCGTACAGACGGCTGGGTTTATTTCGCAGCTCAGGATGGGGAAGGCAGCATTTGCGAGGGACAAACTTCCTTTCTTCCTTTCCGTGTGAAGCCCAAAACCTCTGAAAGTGCTCCGTTGCAGATTCCAGCTAGCTAGCTGAGAAGATGTGTCCAACCTCCAAACATTTCCAACCTCCTTTGGGAAAACATCCTCATTGATTGCGATAGCTGTAGCCAAGCGACAGCAGCCGCTGGGTTTGTTTGGCCCGAAATGGTGTTGATGTCCTCAAGGCTGTGGGAAAAAATGTGTGTTGGTTTGCCTAAAAATGCAGGGACCCACACTTCCCGAAACAACATGCAAAGCAAAATGCAGCCACCCTTCGAAAGTCACACTTTTCCTAATTTTGCGATGCAGTTCTCCAGTTAGAAATGGGTGCGCTAAGGGGACGTGTACATGAAAACGTATGTTGCTGTTGAAATTGTGGTTTGCACCCATCACCTTTTCCCCTGACAGGGACTCGAGGTGGCAGCTAAATAGGAACAGTTAAATATATAGGAATAATAATAAAAACATTAAAAAAGTATAGGGGATGTATAGAATTGCAACTACACATCAATATAAAATATCTATTAAAACACACACAGTTAAAGACAGCATGGCACCAACTGTTCCATCAAAAGCGGTCCCCAAAAGCCACTTGGCAGAGCTGCCAGTGGAAGAACAACAAGGAGGGAGCCAGTTGGGTTCTTTTGGAAGGGAGTTTCCATACCTTCCATCTTTTTCTAAATAAAATCTGGGATACTGTCAGGATGTTGTCAGCGGCTCCCACTTGATTGCCCAGGAAAGTATAAAGACAAGGAAAGGTTTCTTGCACTCCTTTTTTATTTCAATCTTTACAGAGAGAGGCTGTAGAACCCAGCCTCTTGGATTGTCCTGAGTGAATCTCCACCCCCTGTCTCTCCCACTGCTTTATTTGTCACCATCATCATCTCCTCTACGGGTGCTGCTAAGCGACCTCTGTCTTTGAGCTCTTTGCTCTCCTACTTCTAATGCTCGCCAGGTTCTGGGAGATGGAGAGTCTGGAATGCTTTCTAATGACAACTTGTGAGATGGGTGTTGTTCAGGTTCTTCCTTGATTTCCCAGATTTCCCCCTCATCTGCCTCTGAGCTGTGACCTCCCTCAAACTCCTGTTGTAAATCTATGCTACCTTCCTCTTCCTCCTCACTGGAAGGGTCAGGTTGGGGAGGTGGTCTCCACCGTTCCTCCTCTGCCTAGTCCCTGATACCAGCTCCTTCAACCGTTCCTCATAAGGCTTGGTTTCCAGACTCTTGTTCATCTTGGTTGTCCTCTTCTGAACACTTATACAGCTTCTCAATATCCTTCTTCAACTGTGGTGCCCAGAGGTGATGACGTTCTCCCATTATTTGTCCCCACAACAGCTGGTGCTCAGAAGTGTCCGATTTATGAACATGGAGATTCCATTAAGCTGTATTGACTAATATCCATTGGCATGCGTATCCTCCATAAATTTAAGCTTTATTGAAATATATCTTATGGCAGTGAACCTCACAAGTTAATTTTATGTTGAGTCACTCATCCCTGTTTTGAACCTAAGGAACTCCTCCTCATACAGCTGTTTGCAGACCGAACCCTTTGAGATGGACATTCTGAGGTTTAAACAAAATAAAAAAATTCCTTCCAGTAGCACCTTAAAGACCAACTAAGTTAGTTCTAGGTATGAGCTTTCGTGTGCATGCACACTTCTTCAGATACACTGAAACAGAAGTCACCAGACCCTTCTATATAGTGAGAAGGTGGGGAGGGGTATTACTCAGAAGGGTGGTGGGAATGTGAAATATACTCGGAGTCGCAAAGTGATTTCATGCTCTTTATTCAGCTCATAGTGGTGAGGAGGAATGAATGAAAGTCCCCTCAAAGTATCTGCCTTATATACATTATTTACACAATGGGCTGCACATGATTGGCTAATTCCGGAATTGTACTGTAAACCAATCAGGTTGTGGATTCACTTCAATCTGGAGCATGATTGGGTGGTTCCTGCCAACCAATCATACTGCTGCATTGTTCTAGGACCAATCAGACTGCTGCATTCTGAATCCTATTGTTCTAGGACCAATCAGACTGCTGCCTTTTGGATCCTATTGTTCTAGGACCAATCCGACTGCTGCAGTTTGGATCCTATTCGACTCAGTACATAACACCCCTCCCCTCTAAGTTCCAGTCCTGCCCGGGAGGTCGCATTCATAGTCCTCAAGGTACGCTGGCGGCCTACGTGTGCGTTGCGGCCTGGGGTGTTCCCTGGTCCGGGGTTCTGGTTCTGGCTCGTGTTCCAAGGATGCTGGCTGTGATGGGGCTGTTTGGTCTGGCGCAACCGGCTCGCTCAGTCGTGGTTCTGGTTCCGGTGTCCTTTCGGCCTCCCGGGACCTCTCTGTATTTACTGGTTCTGCCTCTCCTGCTGGCCCCTGCTGCTCTATGGGCCTCACTGCCCCACTGTTCCCCTGGGACTCCTCTGACCTGTCCTCCTCCTCCTGGTTTTCTCCCGGGAATCGTCGCCGTATCTGGTCACAGTGGCGGCGCCAGCATTGCCCCCCATCCGTTAGCACCTCGTACGACACGGGGCCAGTGACCCTGGTGACTGTGGCGGGTACCCATGCAGGGCCTGCCCCAAAATTCTTTGCGTACACTGGGTCCTGGGCCTCGAAGGTCCGGGGGTTCCTGCCTTCCCCCACCCCTACCTCATCCTGAGCTCTATCGGGGTGAAGGTGGTCCAATCTGATTGCAAGGCGCCGACCCATTAGTAGTTCAGCGGGGCTCCGGCCAGTCGTTGAGCTGGGGGTGCTGTGCTGTGCTAGAAGGAATGTGGCAAGGCGGTACTCCCAATCCCCTTGCGTCATGCGGCGAAGGGTGTCCTTGGTGGTCCGCACCATGCGTTCTGCTTGGCCATTGGTGGCAGGGTGGAATGGCGCCGAACGGATGTGGCGGATGGCGTTCTGCGCTGTGAAGGTTTGGAATTCTCCTGACGTAAATGCAGTCCCGTTGTCTGAGACGAGAGTGTCAGGGAGCCCGTGCGTTGCAAACAGCCTGCGTAGTACCCGGATGGCTGCGGATGTAGAAGTGGATGGTACCAGTGCGACTTCCAGCCATTTGGTGTAGGAGTCCACCACTATGAAGAATGTTTTCCCCTGAAAGGGGCCAGCGAAGTCCACATGCAGGCGTGACCATGGTGCTCGGGCAGACTCCCAGGACTGGACTGGGGCCCTTGGGGGATCTGGGCGGGATTCTTGGCAGGCCTGGCAGTGTTTGACCCAGGCCTCTATCTCTCCGTCGATCCCCGGCCACCACACATAACTCCTGGCAAGGGCCTTCATTCTTACTACCCCTGGGTGTGTCTCGTGTAGGGCTGTGAGGACCCTTTTGCGGAGGGGCTGGGGAACAACGACCCTGCTTCCCCATAACAGGCACCCCTTGTGGGCCGACAGTTCATGTTTGCGGGTTGTGTAGCTGGCGAATTCTGGCCCGGGGCTGCTGCTGGGCCATCCCCTCCACACCCAGTCCAGGACCCGGGAGATGACCCTATCTTTCTTGGAATGGTGTGCAACTTCTTGTGCCTGAATGGGGCGGTCGGGAAGCAGCTCCAGGCTCATAACCTCTTGTGCAGGTGCCGGGTCGGGGCCTGTTTCTGGTAGTGGTAGCCTGCTGAGGGCGTCCGCATGGCCCATCGCCTTCCCAGGGCGGTGAATCAGTGCATACTGGTAGCTGGCAAGGAAAATTGACCACCTGAGGACACGAGGAGACAGCACTTGGGGGGTCTGCTTTTCGGGGGCAAACAAGCCAAGCAACGGTTTGTGGTCAGTCACCACGGTGAAGGGCCGCCCATACAAGAAATCATGGAATTTTTTTACTCCCTTCACGATTGCCAGGCCCTCCTTGTCGATTTGTGAGTAGTTCCGCTCGGTTGCGTTGAGTGTCTGGGAAAAGTATGCCACCGGTACCTCTCTTCCATCTGGGAGTTGGTGTCCCAGGACAGCGCCAATGCCATAGGGTGAGGCGTCGCATGCTAGCACCACCGGCAGCTTCTCGTCGAAGTGTGCCAAGACCGAGTTTGAGACAAGCAAGTCCTTGACTGCCTGGAATGCGGCCTCCTGGCGATGGCCCCACACCCAAGGGGCCCGCTTGTCCAGGAGTCTGTGTAGGGGCTCCGCTACCGCCGCCTTGTGGGGAAGGAAGGAATGGTAAAAGTTCAATAGTCCCAAGAAGGCCTGAAGTTCAGTCTTGTTCCTGGGCGCTGGGGCATCACAAATGGCCCGTACCTTGTCCCCAGTCGGGTGGACCCCTTCTGCGTCCACCATGAATCCCAGAAAGTCCACCTGGGGCACTCCTAGTAGACATTTTTCCCGCTTTACCTTGAGACCCGCTGTCTGGAAACGGTGCAGAACGGTGCGGAGGCGGTCCTCAAACTCCTCTGGTGTGGGCCCGGCAATCAACACATCATCGAAGAAGGGGGTGACGCCAGGAATCCCTTTAAGGAGAGAGTCCATTAGATTCTGGAATATGCCTGGTGCCACGCTGACACCGAATTGCAGCCGCTTTACCCTGAATGCTCCTCTGTGCGTCACAATCGTCTGTGCCTCTGCTGTTGCCTCATCTACTGGCAGCTGTTGATATGCTTGGGCCAAGTCCAGCTTGCCAAAAATTTTCGACCCAGCCAGGGTGGCAAGGACATGGCTGACCACTGGCACTGGGTATGCATGGGCCGTGAGGGCCTTGTTTATGGTACATTTGTAGTCTGCGCAGATGCGGACTGAGCCATTAGGCTTGACAGGTGTGACGATTGGGGTTTCCCAGGGGGCATTAGGTACCGGTTCCAGCACTCCTTGCTCCACGAGCCGGTCCAATTCCTCGTCTATACGGGGTTTCAGAGCGAACGGGACCCGGCGGGCCTTGAGCCTGACTGGTCGTACTGCGGGGTCAAGCTGTAGAGCAATGGGGGGGCCCGTATACTGTCCCAATTTCCCATCGAAAACCCCCGGAAATTCCTTGCATATGGCGTCCACGTCCACTTGTAAGCTAGTGTGGTTCACCCCGGTGACAGCTAGCCCCAGTGGTCCAAACCATGCCAATCCCAGTAAGCTAATGTAGGGGCCCTTGACCACAAGCAAGTCCAGTTGCCGCGTCCGCCCTCGGTATTGCACCCTGAAGGTCCCCACCCCCATTGTGGGGACCTTACGTTTCTGGAAGTCCCGGAGGGTGAATGGGGCCGGCCTGAGTTTGGGACCCCCAGTAGGACACAGTTTCCTTAAGGTCCTTGCCGAGATTATGGATAGAGTTGAACCCGTGTCAAGCTCCATGCGGCATGGGGCCCCCTCTATCTGTACCTCTACATAAATTTTCTCTATGTTGGGGTGGGGCAACTGGTATACCTGGAAGTCCGTGAGCTCTGTCGAGTTGCCTTGGTACGTTGGGCCCCGGGACCTGGGGTTCTTGGATTGGTCGTCTGATGCCTGGTGTCGGGTGGGCCGAGCCCGACACACCCGGGCGATGTGTCCCGATTTTCTGCACTGTCTGCACTCTGCATTGCGGAAACGGCAGGTCCTCCTCTCATGACTTTCTCCACAGCTTGCGCAGTTCCCTCCTTCTCGTCGAGGCAGCTGTGGTATGTGGGCTGCTTGAGTGCGCTGCTGTACTCGGTGCACCTCCTCCTGTCAGATCCTGAGTCGTCGGTGAGGTCTTCATGGTGGACCCTCGGTTGGGACGGCTGGCTCGGCCGTGCCTCTTGTGTCGACCTCTCGGCAGCTTCCGTTGCCAGGGCCTCCTCCAGAGCGACCTGGAACGTTAGGTTCTTCTTAGCGTAGAGGCGTCGTTGCAGCTTCTCATCCCTCAGGCCACCGACGAGGCGGTCACGAAGCATGTTCTCCAGCTCTGAGAAGTTGCAGAACCGGGCGGCTTGGCGGAGAGAGGTCACAAACCCAGTTATGGTTTCCCCAGGGGCTTGCCGCTTTGCGTAGAAGGCATTTCGACGAGCCACCACTGAGGGCTGTGGCGAAAAGTGCCCCTTCAGCTGTTCCATTATTGTTTTGTATGGAACAGTAGCAACGTCTTCAGGCGCAAGGAGAGCCCGGGCGATTTCAAATGTCTCCTCTCCGCAGACGCTGAAGAATATTGCCCTCTTCTTGGCGTCTTCATCATCGGTGACCCCTTTGGCTTCTAGGAGGAAGGTGAAACGGGAGGCGTACGCTTCCCAGTCTCCAGATGCTGGGTTGAACGGCGAGAAGTTGCTGTCAGTTGCCATTCTGAGTTCCTTGTGTCCCGGAGCTGAAGCCTGGATACACGGTGCGAGGCAGCGGTGCGGCAGGTGGCGGTGCTGCGGTGCTGTGTGTGGCAGTCAGCTCAGCGGGATCCCATCCTCGTCGCCAGTGAAATATACTCGGAGTCGCAAAGTGATTTCATGCTCTTTATTCAGCTCATAGTGGTGAGGAGGAATGAATGAAAGTCCCCTCAAAGTATCTGCCTTATATACATTATTTACACAATGGGCTGCACATGATTGGCTAATTCCGGAATTGTACTGTAAACCAATCAGGTTGTGGATTCACTTCAATCTGGAGCATGATTGGGTGGTTCCTGCCAACCAATCATACTGCTGCATTGTTCTAGGACCAATCAGACTGCTGCATTCTGAATCCTATTGTTCTAGGACCAATCAGACTGCTGCCTTTTGGATCCTATTGTTCTAGGACCAATCCGACTGCTGCAGTTTGGATCCTATTCGACTCAGTACATAACAGAATGGGTGATTGGCAGATAGCTGTGATGAGCCTGTTGACGACTCTTAACGACTGCAATAGGTCTTACAGGAAAAAGCAAGGGGTGAGAAGGTGAAACACCACCCTTCTGAGTAATACCCCTCCCCACCTTCTCACTATATAGAAGGGTCTGGTGACTTCTGTTTCAGTGTATCTGAAGAAGTGTGCATGCACACGAAAGCTCATACCTAGAACTAACTTAGTTGGTCTTTAAGGTGCTACTGGAAGGAATTTTTTTATTTTGTTTTGACTATGGCAGACCAACACGGCTACGTATCTGATTCTGAGGTTTGTCCCAGCTAGGCATGATGATGGAATTTGCATCAATTGTGCTTTTGAACATAATACATGAACTGAAAAGCAGCCTTCCTTCAGAATTCATATACTGTCAGCTGGGTGTCAGCCGGGTGTTGCCCCAACTTTCCCCCTCATCTGCCTCTGAGCTGTGACCTCCCTCAAACCTCTGTTGTAAATCTGTACTGTCTTCCTCTTCCTCCTCTCCGGAGGGGACAGGATGGGGAGGCGGTCTCCACCATTCTTTGTCCTCTGCCCAGCCCCTGACAGATACCCCCCCATGATGCCCCCTGCCCTCACTGCTTACCCTCCCCATGCATCACTCTCCCTCCCTGCCCTCCCCACCTGCTTGTGCCACTCACACTTTCTGCCCTCTCCCTTGCCTGCCTCCGCCACTTGCCCTCAATCGTGGCACTCTCCTCTGGCACTCTGGCATCCAGCAGAGTTGCGCCAGAGTGCTGGACCAGAATGCACTTTGGTGTGAAGACACTGACGATCACCAGAGTGAACATCTTTGAGTCCAGCGCTGGACCAAAAATGAGACATTCCAGGATCAAAACAGAAGCCGGGATTGGTTTCCATGATCTGGGATATCCCTCTTAGCAGGGGACATTTGCCTGATCTGAGTTCCAATGTTGCCTGGGAGCAGCTACCACAGAGACCAGAAGCCAAACATGGGCCAGCAGGGCGATGCAGCTGCAAAAACGAGAGAGCCTTATGTGATTACACAGTGAGCAACTCCACTTTCATCTGCATCAGTTCAGAATTCATCTTGAGGACTTTCCCAGTTCTGGAGGCACCATGTTCTGGACACCATGTTCTGGAGTTCTGGAGGCACCCAGTTCTGGACACCATGGAGTCAACTCTGAGGGAGGTCTAGAGAAGGAATGAATGAGTCCAGCTCTTGCCCAGGCACCCTCTGGGTAGGAAATTGCACCTGCATAAAAAAGGCAACTACCCATCAGTACTAGAGAGGATGAGCACTGCTAACAACTCCAGAACCATACAAGCAAATATTTGGTGTGTTGTGGGTGTGTTGTGAGGGTTGTGTGATTTTGTGAAATCTTCTTCCCTACAGTCACTTCCAGCTGGAGAGATCTGGCAAATTACTTTTGGTTCCTGTTCGACTTAGCTCTTTAAAAAAATAAATAAATTGCTGAACTTCTGCCCTCCATCAGTCTCTGCGCCATCTTGTTAGGTTGTACGTGATTTTGCGGGGAGGGGGGGCTTTTCCACAGGCTCTGGCTGCGAGCAACAAAAGCGAGGAAAATGCAGAAAATGTGCCTCTTGTCAAGCTCCACACGAGATGGCAACACTGCCAGTGAATTAGTGATTCTGGGCCATGGTTTCTGTTCCAAATCAAGTGTCCACCTACACCATCGTGGGCAGTGATGTCCTTGGGGAATGATGTTTTGTGTACTTTCGCATCATTGACAAGCGGCATGCTAAGCATGAGAATTAGTAGCAAAGCTTTGCAATCCATCTACTCACAGCCATCATCCTGCCAAGAACATTTTGCTCCAGTTGGGGAAACTCCACCTCAGGTCTGGTTAAGCTATTAACTTCCTAGACAGGAAAATGCAGGTCATGTCTAGGGAAGGAGTTTCCTCATAGAATCAAAGAGATGGAAGGGGAGGCTGTTGTTGTTGTTGTTTAGTCATTTAGTCGTGTCCGACTCTTCGTGACCCCATGGACCAGAGCACGCCAGGCACTCCTGTCTTCCACTGCCTCCCACAGTTTGGTCAAACTCATGCTGGCAGCTTCGAGAACACTGTCCCACCATCCCGTCCTCTGTCGTCCCCTTCTCCTTGTGCCCTCCATCTTTCCCAACACCAGGGTCTTTTCCAGGGAGTCTTCTCTTCTCATGAGGTGGCCAAAGTCTTGGAGCCTCAGCTTCAGGATCTGTCCTTCCAGTGAGCACTCAGGGCTGATTTCCTTCAGAATGGAGAGGTTTGATCTTCTTGCAGTCCATTGGACTCTCAAGACTCTCCTCCAGCACCAGAATTCAAAAGCATCCATTCTTCGGTGATTAGCCTTCTTTATGGTCCAGCTCTCACTTCCATACATCACTACTGGAAGGGGAGGCACTCTGCAGCAACTCCAGGGCTTGGCACCCAATATGGCGGAACTGGTTGCAATGCCCTAAATTCACTTTTGATCTAGTCCAACCAGCTGCTTGAGGAAGGTAATCTAGAGCTGGACCAACCCAACAGAGATACTCCCACCCCTCTGGACAATTGATTGCTCTGGTAACTCACTGGAACCTCACTGTTGCATGCTCTAGTTATTTCCCACTTGGACTACTGCAATGCACTCTACGTGGGGCTACCTTTGAAGGTGACCCGGAAACGACAACTAATCCAGAATGCGGCAGCTAGACTGGTGACTGGGGGTGGCTGTCGAGACCACATAACACTGGTCTTGAAAGACCTACATTGGCTCCCAGTACATTTCCGAGCACAATTCAAAGTGTTGGTGTTGACCTTTCAAGCCCTAAACGGCATCGGTCCAGTATTCCTGAAGGAGCATCTCCACCTCCATCATTCTGCCTGGACGCAGAGGTCCAGCTCGGAGGGCCTTCTGGCAGTTCCCTCATTGTGAGAAGCAAAGCTACAGGGAACCAGGCAGAGGGCCTTCTCGGTAGTGGCTCCCGCCCTGTGGAACACCCTCCCACCAGATGTCAAAGAGATAAACAACTACCTGACATTTAGAAGACATCTGAAGGCAGCCCTGTTCAGGTAAGTTTTTAATGTGTGACATTTTAATGTATTTTTAATCTTTGTTGGAAGCCGCCCAGAGTGGCTGTGGAAACCCGTCCAGATGGGCGGGGTACAAATAAATTATTATTATTATTATTATTATTATTATTATTATTATTATTATTCCTATTGACTCTCCACAAAGATAGATTGAGGCAAGATAAAGGTGAGGGGGGAAGAACCTTTTCAAAGCTGTATTCATGTCACTCGCTCGCAAGCAGATAAAGTTTGCTGTTGTTAAAATTATTTGGAAGTCTGTCGTAATGGAGAAGACCGGGTGGGGCGAGGGGAAAGAAAAGAAAAGCCCACATCAACATGCAGAACTGTTCATCATTCATTTCAGCATTTCCCAGGCAGCCCCTAATAAATCGTCTGGTCAGCAAGCGTGACATGAAAGTGCCAGAAAATATGATGGGAAGTCAGCAAAGTACAGCAGAGTGTGTGGGATTTTTTTGGGGGGGGGAGGAGGGGGAAACAACCCATGTCACCCCAGTTTTGAAGACAGATCCTCAATATGTGCATAATTCAGATTGTGCTTTGCAGAGATGGAAAAACAACAACAACCCAGGAAAGATTTATGGATTGGACTCGGAGGCAGAATTCATATCAGAGTACTAGGAGGACACATTTATTTTGGCGTAGCTATGTCAGAGATGGCTGCCCAAGGACAGGCAAAATACCTTGTGAAAAACAGGCTGATGGCATCCATTGAGCAGACAGAAATCACACAGGTAAAAGCAGTAGATTGGGAACACAGCAGCCAGGGCCGTCTTATCCATAGGCGCTAGGGGTGTGGGGCACCCGGGTGCCGGGCTCTTAGGGGTGCCAGGCCGAGAGTCAGGGGCCCGAGAGTTGAGTCCAGGCAAGAGCCCACCCATCGGAGCGCCATGGCAGGCTCTTCTGCTGCAGGTGGCTCTCCACCCCAACCCCTCGCACTCCTGCCCAGCGTCTGATGGTGGAGTCATCATCAAAGTGCTGCGGTGCCATGGGACCAAAACGCTCCAGGTCTCCAGACGGACTTTCGTGAGCCACCCACAGAGGCTTGCCACTTGGGTGCCCGGTGGCCACCAGCCTTAACTTTCCTCCTTCTCATTCTCTGCCTCCCAAATTTTAGGCACCTTGCTGAAAACGGAGGGCAACATGTGAGCAGGGAGGGCAACACAGGCGACAAAGAAATCGGCTCGGCAGAGTCCCTGGCCATTTTATTTTATATAACGGCCTCGGTCCAGTATCCCTGAAGGAGTGTCTTCACCCCCATCGTTCTGCCTGGATGCTGAGGTCCAGCGCCGAGGGTCTTCTGGTGGTTCCCTCACTGCGAGAAGCAAAGCTACATGGAACCAGGCAGAGGGCCTTCTCGGTAGTGGTGCCCACCCTGTGGAATGCCCTCCTACCAGATGTCAAAGAGAAAAACAACTACCTGACATTTAGAAGACATCTGAAGGCAGCCCTGTTTAGGGAAGTTTTTAATGTGTGACATTTTAATGTATTTTTAATCTTTGTTGGAAGCCGCCCAGAGTAGCTGGGGAGACCCAGCCAGATGGGTGGGCTACAAATAATAAATTATTGTTATTATTATTATTGTTATTGTTATTGTTATTATTTTATTTGTAACCACCTCCCTGTCACCAACACCCAGCATCCGACTGAGATCCAGCCACAGCAGCACTGTCCAGATGGCCGGGGGGGGACCACTAGGGGGATTTTTGCACCCCAGTGCCGCATATGCTTAAGACAGCCCTGACAGCAGCACAGAAGTGGAACTCAGGTTCCCAGTTTGTTGTCGTTCTTTTAATCATTTGTTTGTTACATTTTTATCCCATCTTTCTGGCCAAAAGATCCCAAGTGGCAAACAGCCAAGGAGCAAAATATTCAAAGAAATGCTCAAAGGAAACCGGAATTCATCTGGAATTGAAAATAATTCCACAAAGAGCTTCTCCACCCCCACCGTCCAGTCCAGACACCGAGGGCCTTCTGGTGGTTCCCTCATTGCTAGAGGTTAGGTTACAAGGAACCAGGCAGAGGGTCTTCTTGGTAGTCACACCTGCCCTGTGGAACGCCTTCCCATCCGATGTCAAGGAGATAAACAGTTGTGTGGTTTTTTAAGAGGCCCACACACATAGTGTGTGATGTTGTGTTTTTACTATTTTTTGCTGGGGCAACCCAGGCAGATAAATAAAGTATTATTATTATTATTATTATTATTATTATTATTATTATTATTATTATTATTATCTCTCCCCATATGAACTGACATAGACCCTGTGCTCATCCTCTGAGGCCTTTTTTGTGTGTGCCTCCTCTGTGTGAGGTCCAGAGGGTGACAACTCGAGAATGGTCCTTTTCTGCGATGGATTCCCGCTGGTGGAATGCTCTCCCCAGGAAAGCTCGCCTGGTGCCTTCATTACATATCTTTTGGCACCAGGCGAAAATGTTTCTCTATAACCAGGCCTTTATAACATTAAAGGGCTTTTTAAATGTGCTTGTGGGAGGGGGAGGTGTTATTTGTTTTTGTTTTTGTTTTGTTATTTATTATTTTGTGTCAGCGGCCCTGTGATCTTTGGATGAAAGGTAGTATACAGAGATAGCTAGCTAGCTAGATGATATAGATATAGATGATGATATAGATAGATAGATAGATAGATAGATAGATAGATAGAGATAGATGATAGATAGATAGATAGATGGATAGATAGATAGATGGATAGATAGATAGATAGATAGACAGATAGATAGATAGATAGATAGATAGATAGATAGATAGATGATAACTAGATAGATAGATGATATAGATATAGATGATGATAGATGATAGATAGATAGATAAATAGATGATATAGATATAGATGATGATAGATGGATAGATAGAGATAGATAGATAGATAGATAGATAGATGATAGATGATGATAACGCCCCCCCTATTTCCCCACTGTTATTTATTTCGGTTCTGGAGGTGCTCTTGAATATGATTAGAGGGGACCGGTTGGTGGAAGGAATTCAGGTCGGAGCGAAACAATACAAACTTAAAGCTTTTGCAGATGACCTAGTCTTGACCCTGCAGGAGCCAGAATCTAGTACGAAAAGAGTATTACAATTGATTCAAGAGTTTGGTCGGGTGGCGGGATTTAAATAGAACAAGCAGAAAACTAAGGTATTGGAAAAAAAACTTGACAGATACAGAGTCAGAACGGTTTCAGAAAGAAACAGAGTTAAACGTGGTTAAAAAAGTAAAATACCTAGGGGTAAACATAACAGCAAAAAATCTGAGTTTATTTAAAGACAATTATGAGAAATGTTGGTCAGAAATTAAGAGAGACTTAGAAAGTTGGACAAGATTGAAACTTTCCTTGTTAGCCCGTATTGCTGCTATAAAGATGAATGTATTGCCAAAAATGCTGTTTTTGCTTCAAACATTACAGATTGTGGACAAAACAGAATGTTTCCGGAAGTGGCAGAGAGATATTTCCAAATTTGTCTGGCAGGGCAAAAAGCCCAGAATTAAGTTTAAGATACTAACTGACGCGAAAGAAAGAGGGGGCTTTGCCCTGCCAGACTTAAGGTTGTATTATGAATCAGCAGCTTTCTGCTGGTTAAAGGATTGGCTGCTTCTTGAAAACACTGACGTATTGGATTTGGAAGGTTTTAACAATGCTTTTGGTTGGCATGCATATTTATGGTATGACAAGGTTAAGATTCATAAGGCTTTCAAGAACCATATTGTCAGAAAAGCAGTGTTTAATGTCTGGACAAAATATAAAGACTTATTGGAAAACAAAACTCCAAGGTGGCTTTCACCATTGGAAGCTAAGGCCCGAAAAAGACTCAGTATGGAGGCCAAATGGCCGAAGTATTGGGAAATACTAGAAAAGGATGGAGATAATTGGAAACTGCAGAGTTTGGAGAAAATGAAAGATAAAGTGCGAGATTGGTTACACTACGCTCAGATTAAAGAAGTTTTCAAACTTGACAAAAAGTTAGGATTCCAGGTGGAAAAATCAAAGTTGGAAACAGAATTGTTAGAGCCTAAGACCAAGGTACTTTCAAGAATGTATAACTTGCTGTTAAAATGGAATACACAAGATGAAACGGTAAAATAAGCTATGATAAAGTGGGCACAGGACATTGGGTATAATATCATGTTTGAGGACTGGGAAAGGTTGTGGACCAATGGGCTGAATTTCACTGCATGTAATGCTCTGAAAGAAAATGTTATGAAAATGATATATAGATGGTACATGACCCCAGTTAAACTTGCCAAAATATACCATTTGTCTGATAACAAATGTTGGAAATGTAAAGAAAATGAAGGAACATTCTTTCACCTCTGGTGGACCTGCCCTAGAGTGAAGGCTTTCTGGGAAATGATATATAATGAGCTGAAAAAGATATTTAAGTATATCTTCACCAAGAAACCAGAGGCCTTCCTTCTGGGTATTGTCGGCCAGAAGGTGTTAAAGAAGGACCGAACATTTTTTATGTATGCAACAACAGCAGCAAGGACACTCGTCGCTAAGCAATGGAAAACCCAAGATTTACCCACACTGGAAGAATGGCAGACGAAACTGATAGACTATATGGAACTGGCCGAGATGACTGGCAGAATCCGAGACCTGGGAGAGGAGACGGTAGAAGAAGACTGGAAGAAATTTAAGATTTATCTGCAAAAATATTGTAAATTGTATGAATGTTAAGCAGGATGCTAGATTATAAAGAATTCGGCACCATTAAAACAGATGAGGTGAATTATGAAGATAAGTTAAATTCAATTAGACAATGATTAGGCTAAACCAAATTTTTCAAGATATCAAACAAATTTATTTAAAATGTGTGATGTAATATTGGAAAATTAGTTAGTAAGAATGTAAACAAGGTGATAAATTGCTGGATTAAATTTTTTATAACTAGGAACGCAGGAACGGGAGATGCGAGGAAGTCCAAAGATGATAAGAAAATGTGTTATGATATATATTATTGTGTTTTATTTATTTGTATTGTAATTAAAAACTCTTAATAAATATTTTTTTTTAAAAAAAGATAGATGATGATAAACAGATGATGATAAATAGATGATATCAATATAGATGATGATGGATAACAGATAGATAGATATAGATAGATATAGATTAGATAGATAGATCGATATATCGATAGATAGATAGTTGGCAAAGGTTCAGAAAAGGGCCACAAAAATTATCAAGGAGATGGAGCAACTCAACTATGAAGAAAGCTTGCAATGTTTGCGACTTTTTGATTTGGATAAAAAGTGAGTAAGAGGAGAAATAATAGGTTTTATAAAGCTATGCCTGGCATGGAGAAAGCAGGTAGAGAAAAGTTTTCCTCCTTCATAACGCTAGAACTCATGGGCACCCAATGAAGCTGAATGTCCGGAGTTTCAGGACAGATAAAACAAAGCCCTTATTCGCTCAGCACATAGTTAAACTTTGGAACTCGCCACCACAGGAAGCAGTGATAGTTGAAACCTAGATGGTTTCAAAACAGAATTAGATAAATACATGGAAGAGTGGGGATGTCAGTGGCTACTAGTCATGATGGCTATGCTCTGATGGGTTGCTGGACTAGATGGGACACTGGCCTGATCCACCAGGCTCTTCTCATATTCTTAGCTTCCTTCACTTTGGAGGACAGTGTTGTATGGAAGTGAGAGCCAGACCATCAAAAAGGCTGATTGCCGAAGAATTGATGCTTTTGAATTCTGGTGCTGGAGGAGACTCTTGAGAGTCCCATGGACTGGAAGAAGATCAAACCTCTCCATTCTTAAGGAAATCAGCCCTGAGTGCTCACTCGAAGGACAGATCCTGAAGCTGAGCTCCAAGACTTTGGCCACCTCACGAGAAGAGAAGACTCCCTGGAAAAGACCCTAATGTTGGGAAAGATGGAGGGCACAAGGAGAAGGGTGTTGGGGAGAGGCAAACGGCGAAAGAGCTAAGGGGAGAGACCAGCACTTATAGAGAGCCAAAAGAGATACCGGTAATTAGTAGTCTGTCGTCTGACAGCGAAGAGGAGGCAGGGAGGTGGGAGGCTGAGCCCGGAACTAGTTATTCTTTGAACAGAGGAAATCAGAGGTGGGGTGTCCGCCGACTTGCATGTTGGGCAAGAAAACGTAAAAAACAACAACAGACGAGGCATCTTTGCCGACAGGGTCGGACATCCTTTGAAGCTTTGGAGATGTTCTTTTGAACTTTGTAAATAAATCAAAAAGATTGTAACTGGCAGCGAACCTGGAGTTTTATCTATGCCAGCTTTGGCAGCACACACCTCTCACAAAGGGGATGACAGAGGACGAGATGGTTGGACAGTGTTCTTGAAGCTACCAGCATGAGTTTGACCAAGCTGTGGGAGGCAGTGGAAGACAGGAGTGTCTGGCGTGCTCTGGTCCAGGGGGTCACGAAGAGTCGGACATGGCTAAACGACTAAACAACAACTCAAGAATTGGTACCTATCACCCTCTAACAGATGCCTGGGACATGTTTTTTTGTGAAACATGATAAACACAACAGAATCAATCCTGCTAATAGGAGGAAATACTGATCACACAACATTTCAAACTGAGAAGAAAAGAGCTACTGTTTCTGTGATGTATGATTTGTTTTCCCATGCAATGCTAAATTGTTAAATATTTGTCTAATGGGGGCATCTCCACTCACTGAACATCTTTCAAGTTATCCAGTTAGTCAGTGTCTTCCTCTTGAAAGTCAGGCTGGTTTCCCAGGTACTTAAAGCAGTTGGAGATGATGAGGGAAAGAGAGAGAGAGAGATCCACGTTTTGACTCAGTACAATAAAACAACAACTAACAAAACGGCATATTTAAGAAATGGAAATGAAGAGTGTGCGTTGCATAATTACACTAAAGATGACAGGATTGTTGTGCTCAGGAAAAATGCCTGGAGGCGATTTCTTAAATGTAGTTTAAGGTGATTTAAGGCTTGTTTAAACATCGTGCCGAAGCATCTGTAATTACAAGCAAAGTAAACAGAAAGTTTCTCATTTTGCGTTGCTGGATAGTTTCAGAATATGTTGCACTGGGGGAAAGTTCCAAGGGCAGTTAACTTGCAGCAGCTATGGATTCTTCTGGATGGTGGGGGAATCTAACACTTTCTGTTTTACTTTGAGCTTCCAGATGGATGTTCATATCCACCCTCTGGAACTGTAGAATGGAAGGAACACAGTGCTCAACGGAACATATGGTAGTGTTCCATTTAAAATGGTAAGGATTTCATAACTACCTTGCTGGATCAGCTTCTGTCTCAAGGGTTTGTGTGTTAAGTATTAGGGCTGCCTCAGCATCCTAGACCCTGAGATTTCAGGGCTCAAATCCCAGACCTCGGAACAGACCCGGGTGATGCCATAGAGTTAGGTCCTGGAGACGGAGGTTAATTGGGAGAGAACATTCAATTACATCTTCAATCTCTGTATTTATATTTTTTTGTAATATACTACTCAAAAAATAAAATAAAAAGGGGCACCCTGTTTACAACAGTGGCTAGTCAGCTGCATCTTGCAAGCTCAGAAGCAAAGGTGTTGCTGGCCTTTCTTGTTCTTATTTCTACCTCAAGGTATGTAGAGATAGACTTGCAATAGATATGTATGAAGAGTGGTCACTGCCCACTTTTTTATGGTTGCTGTCACCCTCCCCACGAAGAATGTCACTTGGAATGGGACATTTTGGGAGAAAAAGAACATAAGAAGAGACTGCTGAATGAGGCCAGTTGGCCAGCTAGCCCTGCATCTCATTCTCACAGTGGCCAAATAGATGCCTGTGGAGAACCAGCAAGCAGGATTCAAGCACAAGAGAAACTCCCCCATCCTGTGGCTTCCAGCAACTGGTATTTGGAAGCATCGCTGTCTCCAACTCTGGAGGCAGAACATTAGCATGTAGCCATCAAAAACCCTCTCCTCCATGAATTTGTCCAATCCTCTTTTAAAGCCACCTAGGTTGGTGGCTATCATTGCTTCCTGCAGGAATGAGTTCCATAGTTTTAGGCAGCTATAATCTAGACATTACCTTGCCAACAAAGGTCCGTATAGTTAAAGCTATGGTTTTCCCAGTAGTGATGTATGGAAGTAAGAGCTGGACCATAAAGAAGGCTGATCACCAAAGAATGGATGCTTTTGAATTCTGGTGCCGGAGGAGACTCTTGAGAGTCCCATGGACTGCAAGAAGATCAAACCTCTCCATTCTGAAGGAAATCAGCCCTGAGTGCTCACTGGAAGGACAGATCCTGAAGCTGAGGCTCCAAGACTTTGGCCACCTTGTCCCCACAAGTTTGTGGATTAAGCTGAAAATGGAGTTATTTGTCCCCACAATTAAGCTGAAAAACCAGTGTGGGGTGAGGATGGGGCAGAATCTCAGACCGTCCCAGAATCCCTGAGCTGTGTGGGTTGAGTGTCAGTTCTTGGATTAAAGTTATGTGTATTATTTACTAAATTTGTATACTACCCTTCATCTGAAGATCACACAGTGGTTCACAGCATGAAAAATAATAAACGAGAACACAAAAGACATAATTAAACAAAAACAAACTAATACCCCCTGCCCCCACATCCTCTCCCACAAACCTAGCTGCAGACGTGGTTCCTTGCATAAGATGTTTCTTGTCTCTTGGGTCTGTGTGCAAAAGGCTGTCATTTATGGTGTAGTCCAAGTCATCTGAGGATGCTTTGCTCCCTGCTGAGGCGTGAATTGTTGTACCTACACATTTCAGAGGGAACAGAAGGAAGTTTAACTTTAGGGGCCTCGTCCTTGTTTTGGACTCTTGTCTGCTGTCAGTTTCACTCCCCAAGAGGTTGAGCAAGCAATTAAGGGAATAGCATGCCTCAAAAAAGGGCTGCAACTTAATAGCCAGTCTGGCATCTAAGGTACATTACCAGCCCCTGCTCCAGTCCTCGCTTCTTGAACTAGGTTGAAATTAAAAACGCATTAAGGAGCAATGGAAGGTGACATCTCAAAAAATGGTTCTGTCAAGGGATAGGATGGAGGATGCTAAAAGAATCCTTTGAGGGCATGTGGAGAGCCTGACTTGAAAGTCTTTATAGCTCAGGTTATATCAAGGAAAGTCAGTTTGCTGCCTGGGTGGGACATAGTCACTTTGGAAACATGGAATTGTAGAGTTGGAAGGGACCCCAAGGGTCATCTAGTCCAACCCGCTGCAATGCAGGAATCACAACTAAAGAACTGGGCAACACATTGGTCCAAAGGTAACCCTACATGAAAGCGTCATGTTCTCGTGCAAAAGAGAGACAGTGTGGCATAGTTGTTAGAGTGCTGCATTAAGACCCTGGAGACCAGAGTTTAAATCCCCACTGGGTGACCTTGGGCCAGTCATTTGCCCTAACCCTAACCTACCTCATAGAGTACAGATTATTATTTTTTTTATATAAATATTTATTAAGGTTTTTTTTTATAAAAGAAATGCACAGATAATAAACAACATTAGTTATATCATAATAAAATTTCATAACTTCTTTGGACTTCCTCACGTCTCCTGCTCCCACTTACATCATTGAAATTTTTTTTCAAGCAAATTATCATCTTGTTTAAGATGATAGAGTACAGATTAAAATAAGGAGCAGGAGAGTCATGTTTGCCACCATGAGCTCCTTGGAGACAGAGTTGAGCTATACATCCGATAAAATAAATTAAAATAAATAATAAAACAGAACTTATGCTGCCAGGGATGGGCAAATCTATCATATGCAGTTTGTCTCATTTTCCCAATTGGAATTCATAAGTAACAGGTAAATTTGTCAGCATGTTAGTACTAATTTATTCAAATATACACATTTTTGCATGCATGTTTGACTAACATACACATTTTATAAGAGATTTCCCTCAGTAAAATCCATTTCTGCATGCTGTTTTCACAAATATCTGCATGTATTTATTTATTCCTCCTAACCTATGCATTTTTCTACTCATTTTTTGCTTGGAGAACTGCATTGCAAAATTCAGGAAAGTGTGAGGTTTTCTAAGGTTTTGGGTTTGCATGTTGCTTCAAGAGGCGCCTAGTTTCTCCTCAAAATGGAAACAGAATGCCATTTCTCTTCCTATTTCCACTTATGCAAAATAGGGGGAATTATGTGAATGGGTACACATATATAAAATGCAGAATTCAGCATCTTAAACCTTTAAATGCACATAGGCTTCCCGTTGCCTAACTGAGCGATCCCTGCCGCCTCCTGCTTGCACGCAAGCTCTGATAGGCAGCATGAAGCCTGCCTTCACAGCTTAGTTGCTGGAGTCAGGGAAGGTGGAGGCAGCCCAGAAGCTGCCTCTTAGAGCCCCTGCGCCACCATCATATGAAGACTTCCGAGCAGCTCCTGAAGCCAGCCAGAGCCAACTGCTCTGGGCTGCTGAGACTGCCGCTGCTGCGTTTCCCGGGGACATTAGATGAAATCCGGGGACATTCCGGGGATGGAATTTGTCCAGGGACTTATTCGCAAATCCAGGGACTGTCCCTGGGAAACGAGGACATCTGGTAACCCTAGGCTAGGCTGGCTGGGCCTGAAGGGATACCTGGAATTCCCCCAGTCCTACTGTACACTCTTTACGTGGACCTCATGGGAAAATGCAGCCAGATGGGTGGGGTATAAATAAATACATTATTATTATTATTACATTTGAGTAGACACGTATAGCATCACAGTGTCAAAAAGACTGTTGTCCCAGGAACTCTGAAGTCTCTTGAGCAGACAGGTGTCTAGCAGATATTTCGGAGAGGTTAGGAAACCCGCAATATGTGTTGCTGGTTATTATGCCAAGGCAGATGAGCGCCTCGCTGGGAATTAATGGGCTGAACCTCATTTATGTCTCCTTTCTCCCCTTTGCCCTTATGTTAAACTGTTTCCCTGCCATGAAATTATTCATGCTCCTTTCATCTTGCCATCTCGCGGGTTTGCAGCGGTGGGAAGAAAAAAAGAAAACCTCTCGAGAAAAGCCGCCGTCAGCACACCTGCAGCTCGGATGACCTGCACTTTCTTCCAGGGTGAACTCTGAAGATCATTCACTCTGGTTGTTCCTGAAAGGAGGGAGGAAGAAAAAAGACTTGAGGCTGTTTAATGGGTAAGAGCGTGAGCACACTCTCCCTGCTTTCACAGTTCCTGTGAACTGGAGTTGTCCCTGCTTTAGAAGTTGCCCGAACCGCAAACTAAGAACATAAGGAGGAGGAGAGGACTATGCTTCTGAATTCCAGCCAGAATACTGTAGAACTTGTGGGGATGTTCAGGGATGCAGGAGAGGATATATTGTTTGATTATAGCCTTTGCAACTTGTGTTAACAAGTTCACAATTTAGCAGAGTAACATTCCCCTTTTTAAACTCACAGCGGATGTGTTTGCTAAGGCTCGCTAAAACCTCTATAATAACCATTCTGATATTTTCCCCTTATTCCCTCATAAAAGGTAAGACATGACACAGTCTTCTATAAAAGTATTTTAAAAAGTTTACTCACATTCTGTTCACAGTTGGATCCCAGAAGGCAGACTTAGCTTAGAAAAGTAATATCTCATAAGAAGACAGTCCCTATGTCCTCTCTTGGCTGGAGGCGAAGAGAGCATCTTTGGCTAAGCGGATGTTGCTTCTTCGATGCATGTAGTCAAAAAGAGAGAGATGGCTGCCCTGCCCTGTGCTTTTGTCGTTACCTGCACAGGTGAGGCCACGCCCACCTCTAATCACATGCAGAGGAAGTCTGTCCCAGCCTAGAAGGAAACATGAAGTTTTCCTGCTGGCTGGACAAACATTCCTCCCCATGTGTAAACATGTTCACTCTAGGAATGTTGTACTTGACTACTCTTGTTTTTCACATCCCACAGAATTGTAGAGTTGGGACACAAGATTTACCCACTCTGGAAGAATGGCAGATGAAGATGATGGACTATATGGGATTGGCAGAAATGACCGGCAGAATCCGAGACCAGGGAAAAGAGTCGGCAGAAGAAGATTGGAAGAAGTTTAAAGACTATTTGCAGAAATATTGTAAAATTAATGAATGTTAGAATGATGTTGGACAGAAATTAAGTGGTTTCCAGCTGTAATGCTTAAGAGATATGGAAAATAAGGTTTTGAAATAAGTAAAAACTAATGGTGAGGATTTGCTGAATTAATAATTTGAACTGGAATATAAGAAAGGGAGGTATGAGGAGGTCTGGAAAATAAGTTAAAAGAAAATAAGTAAATGGAAATTCTATGTGTTTTTAGTTGTTTTTATTTTTGTATTTTTGTATTTCTGTTGTTTCTTTTCTTTTTGTTTTACATTGTATTATTCTTGAAAACTTCAATAAATATCCTATAAAAAAAAGAATTGTAGAGTTGGAAGGGACACCAAGGGTCATCTAGCTCAACCCTCTGCACTGTCTCAACCCTAAAGCATGTGGCCTTCCACCTGCTGTTTAAAACCTCCAATGAAGGAGAGTCCACAACATTCTGAGGTTGTCCACCCCACTGTCGCATGGAAGATGAGCAAGATTGTTTTCTCCTGCTCCAGAGGGAAGGATGTGAACCAATGGATTCAAGTTCCAAGAAAGGAGATTCCGACTCAACATCAGGAAGAACTTTCTGGCAGTAAGAGCTGTTCAACAGAGGAACAGTCTCTTTTGGGAGGTGGTGGCCTGTCCTTCCTTGGAGGTCTTTAAGCACAGGTTGGATGGCGATCTGTCAGGGATGCTTTAGTTGAGATTCCTGCATTCTAGGGGGTTGGACGAGATGGCTCTTGGGTTCCCTTCCAGTTCTATGATTCTATGAAAATGACATGGTGTTATGTACTGAGTTGAATAGGATCCAAAATGCAGCAGTCTGATTGGTCCTAAAACAATAGGACCCAGAATGCAGCATAGAATCATAGAATCATAGAATCATAGAATCATAGAGTTGGAAAAGACCACAAGGGCCATCGAGTCCAACCCCCTGCCAAGCAGGAAACACCATCAGAGCACTCCTGACATATGGTTGTCAAGCCTCTGCTTAAAGACCTCCAAAGAAGGAGACTCCACCACACTCCTGGGCAGCAAATTCCACTGTCGAACAGCTCTTACTGTCAGGAAGTTCTTCCTAATGTTTAGGTGGAATCTTTTTTCTTGTAGTTTGTATCCATTGCTCCGTGTCCGCTTCTCTGGAGCAGCAGAAAACAACCTTTCTCCCTCCTCTATGTGACATCCTTTTATATATTTGAACATGGTTATCATATCACCCCTTAACCTCCTCTTCTCCAGGCTAAACATGCCCAGCTCCCTTAGCCGTTCCTCATAAGGCATCGTTTCCAGGCCTTTGACCATTTTGGTTGCCCTCCTCTGGACATGTTCCAGTTTGTCAGTGTCCTTCTTGAACTGTGGTGCCCAGAACTGGACACAGTACTCCAGGTGAGGTCTGACCAGAGCAGAATACAGTGGCACTATTACTTCCCTTGATCTAGATGCTATACTCCTATTGATGCAACCCAGAATTGCATTGGCTTTTTTAGCTGCCGCGTCACACTGTTGGCTCATGTCAAGTTTGTGGTCAACCAAGACTCCTAGATCCTTTTCACATGTACTGCTCTCAAGCCAGCAGTCTGATTGGTCCACAAGAGCCACCCAATCCAGCTCCAGGTGGAAGTGAATCCGCAACCTGATTGGCCTACAGGAGAATCCCGGAATTAGCCAATCACGTGGGGCCCATTGTGTAAATAATGTATATAAAGCAGACATTCTGGGGGAACTTCCATTCCTCACTACTATGAGCTGAATAAAGAGCATGAAATATCCACTCTCGACTCTGAGTATATTTCACATGGGATGATCCCCTCACTTGCAAGGGGTTTTGCCACCCTCTCACCAAGCCCCAAGCCCCAATATTCCAGGGGAACCTTCTCCCAGAATGACTTTCAGCTCAGCATTCTCTGCCATGCTGTGTCATTGTCACAGACAGCTGTAGCCTTGGAGGGATCATGTACATATGTTTAATTGCTTAGGTGCCTCTCTTATGAGAGATCAGAGCCAGCAAGGAGTCTCACTTTCCAGGGCTCGTCTCTAACCCCTGCGTCACTTTCCTCCCCAATTTGTTCCCACGCCTCCTCATTTACACATCAGTTGTCTTGAGGAATAGACAGGGGCCCTGGGAGAAGTGTGTGTGTGCGGGGAAGCTTCACTTAAAGCGAGATGATAAAATAATCACCTGGGAACAAGATGACAGGCTTGGCAATTTGTTCCTGCCTACTGCTGTTATTATTTGTTATTACGAGAAATTACAGGGCAGTGTCTCGCAGCTTTTGGGAAACGTGGCAAAAGTGATTGCTGGCAGCCTTTATGAGAACATTATTGCCCACCTTCTCAAGCCTTTGCCTCTCACTCCCTCTCTCTCCTGGTTTATATATTCATCCAGAAGAGAGCTGATGTTGCGCCAACCGGATTGAGCCAGAAACCCTCTGCTTTGTATCTTCCCATCAACACCAGGGCCGGCTCTATCAGAAGGCAGAAACTGGGGGCGGCAACAACCACCACCTGAAATCTTTCTCTGTGAGTTGCCTGTCGTGTCACCTGCCCTGCAGTCCCATAACTAGCTTGGCACCTTGCGTGAAATTGAGGCCGCTATCCCATTTCCAGAATTACAATATAATTCAGCTGTCAGGCAGGTCAGCTTACAGGTGTTACAAAAGTTGGGACGTGGGTGGCGCTGTGGTCCAAACCACTGAGTCACTGGGCTTGCCGATCGGAAGGTCGGAGATTCGAATCCCCACGATGGAGTAAGCTCCCCATTGCTCAGTCCCAGCTCCTGCCAACCTAGCAGTTCAAACCTAGCAGTGCAAGTAGATAAATAGGT